>NC_088104.1:34172500-34794166 GCF_036370855.1 Dromaius novaehollandiae
AGCTATTTGGGATATTGCACTATAAGCCAGATAAATTGATTCCAGTTTAGAAATAATCTTTCCTTTCTTCCCCTCCCTCTAAAAAGAAAGGGAGAGACAGATTTGTTTCTAACCTGAATGTGTTCAGTGATCAGTTCTATACCATAGAAGATTATGTGTGTAAAAAAGAAGGGAATTAATTCCTCTATATGCAGGTTTTGCCACCAAAAAAACCCATTTCCTGAAATTACTCCCTGAAACAGTACTGGATTTGGGGTCTGTTGTGATAGTATCCAAGTATACGGATGTGTGTGTGTGTATATACATATAAATATATACATATGTGTATCTAGGTGTCCAGGCATATATAGGTCCATTCAGGTATATTTAGGTACATGCTGAAAAAGTTAGGTTAGTCCTCAGAGTGTTCATCTTCTGTGTAAGAGAAAGAAAGGGTAAGAATTGAATTATTTTACTCTTTGAAGAAATCCTGTGCCATTGGACAAATGCAAATTTTATGGTGGCTATGGGGCTTTTAGTTAAAATTACCTGCTGATGCTGTCTCCTTGATTTTACTCTAAAAATGACTTTTAGTGCTACATACCTATTCGGTTGATCTTTTTGTGCGTGTCTAATGCTGTGGCTTAGAAATTCAGGTTCAGCAGCAGGTGTTGCGTTTAGAAACACAGCTCTTTCAGCAGCTGCTGCTCCATGACTCATGACGAGAGCACTGACAACAGCTGGGGTTGTTTGCTCGCCTTTTTACTCGAAGGAAAGCTGCTGTGATAGATGCAATGCAGGGAGAAGTAGGAAGATTTGAGTTGATGGTTGGGCTGTGCAACTTTATTTAAAGAGGCTATACCACTATACCGTACAAACTAGCCTTACTTAGGTGCCAGAGGAAAGATTTCAGCTATGGCAGTAGCAAGAGATTTTTCTTTACTTTCCTTACTGCCAGGGAGAATGGGAAATGAAATCTTTATGTTTCCTTACGTGATAACATACCTCGTTCTGATCTTCATGGGTCTTCTTCCTGTTTCCTTAGATTACGATGTATCTCCTTCTGATTTTTATAGGCTGTAGCAGAGTAGATGTGGTATGTTCTTGCATGGACCCCTATCTCCTGGTATCTTTTTAGCAAATACTTCATAGTTAGTTAAAAGCAAGGTGAAGCTGCGTTATTTTTTCTTGAACTTTTCAGCCTTATATATCCTCAACTTGGAGTGACTGTCCAAGACCCACACTCCCTGTATAGCTCTAGAAAACCAGTTCATGAAGATGAGCATCTCAGAAGACTTTGGGCTCCTCTTGGTTTGTTTCTATTGCAAATACAATAACTGCTGTTTGTTTTACAAAGCTTTGCTTATGTTCTTTGTGCTTCAGCACAGTCCTGACAAGTTGCTAGATACTAGCTGTATTTTAGAGGTAGCAGTACAAAAATTATAAGGTTAAGACAAGTACTTACAGCAAAGATTAAATGGGTGACCAAGAAAGAAAAACATTTGTGGTCTGACTTTTGAGGGGTTGAATTTCCTGTAGTTCCTGTGTCTTAAGCTGCCTCGGTATAGCTGTGAACACCTGGGGTTCAATCTTTTGCTTTGGCCTTCCGCTAAAGCCCGAGTGAAGGGTGATAGCCATCGGTGACTTTCAGGAATGCCAGCTAGGCACCAGGTCTACCAACGAGAGGTCACATGCATGTGTTTTATGGTGGGAGTAAAGAGGGAGAAAAGAGCTGTAAATGAAGGAATATAGACTGTCAGGCTTTATTGTTCTAGCTGCAGCACCGTACTGTTAGGAGTGACCACAGTCAGCAGTGTAGGGAGAAAAGCGGCCTCCAAGCAGGTATAGAAGCTCTCCCTTTCTAGCCCAAGTCACTTTGTATTTCACACCTATTTATAAAGGAAGTAATAGATAGGATTTAGCTCTGCTGCAAGCAGCAGAAGAGGTGTGGTTGTGTCAGCTACTAACTGCTGTACGGAAGCTGAGGAGCTCTCCTGCCTGCCTCGGGAATTTGCAAGGGCTGATTCTAGGTGATAAATCGTATAAAGCAGGGGCAGAAATCACAGCAGCAGTTGCTACTCAAAAGCAGTTGAACATTTCTCTGTCAAAGGGCTAGAAAATATATTTATAGCATAACATACGCTCAGTCCGAAGTTATATTCACAAGCCGTTAAGGAGGTACTGTGAAGGGCTTTTCCAGCTACAGGCTCACAGTCCTTCAGGCCACTGGTACCGCTGGCTAATCAGATCAGTTAGTGAAAGGAACCCCTCTGTTTCAGCCTCGTCGGCAATGGAATACTTAACCTGGCAACAAACTGGGTTATAGCTAAACCAAGGGAGCTACAGAAGGGCGTACATCTATCTTCTGAGAGTTTTTCTATAAAAAATGACTTTCCTGCTTTTCCTAGACTGTATGTGCTGTGAAAACACTTCCTTCCTCTAACTATTCCCAGCAGTTCCCAAACAAATGTCAGGAAATCGCTCCATTGCTTGCACTTTCCCAGTGTGCATGTCTAATAGTCAGGGGCCTTTGTACAAAACATAATGCTAACTGCACAAAACATAATGCTAACTGCATTATCCTAAATATTATCAAAGTAACCTAATTAAAATGGAAGAAGCGAAGAATTAAACACTGACATTGCTTTGACGATGTCATATGGATAGCTTATTCATATTTCTGCTTTTCCACTGTTGTCTAAGTTTTAATCTGGTCCTTGCGCTCCCAGCTCCTGCTGGAGTAAGTTAGGGTCTGGGTATATATTAACTACTTCTGAAAAGCAAGGACTCTGCAGAAGGGTCACAGCCTGTAAGTTGTTTTTTTTAGTCGTATTTTCAAAACGTACAAACTCTGGCAAAATTAAAAATTACTTGGCTCAGCGAACACACAACAAATAACCAAATGTGTTTAAATTTTTGGAGTTTTTTTTTTTTTTTTTTTTTTTTTTTGCATTTTTACAAGTTTCACTTGTTTTCAGGAAGGAACAGGATAAGCTGCCAAATAAGAACAGTCACATGAGAAACTAGGTGACTAGGAACAAATCCTTCCTCACCATGAAGTACAGCTCCCTCTTTTCTCTGGCTAGTATTGCCTCTGCCGCACCCTCGTTCTCTGCTTCAGCTGGGTATTGCTGGGGAAGGAACGCTGCCTGAGCGGTGCCTCCTGAGTGCTCCTCCTGCATGTGCAGCGTGTGCGCACGTATGATTACATTTCTGCGAACTTGTGTGTACCTGGGTACACACACACGAATGTAGATAGAACATTCTGAGCTATAATTGGGCTTTAGCTGAAGTACTGGGAATGTTAATACCTGAAATTTTCAAGGTAGCTTTTTCATCCTTTTTTTTCTTCCTCTTATCTTGCCCCAGTGCTTGGCCAGACAAGTTGAAAGAGTAGTGAAGGGAGGCATGAGGATTTATTGATTAAAAACAGAAATCTAATGAGTCCAAGTTTGGACTTAGAATCAGATCTAAACCAAAACGTCCTGAAAGGCTGTCGTGCAAAAATCTGTTCTGCTTTTGTTGCATACTAGCTAGAATGCAGGAGGTAAGCCCAGCTGAGCTCTAGCAGCTTCGTTCACCGGGGTTTACACGTATTTCTTATAGATGTGTCCGTCATGGACCCAAAATGCTGTGTGGCTTCAACATTATTGAAAGGAATAAAAAACTTCCTGGACTCCAGAACAGATAAAGCTGCTGTGCAGTGTGTCTCCCAAAGGATTCTCCACAGAGCTAAACGTGTCTGGAGATAAGCCACCATCTGATGATACTGTGAAAAAACAGACTCGAAGCTCTTCTTTCTGAAGAGCGGAGGTGTGAATATCACAGGAGGCGGGGGCAGGAGGAGACTGCAGCAGCTGCACTGGCCTTCCCTTTTTCTCTCTTCCCACTTTCAGCACTCTGTGGAGGAGGAATCATAGAAGATGTCTGGGAAATTTAGATAATACTGAGGACATGCCTCAAGACCTGAAATGCTGAGAGGAACAGCTGTAGAGGAAAGTCGAGGGTTGAGAAGCAGGTGAACCGGCAGCTCAGAGGAATAGTTCTGTGGCAGTACAAAATAAATACTTTTTTTAAAAATCCTATCCAGCACTCTATAAGACTTTAAAATTGTGATAAAAGGAGAGGTTTTCAAGCAAACTATTTTTTTTTTTAACTCGGAGAGAGGGAAATTAAAAAATGGCAAGAAAGCATAGAGAAAACATTTCCAGGGCCCATCTGGAGAGTAAGTGGGAGACGGAGCGGTGAGGTGGTTAAGATGGAGATTAGTGTGGTGGATTTAGAATATATTTGAAGCAAAACAGATTCTTAAATGTCAAGAGTCAAGATTATTAAGTGTTCAGGAAGCTGTTGAAGAAGAGAGCAGTGGGAGTAATATGAAGAGTGTGTGGTGAATTGCATGACAATATGGGTACGTGTTAAAGAGCAAATCTTCTGAGAGAGGCTGAGTTGCAATTAATATGGAGGACAAAGTATTGGCTGAAATTCATACCTTTCTTTTTTTCCTGCATAACAGATTATTGCTGATTCACGTGAGACATTACAAGGTGCAAGAAAGTTTTCCTGTTCCTTTCTGTCCCTGGGCAGTCACAATAACCATAAACTCGAGGTCTTCTCCCTAATGCATTACCCTCCCTGCTGCTCAGCATCTTTAGCCATGCAAGGCAGGGAGAAGGTCTAACTTTCCTCCATCCAGCATTTTACTGTCTCTCTCTCACCCATAACACCTCCTGTGCCATTGGACTGCAGCTACATAGCATCTTCAACATAATCCTAATTGCGGCATTTCGAAGCCACAAAGCAGTGCAATTAAAGAAGGTTGGTTTTACTTATGTGTAACCAGGTCTCGGTTTCTGTGAATGTCCTTCCCTGGTAATCTTTCCATACTCCTTGCTGCCTGCTATTCCTGCCTTGGAAGCAGTCTATCTAAGCTGTACGTCTGAGTTTTACAAGTAGAGCAGGGGTTTCCTGTTTTCTGTCTTCCAGCCATTTTTAATTATTGGCGTGGCAAGCCCCTTAATCCTTTTGGCCACTACTAAAAGCTGTCAAAAGTTACAAGTAATCAGCGTGCAGTCAGGAGGGGTCCCTGAAATAGGAGCTTTTTCTGTATCACCAAGGTAGTCTCTGGCTATGAATTAGTGCATGATCTCCTTATATTATTATGTCTGTCTCCAGGGTTGGTACTGGCTGTGAACCAGATCTCTCTCCTCCATCAGCAGCTCTCTCCCTTGGGTTGCTGCTAACTCTCATTCTTGACATCTCAGTCATTACTGTTTATTTTCCTAATGGTTTATGATTTTGAATATTAGCCCTTTCTCTCTCCTGTAGAAAGAGCTGACTCATGATGTTTTCAGTTTTGTTGATTTCTAATTAATCTTGCTTACCTACAGTAGGCAATACCATATTGCCAGTGAGTATAGCAGTGAGAATGAGCTCGGGTCTTTCTGTGGCCTCTGAGCACCCTCGCTCTCAGGTAGCAATGTGCATAGTAACATGGTGTAATCTGGCATTGGTGTGAGGAGTGGGTGTTGGTTTCCTTATCATTGGCAATTGGCAGGGCATAGCAGGCTGTGGGCTGTCACCCTGTATATGTTTCTAGCACAGCATGGCTTGTCTTTGGCGTGCACCGTTTAGAAGCAAAGTAGAATTCGGTGTTTAATTTCAGCTGCTTTTACACAATTTGTGATTTGTCATAGGTGAGAAGTAATCCTGCTTTTTCATGGTAAAATGAACCCCTCAGAGTAAAATCCTGATACTGATTAGATAAAGGAAGCCTTTTTCATTGATGCAATTAGATGATGTTGGCCATTGATTACAGAAGTCTTAGCCTAACTGGCTATACTAGGTTAAAAACTGCTATGATTTTAAATAATACTGATTTCAAGGTACTTCCACCACCTTTTTTGTCTGAGTGATGATACCGCTTTAAAATATTGCCACGTGCCCCTCCCCTGGCTTCTCCAGCCAGCTGTGGAAGGCTGGACTGCGCTGGCTGCCGAATTCCGTATCGCTGTTCTGTAACCTTCAATCCTGTACAACTTTACCACTACTTTTCCGTCTTATTCCATCTGTCTTTTCCTCCAGCTGAGATATTTCAGTGTAGTTTACAGAGGATTTGGCTTCTCACCACCTGCCAGGTTTTCCCCAGGTACCATAGGTGCTACGCTCTTCCCCGCTGCTCTTCATGCTTTGCGGAAGGACGCCAATTTTGAGCGAGCATTTGGGTTAATGGCCATGTTAAAAACTATCACTCTGTGAAGCATGAAAGACAATACAAAACACCAAAGCAGTCCCCAGGGGCAAATAGAAAAGAAGATGACTTTCTAAAAATCAGTAATCTGATTAGTAGACAGGATGCAAGTTGGCCCACCTTATGTAAATAAACTCAACCTGTCCAGCAAAAAAACCCTTCAGGACAGTTTTAGGGCTTGAAATAGCTGTGCTCAGCAGTGCTCTGCCCTGGAGCTGGAGCCCCGCAGGCTGGAGCTCACTGTGCAGTCGAGCTGGCATCCGTACTGACAGCAGGAGAAGCAGGCTCAGCTCCCGCCTGTGCCTAACAAGTTGTTTCATGAGTAGGTTTGATATATCCATATTGTCGGTGCGTGTGCCAGCCTTTCTGATGCCACATCTCTGATTCAGATGAGGAAAATCTAGGCATGGTGGCAAAATCCTTCATTATCTATTAGTACCAGTGAGTTGTTAGAAGATTTTCCAAGAAACAGTCCATGTAGACAGAATGATAGAGAGGTCCGACCTGCTAAAAATAGTTAGATCTTCTGTGTCTGGCATGTCTGCCATGTACTGGCATTAAAATGTATTTTTTGTTTGCTTTGGTGGTTAATGGACAGATGAGCACTTTATCCTGCTAAAGGAATAGCCGTCTTGAAGCAGGACTCACTGCTGACTTACCCTGTTCAGATCAATAAATTATTGCAAGAATATGTTTCTACTTATGATATTCAAATATTATATTTTTGCAGTCCTGAAATTCAATTTTTACCAACGTCTGGATTATTGTGTTTGTACCACTCATGTAATTAAAAGGTTGTACCAGTTTAGTACAGAAAATACTATGGGCTGATCACCAGAAAATTTGAATTAGTAAAAAGCAAAAGTGATCTGTGTACAGTTTGCTTCTATTCTGAGCTAACTAAAACCACTGAGAGAAGGAAAAATAAACAAAAAAGGTTTAACAAGAGGGATGGTAGATATGGGACTCCTTTATATCTTTTTTTATTGGCGATCAGTACCATAGCTGCTACTAACGTACCTTCACTTTCCTTGCCACTCTTCGTTATCTTCATGGTCTCTTGCTCTGTTGGTTTGTTTCAAGTCACTTGGAACAACTTGAGACAGTAGTTCTTTGAGAGAAATACAAAAATAAGTGTGTTTCTTCTCTAGTGGAAGATTTCTGTAGTGTGAGGTTGCACACTGAATGCCTCACAATAGATTTTTAAAATGTTGTGGAGAAATGAGGTCAGCCATCAATATCTTATGAAATAGTGAATTGTGCACATAGGTCTCATTAATTAAGATGAGACAGGGATATGATTTTAAACTATTTAGAGAGCTGCTGAACATACCATACTGCCTTATATCAGCTCGCCATCCTGGCAATTCATTGGTAGCTTATTCAAAATCAAGTGTCAAGGCTTTTAACAAGAATATCTTTCCCATTCACAGGAAAATCTTATAATGGCAATAGCAGAACTATTTGCATTCTTATCTGCAAGTAGGGGGGTTCTGCATAGCTGGCTAGGAACAATAGATTAAATTTTAACATAGAACAAAAGCTACTCTCTTTAATCGGTAGTGAGTGGCCTTCTATAGTACCTACTGTATCTAGTGCAAGTTCTAACTCAGGAATCAACTTTAGTCTTCAAGAATTTTGTTATAGGGAGAAAAAAACACATTTTCAGCTGCAACAACAAAAGCCTTGCTTCAACATACGCAGCAATCTGATGAGTATGGTTGTGCAAAATGCCAGGGAGTCAGCTAGTGCTTTACCTATGAAAGCAGGAGGGGGAGACTCGGGAAACACAAGACAGAGCACTAAATAGGTGTGCTAACATCAGACTTACACAGGTACGGAAGTTTAAGTGTATGTAGATTTATACAAAATAAATGGAACTACTGTTGTACCTGAAGCAATATATGTTAACTCTTTGCTAGTTCGGGGTGCTAGGCTCTTGAGAATCACAGCAAGGAATGCAGATTTTCACATGTTTGAAAGAGGACTGATTCAGACCAGCTCCCTATGGAGGGCAGAAGGCTGAACGCCTGGGCTCTGGGCTCAGCTACGGATGTCATGTACGCTATGAAGGACGTCTGTGTCACCAGAAGTAGTGTTCTCTGCTTGTCCAGAGACAGTGGGTGGAGCAGCTCCCGCAGGTTCTCTGTCACTGGACATAGCTGCCTTTCAGCTCGTACACGCAGCATCATTTTTTTCTCAGCAGCAGCATTCAGGCCTGGCTTCATGACACCTAACTTTGGGATCCCAGCTGAGGTGCCTAAATTGGAAGTAGTCAAATTGTACTTCCTATAATCCATGCACAGAGGGAGAGTAATCTACAGTGTGTCATTTGACCAATCCAAGGTACAATTTTAACAGAGACTGTTGCCTCCATGGGCTATATAAGGAATTGCACTCTCAGAGTAGGTATGGAAAGTTTATGCTTGCTGAATTCAACCTAAACGTTTGCACAGGAAAGAATGAATCCAATGCCAAGTGATGTGGAGAACACCCTCCAGAACATCATGAGGTAGAAGTACTTCTCTTGAGACAGTTGTACGCCAGACTTGGATATTGTAGTTTCATCTAAATAGGAATGTAAGAACACACCTCATGAAAACACTACTGCTTAGCTATGCAGCTCGCTACAATCATATCACATTTGCCTTCTGCTTTCTGCACGAGATCTTCTAGCACGAGATCCCGCTCAAGGAATGTGTCCCAACTTTCAGACTACAGTTTGGAATGGTCTCTTGCTGCTTGTGCTATAACCTTTCTTCTGTGATCACAGTTCTTGAGAGACGGCAGCAAGAGTTCAACAGGCAGCATCACTGGGGGCTCATGCCCCACGTGACCATGGAACAAACTATTTCCAGGACCAGGGACAAGTTAAAAAGTTTCCTGTCAGCTCTGCCCACATGACAAGCAAATTAGACCGCCTTATTCTTCCACATTGCAAACAGTGAGAAAAGAAGCAAAGGCTTATGAACAAATCAAAGAGTGTTAGTCACAGATTGAGAAGGAAACAGAAGAAAGAAATTATCATTTCTATTTTTAAAAAGTTTTCAGCAGTTGATGCCACAATCCTGTCTGTATTTCTGACACAGGTTAGCTGACTGGAGGTGCTTAATACTGCTGAGAATGTCATATTCCATATAGAGATCACTAAAATTTTGTTAAAATCCCAACTGTACTCAGAAACAGGGTTTCATATGAGAAAGTCTGCTTGATTGTCAGTTATAAGATTTTAATGCTTATTACATAAGTATCTTTGTTAGTCTTAAACAGAACTATGCCTGAATACCAAGAAAATGCTCTTCTCTTGCAATATCTTAGAAAGTAATTCTTGTTTTCTCACTGCAGTTACTGGTAACGATGCCCTCATAACAATTGGACGGGTGGGATCTTCTGACATGGCACACACCTGCCTTTCTAACTATTCAGCATAAAAAAAAAATCCCAGAAGGCTCTAGAGGGTTTTATTTCTGAATAATAATGGCCTCTTAAAGGGAGACAGTGGGAATATTTCAAACTGAAACAAGAGCTCTATAATACACAGTTTCCCACCATAATCTTGCTTAACAAAGCATCTAAAACGTACTTGAATCTTATTAGCTACAAAAGCCACAAACATACATTCTGAAGTAAGGAGGATTGGCTTACATACTTAAAAATCTGGCTTATGGTTGGTGCTTTGAAGAATCATGGTCCATATTAGACCTGCATTAGAAATTATGATAGTAATGAGCATAGAAACTGGGTTTTATAGCTTCTTCCCCTGTCAGTCCATGATTATCCCCTACATGCTGTCTTTGTGAGTTTTACCTGTTTCTTTTAATTGCATGAACTACCGCTAGAACATGGGAGGATCTTATCAGTTGGGTGGAAAAGCCTTGTCATGAAGAAATGTGCACTGCATTTTTAAGAGGTTAGTCTGGGAAGGGATGATATAGACCAGTGGAATGATTTTAGGTATGGATATTTAGGCAGTAATAATTGCTTTTAGAAAGTCCTTAAAATGGACATAAGAAATCTACATGATGAAGTTTTTCAAAAATGAATAGCAAGTTATCCAAACAGTTCTCTTTTTGAATGAGCAACAGAATAGCTAGAGCCATAATGTTACGGATGCATTATAAATGGGCTTCCTTCACACTTTTTGACATATTAGTATCACAACATCCTCTCAGAAACAAATGATGTGATTGAGCCTGCCTGAAATATTGTATGAAATAGGCATGGGAGCTGGATAGCAGTTGTCTCCCCTCCCCATCTTCTGTAGTGCCATGCTACAGTTACGTGTGACAAAGAGAAGGACTCTCCCCTGGACTAGGTTTATTTGCGAATGTGTGACAAGGTCTAAAGGTCAGCTGCTGTAAAATTCCTACTTTTGGCAGTTTCTACTTTACTAAATATTATTAAAATATGACTAATATTATATAATATTATTATAAATATTATTATAAATATATCAGTACTCAAAAAATAACCCTAATAATAATGGGAATTAGTTTAACCCTACTATAATAGCTTTACCGAAATTTCCATAGATTTATTTCATAAAGATGACTTTGGAAAAAAATCCATTTCTGTGTACTCTAATTATTAGCACACTTGTCTTAGAAGCAAATTTACTTATAAAGGGACATATATATATATATATTATACTTATATACTTATATAAATATATATTATACTATTTACTTATAAAGGGACATAATATAAAGCATATATTGAGTCTTAAGTTTTTTCTCAAATAAGCGTTGTCTATATGACAGTATTTATTAAAACTGGGGGAGAGGTAATTAAGATAAAGTAATTCACAAACTAAAGACAAGACTACAGCAAAGGTATGCACAGTCAGACCCTTGACTTGCCCTGGGCTTGTATTCACAACTCCCACTAGTGTCTGTCATCACTGACATTGGCATCAGAGTCCTAGATAATTAAAATCAAGCAAGGAGTATGTATTATCCCATCTAGTATATAAGCTTAATCAAATTATCTGAGTTAGAGGAATGCAATGGGGTGGGGGAATCTTACCACTGGCTGAGATTTTCCACTCGAAACTAATGAAAATTAAAGGCTGTTTTTGTAGGGAAATAGAGTTCTACTTCGTATGCGAAGTTAAAAAAGGTGAACTTCAGAGGGAAATTCAGGCTAATGATTATATTTGATCAAAGTTAGGATTTTATCAATATCTTCATTAAAGATAATGTGCTCTTGAAAAAAAAAATGACTACCTTTTACCTCAGTCAACATTATTAATAACAAGTATTGTCTAAATTGTTTCTTCATGCAAAAAATATTCTTAAATGAAACACAGGTGTAAAACAGGAAAGTTTAAAAGACGCCCTTGTGATTTGGCAGCTTACTGTCCTTTTGACAAAAGTTCTAGAAACTATTCCAAAATATGTAGCAAGGATTAGCAGCTGTTCATCCATTCCTTACTGTCTGGGAAAGTAGCTCCGTCAGGAAGAGGAACAGTGATGTGTGTCACTTGGTTGTTACTGACTGTGGCCAAACAGTACACACAGAACAAATGCAAAAGCATAAAATCCACCCTTCATACCCAGACTGATGAAAATACAGCAGTGAAATGGATGATGCAGCAATCTCAGCTGCTAGATACCAAATTGATGACATAAGCAAAAAAGAGAAGTTTAAGTTTGTGAAGTCTGAGTGAGGCTTATGCAACCATTGCCAGTCTGCAGGCTGCAAAGAAGAATGTATAAAATAGGAATTAAGTCACTAATTATTAGCTGACAACCACTTTCATTGCTAGTTTACATTTGGAGCCAATGCCAGATTCTTTGTTAGAATTTGACTTGCTGTGATTTAAAATGAAAATTGTTTTCTGTGTCACTATCTAGAACCTTTGCCCTAAGTTTCAAATGCCCTAAGTTAGTAATTTGCCTTGTTACAATAATAAGTTATAGAGCCAAGGGTTTTGTCAGTAAGAGATACAGCTTCATTTCGGCATCAAGTATCATATCCACTGCATGAAGAAAGGACAGTTTACTCTGGTATTAGCCTGATTTTCCTGCTGACTTCTCCCAATGCTCTTGGGCTATGCTAGTAGTCCAGCTGATCTCTTCTGATAATACTTGTCAGCCTCCTACTTGAGTAAAGTTGTAGAATTCTGTTCTCAAATTCTAGGTGGGTCGTGAAATGTCAAAATAAACCTAACCTACATTTAATGATGGTAGGGGCTTTGGTTGGTTGGTTTTTAGGAAAATGTTCATGAAAACTTTGGACAGACTAAGGTGTTGTTCCATTTCTATTGCTACAAAATGAGCTGTTTTTAGAATTAGCAGTTGCTGTATGCTTCTTTTGAGCCCATAGCCTTCCTCTGTGGCCAGGACACCTCAAAATAGCAAAAGCTTGTGTTAACAGTTGGGGTGTCAAATGTTAGAAGACACTATCTTCACTTCCCAGTGGAAGTAGTCTGAATATAACTGCGAATTTGGCCTAGGCTTTGCATTCCTGGATTGCAACATTATTCTATGCTAACTGATTTTTCTCTTGTTCAAGAGTAGTGTTCCTAGAGCTGAAGTTTCTCCTTTAGTGTATAAAATGAGGGCCACTGGGAAGCAACTATTTTGGCATTTCACTGAGAGCTGATAAATAGCAATATACTAACACCTGTATAGCTGCAATGTCCAGTGGCAAGACATCATTTATGTGTCATCCTCAGCAAGTCAGTAAGGAATAGCTTTGAGCTGCTTCAGCAGGCAGGCAGACCGGGCGCTTGTGGGTTAGAGCTCGTGGCCAGTTCCTTTCTTCTCAGTGACAGCTCTGAGTTTATCCAGGGGTCTTATCCATTCGTTCCAGAGTTCAAGTATTCTAACTAGTAGTCGAAAAATGAAAGTTGTTAAAGTTATTGAGGAAAACTCTTGCAAAGAGAGGTTTTCCACCAAAAAAATCCCCAGAATAATAAATCTCAGAATTCGTGGCCTCTTCATGGGGGGGTACCCGGCTGGAGCTCAGCACATCCTCAGCGTGTGAATCTGTGGACATGGAATGGGCCGACCTCTCTCTCCGGGCACCTGAGGTTACTGCTACACTTCTCATGAGATTAGGACAGCAATCTCCGGTATTTTTCACTTTCTTTTCTGAATCGCCCTGATGAAAGCTGTTGCTATGCGTTGATATAACCAGTTATATTCCCTGATGCTCCAAAAGAAATTGAGGTTCTAGCAGTGAGAAAATGACTACCAGAAAGATAAAATGCCAAAAAGCACAGTCTGAGAGCCAGGCCTGGAATATCTGGAAGATTGAATGGGGCCTCCCGGACTCCTCTGTGACTTGTGGTCTCTTCTAGTAGGCTAGCATTGCTAAACCACGTTTTCTTAGTTTTAACAAAGCTATTGTCCAGGAACTTTGCTATATAAGCTACCACTCTTGGTTATTTTGCTTTGTTTTATTCTGGCTTGTGTAAAGAAGGAACATTCATTTTTGAATGAGTATTTCTGTGTGTCTTGCAATAAATTATTGCTTTGGGCCATAGAGACATTGTAGAATTTTTGTAAACAAGAAGGGATGTGACACCTGTATCTTAATGTGCTGCCTTTGCTTTCATGTACAACTGGTGCATTTTCCCTTGCTGTGTGAATTACAAGCTTCACCACGCTGGCTTTGTTCTGAATGTCAGTGTGTACCACTGACACTCCTTGGGTGTTGCTCTATAGGGGTCATGCAATTAGACTGCAATTGAGCAGCTGCAAATCCATAGGAGGTTGCAGAAATCCTGTCTGAGAATGGATCAGAATAAACCGATGTGCAATTGTTTCCCTTGATTAGAAATTGCTTTGTATTGATTGGAGCAATAATCCATGCCGTGACATACCAAGGACATCGGGCTGATGCCGATCACTGCTAAGCTCCAGATTCCTGGTAAAATGGTACTGTATACCATGTGGGACTACAGAAAAATAATATTCATTCATTTGGAGATTAGTAGAGTTTATTTATCAGCTAAGTGCTTTTGTGAGACTGTTATGCCATAATTCTCTCACCTCAGGCTATAAATCTGAAATAGGTCGTCCTACGTATTTATATGGGTATGTGTACACATACACACCACAGAGACAGAAAAGGGAGCTCAGGTGCTTGATTCCTGGATCCCTCCAAATACAGCACATTACAAATAGATCTTAAATTTCATCTCAGATAGACCAGTACAAAGTAGAATGATCTTTTTCTATTTTTCAAACAGGAAAAAGATTTCTGCTGAAATTTTGCATGAAAATCTGATTTTTTTAAAAAAAGAAAGAGGGCTAGTTTTGTCAAAATCCTATTTTCCCCACCTAGAAAAATAATTTAAATGGAAAGTTTTCAATTATTCTTACATTTTAGTGGTGTTACAGTGAGTCTACAAGAGTTTAAATGAAATCAGAAACTTACCAAATTAAGTATGGCATGGACTTTGCTTTCAAAGCTTGCTGTAGGGCTGGTGACAGCAGCATGTAGCAGGCAAGAAAATGGCTCTCAAATTAATGAAGTAATGATATTTGTTTTCATTTCCCCTGGAGTATTCTTTAATTATATGAAAGCACCTATAGATACTAATTGAGCCACAAAATATTGACGTGCACTAGAACAGTCAGAATACCAACCTGTAGAAGGGAGCACAGTTCTTTCAACAAGTCAATGGCAAGTAAGTTTTTATATTGGCCATTAGCAGCAAACCTAGTCTAGAAGCCTGACTTACTGCATTGGTTCTTTTCTTTAGCCTTGTAAAGGGAGATACTCCTCCAGGTCAATTCTTGGTGACTGTTTACTTGCACTGCTGTCTCTGAAACCAGCATCCCAGTTGTTCCAATATTTACTGAGTGTAGCTCAACATAGAAAGTCAACAAGCAAAGAAAAATATAGTTCCTGCCTCAAAGTTTTTAGTCTCAGAATAGTTTACTTGTTGCTGAATCTCTCTTCTTTTATAAATTTTGAAGGTTCGTGAGCAGTGAAGTAATATGATGGTACAAATACAGAATTTGTGTAAGGGCAGGCTGCGTTTGAATGCAGTGAAAGCTAACATCTCACCAAAAAATCTGGAAGGTTAAGGAGGAATTGGCTACATTCAACTAGCAATGGAAATAGCTTATGAAGTACCTGGGGGAAAAGGTAATTTTGCTTTGATAAAATGAGGGCAATCTGAATTTCAGGCTCCACTTCTTCCAGCTGCCTCAGGCTTTCATTGCAGGGCCTCTCTGTTGAAGTGAATGGTATTTTCCTAGGACCAGAATATTTTCTTTGAAAGTATGTCCGCAGCGATGCAGAAGCAATCTAAAGCTCTGCTTCCATAGCTATGTCAATTAATTATAAGAACAAACCATTGCAAGAGAGAATTGCTATTTCATTATTGCAGGTACCTACAGTAATAGTAATATAGGACAGAACACCTGGAATACACTGATCACTACGGTGCAGAGCCGCTATAACAAGAAAATAGCTTAGGTGAACAGGAACAAGTGAAAGGAAGGACTTGAGAATCCTGACCTATCAATCTTATACATAATAAAGCCCATTTATTAGAACTTCTTTCTTTTTGCTTTAAAACTACAGTATGCAAAATTGCCACAGATCACAACTTACATCTTTGAAAGGTCTTCACATGTTACACAAGTCCTAATTAGAGGTCACTGAAGGAAAGGAGAAAGTCAAAATACTCTGTTCAAAGTGTCTTCACGACTATTTTTCCTTTTTTGCAGAGATTGTACCATCACATTTCCTCTGTTACATCTATGGCATTGCTTAGAAGGCCTCTATTCCAGAGTATCTTCATGCACATACTGAGGGGTGGTTTTACCAAAGAAATAATCCAAAGCTGTATCATGCAAAACCAGATGTATTTATTTCTTACACTGTGTAGTAGCTTCAAATGTGTGAGCCTTTACCATATCAAGACCCTCATATGAAAATAAAGGAAGGAACGGTCGAAATTATCCTCCTTACACACGAAGAGATGTGGCAACAGCCATCGCGTGCCTTGCGTAGCCTCTCACAGCAGACGCAGGAGAGCAGCATGGACCCCTGGAGTCACCGATCGCACTAGGTCAGAATTCATGAGCAGCCTCTTGTCTAAAACTCTGAAGCCAAGAACAAAAGAAGCCAGTGTTATTCAAACCTTACCAATAATGACATTTTTGAGAACGGTTTGCCAGAACTGTGCTTCAAAACAAACATTTCCAACATATTTCTGCCTAGCATGGCTTCCTCTGCCCCATTTATTTGTTTAACATACACTGCTGATTTCTTCCCCATCAGACCCTGAGAAGCCTTTACCAGTCTTGTGGTATCAGGATCTGGACATCAATTGCTATACAACCTAAAGATTTTAGTAATCATAGTCTGTCCTTTCCTGCAGGCCTGTTCTTAACTTTGGTGCCTAGTTAGCAGGGTATTACAGTTGTCAGGCCAGCTTCTCTTTTTAATTGAACTTTCAGAAGGGTTACATTCCTCTGCTTGTGATGATCACCAGTATCCCAAATTTAATATCTTTTTATAATCCCTATAGTAGCAAGTAGTAAAGAGAAGTTTTAACAGGTAAAAAAATGGTTTGAGCATAAGAAACTATAAGAACTTGGCAAAAATATATATGGAAAAAGTAAATTAATGTGTTTAAAAACAAGCAAACAGCCACTACAAATTAAAGCCCTTAGTAAGTGTGTGAACAATGATGATTTTCTAATGCATAACCTTACTGCTTTTTAGGACGGGGTAAGGGGTGCAAAGGCAAAAGTAAAAGCAATGTGGTTTCTTCTGTCCCTTCTGACTCTCCTCCCTTTTTAAGCAACCTAAGCTGTGCAGTGGGTGTCAGAGGGCCACCACCACCAGGGCATGGCAGCAGCCAGCCCTCACTGCGGGACGGGTGGCGGCGAGGGGGAAGAGCCTGCTCTCCTCCTTGCGCTTTACAGCCTGGGGGTTCGGTCCGGCGTTAGCCTGTGGGCCAAGCGGCCACAGAAGAAGGCATGCCGATGCATCTCACTTCTCCTGTCAAGCAGGACATCGGCAAATCAAGATAGCATACCATTTAAAAATATGCAAAGCTGTCGTTTTCAAACTGTGCCCCTGCAATCCCATTGGCACTGGGAAACTTAGTATCTGAAGATAGAGATGAAAGATGGGATCCCTTAATTCAGCCACTCTTAGCTTTGCCGCTTTGCTTTAACCATGCAAAGCACTTAGGAAATATGGCCACTTGTTCAGCATGAAACTTATCCTGGTGCAGAGGGCAATGGCTTGCTTTCACAGCACTAGGTTTTACATAAATCCTTCAGCTAGGCTGAACAAAGGTTTCAGTGTTGTATCCCTCTACTTTTACCCAAAGGGATCCATTGATTTAAGGTGGTGTCACCTTTTTATTATTGACTTTTTGAAGCTGAATGCACTTTGAAAGTAGCTTTTCATTTTCTCAGGGAAACAAAACAGTAGTTAGATCTGAACATTTTAAACTACTTAAATTTATTTTTAAATAAACCACTTATTAGCTTATTTTAGTTTTGTATATCATACAGTCCAAGTGGGTGAGCATGACTGTAGGAAAAGATCTGCATTTTTGTCATAAAAATACTTTTTTAAACTCGGAAAAAGATTCACAGCTGAAGAATACTGTTGTGTTTATCTGGTAACACTTCCAAATTTAAAATCAAACGTTACTTTCCTTAGAAGCAAGGTGCATGATTGCTTTTGAGGGAAAGAGCATCTTACACTCACAGCAAGATGTTCTTTTTTGGTAATTCACAGCAGAAACAAATGCTGAAGTACCTGGTGGCACGAAATAAGGGGGCTGACATTGGCAGGAGGGAATGGTCATTGTTGACTTGGGATAGAAATGCTTGTATGAGGTGCAAAACTCATCTAACAGTAGGAATACTTGTTACATTAACAAGATTTACTGACAGACTCCATCTGTGCCTTCCCACCAAACAAGGTCACTCAGTTAGATCCTAAGGAGCCTAATGAGCAAAATGCCAAGTCTCTGGAGTGATAATGGAGGTTTGCTCTGACTTACGCCTCAGGCACTTGCAATATTTTTAGTACTGAAAAATAAAATAGGCTAGAGGAAAAAAGGTCATAATTTTTATCAAGCCAATCCACCTTGCGAAATATCAGTGTGTGTGCATGTGCATGAACTTACCTGGCTATTTTTTCTCCCTCTTCCTGGTGATTCACAGTTTACTTTTACTTCAAAGTGGTCCTTGAGGCACTTCAGTCCCTTCATCTCGGCCATTCACTACACAGCTGCCTTTTGGTTACAGAAGCTTCAGGCTGGTGGCAACATGCCCATTCCTTTCAAAAGCCTGAAACAGCAGCAGCATGTGCAGTGGTTTCGCACTTGTGGAGGGAAAAGTTTTATCCCTGAATTTTTGCTGTTCATCCATTTGCTGTCTGTAATTTCTGAAATACAGTCTGGGCAACTTGTAGCAAGTTGACTTATCCTAAGGCAAAACTAAAGAGAGGCATAGATAAACACTGAGCATTGCAGATACTGCACCAAAACCTCCGCTAATCACTTTCAGTATTTGCTGATTTTCTTAGTATTAATTTGCTATTATAGACTAGCTGATAACTCAACAAAAAATACCTGTTTACTATTTCACAAATTTTCAGCAAAACTGTAGGTTACCTAAAATTTTCGAGCCACAGGTTGAAAGAAACATGAAGAAAGTACTTTTTTTACACCCTGGAGCATGAATAAACAGTGGAACTCATTGCTGTCAGATATTATTGTAGCACAATTAGAAATTGTTCGTCTTTAACTAGTAATACAGTGGTCTGTATGCCACCTGTGGTTGAAGTTCCTATCATTCTGTACATGCCTTATTTCTTACACTCTTCCCAAAAGTGTTCTCCGGAGTCGTGTGACACAAACCCCTGAGCTGTATAAACCCTAGGTTTGATCCTCTGTGGTTATTCCTAGGTTCTTAAGCACTATTAATATTTATCCACTATTGTTATGAATATCGAACTAGTGAGTACTGATCATTCAAATGCCAAAACTATGCAGAAAATTAACTCCATATTAATTGCTCAGTGAATAAAAGACTACTTGTCTAAGGCTGTGAGACAGGATTAGGGAGGCCAAAACTGCTTTATTTTACACACTACAGAACAAAATATCGTAGCAGTGGTTACAAAATCAAAATGGCAAAGCAATGGAATAAAAAGATTTAGAAGCAGTGGAGAGCACCTTCAGTGCAGTTTCTCGCAGTCCCTTCCTTTAACGTGCTGGATCGCTGCTTCTGCAGTTGTGCTTCTTGTGACAGGGGAGTCACCGAGTCCAGGTAGAGCAGGAAGGGATGTAGCGTAAAAAAGGTGCTACAACAGGTCTGGCAGATACGTTTCTGTATTATCTCAGTATAGAATAAGTCAAGTCCTAGAATATAACGCACAGGGCACTTATTCGTAGGATGAGGATTTGATATTTTTATTCATGTGCCTTCATACTTGCAGTATACAATAGGACGTGACCAAATTCTGCGCTTGGAAATCAGAATAGAGCATTAATTTAAAAGTTCTTGGGGGAGACGTTTCCAGGAAAATGCACGTGTACAAATGAATATTTCAATATTCTGAAGGAAAATGTCTCTGCAATTGTCAACGGGCTCCGTATGTTAACACCAGTACTCAGTTGCCTTGTAAAATATGATTGTAAAAGATGTCTGTACTGATATAGCAGCACTGACTTCAATAGAAGCAAAATCTATACAAGTGGAAATGACAGGAGAATTTTAATTCTAACTGGAAGAATCCACTAAGATTAAAAAGTCATATTCTTATTGATCATTTATAAAGATGCTACTGTTGAGGCTCGGCAACGGTGTCCATCCGCGAGCAGCCAGTGGAGCCCGGGAGCTCGTAGCTCGGCACGCGGAGCCGAGCGCCGTGTGGGCTGCTGCCGCCGCTGCGGCGGGGTGCGGGTCCCCGGGAGACCTGCGCCGGGCCTGCCAGCCCCGTGCAGGTGGCCTGCGCTTCCAGGGCTTTGCAAGCGACACCTGAAGAGCACATTTTAAAGCAATGCCATTAGTGGGCAGTATTCAAGTACACTCTTATTTAAAGAGATCCCTCTATCTCAGTCATTATAAACAATCAGCCGTAGATGTCATTCATAAAAAAGCAGCATCCTATTTTGCAGTGGCTGTACGTGTCTAGTTGGTTACCACCTCATTCAGTTCCAAACTCTCGATCTTATTTTTTGGTATGTGAATAAAAATTCTCTATTTCATAAAATTCTCTTTTAATCACAACCTCCTCATGCTTCAATGCCTTGGTAGTGATATCGAGAGTTTTTCTAAATCCTCCAGTTACAAGTGGCAGGTAATTAGTTCAGCAATATGAATTATACTGAGTGAGAAGCTGGTATTTTTCCCCTTATGAACTGTAGTTTCCTGTCTTCTGACCAATCAAGCTTACAAAATGAGAACCATGCTCACATACTCAAAAACATATCTAATAATATATCCTCAGTTGTCCTTTTTTTACTGAGAGTGATAGACATAATTAAGTGTTCTGAAAGATAAGGATGGAATGTTGCAAAATCTCAAAGTTAAGAAAGCAAGAATGTCATCAATTCACCTACTTTACACAGACTGGCGCATCACGCTACATACAGGCGTAAGAAGTGAAGGTTTAAATTTCAGTGTGTCTCAGTTCTTATTATAAGAATCAGATACTTGTTTACTAAAATCCCTATTCCTCCATTCACCAATTAACTCAGGCACACTGCACAGTATTTCACAGTTAATATTCAAAGCAGGCTCTGTCCCAGCTAGTAATCACATCATTAAGTACACTAAGGGTTTTATCCTGAGGTCAATGTAGTCAGGATTTGCAAGTATCCAGAGCAATTTGTTTTCTCTCCAGTCACATTCCATTCGTGCCACTACTGGCTTTTTATTCTTCCAGCCTTCCCCACAGTGATATTTGCCTCAGTGCTGTATGTATGTGTCCTCCCTTGCAGTAGGTCTGTCTGCCCGTGCTGCCAGGCCCTGCCATTTGGCCTAAGCCAGCCCTAATTGCTGTTTCACAGGTTCCTGCAGCTCCATTGCAGAAACAGGCACAGCCATTGCACTTTGAGTGTAGCCTTCGGGCTCCTCGCTATTTGTCATAGTTATCTTACCAGCACTTTCCTTCTGGTCTTTAAAAACACCTGTTTCTTTGTCCTTATTTTAAACTGAACGATTTTTAAAAATGGTGAGTTTTGGCTTGGCCTAAATCATAATTTGTATTGGATTGTATTGGATTTCCTTCTGTTTCCCAGGTTACTTCGACTTTTATAGTTTTTCCATGGCAAAAAGAAATGGCTTCAGATGGCTGCTCTCATTCCAGATAGAGAGAAAAGCATTTTTATATAAAATGGTTTTCAGCTCCTTACCTGGGGTGACCTGTATTGAATAGTTCATTTAAAATTAAAAGGGTGTGTGTGCATGTATCTGTATGAACAAAAGGAAAAAGAAATATTTCTTTGGAGAAGAGAACAACATCAAAAAATAAAATTATAAGGAAATAGTTGAGACAGTATAATTTTTATAGCTTGTTATAAACTGAAAGGGAGAATTAGTACCTGAAAGAAGAGTCCAAAGCATGTTCTGCTACAGAAGCTGTAGAACTACAACAGAAGAGTTGACTTAAAGAGATTATACTTATAATCAACAACAAATCCTTTGTGTATGTGTCTTCCAATGCTAGCGTGCAAAAAACAATGCTGTTACAAAGTTCACTAGCTGAAGCCATTAGGAAGCATTTATGCAAATGTTGTATTGAACAGTCTCATATAAAAGAAAGAAAGAAATGGTTACTACAAGCTTCAAGTACTCACTTTGAACAAGTTGCATTTAGAAAGACTTACCAATGAGTAACACAAACTCATATGACATAATTATATAGAGACATATACATTTCCTTGGGATCCTTCTATGTCACTTATTTAGCCTTTAAATAAAAGAAGTTCTAAGCTTGAGTAGCTTTGAATGCAACTTTAACATATGAAAGACAAAAAAGGAAACATTTTAAACTTCTTGTGGAGGCAGCGGTGTATGTTTCCTCTCAGGTGTTCACAGCCTAACACTCAGGCGGGTCTCGCGCCCCGCCATCTCTCTGCCGTGCTCACTGACGGATGCGCTTTCACCAAGTTCTGCCACTGCCTGAATCCAGCTACAATTCTTTCAGCTGGAGATGGGCCAAGGAGTTGCAGAAAAGCACATGTGAGAGAGGAGAGCGAAAAGTGAAGAAGGGGAACCTTTTGAGGAAATAATACTAGGCTTGTCATAGAGCAGATACTCCACTTCGTGGAGTTACGCCGATTCACCCCTGCTGAACACTGGATCTGAACACTTGGGTTTTTATTATTTCTGTACAGCGATTAGGGGACCCTGCTTTTCTCCTCCTCTCCCCAATGATTGACACCATCCCAGTGTCTGCAATTACATTTCCATGAAAGATACTGGAGTATTAAAACAAAATCTATCTGCTTGATGCATCTTAATTTGAAGAGTCACCTTCAGGAAGCCAGCTGGTGATCAGAGATTACAGAGGATGTAACCAAATAATAGGGCCCCCCATCTGCTGATTTTTGACTCATTTATGCTTTCTGCCTCATACCACAGACAAAGCACAAACTGAAGCCTCACAGAGATTACCGTGATTGTATCCCTCTAAAGGCACTGATTGACAATTCTCATGCCTCAAGGAGTGTTCGATATCTTGTCAGTCTTCTGTTTGCCAGCAAGGAAAAACCAAGGGCTAACAATTATGAGAGTTACTCTTTCTTTGAATGGATATGTAAAATGTTTATGATCCGTTTTTCTAATAACCACTTTTATATCATGGCATCTGCAGTGTAACTAATTTTAACTAGTTCTCTAAGGATTCCAGATGTCGCTTGACAACTTAAACAAAAGTGCTGTCTTTTCAATCAGTCTTTGTACCAAGTAATCATTTAACAGCTGCAGAGCGGCTCAAGGTGCACAAGCAGCTTAAAGACTTCTTCTGCAGCCAACCTCTGTCCTTTGCTTTGTGGAAATAGTCCCCCACATATACGAGGACATTCATGGAGAACCTATTTTACTTTCAAGAAGCCTATCTACCTGCAGTAATATGTAAAGAAATTATAACCTTCTAGAAGTAGTATTGATTGGGAATATAGCTGTAAAAAAGCTATTGTGTCTGAAGGCTTGTCTGTTTTTTCCAACTGATGTTATTTTGTGAGATAAGTAAAAGAGATGACCTGTCCTTCCACGCTGGCTCTGTTGCATGAGACAGTAGCTGAGAAGAGCCAGCATGAGAGCTCCTCCATCAGAAGATTTCCTTAAAAGAAAACCTCTGGTCTGCAGCCTGCCATACCACAGTATCAAACCTAGTCTTCTCCTTTACATATGGTAAATCAAAGAAACTGGGTGAGAAGGTATCAAAGAGAACTGAAAATATTTTGTAACTATTTTACTCAGATTCCTATACATTTCTGCTTTTGCTTTACATTTCTGAATGCAGAGTTTTCAAAATATAAGATTTCCTCCAAAGAAGAGGACTGCTCAGATGCTGAACTGTGTGACCTAAGTGACAGCCTAATCTGTATGCAATAAAGCCTCAGCCTGGTGCCTTCCCTGCCTTTCTGGTTACATCAAACAAGAAGTTCCCAGCAGCTTCTCTTCTCATGGTGACAGTGTGCGAAACACTGAAAATCACGGTGGTTGCCTCCCCTGCTGGTGACCGCAAAGAGAGCTACAAAGGTTGATGCTAGCTGAACACCTAGTGCTGTATGGGCAGCGTGAGAGCAAGAGGTGAACAAACAGATATATGTACTCAGGAAGAAGTTCCCAAAGTCTGGAGAACGTTTGGGTGTTTTGTTTTGCATTGTGGATTTTTCAAGATGTCAAGAACTGAAAGAAGTACATCTTCATTTATATATGTTATATGAATATAAACACAAATGACACAAATGTCCTTACGAAGACCGGAGCTAGCTCACAAGTTTGGAGATACCTGCATGCAAATCAGTCATTCAGTCAGCCTGGCAGAGATGTGTCGAAGCCACCCGGGCACAGCAGTGTGAAGGACTATCAACATGCCGGCAGCCAATAAATCGCAGCTACGTTCTGGGTGGAAATACTCTCCTTACGTAGCTTTTACGTGTTGATACTCAAGCCAAAATACTCACACCTGAGAAATCTCTTGAATTATGTGTTATGAGACTATGACTTGGTCCTATTAAACACAGGAAGGTGGCCCACATTTTCACTATGACATTAATGCTTTTAGGCAAAAATCTGTGAACTGGCAGCTTGATATATTCTGAATGACTACCTGACAGAGGCTCCAAAATGTCCCAATCTATGGTAGATGTAAATGTCACGTAGAAATCCTGCTATACAATAAGGATTGTTTGCAACCTGAAGCCTGAAGTCTCTATCTTCTGTTTTGTTTCTGACAATTTGAGACAGCTTGGAGTGGTGGTGGTGGGGAGATGTCAGCAGTCAAAATCATTTTCATTTTAGTGCAACTGTCAAATGAGTATAGATCCACTCCTGACAAAGAGCTGTTTAAGGGCATAGAAGAAAAGAATAAAAAGATTGCACGGTTGTCGCACAAGCTGCTTGGCATTTATTTTGTACAACAGAAACCTTAGAAGGGCTTCAAAAACAGGTCTTTTCAAAGTTAACAGTGTTGACATAGATTTAAGCATCTCCTCTTCATTGGATGCATCCTTTTGGAAAAAGTAATTGTAGCTCTGAATGGACAAACTCCAAAGTTCAAAGTTTTGTTAGGTGAATGAAACCTTATTAAAGTTCTTATTAAAGTTCTAGAACAGACCTAAGTTAGAAACTTGGATTTCTCTTGTCATTTAATTCTTAGTCTATCCATGGCAATTAAAGTAGTTGTGCTCTGTCCAGTTTTATCTTTTACCCCGGTTAAAGGTATAGTTATATTGTCCTAGTAAACACGCTTAGTAGTCTGTTGACGGATGAAAGATGATTGCATAGTGTGTCTGAAAAAAGATTCACATTATGTAATAGGTAGGAAGAACCTCATCCAGTAAACGTTCTTAAGTCATAGTCATAGAAAAGAAATAAAGAGTATCCCATTAAACAGTGATTCATTCTGAATGTCATGTTCTTACACACAGATAGTTTTAAATCAAAGTTAACAAGTGCTTTGGATTCTGTCTCAAAGTGAATTATTGGCACATTCTCTTGTACCTGGTTGTATTTGAAAGCTAGTGTCTGAAATCCCAGGGCATAAAATTAGATGAAAAAATCTTTGATCATTAAAGTATATATAGTTAAGTTTAAGTTATTAGAACAGATAATTTGGCTGTTTACAACATAATTACCGATTTCACTGTGGAGGAAGAAAAGAATTCCAAAGTCTTTCGTTTCAATTAACAGTACATAAATAATTCTGGTATGCATAAATATTTTACCGTTGAAAACTGTAGCACATAACTTTTTATGGTGCTCTTAAAACAGGCTAATGCAAAGTTAATAACACAAAAATAAGCCTGTATGTGGGGCAGAGAAAGCCATCCATCACAGAGGGCACTAGAAACGGTGTTGCACCAGAACATGATTAAAAAGTAACAATTACAAATAATTTGACTAGTGACATATGCTAAAACAACGCAGCATTACAGTGCAGCAGCGTAGCTCCAACAAAATAAATGGATTCATCCATTTATGACTTATTTATGACTTATGTCAGCTCTTGACTTGATGGCACTTCTTACAATCTGCAGAAGTTTAGGAGGGTTCTCAAAACTTTCACTTCTGTGATGCATTGACACACTGCATCTCAAACATTAAAGGGGGGGCAGAATTCGCAATTTCAGAATAACAACTAAGGTTTTCAAAGAAATCTTTCCTTTTAGGTTTTATAGAGAAACGTGCACTAAAGGAGGCTCACATCCGAAAATACTTAGATAGTGTATAGTATTTTGACCAAGATGGGGACAAATATTAGTATTATATAAGATGATAATATCAATAATTTACAGTGGGTGATTTGAAGGTCAACTCCATATAGTAATTCAAAGACAGAAGCATATACAACTCTAGTTAAAATTGTGAGTCTATTCCAGGGGTTGGTATCTTTTTAGATTGCCTTCAGTAACCTTTGGGTCTGTAAAGGCTGGCTTTTATGCTTCTGCTCAGAGCCCAGTGAGGTAAAATCTGATACTGGAGAGAATGACAGTACATCTCAGACCTGCTCACTCGCCAGTTAGTTTGTTCCAAAAGACAAATGAAAGAGAGCACTGGGTAATATCCCCGCTTACTGTCTTAGGGTTTCTGCCTGCACACCTGAATCCATGCTTCTTTCAGGATAAAAAGGGGCTACAGAAATCAGTGGAGTAGCATCTCTTTAAAAAAGACATGATTTGAGCCTAGTCATTAAAAATGTATTTTTTTGAACTGAAAGAAATTGTTACATTTATTCTATATATATATAGATAGATACAGATATATGTCAGTGTATATATTTGATTGTTCAGTTGCCTTTCCAGTTGTGTTTTACTTAATTAAACTCAGAATAAGATTTTTTTTAATTTTAGTTAAGATTTGTTTTAGCAAATACTTTGGCATTTGACATTCTGCTAAGATACTTGCCCTGTTTCAGAAACAACATGGTCAAACAGCGCCATCACCCAAAGCATCCTCTCCTTCTGCATGGGAGGAAGAGTCATTATCGCTGAGAATTACTGAAAAAATATATACACTAACAGAAAATAAAATGAAAAACCTAGAGTACTAGGAAAGAACTGTTTGAGATAATTTCACTACTATAAAAAGGAGATTTTTGAATGTCTCCCTCAGAAGTGGATCTATACTAACAAACATATTATTACGTGCTGACTTAGCTCATTGAAGCCTAAGTTCCACACTAGCCCTTAAGCAGCTGCCCATGATACAAGAAGACACAACTGATAAATCCGCTGATTCTACCAGATAAACAGTGTAGATTTTCTTCACGATGTCATTTTGTCTCCATATTTTTTGTCATTCTTTGACTTTTCTGTGATTTTTTTTAACGTTCTGTTGCTGGTCTGAGCTTTACAATCTAATAAAATATATCCTATTAAGTATTAATTATCCTATACTCTGATTAACACTTATTTTACATTCAGGGACCTACCTGTAGAAACAGTTCGTCAATACTGTGCAATAACTGCATTATCAAAGATGATCTGAATGCTTTACAAACACATGGGGCCACATTATTCCATTTTTCTTGAGTACAGCAGAGCAAACCTCATTTATACTAGGTAGACATCTGCTCGGTTGTTTTCTTTAAATTCATGTTTTTAAAGAGAGCAACCTGTATAAATAAAAAAGGAAATTCCTAATAGTTTTATCTAGAAGAACTTTGAATTTTGTCCCGGTATCCCATTCTATGTGCCAAGCACATTGGCTGAGATTTATCACTGTATCACTGAATGTAGCTACAGAGATAAAGAGCAGGATGGCAAGAGAATGCAGATCACACAAGACATTGGAGCTGTGTTTAAAAATGCAATTCTTGAGGCTTGAACAGACGTTGAAACTTGCCTTAATTTATTGGTTACTTTTTTTGAAATGTGATAGTTTTCTAGAAAAGATGATCTTTTGGAAAAAAATAATTTGTCAAAAGAATTTTCATTTTAGCTAGCTCTTAAATGCTTGTAAGTATCTGTATTTTATATACAGATCTCAGTAGGTAATTTGGGGAGAGATTTTCTTCTGTTTTAAACACAAACACATCTCATCATAATTCTATAGATTTCAGCAGAGCTAAGCCAGAAGCCCAACAGAGCAACTCGGAGAAAAACATGTTCCTTGCTATGAAACTTGCTGGATCACAAAAAGAAAGAAAGAGGAATTACTATGGCTTTTCAGTTATCTACATGAAAACTAAAAAGTCAGAGCTAGCAGCCAGAATGTCTTCAGACCCTTGTCTAATGATCTGGTAGCACAAAGATCAGATGCTTACATTGCCGTCTATTAACCTTGGAGGAATCACTTTTCCTTACCTTTCGTCAAGCTGCATTTAGAATTCAAAATTCAAAATAACTACTCTGGGAAAAAAAACAAAACAAAAAATCCTGACCATCGCTGCAAGTAGTCTAGTCAGTGTAACAGAGCACAAAGAAAGAGTTTAAAATGTCGTGATGCAGCAGACAAGGCACAACTTGGAAGATGTCTGTGGTGAAAACAACAATTACATTGCAGTCCTCTTCTTGGGATGGCACCATCACTGCTGGTCTGCCTGTTCCAGAGCCAGGCGAGAGGCACTGGGATTAAGAAACTGGCACTGAAAATATTAGAGACATTCTGAGATTTGAAAAGTTTGGGGCTGTTTCAAGCATACCCAAGACAGGAAGAAACCTGAGATAAACATGTACAAATTGCGTATTGTAGAGCATTGCTCCTACATAAATTTTCCTATAACACAAGAACAAAAAGGTATTCAAAAGTATTAAAAAGCAACACATTTAAAAAGTAGTAAGACATTTTTACAAAGCATATAATTAACCTGTGGAATTTGTTGCCATAGGGTAGCACCGAGGCCAAGAATTTAGCAGGATTTAGAAAGAGTAGACATTTTTATGTATAATCACAAGTTACCATGTTACATTAGAGAACATAAAGTGCTTTTACAGGGGACATAAACTCCAATGCTTCAGGCCATAAGCCAACCACTAACTCACCGGGGTTAGGAAGAAATGTTTTCAGCTGGCAGGTTATTCCGTAGTAGCCACTCCGGGGTTCCTTGCAGCTGCATCCCTTTTTTGGCTACAGCCAGGGAACGACGAGGTAGGCTGCTCGTCTGATGTGGCATCACAGGTCTGTGTAGTTCATCTGTGCTCTTACTCTTGCTGTTGTTTTTTATCCTTTGTAGCACTATTTTGTTAAGAACACAGATTATTACAGGTAAAGCATATTTGGCAATCTGATGTATCTTTCTGCTCAGTAAAGGCAAACAACTGTGAGATTTTCCTATGCAATGTGTCTGCTGCATACTCTTCTTTTCGAAGCAAACGGGTTGTTAATACAAGGCAAATGTTACAGTGTTTGTTTCACTCTTCACTTAAGGAGCCAGCGTATTTCCTTTTAGGGAAATACTTTGAAAGCACCTCATTCTTCTATTAATTCAACATAACTGATTGTAAGAAGTATGTTAGTAAAATTAATATTTCAGAGCAGCACTGGGAGGGATATTTTTAACATGCAGCCCCACAGCCCCTGTCTCTTGTCACTTGTGTCATCCTATCATCAGGTACGCCTTCAGACATAGGCAGGCTGCTACTAATGAGCTCACCACTCCGTGTTCCTCTATCATGAAGTTCAGTACTAATGAGAAAAATTCCCAGACTGCACTCACACTCTAAATCAATTTGGCAAGATTGATCAAAATATTCATTAAAACTGTTTGTTCTTCAACTCAGCCTGAACCCTGCAGGCATATCTGTCTTGCTTCTGTGTGGTTGTGAGTGTGTGTGAGTGTGTGTGTGTGTGTGTGTGTGTGTGTGTGTGTGTGTGTGTGTGAAATTAAAAGGAAAAAATCAGTTGTTTTTCCTCACCATGTAATTCAAGCACTACTTTCAGAAGAAAAGACCCAAGACTGAATTCTCATCACTCTTTTCTTCTTGAGAAGCGCCTAGGAGTCTGGAAATGCTAAGAAAAAATATTCTGCATCCCTCATCTTACGTGCCTGTCAGCAGAAGGCCTGAGAATGACCGACACGAAGCAACAAATTACTAGCAAAAGGGCAACAAGCGAAACAACAAATGGGAATCTGTCAGAGGAGGAGAGGCATCACTGGCCATACAACCCTGGGAATTCAATATATCTTTTGTCTGCCATCTGCATGCTAAATTTCCATGTCTTCCTTCAACAGAATTTCCTCTTGCCATGTCAGCCTTGATAAGTATAGGTTAGCTCACGCTGTCTACTTTCTCACACGTATTTCAAGATAAAAGCACAGTCCACAGAGCCAAGAATGACGTTAGCTGACTAATGCTCAATCAGCTGGACTCTGTGCTCTGAAGGGTCTGGACACCAAGTCAGAGGAGCACAAATTGCCCTGAGTGATGAACAGGAGAGAGAGATACCAATCTCAACTATGATGTTATCTCTCCCTCCAAAGGGACAAGAATAATTCATGTTGCTACAAGTTTAAAAGCCAGACACCCTGACTAGCCATATATTATGTACTTATGGTTCAGTTCAGCGGTAGAGAAGACTGCTGTTGATCATCTGCCTTCACCATTCATTACGTGCAAACTCGGATCTCTTTCAGAGCCTTTTGAGGGCTATGAGGAAAATTCAGGCAAACTTCAGCCAGACAAGGTTTTAAAATATTTTATAGATTATGGTTCACAACACTGCAAACCCACTTTAGTTTACAATGTTAAATACATAAACTGCATTCACAGCAGCCTATTTCTTAGACATACTGTGTGCTATAAAACTGAGATAATGTTATTGCAGGAAGTTTTCGGCGCGGTTCTGAGCCCAGTCGCTCACGCCGGCGCGAACGCCACAGGCAGTGCCCTGCAGGGTCTGGGCAGCGGCGTCTTGGCGGGGCTCCCGCGGGGTAGGGGCACCTCTGTGCTGGCTCCGGATACAGAGACTCTGCCGTGCAAGCTAAAGGGAAAATTATTACTCCTCTCAAAACTGGTGATGGCTCATGAAGGCAGTGGTCCACATTTCTTTGGATTAGCCGTTTACATGGCCCTGCGTTCAAAAGGTGCCAAGCCAAACACGGTTCTCCCAGCTCCATACCTGGAGACAGGGAGCTCTGTCACCATGTGTGATGTGGCACAAGATTTTTTCTCCCATTTAAATACCATTAGCACTGATACCGCCTGTCCCCCTTGCTGAACGTCAGGGCGTACCTCCGGCTCGTGGGATTTCTCCAGCAGGCTAACAGCCGCCGGACAGGCTCCAGCCAGGGAGCACTAATCCAAGCGTTGGATGGGTTTGTGCAGTCCAGCGTGACTAAGCTGCTGCTAGTTTGCCTGAAGGGGCTGTAGCTCCCGTATTTGCAAGCCCTGAGAAATGAAACTGCTATTCAAACTGTCATGACACAAACCACTGCTGCAAGAGTAGCCTAAGTTCTGGCTATGCAGAAAACTGCTTTTCTCTTTACAACACACAGTAACACTGCTACAAAGCAAAAAACAGTCACGTTGTCCGGACAGGTTCTCTGGAAGTGAGATAGGGTGTTACGAACCAAATGCTTGTTTCTAGAGGCACCATCTGCCACAGAGAGTGAGAACCAGCCCCAGCAGTTTCCTGTGCGGAGCAGGGCACTTGCGGCGTGCCCACTCGGGCTGGCTCCTGGGGCTGCTTTCTCGGCCAGGGCGCTGCCCCAGGCGCCTCTTCCCACGGACGAGGGGACAAGCAGTGCTGGGCGATGCTGCCGCTGTTGCACTCTCTGTCCGGTGGATGGAACCTACTGAGGGTCATCAAAATTTTCAGGAAAACAGAAGTTTTAAGGAATCCACAAGCTAATACCCTTTTTTTTTTATTACTCCACTTTTTTTCCAAATCTGTGCAAACCAATGGCTTTCAGGAATGAGTCAGAATTTCACTTGCTCAAAATGTTTCTGCTAGCATCTTAGGTCAAAAGTAAAAGACAATCATTCAAAGCATAGTGTGACCTAATAACCGATGTGTATCTCAGGTAGGCTACTTGAGGATTTTACTTTCTACAGTAGATAAATAATTGCATAGACAGCAGAAAAAGCAAAGTTAAACATACAGGACATAATTTTCCTTGTTTGATCTTAATAGGCTGACTCATTTGTTTTAAAATCATGTAGGAAAAGAATTTATGGGATGTTGTTTGTTCAGAAAAGTGAGGCCTTTGATTTGTGAGAGACTTCTGAAACCCTCCATCGTCTTTTGTAGTTTGTTTTAAATTATCACGTTGCTTTTGTGTAGCTTTGCAATATCTCAGATGTTTTCAGCATCACCTGAAGATTCATTCGCTTTTCTTCAGACTTTATTTATAACTTTTGTTCCTCAGAATCTAGACAGTAGAAACATGAGAATGTGCATATGTTTGGTACAATGACAGACAAAAGTCACTGTATTCATTTGTAGTAGGTATGGAGATGCTTTGCAATGTTCTCTGTCATTTTGTCCCTCTCACCTCCCACCAGTGCCAGACTGTTCTAGGAGAACTGTTGTTGCAGCCTGTGTTTGAAGGAAGCTGTCTTTTCCCGTGCCTTGAAAGCTAAAAAGTAATAGTAATAATAAAAAAATAATAATAAAAGCAGAGACTGGGTCAGGTACTGCTGTTTCAGTTGCCTTGCTCTGAGGTTCTACATTAAAAAAAAAGGCATTTACTCCTATTATAGCCCCAACAAATGTTTCCAAAGCACACAACCACCCATCCAGAAATTTCTGTTCAGGTATAACAGAGTCGCTGAAGACAAGGGCTGAGGTTTAAGTCAGCTGTGCAGTTATGGGAGTTTTTCAAGATTTCTGTTGTCATGTAGTGACTCAATCACAAAAGACTCAGCTGTGGTTATGGCATGGTAGGAGTTGTTTTACAGTTTCTTGGTCAACACACAAAACGGATGAGTTGCCACTGAAGAAGCATCTGGATTGACATTACAGCCAAGGCTGGTTTAACTGCCAGCCGGGACGGTCAAGCTCCCCGCTCTCGCTGTCGTGCCAGTGCCAGGGTTTGTCTGAGGCCGTGTGACAGTTCTGCCAGTTTCCCTTCGCCCCTGAAGCCTCATCGCAGGCTCGGGTGAACTGCAGCGCCGAGGGGGTGCCAGCAACACACGTTTAGAGATGGGAAGAGTTAAGCTGCCTTTCATGTTGCAACAGGCTGATTCCACCTGAGTGTTTTTTCTGTAAGAGTTTTCTGTAGTTCCCCTTCTCTGTGGTCTCCCCATCTGTTTGAAGATGAAAGCGCTTCTACCACTCATATATGTGAGAAGTTTACTTCATTGGCATTGGTGAAACGCATTGACGTCGCAGTGTAGGACAGAGCGGTCACCAGGGCAATGATGTATTTACCAAAATGAACCCATATTAAAAACAAGCCAGTGTACCGAGACTGTGTTTTCTTTCCTGATTTTCTCTCTGAAAAACTTTGGATCAACAATTGTTCCTCAATGGATGTCTAATAGGCAGAAGGAAAACATAATTATTATTGAAACACGACTGCAAGGTCATGAATGTATTTGATCAAAGTCGTTCTCAGTATAGTAGGTGCTCCTCATCCAAGGGAATGAAGTAAAGATGGAAATAACCAAAACAGTTGTACTATTTTGGAAAAAAAAAAATTCACGAGGCCAACCCCCGTAAGCGATATCGGGGTGGTTTCCTATGTACCCTCCTTTCTGCTGATCAGTAATGCATGCTGCCCCATCTTGACATTAGGGAAAGTTTGTGGGACTGGGAACTGCTAGGGAATGCTTTGCCTTTGTGAGATAGAAGTTCAAGGAATTAGGTGTATATAAAAAGCTGTTGCTGTGGTCTGAGAATTACAGTCATACCTCTGAAAAATTCCTTCTGGCATCCTAAAGTTCATGTCTGTATGCCCTGGAAACAGACAGCACGTTTTCTGAAAGAAGAGGCACGAGTCCCTGCATGGCTCTGTCCTGCTGTCCGAGGCACTGCTCCGTGGTCAGACTGACGTGGAGCTGCACAGCGCTTGCAGGAGGCCTTGGGGAAGCGCAGTCTCCAAATTGGGCTTACCCCTCTGAACTGGCCAGTAATTCTCTTCTCCAGACACTTCCTTTTGCACAAGTTAATAAGAGAAGACGTCTGTGACTGGCTCATTCGCCGGCAATGTTCTCCACTGCTTTTTGTTTCTAAGATGGAGTCTGCTCCTTATCTTGTTATATTTACTAGGTATTCAGAGTCTTACAGGATAAAGATGCTGTATAGTCTCAGACATTACTATTATTCATGGTTGTCATATGGTTATAATTTACTTATAACTGCATGATATATTACTGTATTGTAATAACAATTATTATTAATAACAAACTCGAGCCCATTGCAGGTTTTTGCTCTTGGTCCTACTTCAAGCAGCACTTTCCTCTCCGATTTTTCCGGGTAGTAGACTTGATAATCCTACTCTCAGTATTTAGTCTGAAATAGTTCACTTACCACAGACAAACTAGATTGTTCATTAAATGTAACACTCTCAACTGGAGGCTTTTTTGATATGAACACACAACTGTGAGGTAGGAGAGAACTTTGGGTTTGAATGACAATGATGAATAATGTTAATACTTACTTGTTATTGGAATCTGGAGCTGCTCCAATGAGCTACAGAGGCTTAAAATCTTAATTAAAGGTTAATGAAAGAAAATTTTGAAAAATCTACTCAAGGAAAAAAAAAGTGTGGAGAGAGGGTATTCTAACTCACCCACAGCACTGACATTCTCAGGCACAGAAATGGCATGAATCCGGCTTTCATGAGGCTGATCTCTGCAGTCTCTGTAGCTTTGAAAGCACCTTTCAGCTTTCACATCTGCTTGGCTGCAGTTGCAGGTCCCATATGCAACCTTCCCTGTTGTAAAAACATCCTTCTGTTAAATGCAAAGATGGATTTGACATATATTTATATGTCTGTAGGAGTTTGGTTAGAAAATACTGGTGAGATTCACAAGAAAGACTGGAAACATGATAGCCAGATCTACAAAACAAAATATTCGAGCAGTACTGATTCTGTTCCCTTTGAACTCTTGAGAAAATTCAAGCAAATTTTTTAGCATAAGAGAGCGGCGTGATATAATTTGTTTTTGAGTCGGAGACTGCATCTTCATTACATTCCTAATACATGATACTTATTATATATTAATAACACCTTATTATCTCCTGTCACGTATAATAAATACAGTGGCTGAATATTAACTTAGTGTTTTATGCCAGCTAATAAGATTTGAAAACAGAAGATCTCATTTTTTGCACACCTCAGATATTCTTTAAGGATTGGATACTGCACTTAGGCTAATAGTAAATCTGTAGGCCTCAGTGAATGTAAACTTTGGCACATATAGAAAGACCAGTTTATCATGAAGTACTGCATTAATAAAACTGAATTTGGGATGAGGTTTGTGTTTGTATAAATCTTGGAGGACTGACTGTTTACTGCTTTGCTGGTGTTGGAAGCCCAGCATTAATGCTGCTGCTGCATTTGAAATAACTAAAGGATAATCTCATTTGAATCTGCAGAAGTACCACTAACGCTGCAGAAGTAAAATAATTGGAAATTTCATCCTTATGACTATACGTTTCTCCCTCTGGCTTTTCTATCATGACTAATCAGATGCAAAAAATGTGTCATTATTAATTTGGTATTGCACATGAATATGTAAGCAGCAAAAACTACATGGTGAAAATTACAACGTGTCATTGCTTCTTACCTTGCAGCCTTTTCAAGAGGCTCAGGAACCTCATATTTATAGAATACTGAACACTGTCAGCTGTGATGGTATCTACCCTGCAGTCACCATGGGTCAAGATTTTTAAAAATGACTAATAATTAAGAGTGCTTCTTTGGGTGCTTAATTTAGCAACCTTGCAAATAACCCTCTTCTCAAGAGTTTAACATTAACTCTCTGACAGAGACAGACCTCTCTAAGGTTTCTCTGAATTAGAACATATAATTTTACCGATCACTTTGGAAAACCTTCGTTTATCCCTAATTGCTTTGCAGAAAGAGTAGCAGCTATAATCATTATAGTGATGCCGTTGATTCTAATAGAAGTAAACATAAAGTTACTCACTTATGTATATATGAGGTGCAAAGGTCTAGGGAAATTTGTGCTCACAACATAGATATGTGATTAGGAATATCATATATGAGAAGTATTAGGGAGTGCTTCAGAATACTTTCACCAGCTTCTTCTAAAAGTCTGGTAACCTCCCTAGTGTATTAGGAATTTGTCTCAAAGTCAAATCTAATTCCTTGCAGTCAAGCAAGAGACTTTTCAGGGTCCCACAAACACACAATTTATAAGCTTAGTAACATAAATATACTCTGCTGTCCAGCACTAGTAAGTGAAACTAACTCAGACAAAGTTATCTCATAGGTATAACTGTTGAGAAACAAAAGCTGATTCACTCTCCGTTAGCTACTTTTTTTTTTTTTTTTTTCCTAAAAAGAAAGTCACTGGAGTTTTATAAAAACATCTTCCACTGGTATTCTTCATCTACTAGCTTGACTTAGAAGTGAAAAGCTGACTAGATAGAAGATCTGAATAGTGTTCTTATTTCTCTAGATATCAGATTAATCCTCTCAGTTGCCCACCCCAAATTATTTCCATATAAATCTCTCCATAAAATTTCATATACATCAAAATGAGGAAATATCCACTGGAAATTCAATTAGTTAAGTTACTTGAGAACTTGGATATAAAGGCATGGGTATAATTAGCCAAGTTATTTAATATACATTTCATGGGCAAAGAGCTTGACTTAAGGCAGACCTTATCAAATATGGCATAATTAGTATTCATCGAGTGTTAGTACCATTTAAAACTTGTGGTTGTACTGAAGAGAGATTTATTGGTCCATCTTTATCTTTGATGATTTTCTGCCAGAGGCCATTTTGGTCAGGATAGACTATTTATGATAAGATTCTTGCCGGTGCTAATCAATTTGATGTGTGAGGTGAGAACTAAGTTGTGAGCTGCTGCCAAAGGCCGAGAGGATCTTCAGAAATCTCAGTGCCGTTCACTGCCTGGCTGTAAGGCCGAGGAAGTGCTTCAGCCTTTCGCAGTACTCTCCAGGAAGGCAAACCTCGCAGATCCTCTCGGACACGTCAGCTGGCTTTTAAATCTGTGACTCACCTGAGACAATAACTCTCCTTTATTCCGAAACAACTGGGCTAGGAGTGTCATGTCATATACTTTGGGAAGGACCCCGTTTCTAATACATCCTGAATGTCTCTGAGCCTCCTGTCTGGTAGGAGCAATGATAAAAGACTAAAGTACAAGGTGGAGAGCGCCCCTTTTATGAATATATGGAAAGTGAAAACTACAGTGTAAGTAAATAAATGATAAAGCCATCATTAAGATGTAAGTGGCATACACTGTTGGAATATGAAACTCAAACTGGGCCTGTAACATTAAACATTGAATTTTAGCTGGCCCGTTTGGGTTTTTTCACAATTCACTTTCTGGTTAGAGGGTAACAGAAAATGGTAAACTGGAATTAAGAGAAGTTTCTGATGTGGGCGGAGAGACTCTTCTAACTTAATATATTACCACTCGTCACTACCGTGACCTACGCGTATTGTTAGGTTATCTCATGAATAGTAAATAGCTAACCTATCACAAAGGTATATGACATTCCTGTTCCTTATGGAAAATCAACTTTATACAATTACAGAGCTATATACATACCTTCAAATTCACAAATAGAGGTTTGCTGCAGCTGTAAAACACTGTCCATTTCAAACAGAGCCATACCGTGAAGTAGGTCATTGACCACAAAAACAACTTGAGTACCACCAGCTTAGACCCAGCAACTGTTAGTAGCGTATAGACAGTTTGTAGCACGTAAAGACATGAGGCAAGTGGAGTACTAGCGTAAGAGTGATAAAAACCAATTTTAAAGTTAGCAACACATTTCTCTCTGGACTGTTTCTAGCTTTTCATCATTAGTCTGCCTAGTGAGAAAAAGATACATATTTTTATTTGTGAAGACATATTCCCATTTTGAGATATGAAACAGAAATGTAATGCAAAACTCCATACAACAGCAGATACAGAAAATGACTCAATTTTTAAGTTGTAGTAACAGTAATAATGTATTTTCTAACATCTCTGGAAGCCCCCAGCTACTGGATTGGTAGACCATTATGGTTAGCTTGTAATTAATATGTTAAACCTGTGCAACTTGATTATACTTTCCTGTTATCCTGGAGCAGCCTTTTCAGGTTTTTTTAGAACTACACTAATCACAATAATATTTGAATATTCTTGCCATTGGAGGTGTTTCATATTTACTAAGTTATTTGCAGTAGACTTATACTTCGTACAAAGTTCAGGTGAACCCCTATCCTATTTGAGAAGCAAAATGGTCCAAATGTTGAATCGTGGCTGTAGGTTTTGGTCTCACTCATTTTTAGTCGCACTGTTAAACACCTTAAATATTTTTGCTGCATATCTCGTTTAAACTAACAAAAAATCCTAAGACTCAAACTTGTGTTCCTTTTTTTGGTTGACAGTTGATCAACAGCCCATTAAAATAAAGTGATCAGGCCGTTCATAAACCCTCCTAAGGTAATTCTAAGTCCTTTCATACACATTTTCATCAACTTCATTTGTTTTTGTTATGAGCTTAACTCTTGTAGAAATTAAGAATTACATTTCCCTGGACAAAAGTTTAATGGAATTTAACTATGGTTTTATCATAGACTCATGCTGTTCTTAGTTTTCCTTCAATAAGTATATAGTACTATATGTAATTTCTTGTAAATTGATTACTTCTGTATATCTTCATAGATAGAAGAGATCTATTTGGCCAGTTCCCTCATATAAATTCCCTTCCCTTTCAAATAAATGTAAGTCTCCCTGCACTTAGCAGGCTTTAAAAAATTCATTTTACACAGATTCGTTATTCATTTTCTTGGCATTATCTGACATTTATTTTAAAGGAACTTGCTATGAAAACAAGATCTATGTAGGCTGCTGTATTCTACATTAGTTTTTGAGACCCCCCATTATAACATAACTATTCACTGAAAAGGACTCTGATAAATGTCCACTTTGATCTGTAAGACTGGTGTGATACTCTAAATGGAAATGTGAATCCATTGGAAGGAGCTTGATTGAACCAGATATACCAGAAGAAAATTAAGATGCAAGAAATATGGTTTACTCAGGCTGCAATTGTACTAATTTAACTGATCTGGGAAGTGTAGGACCCTGACTTGGACAGTGCAGATCATGATTATTTGCTTAATCATTTCCACCTGGTAAGAAGTGATGACTCTCTGCCCTCTACAGCTGGTCCTGTGCCTGTTTCCAGGAGAGAAATTTGGGCTGGAGAAGTAAATGCTCTTCCTCTTGAGTGGATGGGCTGCCAAAGACTCTGCCTGCCGCTAGGCATGGCACCCGTCATACCATGGCCAGAAGCAGACTGGAGAGAGCAAAAGGTAAAAGTGTACAGGGGTGTAAAATGGGAAGTTCCTAAGCCACGGTGCTAAATCCACAGTTTGTAAACAGGGTTACCTGCTCGCAACTGCAGCTCAGCTATGCAGCCTCTTGAAGGGATGCCTCCCCTGAGGCTGATTTCAAGCGTGATTTATCAGGGACCCAAAACCCAGTGGGTGAAGAGCTCTGCTAGACGCTTGACTTCTGCAGCAGCATGAACTCAAAGATAACTCTTTCTATAAAAACTGATGCTATATTAATTTTTCCACTCTTTAAAGGAGCTACTAACATATTTTCCCTGCCATTCCAGTGAAACATACTCCCATCAGCTTTCTGTTTATGGGAGGCGCGTTGTGTGCTTCAATCTTATCTCTTTTCCTTTTTTTAATGTATGACATGGAAGAATTAATTGTCCTACTGATGTTCTCCCTTAGCCATATCACAGTAAGGTCATTGTTTGTAGTTTCTTTCCTCCTGTGGAAAAGGAAATATGCTCCTACAGACAGCAAGATGTTATAGATAAAGTATTATTGGTCTATCAGATGGAAGGAAAAAAAAAAAAAAAAAAAGGAAACCCAAAATCCTACTTTGCAAAAATCTGTCAGTTTTCTGGAATCAGTCCTGGGTCTTACTGAAGCCACTAGTAAAATTCACATGGTATTTTGGAATGCCAGTAATGGAAAATGAACAGACTTCTGTAAAATTGTCTCATTTCATTTGACAATTATCTTATTTAAAATGACAAACCTATGCATCATGAAACTAGATATATTCGCAATATACATTATTAAAATAGTTTGAAATTGAAGCCCATGAAGCAAAATGCAAGATGTCTTTGACTCTCAGTGTCTTCCATGAACACTCATCATCTTTCAGCAGTGTCTAGAGATATTAGCAATTTACTTGATATGTGTAATATATAAGCTTGTTCTTTAGAGCTTTATCCTGTGCTGTTTGAAGTCAATAGGAGTTTTGTCATTGGCTTCAAAGGAAGCAGGGTCAAAATCCTAATTAACAGTGTCAGATCCACCTATCAATCAAAGGTGGACTATTCATAATGAAAAATAATTACCAAAATGGGTTAAAATGTGTAGTAAGTACTAAAAGAGGAGATGCACAGATGAAATGTGGGACCTACATCTCTGAGATGCTGAATGCTTCCCTTCTGATGCTGAAGGTCTTTCAGTTAGTTTTTTACATTAGCAAGGTTTCCTAAGCATCTGTACAGGAACTGTTTTGTTCTGTGTAAGCACACAGCTCTGGGCAGCCCTGGACTCAGCTGTCGGAGTCTCCAGCACCATACAGAGCTCCCTGAAAATCCACTTCTGTCGTGGCTCCCAAGTAATGCCATTGTGGGGGTCCTGCTCCCTTCTACCTGGGTGATTCTGTATCCAGAGCGCTGAGGCAACAAGTGAAAAGGTTTTCCCCCTCCCCACTCATTCAGCTCCACCTGCTCAAACCTGGAAAGTCCGTCTGTGCAGATAGAGTCCTTCTCGGAGTTGTGAGGAATTTTCAACATTAAAATTGACTAAAAAGAAAATGTAAATAGTGGAAAGAATTTGCAGCACAGTATTGCATACTGTGTAGGAATGTATATAAATGTAAGCACGAGTCATTTAAAACAGAACTACCCTCTTTCAGACTGCATTTTGTTTGTCTCCCTGGGGTTAAAGTGCATGTGTACCAAGTGCCGAGCTGCAACAAGATCAGTTCATCTGTCTCGTACTGCCCAGCATTCCTTTATTTTCTTCTAGGTCTCTATTTAAATTGTTGTTTTGACTTGTAGTGTGTTCACACCATATCCCCAAGACATTCAGTATCTCAGAAGGAGAAACAAAAATGCATAGTACATAATGACCCCCCTATGAAAACCTAAGCATATTTCCTCTAAAACTTTATACATAGTTAAATAAGCAAAGGAATCCCAATATGGGCTTTAGGATTATTTGGGAATGTAAAGTTGGTAAGAGCATTACACAAAAGCCATAGGAGCTAATCCTAAGAAATATGCAAAAACCCTCTTTGGACCTTGCAGCACAAGATCTTACATAGGAATTTGCTTGAAACCTTATCAGCGCTGAGCGACTGAAGCGTACAACAATAGGTGAGCCTGTGAACCGTAACAATAGGTTTGCAAATGATTTAGTGAGGACAGGTGTCTTCAGCATATGTATGCTAAAGCAATTAAGTGAAAACCTGGTATTTAAGGTTGAAAATAAGCAAAGCTGGGGCAATAGTATCTTCCAGTTAACAAGAAAGGTTTGGCCTTATGTTTCATTTAAAAGAGATTAAACTCCATATGCTGGTTGTTGTCAGGGTCATTTGCTTTCCTTGTCTCTACGTATGGTGAAAGGAATCCTTAAAAAATTCACAGTGGGAAAAAAAAATGAAAAAATATTTTCTATAAAGAATTATGCTTCTGAACTGCATCCAAGAGAAAATGGATGTCTGGTTCAGTATACATTGCTCTTTATTACTAAAATTCTCTGGAAAACAAAATATATTGATTGGGTATTCAAAATCACCTAACTGACTTGGGAAAAAGTGTCTGAAAGTGATGTTTACCCAGTATTTCTTCTTAGAGAATGACATGGATTTCCTTCAGGCCAGAGTTTTGGGGATTAGGGTTCTGGTTTTCAATACCTAAACTATACCTCTGCCATGCCGTCGGCACCAGTCCCATTTGATGATCATGATGCAAGTGAAACAGAAGTCAGTAACAGATCAGCAAACTGAACATAGATCTCTTAAAGTCTTAAATTAGTATTGTAATCATTGGTCCACTTTTCCCCTCTTAGGCAAGAACATAGAGCACTCTACAAATTATTCTCTACATATAGAATCATTATGGGTAAAATAAAATATGCCATTTCCTTGTCTTAGGAAATAGAATATTTTTTTAACAATGGAGACAGAGCCAACTTTGCCTGGGGCACTAGCAAAATGAATTAACAGCAGTCCTACCAAGCACTGTCTTCAGTAAAAGCACATTATTTAATATAAAACTTGTGTAAATGAATCCAGATCATCTATAGGGAAAGAAGAATGGCTAGTTTCTACTTCTAAAGGAAAAAAAAAGACATTTTATTTCAGAACTCTGTTTTTTCGAAGAGCTCTTGACTTACAATGATAGGTTGCAGTGTGAATAAATCAACTGCTATGTTCTCCACTGGGAATATATAATCTGCGTCAAATCTCAGATTTCACTCTGCACCAGGAGCATATTCATGTCTCCTCTATGATTGCAATTATTTAAAGAAAATGGAAAAACTAGAATAACTCACTTTTCCAGATTATGTCTGAAGGTGTGAAATAACAGCTACTCAAGGCAGCAGAGCTACTTCAAGCTCTGAAGCTGGGGATTAAGGCCAATATTATTTCAAGAGAAAATACCTTGGAAGTTTAGCTAGCTTTTGCCCTCCCACACCTCCTTCTTGTCCTATTTTATAGACCTCTTGTGTGGTCATTTAGCCTTAACTTCTGCTCTTTGAATGGTCAAGACTAACAAAAGCTCCCATCTATCTGACACGATGAGGCAGAAATGAGACTGTCCTGAGGATGAATAAACAGGTATGAATTTAGCCATCGCTGGCTTTCAAAATCTTGGGTCTAGTTTCTCAAATGACTGTGAAATATCAAGGAAAATTGTCTCGCAGCCTAGTATTACATTTAATATTTAGTGCGTTTAGTACCTCTAGTATTACATTTGTGAATGGTTTACAGACTGGGGCTTAGATTTCCTAATTCCCCCAATTTCATTTGCCTCTAATTCTCTCTTCCTCTCTAGTGCGCTTTTTAGATAAGGCTTCATTTCAGCTGGCATGTTTAGAAAGTCATTAGGCTTGTTGCTTTTTTTAACTCGTGTGCTTAAGTCCCATACTGCATCAGGGATCCGATCCTGTGAATTAATGGATTTTAATAGTTCTTGGTTATTACAGACTTCACAGATCCTGTCTGTATGTTAATCAATCTATATTTCAGCAGCATAGATGTTTGTTTATGGGCACTCTAAGAAGTACATTAAGATGGCAGGAATTAGATTTTGCTGGGTCAAAACTTTTTAAATAATGCCTTTGTGTATTGCTTGAAGTAGCAATATTGCTTTAAGAACACCTTGTTTTTCAATAAATCCCCCACCCTCAGGAGCTGGGGAAAGCCAGATTAAGGGTGTTACATTAGAACACTGGTTTTAGAAGAAAAAGCATTTGTTTGTAAGTCAGCTTCCCGGTGTGGTTCCCGTACCTGACCCAGAAACCCCGAAGGCACCTTTCCCTCGCTCTCCGCAGCAACGGCACGGTGCCTGCTTTTCTCCTTGGGAAGTAGAGTTTGGAGGGGGGGTGAGTCAATTTAACAAACGGCCGTTTTGTTGGCGTTTTGGACCAATGGCACACATTGGACTTTGGGGTTTGTTTTGTTCTGATGACTTTTGCCTTTCTGCTGGTCAGCCTCACATAAAAACTCTTCTTTTGTTACACTTTTGCCATGGCTGTTCCCCTACTTTCCACCTTAAGAATGTGTAGATCTACATCAATCGGAAAAGAAGGAAGTATAGAAATGATCTTATTTTTTCTGCTGTTTTTCTCATGTTCTGAATTTCTCTTGCCTCTTGCTCTCGTGTTTGGTATCGCCATCCATATTGCATAGAAGCAATAACAATGGAGTGAATGCAAGATCTTTATAGAAGCATTAGTGTGATAGGAGAACCCCTTGAGTTACCTCTTTGCTCAGCACTGCCACTGCGTAAGACAGACTCACAGGCAGGTTTTAGAAACTGCCTCTTATTAACTAGTCATCCAGATGAAACAGAAGGTTTTCACTTTTTTTCCTACCTACTTGCAACTTACAATCAGTGTTGAGTTTTACCGGGAGAGAGCCAGATTAACCAAACTGGGTGACCTAATCTGTGACGTGTATCTAGCATGTGAACTGTGTGCCGCTGAGGACAGGAAAGGCGCAGCCCGATGCAGCTGAGCGGTGTTGCAGGAGCCCTGCGGGCAGGCCCGCTGCCCACCTCCCACCTCGCACCATGGGGAAGCTGCAGGGCCCCCAGACACTCAGCTCACATGCAGCCAGGGGTAAAGTGCACAGCAGGGTAAAGCAGGAGTGAACTGATCTTAGCGTGAGGCTCGAGCGCAAAGGCAAGAACGCTCACCCTGTCGTAAGTCAGTAGAAGCATTTGAAAACATTTATGAGCTACCCACACAGACCTCTGTAAATTGTTGTGCTCTAAGGTGATCATGATTTACTCTCCAGAGGTCCCATCCTTTTTGTGAGTCATTTTCTCTCAAGATGTAGGAAAAATAATACCCACTTTTCCACAGAGAGAAATTTGGTTCATCTGACCAAGCGTGACATCTCCAATGCTTATACTGAAACATTCATCCAGACTTTATCCTAAGTGGAGAGAAATAGGCCATGTAGGTCATGGTATGTATCATCCTAATGGAGCTGTATAAATCAGGTCACATGAATCACTCCATAGAAGTGCCATTGAGTATAAGAAGAGTCGGGGATGACAAGCTGCACTGTAGATATCTAATATTAGAAGGGGTAGATCCCAGGACAGCTTTCATCAGCAGTCCAGGGCAGGAGAAATAATTTTCTCATCATTCAGATTAGGAATTCCCTTCCCTCTCCCCTTTCAGTTCCTCCGACTTGAATATTTCATATTCATCAAACAGTAGTGTTTTATTTTTAAAGGGGGAGTTGTGTATGTGAAATCAAAGTTCTAGTGTCATGTCACTGCTTAGGTTTTGTCTCACTCCCAGCTTCACCAAACAAATACAGCTGAACACGGCTCTCCGTGTGTGAATTCCCAGCGGCGCTGGAATATGGCAAGGCATACCTTGTCTCAACTTCTGGCACTGGAATTAATTTGTGCTAATTGCTTTCACCTTAGCCTGAATATTGACAAATGGAGTTCTGGGCTGGCTGAAGAATGCCATGCCCAGCATGCGGGTGGCGTAATGTTGGATAAAACCCGACAGCAGGTATTGTAGGATGTATTTAGAATTGTGCAAGGTATGTAGAATGTACTTCTGACCAGCAACACGGCACCAAAATATTTCGAGTGTCTCTCCCTGCCTTCTGTATGACTCATTCTTGCACATAGAGATAGGAAACTCTTTTACATAAACAGGATAAAGTCCTACCAGATCAGGATATTTTCACATGTGGATGTTTATGCAGAAATTCATTCCTAACGATGTGATGGCATGCAGATAGACCCATTAGCTTCAAAGTGAACCGCACCCGTAAGTGTATTTACAGGAATACAGTATTTTATTTCTATTTCTGTTAACTAAAAATACACTTATACTGTGTGAATAGAATCCTTCCTACCTCTCCACTTTTGTTCTAACAGTTACTAATTCTGTGCAACATGATTAACTTGGGTTAAAATGCATTCAAGAAATCTCTTTCATGGCAAGCGAAAATATGCATAGTGAATGTACTACAGATTTGTCTTCAGTAATTGCAGATCGCAGTTTTTAGAGATTCATTTCACTTGATCACATAAATTGGGACACGTTTGCAGTTCATCACGAGACTAATTATGAAAATGTATGGACCATGATGCATTTTTTGTTGTTTTTGAACCTTCGTGTTAGACCTTGCCACTGACTGTATTTGTAAACAAGCAAACAAAAAAACCAATTCAATTGTATTATGAACTATAGCTGTTTATTACTTGCATTAAAGTGGCACCAGGCTGCCTCACATTAGATGACCTTTCAGTTTTGTAGCAACACATTATAAACTTTAGGTAGATTTCAGTCCATACTGGAAAGATGAATCAGGAAATTATTCCTGTTTCCTCATTTCCAGTGGAAAAAAAACCCCGATAGATAGTACGCACTCCACAACTGGAGCTATGTAACTAACCGTAAGCATAGAAAGAGTCCCCTTCCTGGTCAGAAAGTATAAAGGCACTAGTTTAATAATAAGCACGCATTACTCTTTTGAATGAATGACATATGTTTAAGACTGAGCATGTTCTCCAGGGCTTTTTTAATTGGCAACCAAAATGACTTATACACAGTCACACATACAGTTTATGACATTCAAGGTCCAGGATTTCTTAAATAATCACAGTGGAGTACATAAGGTCTAAGACTTCCTTTTTTCCATGAAAAAAAAGGAAAAACAGTATTTTTAGGTATTAGATATGTTAATTTCCATAACAAACTACATAGTTATGTGTAAAATGGTATGTAACATAGTCCCTTCCATTTGATTTGCTTTCACTAGATTATTTTTGAGAATCCAGTAATCCAAAAATACCTAGCTGGGAAGGCTGCAGAGCATTTCTGAGAGGGCACCTAGGGCTGGCAACCGTACAGCTTGCCTGAGACTGCAGAGATGGCAGCTGAGGCAGAAGGCAGCAGATGAAAAGACAGTGTTTGCTGTTAGTTTGATAATAAGAGGGTGAGTGCTGCAAAGTTCACACACAATTCTCCAGTATCTTGCAATAACTAGAAAGTCTTTTCACTGCAACACAATAACACATTTTATATAAAAGTTACAATTTGGTAACCTTTCACAGTTTCACTGCCTCCATTTCATTGCGTAGGACCATGATGGGGTCCCTTTGAAATTCTGAGAGGTAATAGATAAAAAAGAAAAAAAAGAAAAAGAAAAGAGAGACAGAAAATGTGGGAGGAAAAGAAAGAAAACAGTTTCTGTTCAAGGATCTAAATTAATACATTATTGATCAAAACTTGATTCAGCAGAGTTCAATGATTTGATCATAAGCGGCCTTTATTCTTTCCCTCAATTCATATACAGTCAATATCCTATTATACTGCTACTTTAAAAAAGGTGTCTAGAGGAATAATATGCTCGAACTGCTAGTTAACATATCAGAATGTAACTAAAGGGATTCATTTTCTCCCAGTTATCAAAGAAATAGCCCCTATAAAACACACAAACGGCACAGGTACTACTGCAGCAATTAAAGCACTAATGTGTAGCTGATGTTGGGGAGATCTGTACCGACCTCTAGCTTAAAGCAGCGAAGAAAGATTGCTGTTTTTTTTATATTGCTAGAGTCACTGCTTCCACTTCTTATTGATTCCCAAGGAAATAATTGCTTCTGAGTACCTTAAGCCAGTGTTAACACACTATGTAGCTTCATTCACCATATCATGTTGAAATTAGCAGTAGGTGGCTATAGCTCAATGTAATTAGCTGTGTATATTGCATGCACAGAAATGCATTACATTACACTAATTTGCAGCCAGCAGTGGATAACGTAGCTACACTTCCGCAGCGCCCAGCACGCTGCTCTCGGCTGCGCGCTCTGGGTCACTGGTTTGGGCCCTCCGAGGCCGGCGGCACCGGGAGGTACCGGGAGCGGCGCAGCGCCCGGCCTCGCTCCGGGGCTTCCCAGCTGACAGCCACCATTGCCAGCTTTCTCCGGTGAAACTTAGCCACTGGGAAAACCACTAAATCTTTGCTACCGTGAGCTCCTTGGCTCTTCAGGGGCAGGTTAAATAGCAAAGGATTTTCAAATGCCTCCGTGTTCACCCTCCCTCCCCCACTCCTTTTCAGCAAAATGATGTAAAACAATTTCACAGTCACTCAGTAAGAAAAACACTGAACACAGCATACATTTTGGAAATGTTTTCCATTTCTTTTTTAGTGGTTGGAGCTCAAGGCACAGTTACTGGCACGGCCAGCTCCTGCTGATCCTTGATGCATTTTTAAATATTACTCCTGCCAGAAGAGATTACGAACGCTGATGTTGTCCACAGCGTGCCCTGCTAGGCTGACCTGTGCCACCACGGCTGCTAGCTGGGGGAAGAAAGTGAGGAGGAGTTTTAGCGATAACATTTCTTCCGCAGGATGTCCCTAAAAGCTCGAGGTCTGAATGGGGTTTTCTCCCCAGCCCTACACTTCTGCCTCCCGTTGTAGCTTGTGCGCACGCAGGAGGCACAGACGGAGAGGAGACAGGAGCGCAGCGTGGCGACTGCCAGCGGCGCCGGCTGATAAACTCTCCCCCAGAGCTGCTGGTGCAAGTGAGAGCAGCCCCGAGGCTGGTCCGGTTTGACCAGGGCCGCTTCAGGGCCTCCCTACTCCTGCCCCACGGGCTTCCGGAGAGCAGCGTGGAAACACGGCAGAAGCCACTGCTGTGACGCACTGGGAGGTCCTGTCCCCACGCTTAGATACAGGCCTACGAGCAGCATCCCACCGCCATCGCTGGGGCTGAAATGCCGTGCGGGATCTACGGGATCCCTGCCAGCGCAAGAGCGCTCGCAGGGTTCGGTGGTGTGCCCAGTCAGGTACAAAATAGGAGCCAGAAAAGAAGGCCTTAGTGATGATATAATGGAAAAATGCGTCAGAAAAGGGGAGTTTTCAATTAGAAACCAATTACTGATAATAGGTAATAATCGAGAATATATATATATAGTATATATAGATCAAACTATTTCATTTTGTATAGAAAGCCAAAACTTTCTTGGTGTTTTCCTTCTTTGGTGCAATTAAATAAAAAAGAAAGCTTTACTGTTGAGAATAGCTTTGGAGTTGTGCAACACCCTCTTCCTATGTGCAGCAGACCTGGCACAATAGAGAAATGAAAGTGTTCAGAGAAACACATTTTTCTTTTCCTTTTTTTTTTTTTTTTTTTTTTTTTTAACAGCTGCAAAAAGCAGGAGAAGCTGCAAGACAATGAGGCCAATATTTTTTCTTACCAAACAGGAACACAGCATTCCCCTCCCCGGTGAGGCTCTGCTAGCTGGCCAAAGGCTTAACGTCAAAGGCCCTGTCACTATAATGTGACAGGTACGACTAAGCCAAGTAGTCGAGCTGTGGACTGCTCCCCCCTCCTCCAGCTGTTCCCTCCCCATCTGTCCCCTCCCTCTGCATTTCTCATTCGGCAAGGGGAAAGAGAAGGGGAAAGGGAAAGGGAAAGGGAAAGGAGCGCCTGCTTGGCAGTGGTGCTGGAGTGGGAATGGAGTTATTATGGAAGGACAGTCGTGTCCTCACCTTGATTTCAGCAAAGAAGAAATCCATGTACTGGAGGCCCGGAGGCTTGACTTGTAAATGCTGAGATGATACTAATTGCCATTTAAATTACTTCTTGCCAGCCACAACATCAGATGACAACTTTCTGCTGCTAGTGGCAAGCTCTTACAGGCTGACTCCTCTGCTTCCTTCCCTCACCCTTGCACTGTCAGTGGCTGCTGAGTAGGAAGCTGCAGCTTCTGCATCTGGCAGCGATAAGCACATCAGCAACGCCGCCCATGGCCTGGCCTCTGCTCTCTGAGGAGGTTCTGAAGGGCTTAGAACCAGTTTGGCGTTGCTGCTTGCTAGTGCGTCTGAGCACGTATGTATAAGAAATTACATTGAAACGATATATTAATCTAGTCATATAATAACCTGCCATCCTTAGAAAGTTCTGCTGCAGAACCACTAGGGTATAAGGAAAAAAATGAATTGTAAAATCCAGTGCTGAATAGAAAGAACAGTGACTGGTGTAAGTAGAGGATTTCAGTTGACCATTCCAGCCTTCTTCAGCGCTTCAGTTTAGTCCAAGATAAAAGCAATAGAAAATCTGTTTCCTAAAATAAGAGTTGTATGATTTATTGTCTTATAGTTATAAATCATTCCTATATAGGTTTCACTGTCTGCTTGTAATAGTGGTAAATTTGCATGTGTGAACCCTTTGTTTAGTCACTGAATCTCTGTTAATGATAATAAATCAGATTACAACATCAGTATTTGCCCCCAAATTAGCACAGTAACGATGGAATATAAGACTGAGCAGAGGCCAAGCAGTAGAGCCTCATCCGCGGCACCTCACAGCTGTGTGCAAGGTGTCGTACGCAGTTGCTGTGAAAGCTGTCTTTTAGGCCTCATTCAGATTTCACCCATCTTTTCCTCAAACAGTTGAGCTGTCTTTTGTGTAATTTAATTGTAGTGGACCGCCCCAAGATTTTAGCAAGGGACGTGAGCCCAGTGAAAGATGAAGTGCTGGATTTCACGTTGTGTTTATCTGTCACTATTTGTTATTCATCACTGATGACCTGTACGCTGTTTAGAAAACAGATTGCGAAAGCATCGCTTCTGTGGCGATACAGCCCCGCACATGCACGCCGCCTCTTTCGTCTGCTCCCCAAGGGAACCAGATAGAATTTTATTTGCACGTTCGACCCGAAGTCTGAAAGCTAGTATTTCTTTCAGATCATGGTATTTCTGCTGCAGATTTCTTGGTCCAAGGCAGAATGCAGAGAATTTTATCAGGCTGCTCCACAGGTCAAAGAAAATAACCAGTAAAACTTGAAGAGTGTATTTTGGAGAGCACATTATAACATAAGGAGGTAGGGCAAAGATTCCCGTCTTCAGTAGTTCTGCTTTTTAACTAAGCACATAAATGCCAAAAAAAAAAAAAAAAGAAAGAAAGAAATGTGCAAACTCCTTAATACGACATAAGAGGAACTCCTCTCAAGCCGTCTGGCAGTAAATGATAGATGAGCTGGAAATATTTTAGAACAATGGAGATCCTTCACATAAAGGCTGTGAGGCCTTTGGGGCTAGTCTAGGAAAGCACAAAGATTGTCCATGTTCCATATTCCTGATAAACTCAAATAGCAGGTCATCACGCATCTGGGCATGTCGTGAGTCCCCGGTGCAGGGGAAGCAGCTGGAAATAGGTTGGCAGGAGAGACACCACCGAGCCTTTTGTCTAAGGTTACTGTAGCAAGAGCGATGGTAGCTTTTGTGGTGGTTTACAGGAACAGACCCCAAAGCCACTGGCAGGAGTGTCCCTGCGTGGGGGCCAGCGTCGGGCCCCGCGCCCGCAGGCAGCCCTGCTCCTCCCCTCCTCTGCTGCCTGGCCCCTCTTCCAGCCCCACAGGAAAGCCCTGGGGCTCGGGCTCGGGCACGCTGCTCGCTAACGTTGTCCTGGGAACCATGCCTGGAGAGAAAAGGCCTGCGTCCCTGTGATAAAAGCTCTCCTAACAACATCTGCTGCACATCTGGGCAGGACACACAGCAGTGCCTCGCACACGATCCCGAAGGGCCCACAGAAAGCTGAAATCTCAGAGGGGAAAAGGAACAGCAATGTGCACTATGAAAATTAGCCTGTGAATTTGATATCCAGTTTCTATGGGAAGTGAATCCTTTTTTCTCTATCAGGATGGACTGATTTACATGAGAACTTGTTTTAAGGCAGTTGTATACTTGAAATGATTTATTTCCAAAGCAATGCTTCTGTTGGTTTCTAATGTTACTGGTAAGGGAGGTATTTGTTGGTGTCATTAACGGTGCTAAATTAACACTCAGAAGTACTGAGAGGACACTGGTTATCTTTGCAGCTTGCAAAGGTGAAATATAAAATACTTAATACATATATTGGTAGCTTTATTACAACATGATTAAAAGGTATTGCATGAAACAATGACCACACATTTAAATGTACCTCATTAAAATCTCACCACAACTGTTTACATTCTTGCTATGAACATCTTCCCTTCCTGGCACAAAATTTAGAGCTCCTGGAAGCACTTGGAACTTGATGTGTCAAATGTGTCAGAGTTATCCTGATTCCCACTGACAGCTGAAAAAAAGTCTCTGCCCTTATTGAAGAGAATCATAATTATTCCACCCTTTAATGTTAGCGTCAGAAACACAGTATTATATTCTGTTGCCTTTTCAAGGTGTTTGGAATAGTAAATGAATTATTTTCTTCCAGAGATTTGAAAATAAATGTCCTTCGGAAATCTCACAAGATAAAAGAGCTCCAGACAATACCAAATTAAAGCCCAGTGTACACAGTTTTTATTTAGCTGATCTGAAACAAATCCTACACTTCAAAGCATTTCATTTTTCAAGGTCAGACTGAGGATCTAGTTGCATTTTCCTGTAAACTTCAATGACTAAACAAGCAGCTGAATCCACTTGTTGCCTTTTAAAATCTCAGCGAAGGACTTTGCCAAGCAGACTTTCAAACTGAGCGAACGATTGAATAAGGAGAGTTTTAATGGCATCAGGAGCCAGGAAATGATGTGACTTTATTGCAGAGCTGCCTTCACCAGTGAAAAGAGAAGTCGTACATGTGTCTCTGGCATTGCCATCTATTAATCCAATTTCTTCTTTCCTACCTTTTCTCTACTTAAAAAGAAAGAAAGTGTTCAAAGGCTAACTTGCTAAACTAAAAAGTGTTTCTGGTTACCTAGCTACTGAAAACATACTCGTCTGTAACAATAAGAAATACATAGGGACAGAGCCATTCTCCTTCAGATGTTTCTAGCCGTAGCATCTGTCAGCAGCTGAAAGCTTGTTTCAAAAGAAGTGCAGTTAGAAAACATGCCTTCTTTAATGCATCTGTAGACCTTGCTTGCAATTAACATTTTATTTTAAATTGCCTTTCGAAAAAACTGTGTTACATTTCGTTTTATATTAAGATCCTACAATGTGTTTCAACTTTCACTTTGTTTACAGTAAGAAAGTAATATAGTGCACTGGGTGTTATCAATCCGGTGTGACTTACCTGTTCTTTTTTAGACTGTGTTTCTTTAATTCATTACTGAAGATACAACGCTGCTGTGTCTTTGCCAGCTTGTTTGGAGTGTGGTAAACAAGAGAAGTGGACTTTGGCACTTGAAATCTTAAAAGCATTTGCAAGACTGCACTGCTTACCATACTCTGCACATACAAGAAACCGTGAGCTGCTGATTCGGATTTTGCAAGAGGTTGTAATCACTACCAACATTTATTTTCTATCCTCTGCTCAATGGTCTAATACTTCCAAGATATTCCTTGGTGAGGAAACATCTGTATTAGGAAAATCCTAATGTTTCGTAGCAAAATAAGTGTCCCAAAAATTCATAATCCAAGCAAAGGAAAAGCATGAAGACAAAATACTTTCTTGCCATCCTGAGAGACTCTGGCCCATACTCCAGCCTTCACTTGAACTGTATACTTATTTTTATTGCTATCATTTTCTTTGTTTTACAATACTATTAATTTTCCATGGATGGCAATATTCATTTTATACTGAAGTGTAAATTATGCTATTTTAAAAAACGGTAAGAATAAAAATTTTTAATGTTTTATGAATGCCTGAAGGCCCCCCTATTAATATCCACAGTGTGCTATAGAACAGGACTGCCAAATAAATTTACACTATTAGCATCTATTGAGTTGTCTTGGCAACAGAAGAAGGAATCTCATCTTGCAGCCAGCCCACGCTGAATGCCCAAACGGTTTGTGACCGATTACAGCAAGTTACATCTACAGCTGGGTAAACGGGGAGTTCTGAATATTAGCAAATGGTTTCCAGAAATGTATGAGGGCTTCAGTAGGGGATAGCAATTCTGGCTATGTTGGATTTGCAGTCTTCAATCTATTTCAAGTGCTACAAATAAACTAATTTACTTTGCTGGGCTCTGGCCATATGCTCAGCTCTTTTTTTGAGTAGCACCACTGGAGGCCCCTCAGTGGAATGAGTTTTACTAGAGCCATCTTCATGTTTTTCTCTTTCTATATTTCTGGTCTTTATCCTTTTCATACCGTACAAACACACACTGCCAGCAAAACATTCAGCACAGCTAAATGTGAAGGGAACAAATGCACAGTTCTTTTCTTGCCTCTCCTTCCCTGTCATGATTATTAAAGCTGCTCTGAGTCAGAGCCTTAAACCAAGACTCTAATAAAACATTGGGTGAGGTAGCGGATGAAAACTTGTAAAAGAAAGAGAGGGTCTGAGTGTGAGTAGCACCAGCTTCTTCCAGCAGCACCTCTATTAAACCATAATGTTTCATTCTCATCATAATGTTTCATTCTCATAAGGGTTCTTCTCATCATTTTTTATCACCCCCTTCTTGCAGTTCTTGTTCCAGAATTAATATTTCCCTTCTTTTGTATGGTCTCATGTGCCCAGTGCTTTACTGAATAACGAAGCTAATACGTAAATGTAAATAAGTCATAGAGCTTCTTGGAACAACAGGCTTCCTTTCCTTTTTTTCCCTTTTCATCCACTCATCCACTTGTGACAAGGATAATACTTAGGGAGAAAAGTATCAGTAGAATTGGCAACATTTAGATAGTAATAGCAAGGAAAAATAGCTTTCAGAAACATGAGAAATTATTGCAACATCAATTCCTCTTTTGGCTGGGTCTAAAAGATTATAGTCTGGAAGTCAAATTTTTATTTACTGTGAATATTAACAAAAAGGAAAACATCCTTTGAATTCCCAAATACTGAGGGGTCACTACTCTGGGGCAGAGATCACAGAAATTGTCAAATAGGATTTTGGTCATTTTTAAAAAGAGAGGATGCATAAGGAGAATTTTCACACGTTCTCCAGATTTCATCCCTGAAGAGTTACCAGAGTAAAGCTGCACCTCAGAAATGCAGGTCATTGCTTGATGCTGAAATTCCCAGACTCTGTAACAGGATTTTAGGGTTTTTGGAAGTGCATGTCCAAACAACTGACCCAACATAAACCCTATCAGAGGTCTGTGCATTTGATTGGTTGTGTAACCCTATGAAACCTTGCTCATTTTAAATCCTGAGAAGGGTAACTTTTCTTTCAAAACAACACCCTGAAGACATCATGTCTCAGTGACCATGCTAAATAATGAGCTGTCTGAAAAAAATAGTACCTCTTGTGCATATTCCTACTTTCTACATAAATCACATCCTATGGAAGGAAAGGGTATTTGAAAAACTGATTCATCAACATCTTTGATGTCCACAACAACTTCAAATAAAAAGCTCCAAAGGAGAGCTTGATGTTCACTGCTTTACAACTGTTTTTTCCCATTCATTCAGAGACATCTCAATGCAAGCACTTTCCTACATTCTATCAAAGTTCAGCATAGTCTCTTAAAATGTGTTAGCTTTAGAGAAAAGGGCACTGTCACTCAGATACAGCCTTGCAATCAAAGGGTTTAAAATATACAGTAGCTCACCCATTGTAATACATGTGAAATATAGAAACTGTTGCCTTAGCTTGCGCTCTGCAACTAGCTGCCTTTAGGAAACAGCATTTATAGAATAATAGATCTTTTCTTATCTCTAATGAGGACTAAGATTTTTTGTCATAGTTACAATAAAAGATACCAGTCAGTATAGCCTGTCCAGTCCAGATGTCTCCTGCCAGTCTCAGTCCATTCTCTTCCATAATTCTGACGTCAGAAGTCACTTTTTCTTTTTTTTTTTTCCTCCCCATTCATGTGGGACTCTCTCTCTCTATTCAATCTGAGACAATAAATCATTTTTTTCTCTTAAACTCCCTCCATAAATTCTTCCTTATCTCCTTAATTTATAATCAGCTGTCTTGCTATATGTTACCCTGTGATATTTATCTAAAAGCAAGTCGCGTAATGAAGAGCACAGAAAAGACATCCTTACTTCTGAGGAACTTTTCTAAACCTATAGTTGGCCTGGGAGTATGTCAGAAAAATGACTCCTGGGTTTGTGTTTCCAAAACAGTATCAGGAAGAAGATCACTCATCTCACATCTGAACTGTTTGAAAAGGTTGCTGCATTTCTGACTCCTATACTAAACACCCATGTCATGAAGGATTGTCATTAGAACAATTCATATGGAAAAAGACTGTGTCTCTTGTGCTCATTGTGTGAGCTTCCAGCAACAAACCAATAAATCAGCGTTCTGGCACCAGCTTCGCAGGAAGCGAGTGAGAACAGCCAGTCCCATTTGTTTGGGAAGTGGTGTCTCCCTGAGAGCTACGTCACCTCTTGCTCAGGCACCGTGGGCTGCTCATGGTAGCGTTTCAAGTATGACTGCCTTCCTCTGCGCAGGCCTCCTCTATCAGGCCTCAACAGTCTTTTATTAGGAACCAAGGGCTGGGCTGTGGGCTAGGACCGAAGCCTGCTAAATCAGCTCAGAGGTTCTCCGTGGCAGCAGGCGGCTTTGGAGCTGGCCTTGTAACCAGGCCAGGTCCTAGTTTCCTCAGTAAAATGAGTAATGTGTATTATATTTTACTCTTTTCAAATACTCTAAGCTGTAGCAGAAGAGTGTACAGGGATGTGCGGCAGAGACAGGTGTTTGACTTGTTTCTTACTTTGGTGGCAGAAGCTCTTGGTTGCTCATTTCCACCTCCTTGTTGTGCCTTGCAGAGTGCTGCTATGAAGCAATTCAGGGGATACTTCTGGTTGAAAAATAACTGAAAAAAGAAAGATCTGTTTTTAGCTGGATCAGTTTCCTTGGCTATACAACTGCTTGTCCTAGCATAGCGGAAGAGAGCTCAAACAAGTATAAGGGAGAGTGGAGCAGGTATCAGTTCCTTATACCAGAGCGCTCTGCTCCTTAAGTATGTTTTTAGAGCGCGTTCTGCAGCCTCGTGTGGTTAGGAGCTATACATTCGTAAAGAGAGGAGAACCATTAGAGTGGTTTCTTAATTCATGCCTAGGCCACATTTGCTCTGGAAATTTTCAGTTTTCTGCTTTAGTGCACCTACGGATAGACACTGAAATTGTCAGTATATGAATCCAGTGATTGTCACTGATCTCTAGGCTACATACCCTTCAGTATCCTTCAAAAGGGCCTATGTTATAAATATCCGTCTATAGCTACCTTTCAGAGATGTAAAATGGCAATGATATAAAGAGGAAGTGGTCTACAGAAATTATCAGGAAGGATGTTTCCAATTTCCCTGCCGTTTGGCACTCAGGGGGCGACTGAGCTGCCAGCCAGATGTAGGAAAGGCTGCTCACGGGAATGGGCAGGACGCAGGAGTGTGCCAGGGCTGAAGTCAGCCGATGGTTCCTGCTCATGGCCACAGTAAACTGTGAGCGCTGATCTCTCTTCTGTGAGGATGAATGGCTTTGTTTAGGCAGCGGAGCGCGGTCCCTTAGCTGCACTGCAGCACACCTTAATTACACTTGTGCTGGGGAGACGATTGGCTACTAACAGCAACAGCTCTGTAGCAACAGCAAATTTGCAATACGTTCATGCTGTCTAAGGTCTGGGGAGATCTGGGGAGATCAAAACACCTGAAGCCATTTATCAAGCCCTGAAGCAACCGTGTGGATCCTATACATAATTCTAGATTCTAGATTAAAGAAATACTGAAGCTTCTTTCCCTCTTGTCTCACCAAAGAAAATCAAAACTAAACAAAATCTTAGCAACCTCTCCATAGAAAATGTTTTGCATTATTGTAATTTTCATCCAGAGTTGTGAGCCTGTATTTTGACTAGGAAGACGGTACACTTCTAGGCTCCTTGCAATCCTATTTCTTACACTTCCATCCAACTCAAAACAGACTAATTTACCATGGAAAAGAGTGCTTCATTAGAGTGTCATATGCACTGATGTAACATGTACTGTCTGTCAAATCAATGGGAATCCTTAAGTTCAGGATTCTTATAATGGGCATATATTTGATCTAATTCAGATTTCTTTCATCTTCTGCTCTACAATTAACCTGTTTTATAAGACCAAAGGGTAAAAGGGACTGTGATCATTGCCTGCTCAGAAATATCTACAACGTCCATGAGCTACACTTCCCTGGTTTTCACTGTACAAGTCAAATGTTCCCTTGTAATGGATGTGTTTAGTCTGCAAGGACAGAACATTCTCAGAGTGTAAATGGTTTATTTTTCACCTCATTTGCGCTGGTTTCTAAGTGGTCACTGTCAGTCAGGAACTAGCCAGCTAAGCTATGAAAACTGTCGAAACAAGTGTAGATCATATGGACATCGCTGTCCAAGCAATGCCATGAGACAGGGTTTTACACGATATGATCTTCAGTTACAAATTCTGTGAGAAAGAAAGGTGACTTAAAGTCCACTGGAAAAATAAGAAAGCCTGTTAGGAAATTAACCTTCGGTTTATATTGTTACATGTCTTTTAATGTCTGTGTTCTTCTTTAGTCAAAGTACTGTAAGATAAGAGAGTGCCACAGAAATACGGTTTTAGACAGTTCTGATACTACTATTTTATAACTTTTCAATATATTTTGTATCCTACAAAAGTAATATGTGTTAGATTATGGTTTTCTTTTGCAGCTTCTACATTCATCTGAGAGTGAATGAGATTGCTGTACATTTTAAAGTACAATACACAAATCAAACACATGGTATCTTCTTCACCTGTTAATGTATTCTGTGAACTGGACCATCTGTGCAGACCACAAGTTTTTCCATCTCTCTGGGAGCAACAGGCCCATTAGCAATCAATCAAGGTAACAACCTCCACTTCTCCTCTAAAATTATCGCTTCCACCCTTAGCTCCCCATGGTCATTCAGTCTGAAGCTGAAAAAAAATAAAAGTGAGTTCATATACCTGGTCTAACCAGAAATATAATTCAAAGCCTCTCTGGAGCCAACATTCCTTGAGGCAATGGGATGCTGGCACATATCCACTAATACACGTAAAACATCTTGGAAAAGCAAATCAGCCTCTTTACTACAGCTCTCTGCTCAGCTCAGACTATGGATGTCTGTCTAAATAGCTACAGCAGAACACAGAAAGTAATTACCTAGCAGTAGGAGATGCTCATGGGGAGAAGAGAAAGAGAAACAGCAATTACCAGGAGACCGTGAACAATGACACCACTGAGTTATCTTCCTGAGGAAATCTGAGTATGCCCATCCTCAACCCCAGTGCCTGAAGGATGCCTCAGCCGGGGCCTGCAGGCCCCGGTCATAGCTGACGTGCCATTGCTCGTTACTGTCCCCATCGCCTAAAGTAGCACAGCTTGTTTTAGACGTTGTTGTTTCTGTTTTGCGCTACCTTGCAGTAGTGCAAATGCCTGCAAGGAGCAGGGAAATGAAGAGATAGGGGACTCATCTGTAGCATGGAGTAAAAGATCCTGTAACCTTTCTGTCTCAAAAGATGCCACAGTAGCTGTATGTAGGGTATGGGTGACATATGAGAAGTGCAGCATATGCATTGCTCTTCTAGTCGCAGGAACGGGAAAGGGCCTCCCCAAGGGCAGATGCCGGAGGAGAGGAACCTCAGCTACAGGATAGGTGCAAGGAGTCATCTTGCAGCAGACGGAGTAGAGCGGAAGGGGTAACGGGGCTCCATAACTGTCTAGCTCTGTTCTGTGTAGGGTAAAGGAGCTACAAAAGGGCAGATAAACCACCCCAAAGCAATGGCTGGGGCCTGTCTGCCCCTACACAGTTTAACAAGCTGTTTTCTCTCTTTCCTCTCTGGAACAATCCTGGAGCATTTTAAAAACCTCATCATTTCCTTGGATCCTAGACATAGGAGTAATCAAGTCAATGAGCAACTTCTTTTGCCATATTTTCCATAGCTTCAAGTAGCTGTTCTTCTAAAAAAATCAACAGGACAATGTGATTACTCTTCATCCAGCAGTTCTCCAGACAAGAGAAAAAAAAAATCGTTTCCACAGAGGTCTTAAGATTATTGCTGGAAATCAGGTTCAAGTCCTTGTCTGCTATAGACCTCTAGAATACTCTTGAATATTTAGTTATCTGAACCTCCCCGTTATAAGTGGGAACAACAATATTTACCTACTTCATAGAGCATTTGAGAAAGAAAATGTGAAAGTATATTACTATAGTCAAGGAGCCAAGAAAGTACCTCAAATACTATGTATAAAACAAATATATGGTTTCATGCATTTTAAAAAAAGAAGAAAAGGTGCTGTAAAGAAAAATACATTCTTACTTCTACTGTTTGCATCTTGTTTAATACTCATACATAAATAGTATGTATGTTCCCTCAAGTTCTTCCATATGTATCATGACTTTAATCATGTTGCCTTTGTACAACCCTGCTCTAGCAAGGGGCTTAAGTCAGTTTGAAAAATGTAATTTCAACAGCAGTAGAACAAGTTGCTATTATAAGCTGTTTCAAAAAAGCACAGCATAACATTTATGAATTGAAAAAAAAAATTAACGTTTATTTACTACATGCTATTTGCTGGATGTTCTGGAAATTCAGTAATCAGGCATCTCCCTAGGAGTACGATAAGCACAATGCCAGAATCACCACATTGCAGCATTTAGTTTGTTCCTCGTAGTAACTCCTTCATTGCTAATTCAAATTCTTCTCTTCCCAATGCTTAGTAAAATATTCAGAAAGATACTTATGTGTGCACAGAAAGATATGCATCAAGATTAGTGTAAGCATCAAGATTATCGTATGAGCAAATACAATAGAATTGATGTTTAATTATAGTTCACTTTTTTCAAAGAAGCATTTTTATTTATGAAGGTTGTTATTGTTTTTATGGATTCCTCATTTTATTGCTGTTTTGTATGGTACTTGATGCATTTTTAATGTTAATTCACTTAGAAGAAATCAGCTATGATAATATGCCGTTAAATAAAACTGGTTTATATGAAAACCACTTGTGCGTGTGTGTGTATGTGTGTGCGTATGAGAAAGAGAGAGAGAGAGATGCTTTTGTGACTGTATAGGTGGCTTCCCTATACTCTGGATTTTGGTTGTTTAGTACAATTTTTTATTTGTTTGCACAAACAATGGAACAAGTTTATGAAGATTATTTTTCTTTTTGCCATGGCCAAAAAGATAGTCCAAGGAAGACAGAAACGTGGCATTCAATATCAGGACATTTTTATCTATTTTATTTACTTGTTTCTTAGGGAAATTAAGCCAACCTTACACTCAAATTCAAGGTGGATTTAGAATTAAAATAAACTTGAAACACCAAAAATACCTTTAACGTCAGAGATTTGGTTATTGTTTCCTCCACTAATTCCACCTGAATTTTCTCGAGGAAGGCGCCAAGAGCTGGTATCCATTAGCTGGCAGTGCGGCCCAGTGACCGGAGTGTTTGTGACTCCCGAGGGCGGGCAGGGCATAGGTTCAGCAAGGCAGTGCGGTGCTGCGGTGCAGGCCCCCGCCAGGGCACCGGCAGGTTAACACTGAGCCCTCGTTGGCAGCCTGGTGGTGCTGGTAGTTAGCAGCATAGCCTGGAGGCCTTCGGGACGGTCATCGCTTGTAGGGCCATTCGCTGACTGTCTCTGCGTTCACTCGTAGCTGTTAGTGGGAGTCCCAGTCATTCGATGGGATTTGCTGAGCCAAGGTATTGTTCACAATTGTTAGTACATTTTCTGGCTTCTTATTTAGAAATTATTTCATTTTACAAGAAATGAAAAATAATTGCATGCAAACCAGCATAATCTGTAACCTATAGCACAAAAGTGAGACTAGAATATCAAGTGATCATTTCTGGTGTATTTCATTACCAGATATAAAACCAGATCTATCTGACTTACTTAACTTTTGTAGCAACTGCTTAGTTTTTATAGAAAAGGAAATAGTGAAACTGCCATGAAACTCTTGTACCATTCCAAATATAAATCAAAAATGCACTAAAAACAAAAAAGTTGTAACAGGCTGATATAGTAACAATCTACACTGATGACTCCAATCAAGTTAATGACTAAAAATCAGTCAATCAGCCAGCTCTCCGCAGTGTAAGAACAATCTAAATCAGGCATTAACAACAACAAAGTATGTGATTAACAAGTGCAGAATTATTATCTTCCAATCAAATAGCTAAATAGCTAGTAGCTAAATTATTATTTGCTTTGTGCAGTACTTCTGCTCTTTCCAGTATTAGGATATATTATTTTACATATTTAGTAAAGAGGTCTAGTCGTTAACTTTCTTTTTCTTTTTTCCTCTTCTTTTTCTTCTTTTTCTTCTTCTTTTTCCTCTTCTTTTTCTTTTTCTTTTCCTTTTTTCCTGTCTTTTTCTTATTCCTCTTCTTTTTCTTCTTTTTCCTCTTCCTTTTTTCTTTTCCTTTCTTTTTCCTCTTCCTCTTTCCTCTTCCTCTTTCCTATTCTTTTTCTGTTTTTCTTTTTCTCTTTCTTTTTCAAAATGTAGTCCTGATACCCAGCTCTGGTTTTCACATAATGAATCAAATAATCTCGATATTATGCGAATGGTTGGCAAAAATGTTGACTCTGCCAAAGGCAGTAGCAGAGTTGCCGTGGTGTCAGGTTTCTTGCACACCACTTTGGAAAGCGTTCAGTTTTGTGTAATGGACCTTGGCGTTAGAGAAAGGATTTTGTAGGTTTTACCTTTTCTATGCAACTGTTTCACACTTCCTGTGTAAGGTCAATAGGCTATTCTAAATATATAATCTTGGTGTAAATACAACTCTATCTTTGGCATTCAAGACAAAATCTCTGAACAAGCATTTCTGCTATTACAAAAGTAGTGTATGTAGTGTCGGATAGTGAGATAAGTTTAATAAAGCCATATAACCATGAGAATCATTTGTTTTGTAAATATACCAGATATAAAAATTTTAATTATTCTTAAGTAATTGGTAAGTATTTCTATGAGCTAACTGTATATAAAGAAAGGTTATGCTAGGGAAAAAAACATATTTCTTGTGATGTAGCTAGCAACTTTAGCAACTTTATGAGGCAGTCATGGACCATAACGGAATGAGAAACATCCAAATCTTTGAACCTTTGTAAAATTCTTTCAGGGGTTCTTAGTCCAAATATTGGAGTTTGGGGTTAGTCAAACTCAGCACAGGGGAGTAATGCAAGTATTCATATTCGAGCTGTTTCCTCAATTTTTCGTTTTCTGTTATACCATTTTTGTTGCTACCTTCTAGTGCAAATGAAAAGTAGAGCAAGTTTGCTTTCTAAAAGAAAAAAAACCCTCCATCAGTTTAGTTTCACAGATGTTTCCATTTACAAAGAGCAGCCCTTCATGGTGCTGAGACTTACTCAGCATTGTTGTAATTTGCATAACATTACCCATGGTGTTTTTATTTTGAAAAGCTGAAATGTTTGCAGCTCCTCATACCCTCGTCCTCATGTTGTTCAGTACAGCTGCTTAAAAAATAGTGCCTAGGCAATGTTCTATACCACAAACATTTTTACGACTTCTGATTTTGATGTTTCTCAGTTCAGATATACTTAAAGACTCTGCTTTACGTACACGCTAAGTGGAAAATAACAACGGGATAACAAAGCAGAGTTGTATGAGGAAGCGTTACCGCATCTGTATTCTTGCATCTGTCACAAGAGCTTCGTGCTGCATTATGCAGACACTTAACAGTTTTTGTCTGGGTGAGCTCATAAAATTAATGTCTCTTTTTGTAGATGGCAAAGTGAGTTAAACAGGTGTAACAGGAGATTAAAATAGGAAGGAGCAGAAGCAGTGATGGCAAATAAATGACATCAGTAAAGCAATAATGTCTGCAGTTCGTTACTGTTTCTGCTTCCAGCCCCTTAGCATCACAGCAAACAGGTGACTCCTCTTGATCTGCTGTTAAGACAAATCCTAGTTAAAAGCAACAGCAAGAAGAGAAGAAACCATGCTTCAGAGATGTGACTTTGTTAGCAAAGATCTCTTATAGTGTTCATCTGCAGCTTTCTCCCCTGGTTTGGTTGCTCCTGTGCTTTCTAATTCAGGACCTCTCAAGCGAAACTTAAATCATCTCTATCTAGCAAGGTTCATCAACCTCCCTTTTATCTAAGCAAAAAGCAAGCAACCCATTTCTGTGAACAAGCAGAAAGTTCAAGACGTGATAGCAAGCAGGTGTTTTCCAGACAAACATCTTTGTGCACTTGCCTTCAAAACCCTGATCAAGATCACCCCATCTTCATTTCTGCTTTCTTTTCCTCCCATTTTTCCAGCCCACTTTTCTAATTGCTTCCTTCATCTCCTTGCCCTGCACTTGACATGGCAGCTCCTTTAGTGCTTCCTCCTACACTTAAAACAACCTTTCATTTGTCACCCACCAAACTCCCAGACTCTCCTCCAAATTCCTGCATGAAACACACAGCACCAGCTTTTCTGTTGTGTTACTTTTTTCCAGTGCATTTTTTATGAGCTCCTAAGGCAGAACACTGCTATGTGTTTCTAATGCATATACTTGAAGTGCCACATAAGTAAAATTCTGTTTAATTGGAATTAAAATGCAAACATATCTGCCTTCTTAAAAACGTGTCTACATACGTTTAGAAGAAGAGAGCAACTAGAAGTCCATCGGCACAGTAATTGGCTGTACACACATTTTTATGCTCATGATGAAATTATTAGATAAATAACAGATGATTGAACCAAACCGAATTTGAATCATTGTTTTGAAATTTAAAGTCACTCCCAGTGAACCTAGAGCAATTTCATTCACAGCTCCCCTTGAAGAAGTAGTGAATAAAAAATGTCCTTGTTCAACTTCTTACTGTATCAGCTATGTTTTAATATTCTGTAGCTTTTCAGGCTTTCCACAGTAGTAAAAATATAAGCAGAGTTACACAAAAGCAACTGTATTTTTTAATGATGTCATTTGCTCACAGCTAGATACCAATTAGGCAGTCCCCGGACGCTGAAATGCCAACTAACTGTCAAGGAAGTGCTGGTTACAACCAGGCAGTCGAAGGCAAAGATGTACCTGTAAGATCCAAGGCTACAGTGAACACTTAACCCAATAGTTTTTGACTGTTCCTCAGTACGTACTTACTAATGGCATGCTGATAACAAAATGTGAGTTTGTAGGCAGCCAAATAAGTGACTTCCTCTATGGGAAACTAAAAATCACTGGAAAATATGTATTAAAAAAAAATGGATACCATTAGGTGGTATTGTCAGTGTTTTTAATGCAGCCACTACAATAAATTTGGCTAGGGAAGGTGGTGGGAAGATTAAACATTGAAATAATGATGTGAAAGCAAAAGTGCTTGCCCCAAACATAGGGTGTTAAGCAGCTGCCTTCCTTTTTAGCCCATGAGAGGGAGACTGCTGAGGAAGGACAGGCAGCGGGAGAAGCAGCACCTTTTGGTAGCCAGATGTTGGCGTGCTGCCCCGCAGGGCCGTGACGCTGCCGCCAGTAGCCGCTTGGACTCCAGTCCCAACACTGGTTGTGTGGCTGGAGCTAGTTAAGGGCTTTAGCAACTTTTAGAAGTAAAAGCTTTCTCAAGGCAAAAAAATGAAAGAACGTGAAATTGGCTCTTTCTACAGGTGTGACCACTCTTTTACAGATAACGTATTGTCCAGGTGTTGGATTTTGTAGAGTCTGGAGAACAGAAAACCTCTCTTTTTCGCTAACCCATGCATTTTTTGTATTCTACTTGGCAGATAAGAGTTATTGTGTAAAAAAAGAGATGCACAAAAATTAAAAGTGCCTAATAATGTTGGCTGTGATGAGAAAAGCAGGTAGCTCCATGTACAGCTTTGTTTCCTGTCGATCTCTGTTATGTATTTGAATTCTAACTACGTTCCTGAAGACACAAGGCTTCTATAATCTGCCTTGAATTAATTCACTGAAAATGCTACCTCTTCCTCAATAATGGTACTAATAGGTTCTGGCTCCTCCATTTTCATTAAACTTATAGGAATTTGATATGCTTGAAAATGCTCTCTCTTTGCCAAATTTAACTGGAATTATCCAAGCAGTTCAAAAGTTATTAGGGCAGAACCCACAGTTTGCAAACTTAAAAAACCGAGCAGTCACAGTAACTAAGCATTCTGGAGAAACTCTTTAGTGATCAGTATCAGCATAATGCAAAATCGTCATCTTTCTGCATATACCATAATCAACTCAGGAGACTGAGAATTAGCATCACAGAAATATAAAATCAAATAATACTGCCATAATACTGACAGCTGAAAGAAACAGGTGTCCCATCAAAGGGAGATTTGGAGGAACACAACAGTTAAGCAGTCATGGAACAAACATCCAGCTCTTTCAAATAAGAAATTGATTTAAATATTAACAATTAAACCTCAGTTTTTAAAAAAAAGTTAGCTATAAGTTAATGCAAAATCTTTGAGACATTTCTGATGAAGATAAATCCGAGCACATGACTGTGCCTGGGAAGGATACTTGGTTGTCAGTGCAACACTTGTTAGGTTGCTTTTTCACACAAACCCATTCATTAATACCTAGCTGCTGACAGGGGTCCTTTTTATCAGAAAGGTGCAGAGAAAGGAATGGTGGCTTAGTAAACATTTGAAAAATATACCAGACAACTGTGGAAATTTCCCAGGTGCACAGGTTTGCATTTTTTCTTAAGCCAAGCTGGTTTTCCAGCCACAGATTTCATCCTTAGAAAACATTTTTTAGTGTGCGAAGATTAATTTCTCTCCATCCCTGCTGTGTGTGTCAGCGTCAGCGCTAGAGAAAGGCAAAGGAAAGATAAAGAAGCAACAGCTGGGAGTGAGAGAACAAGAGAGTCGGTTTTGTCTGAGGTTTTCGTTCTTGGGTTTTTCGTGCCTTTGATGAAGGAAGGGTTTCGCGGGGGGACGCGGGAGCTGAACGGGTGGCTGCCGGCCCACGCCAGCCCTTGCGGCCCAGCCGCTTCCCTCCCCAGCCAGGAGCCGCGTGCCCCGGCTGCGTGCCCTTGGCAGCCAAGGGGAGCAGCCTTTTGTCCTGGGGAAAATGCCACGTCCGGGCCCTGGACACGTCCTGGGCTGAACCCTCTGCTTTGCCTCTAAAGAGAATCGATGCTGCATCCTGAAACGCAGCAAGTGCCTGGCCTTGATGTGTCCTGGATTACGCGGCTCCCTGGAAACGTGGTCTGTGGCTCCATGGTATGTCCTTCCTATCCAAGAGCTGGAAGAAGATCACAGATAAAAGCAAGCAAATGTTTTGCCTTTGAAAGGAATTCAAGTGCTCTTAAAAACTGTAGTTACCCTGTCAAATTAGAGCTGAAGATGTAAATGTTACAGAAATACTCACTGAAACTGTATTTCCCCACTAAAGCAAGAACCCAGAGATTCATGCAGTTATGGCATGGTTTTTAACTGCTAAGGGAGTAGGACCACCTATGAGAAGGACCTGTCTTGGTACAATTTTTTTTTTTTACTTTCTTCCTTCTTCCTGTTGTATCTTAAAAGTCAGTAAAGAAATAGGGATATATATCTCCTCTAGTGCTGGAGCACTAACAGCTAACTTAATAAAGCTGCTATTGTCCCGATGTGTGCAAATGCAGAAAAAAAAAGATCAAGAAGGGGCTAAAAATATTATTTAGAAGCTCTGTCCCTCAAAATAGAGGGCTCTTAGCCTGAATCTAAAACACAGAAGAAAAGGCAATATTCTCCACCGGGGTAGATTTTGTCTCCTTTCCATATCCCTTCCTGCGTTCAGTCTCCATTCTTTCTGCAGTTTTATTTTCACAGTTAGGCCCTTTCGTTTATGGAAAGCTTCATTTCTCTCAGACTTTTTTCACAGCACATTCCACTGCAACAATACTTAAGATTAAAGTTTACTAAGATTAATAATCTTAATTTTATGAAGACTGAAGATTAAAAAAGACTAAACAAGAAGGCTGTGATGACTGATTGTACTGGAGTAGGCAACATGACCTAAATGTGGAAGACGGTTAGTTAGCCATTGGCGAGATCGTGGTTAGACAGTGAGTCTAACCAGGGAGGTTAGCACATGTTCTAAGCTACGGATAAACAGCACCGTACTATCTTCTGGGCGGGCTCTAAATTTGCTGTATGTGAAGTGTGGAGAAGCTCCAGATTTAACAAAATAGCTTCTCAATCCTACAGGAGCTGAGTTGTTTCCAAAATTGGGACTTAGTGAAGAATGGCGAGAAGTTACCTGCTGGTGTTTAGGGTGTGCTGGCAGAGGCAGGGCCTGGGGAAGGGGACGGGCTGCAGGCGGCTCCGCGGCGGCCTGAGCTCCTCGGCCTTCGCTTGGCTGCTCTCCTGTCAGGCTGCTACCAGCTTGTGTTTTACGCAGAAACCCTCCTAACGGGAGAAAATACCAAGGCGAATATCAAGTCATTAAAGATCAGAAATAACTATCTGTCGATCTGGATCAGAAATACATATCTGTCGATCTGCTCAATTCATCACTTTTTTTATTAGCAGAGAATTTGTCCGAGCCTGCACCGTGGGCCGAGGCTGGGGAGGAAACCTGTCAGACTAGCGCAGAGACAGGAGCCTCACTGCACAGGTGAACGCAGTGCTGGCAGGGTGCGGGACGGAGCAAAACATCCTTCCCTTCTCTCGCCAGCCCCTCGTGGGGGAACTTTTGGCTCCAGACCTTCCTGTGAGAACAGCAGGAACGCCGTAATAACAATTTGCCGGCTTTTGAGCCCCCTGCCCTCCCTCCCAGAAGCCGTGCGTGAGGGGAGTTCACAGTCCGCGTTCTCATCCGCTTTTAACCTGTAAATACAGAATTGAAACCTCCCTGAATTTGAATCGTTCCTGTTGCTCACTAAACCTGCAGGAAGGCGTGTGTGTGGAGGAGGGGTTATCTCCTCTGCTATACAGTAAGGAGCAGTGTTTCTCGGCGCAGCTGAACCTCCTCAGTTTAATAATACCTAGTAATGTTAGTCCTCCGAAGGACGAAGCCTGCCCGCCAGCCCAGGCTGCCCGGTGGGGAAGCACGGGCGTGTGCTGGGTAATCCCACCGCGCCCGGTACGTACCAAGGCTTGGACGGCGGCGGGTGGCGGCGCAGCACAGCAGCGGCTGCCGTCGGGATGGGAGCCCACACGAGAGAAAAGGTGACCAAGGAACGATGTATGCAGCTGAGTAAAGAGCTTAACAGAGTGATTTATAAGGGAAGGGAGCAGCTTAGAGAAAATTAAAAATGGGAAGCAGGATATAAAAGGTACAAAGACAGAAGCTAAAGCCATGTAAAAACCCGATAAGGAACTAAGGTAGACAAAACGCTTCAGCAGGACAGAGGAGATACAAAGGTGGGCAGCAAGGAGCCCGGCAGCAGCGTCAGAAGCAGACCCAGGCCTGCACCAGTGCGGCCGGGGGCCTCAAAGAGGTCGTGAAAAACAAGTTAATGCCAAAGATAAGGTTGATATCGCTGGAAGCCTGTGTTCATTTCTTTGTTTCAGGCTTCCTGGAGGGGTCATGTCTCAGGGACAGATTACTGGAGGGGCTGGTGGCAGGGAGACGGCATGAAATGAAGAGGCAATGTTAAAACGCTTTACAGTGACTCCTGAGTAGATAAGCTGTTAAAAGGAGAATTAAAATTCACCAGATGCCAATGGGTTTGTCACAGAATAGTGAAGTAGGAGCAGCAAGGTAAAATAGGGAGGAAGCTTTGGAAAATACAATTAAAAGTTCAATAAGGGCCTGGAAAGGAGGGGACAACATAAAATCCAACAGGATTCAAGAAACTACATAACTATAACTGCCTGTGGTATTGATAATACTAGCTGGGTATGGAATGAATAGATTTAGCCCATTCATAGTGAAAGCTGGTATGAGATCACTAGTTGGCTTGGTAAAATGAAAGCTAATCAGATGGCATTATTGCTATAAAAAACCCATTCACTTGTAGCAGTGCAAAATATCACAGTTAGGGTGTTTTTTTAATATTTCAGCAGTGTAGCTAAAAGTTATATGTAAGTGTGTGCATTTAAAAACAGTCTATATGCCAGGAATCTATAGTAGCAATGTCAGGCCAATGTGAAGTGTTTCTGAAAATCTTACTGTTAATTAATGTTAATTAATGAGAGATGGATTTAGACCACAAAAGAAAACTCAGAAAAAATGTGTCAAAGCTCCCTTTTTTGTGATGAAGTAGAAAAAACTTAGTTTGAAAAACTGAGCCCATAAGTAGAAATAGGTTCGGCTTTACCTTCCCCCCACCCCCCCCAAAAAAAGCGTTGATGCATTTCTTTTTAATCACAGGTGTAAAACATAGCACTAAGCCTAAAAAATGTCAACAGTCATATTCTTATAGACTGTCTGCTGTGTGCTATAGTATATCAAGATGCATATAGATATAGGTGAAGGAAGTCAACATTTTTCTTGGTCCAAATGTTTACTGGATTTTTTTGAAGCCTTTAGGGCTAACTTTCAGATACAGAGAATCCATATTAATTCAAAATCTGCCAGGTGAAGGTTGTGGTGATAAAAATTTGGTATTGTTAGAAAAGAAACATTATAATGCAAATGTACTTATTGTTAGACCTGCAGGTACATTTAAATATTCCTAGCATATATTAATATTTCTATCATCCCTTGCAGGTTTTCATATATTTTAACAAAATGGAGCAAATTCATAAAGCCGTACTTGAAGGTAATAATGATTTTCTCCTTAGAAAACTAACAGATGCTGAATGGACAGAAACATTTTGTATGGGAAATATAAAGAAGGAAAATTTACTCGATCTTAAATGTGAGACTGTTTCGGGAAAGAAGAAAAGTCTGTCATTAGGTACCGAACTGAAGTTAAAAGACCCTTTGTCTAGTCTCAGCTCTGTTTTGACTCAGGGTATGACCTCTGACAGATTATTCAAGGGAACCTACAAAGTAAAAGGAAAGGGTTCATCGATACCGTGTTGAACAGATCAGTGCTCCATCTGACGTAAGAATGACCATCCTGGCCCATCTGGCCCAGTAGCTTTTCTTTAAGTGGGTCCAGGGCAGAATCAGTGGGTGCCTAAAGAAGGGCAGAAGAACACATTAAATATATAGTGCACTTCTCTTTGTACCCTCTACGGCTTCCTGAAATCTGCATTTAGGGATTTCCTAAACCTAGTACATTGGATTGCATCACAGGAAAACAACAGTTGCAAGCAACCTACTAATGCTACTTGGAAGTCTGCGGGAACTAATTTCCCCTGCTGAAATGTGTGCTGTAAGCTAACTTGCTTAAGGTGAGCTCAGGTTAGTTCCAATAAATTATACTGGAGCCTGTATATCTTGCAGAAAGCATGGCAAAAAATGCTCTGAGATACTGGGAAATGTATTTTGCAGGAGGTAGATGCTAAGGAAGGCCCCTATGTGCAGCCTTTGTGGGATTCAGCACAACGTATATGGGTGAGATCTGTGAGCCTTAATGACACTTTATTCTGTGATTAGAGGCTAATCCCTCAAGAAGAGGCTCCCAGTGGGGCAGCAGCTCTGTCACATTGTGCATGGTAGCTCTGCCCTGATGCAGGTATCCTCTGCGCCTTCTCCCTCGACCGTGCCATCTGTGCCAGAGGTGGCCTGGACATCCTCAGAAAACAACCTCACACTTCCCCTCCTTCACGGGAATTCTCTCCACTGGGGTCTGGTGCCTTTATAGTAGTTGTATGTTATGCTGGCCTTCTACCTGAAAAAACGGTCGGGTACACACCGATGTCTTCTTCAGTTAGCTGAGAAGAGTGCTGGATCATGGCTCTGTTTTACGGTAAGATAAAGTCTCTAGCACAATGGCATCCAGACAGGAGCACCCGTCTGAGAACCCTGGGGATACTGGTGGATAACATAAATAAATCATCAGATACAGCACAATGTTACGAAGTGCAGAACTGCGTGAGCCATTAGGTGAAGAGAAGGGACGTAAAATGCACCGAGTTAGGAAAATTTGAATAACTAATGTGAAAAGTGTAACTCGCATACTGTGACCCTCAGGATGCTGAGAGGAAAAAAAGCCAAGAAACCTAGCAAGCTCCTCACGCGGCTGTGTTGGTGTGGGTGAGAACAATGTAGTTCAGCACAAGCTCCATCCACTCCTGAATCACAGAAAAACCCACACCACCTTTTTCGTTTGAACATTTTATTGGATCTCACAGAAGTGCTCTTATGAAACTTTCTGTGAAGGTTGCCACCATACCACAAAGGAACTTACACCTACTCCCATTAAATAATTAGCAGTGAAAATCAGTGGCTTGGAGAACCATTCAGAGAAGAGTAAGATAAAGTCCATTTCTCACTCATCCCTAGTTATTAATGGCAATTTTAGCAATATGCATGAAGAGCATATCTGATCTCTGCTGTCGCACACCAGACAGATTGTAACTCAATTATTCCCCTCTCACCTTATCTGAATGCATATATTTTCCTGTATGAAATTAGATCGGCTGTTATCTCTGAACACACACCCTCTGAATTGTGGATGGAAATATCCACAAGGAAAAGCAGATGCTCTTGTGATTGACAGAAAACCCTGAAACACTGTCTGCTCCGCAGAAACAAAGGCAGAGTTGTCATAGGGATGATTTACTAGGTTATATTACACTGGCACAGAGAGATATTTGTATGACTAAGGGTCTGGTCTCATTGCAGAATAAGTAAATATACTTGCCTCAAATTCAATCTAATCTAATTTGCTGCAGAAAATTAGAAATATTAGTATAGCAACTATTAAATCAAGTGATTTAAACATAGTGTAAGATGGAATGAAAAAACATTGCTGCCATTTCATAGTAGGAAATCCCATACTGCATGTTCTGGATGAAATCAACCTGAGAAATAAAACTAAATAACACCTAGAAGACTGCAACCACTGGAGAGGTGATTTTTTGCTATATGTAGAGATTATTTTAAATCCTATATTCTTACATATTTCCTCTCTAGCATTTATTCATAACCCTTAATGTCAGTGGTGTAAAGTACATCTTGTGAAAAAAAGAAAGGGCTGCCATTTTCCATGATTATAGTCTCAGTTTTCTTAAAAAGGCAAATAAAAGATCCCACAGCCCCCGCTGTAGGAAACTACAGGTGTTTTCTGCATAAATCAATAGGATTGTGTTCCTCGCTGTAGTGAGTACTCTAAGGAAACTCTGTCTTTTAATACTGGGCTGTGGCACATCACAGAGGGACTGCTCACGTGCTGTGATGTCCCAGGGTTGTGCAACCCAGGTGAACTGAAAGGTCACATATCTTACCCGTTCATTAGCAGTTCTCCGAGACGAGAGATCTGACCTGTATGATACAGTGAGTTAAAAATAATGGGAAAGTCTTGGTACCAAGATGTTTCATTTTACGTAGGAGCCTTGCTGCTTCCCCTGGGAAGCCTGCGAGGGCAGGAGTGGTACCGGGAAGCAGAGAGCCTGAGGCCTCAGAAGGGTTTGCGCAGCAAAGGATGAAAAGATAACAGTGGCGAAGAGGCACATAAGAAGACAGGAGAAAGGGAAGGGAAATCAAAGATTTGGATTTGGATTAATTTGGTCTCCTTCATCTCCCCAAAATGCTTAGCTGGAAGCAACAGGTCTCCAGAAAAATCTTTTTGCTTCAGCAAAACAGCCTATTTCAGGAGAATGCAACTTAATCGTGGGTTTTGCACTAGCCCTGATGTTAAGTGTAACTGCTCCCAATAATAGCAATGGGAAGTGCTATCGCTTCCTGAAATGGCAGCTGCTTCAAAACTCAGTGTCCTCTATTTCTCTGTCTGCTCTGAAATGGAAAGATCCATGGCCCCTCCACCCTCGATATGCAGGACCTGAGTGAGTACATGACATTTTCCCTTTTTGCTTGGATGACATAAAGACACCGCAGTAATGTCTATGCCAGTGAGTATGCGAGCTGCATTACTGAGTCATTCCTTCCACAGATATAAGATGCTATGGAAGGGATAAAGAACTTCATGGGATTATATATTTGAAGCAGCTGTGTGTGTCCACATGCAGAATGAAGAATGAACTGAGGAAAGGTGAGGGGTGAATTGTATCTGGGGAGGGAGCTGACGGATGGAAAAAATGGGACCAGAAATGTATGCCTAGTGATTGGTTAGAAAATGAAAGCACTAAAGGCGGGGAAGGCGTGTGCTAGGAAACTTGTCTTCTGCCACTTTTTGCGAAGCAGAAGCCCTCAGAAGTGTACTCTCACAGGGTCACAGCGCCTCTTCCAGGGCAGAAAGTTTCCATGCAACGGACTTAGTGTGCACAACCGAGTTTTCCATTTACTTAGAAATTTATCTGTGTATGTGCCAAATAAATAAACTGCCAGCCTGCTTCTTTTCAGGTATTTGCTTTCCCGCTTTTGACCCATCCCTGTGAAAGCAGGCAGGACATCTCCAAATTAAGTTTCATGAAGGCAAAAAAGTCTTCAGCAAACTTTTAAGTAAAACCTCGTCAAAGTGTGGCAGCGGGAGTTTCTTGGAAATTACCTGCAAAGTCTGAAGCAAAATAATTACCTGAACACAGAGCAAACTGAGTATTATGTAAAAAGTGGCATTTTCACTGCACTGGATTATTCTCAAAAGTCTTTTCATTAAATGACTTCACAGATTTGATCATTTGTATAAATGTACCCAAAGCTACCTGGGGTGAGCTAGCTCAGCTTGCAGTCCTGCAATGAGAACTGAATATCATATCACGGAAAAAGAACAGAAGAGTCATTTTAGGAGATGAGCTATTTTCAGAGAGTCACGTTTGGGAAGTGGTAGCTCTCCCAAAGATCCTTCTGCCCCTTAGAGGTGATGTACTACACGCCAAAGCAAAGAAAAGGTGGGGTTTATACAGAAGGCTAGCTTCCATTGCTGAAAAAAACAGAAATTTGAAAATATAGGAAAACACACAATGTTGATAGGCTCATTACTTAGTAGTGCTGTGCTAGTTAAACCGAAAACCCTTGCTTAGCTTTATGCATTGCAGCAATTCTCTCTGGACGTTAGGACAAATTTGTGCCAGGGACACTGTTTTCAGGCTCTCTGCTCATATATTGACTTGGCCAGAGAAATCTACTCAGCAGGGGGCTGGGGCCCCGTGTGCTCAAGGTATTTTAACAACCTGATGTTCTGATTAATGACAAGAGCCATGAGCTTGAGAAAAACATATATACCGTGCATGTAGACATTTTATCATTTGAAATATGAATGCCCTTTTTTGAAACTGAATGATGAAGTCAATTTTATTTTAAAGGCCTAGCGAAAGTGAAAAGCATATGCAGAAAATGACTTTTTAATGTTCTTGGGCATGTTGGAATTATTAAATTTAATCTGGAATGTTAAGAAAAAAAAAACAGGCAAACTGATACCATCACTTTACAAGCACTGGATAAAAGAACAGCAGGCTAAGTGCCTCTTCCCTTGTAACTCCAACATCTTGTCAGAAACTATTTAGTCAAGTCAAATTGCTGAATTGTATTTAGCTGGATTCATCAAATGGATGGAATTGTGGATGTAGTATTTTCTTTTAGCAAGCAGAACTCATTGATTTAGTTCTAAAAAAAAAAAAACCCTGCAAAGAAACTCCAGGAAATTACACCGTGGGGACAAAACATATTTTAACTGATGAGGTATAAACTGATAGTAAAATGACCAATAATGTAATTGTTAAACAGTTGCAACAAAGCCCAGTATAGTAGTAATCAAAAACATTTGTCTTGATAAGAGTGAACAGCAACAACAGGAAATGTTGCTGTTCCTGAATTTCTTAATAAGAATTTAGCAAAGGGTGAGGAACCTGCTTCCAAGAGAGTGAGCTGCGTGATAAAAGAATTCAGACCACTCTGTCAACTCTTGCGCAGTGAAGAAGGGAAGTATTCCTGGCTGCTCTGAATCCAGGAAGAGGAGAAAGATAGAAAATAGGACTGAAATTAAAAAAAATAAAACCTCTGTAAAAAGGTGATATAAGGTATGCCACTTCCTGCTCTTAAGCTGTTCCAGAATTTTTTTTAGTTTCAGCTTTTCTTTACTCCTCTAAGCTGTTACTGGAGGCTGCTTACCGTCCACTGATCTTTTCAAGTGACAGTCTAAACTTTTCTTTTTACTTTTATGATTTTTACAGAAGGAAAGGAATTGGCTTCTTATTTAATTAATAGTAATAGTAATAATAGTAATAAATCCAGATGTCAGTAATTAAGAATAGCAGAAATTATTTTACTGTATTTTAATCTTTTCAGCTTCTTATATTACCTTAACACAACCGTCGCTATGTTGTCTAAACATCTTTAAGAAATGCACTAAGCGAGATGACCATTATATATCTCTCTTCCATCTTCTTCCCATGAATATCATTTGGTATATGTAATTCTTCTACATATAAAAATATTTTCATACGAAACTATACTGTAAGGGAAGGGCACAGAAGTACATGTTGCTGTTAAACAGGAAACTGGTAAAGGTCATGGCTTTACTTAGTACTTCCGTCTATATGGCATTTTGTTCCTTAGTCTTGGGCCAGTCCTTTAACTGTCCGGTTTTAAATTCTGTCCAAAGCTTACGTTAACTTCATTTCTGTTACAGCATATCTATAGATTGGGTGTCCACACTATTTTAGTTCCTAATCAAAAATGACTGGTTGGTTTTGGGAAAGAGGAAGGTGACTGGTCAGTGTCTAAAATGATTAAGAAAGGGAATGTTGTTAGATACCAAATTTTCTATACAGTTTAATCTTGCAAGCCTTTCCTGGCCTTCCTGGGTGAGTAAGACGGGTGAAATGCCCGTGTGGAGTGGACAGGCCGATGGCTGGCAGCATGGGCTCAGCCCAGACCTTCTGCAGCTCTTCTGAGAGACCCCCCACTCCACCCTCTCCTTCTGCCTTGGCTTGTTTTATTGGCACTGCCTTTATAACAGAAAACCTGCCACAATATACTGAGTCCCGACAGTTGTGTCAGAAGACGTGTCACCCAGATTGGTAGCTGGCTCTCGGCACTCCATTCTGGTTGTAGGAAACAGTTTTTGTCCCTGCGCGTTGTGTTTCAAGCCCTGCTTTCTCCTGGAAATCTCTGAAGTTTAGAGAGGGTCTTTCTGAAGGTTTCTTTTGAACATCTACAAGGGGAGCATCTTTGAGTAAGATTTGAGATCAACCTCACCTGTAATATGAAGCTTTGATATATTATAGCCCATGAACCTGGGACTTTTTATTCTCTTTGTTTCTGGCGGCAGAAGCTTATTTGGAAATAATTTTCCTTGTCATGAAAGCTGAGTAGACAAGTGACGGCACTGCTCGTAGAGCTTGTAAACTTGAGAAGGTTGAGCCTTGTGATTGAAGGATAATTTATTTTTCAAAGAGAAATACCACATTACAAATCAAAGAGTATTCATGTGAGATATTAAAGACAAAGAATCAGCACAGAAAAACAGATATTTGATGTGACTACACACATAATTCACCAGTGCTTAGCTTTTAGTAAGTAATATAAACTCACTTACCAGTCTCTCCTACTCCGAAAGAAAAAAAACCACAAAGCACCAACAATAAGAAAGATCCATCTCTGCAGATAAGAATGCTTTCAAAAAAAGCTTTTTTTATAATGTACATTCCTGAATGGCTTCCATTTGCATTAGAAATACAGAGATTGGGTTAGACTAGATTATAAAGCACCTTTTGTCATTCTTCTTTTTTGTTCAGTCATGGTTAAATGCAGCCATTCCAGATACCCTGACACACTGGGACTTTCAGAAGAAAAGAATAAGGGGTCTTTCAGTGACACATGCCTATTTAAGAAAATTACCATCCTGAGAGAAAACATTTTCTACTTTGTGAACTGAGGCCACTAATTTGTTCCCACATACTTCCCTGTAGTGATCAATTAACAGAAACAGCATTTTTAATTATTAAAACAATATTAAATATTTTTGTCAGGCTGTAGTGTCTTTAAGATGTCTGTTACTTCACTGAGCACTGAAGGTTCATAAAGAAGTGCATAGGAGACATAAGGAAGAGAGAATAAGTTCATACCAATGGAAGAACACATTTATAACTCACTCATTCATTTTGTTCTTAAGTTCGATGCTTTTTAGTCTGTGTTCATAGTACCTATTGTAGAGAATATGGTACAGGGCAGTGCCTCATCTTCCATGGTGAATTCATACCTGTTTCCCCTGGAAACAGAGGTTAAGCATTTCCTACGGTGTATAGGAAGAACTTACTTAGTGTTTCTTCAAGCCATTTCCATGCAAGTGGGTGTTGACTATATTCTGTGTTGTAGAAAATAATAATTAGAGTGCTAAGAATATAGGTAGCCTTTCATATTTAATATGTACAATAATTTAGGATCTAAGAGTACCTGCATACTTTTCATGTTTTGGCTTTGTGCCATAAGAAGTAAAAGCTGGAATGTTTGCCAATAAAGATGGGCATAAATCCCAAATACAGTGAACAGTGTTATCCAATGTTCAAAGTACAGTTTTACCCAATGAAAATCATACTGAAAGAAGAGGCAAAAAAATAAAGGAGATTAAAAATGCCTGTTGTAGAGGGAAAATGGACCTGCCCTATAGTTTAGTAGCATACTCAGTGGAAAGACTGAACCATCTCTAATAGCATTGCTGATGAGATAAAGGTGGTATTTTTCCTGAGTGTAATAGGGGGCAAAACCCTACAACTTGCTTTGCAGACTAAAAGCCTTTGTTAAACCAGCAGACGAAACATTTGCTGATAGCGTGGCTAACAGCCTACAAAATCACCCGTCCCCAAAGTCACTGGTGATCTGAAGAGCATTTCCATTTTTATAAGCAGAATCAAAAGAGAATGAACATTTCCGAGTATGTGGCTGAATTAAGAAAATTAACAGAGCATTGCCAGCTTGGAGAGAGTTTAAATGATGCATTAAGGGCCTCAAATAGTGTGTTGTATGCAGAATGAAGTGATCCAAAAATGCCTATTTACTGTGGCCATTTATACCCTAAAGTGGTCCCTAGAAATTGATGTTTAAGTGAAGACAGCTTCTTATACTGCTACAGAGCTGCAAAAACATCATCTGATCCGTTCAACAAATGAACCAGAGGTCAAGCTGAAAGCACAACATGGATGCTATTCAAAGCATGTAGATGCTTTCCTTCGGAGATGCAGAAATCTGAGGAGCTAAAGCTTTCCTATGCAAGTCTCCGTGGGACCACCTCTCCTGCAGTGTTTTAGTACTTGCATTCCTCTCCCAGATGGAATAAAATGCAGCTACCCAAAATTAACAAGCAGTTTCCTTAACCAAGAGTTTGTTTTATTTTACCTAAGAAGGTATTTTTTCTTCATGTTGATACTTGCTCAGAGCCAGAATGTTCTCTCCTGGGGTGGGCACTTGATTTAGTCGAGCTCTGTGCCTCTGCAAGGTCTCAGGCAGTAAACTCTTCATCCGAACAAGTCTCCCTGCACCTGCTTGTCTGCAGCAGAGCCAGAAGCAGTTCTGAACTTTGGTATTTGGACATCAGTTAACAAAACTGACCTTTTCAACTGGGCATGATGTTCTTGATGGTGTTTCCAATTCTCACCCTTGCTGCCCACAGCTGTTGTTGTTTCTCTTTGCCCTGCACATTCGTGTTGAAACCCAAAGGTCCCCCTGCCTACAGGCACACCAAAATCAGATCTTACTAGTTTGATATCATAACCTTAGTCAAGAAACTATGCTCTGTACATAGTCTAAGTAAAGAGCTTTCTAGACATCCTTCTCTTTGACCTACTTTCTCACTTTTTTGCTTCTTGCAGTAGAGATTATGTGGCACAGGGATAGGGTACTATTTGTGAGCTTTCTTCTGAGCTACTATGGCACCAAGCAAAGTGGAGTAGAAGACTTTTTAGGGGCTATTTGCTCTGCTTCTGTGACAGTCTGTGTTTTGGATGTCTGCCAAAACCATGACTGTACACGGACACAATGGTACATGGAGAAGGGAAGGCTGTGCCGTGGAGCTGTGAGCTGGCCTAGATGTTAACCGTGGAGAAGGGAACCAGTCATTGCCCTCTTAGGCCTTCAGTCCATGCAGGAATGTGCAACAGCAGATCCCTGCTGCTGCTGCTAAGGATAAGACTCTCTCTTGTGTTGTGATCCTACCTGTACCCCTTTTCTCTGATGTTTATTACTAAAAGAGCAAAGATGAAAAAGGGAGTTCAGTATGGAGCTTAACTGAACTCCATACTATATAGAATACACATCTATATAATTTTCTGTATGTATGTGTAGATATATGTGTGTGTGTGTATATGTACAGTACGTGTATGTATATATCTTTTAATTTTTACATACATATAGTGGACATATTTCCTAGTTCATTGTGCTAGACGACGATGTGAATAAGGATCACATAATGACACCCAATTTACCCTCTCAAATTGATTCAAAGCACAATTTTTTTCCCATTAATTTGTTACTTTATCATCTCCTCATCCTTTGCTTTTACATTTATCTCTGCATCTGATTAATTCTCCTGTAGACTCAGACATGGCAAGCATTTCTTTTTGAAAGACAAAACTTATTTGCCAGATTGGCTTTCTTCCACAAAGCCTAACGACTCCAATGCTCAGAGCTTGTTAGGACTGATTCTTTTCTAACTATATCCGTCAATTCAGGGATGTGATTAATTCTCCTAGAAAAAAAAAATCTATGCAGTTGGTAGCTTTAATGTATAAGATAGATAAGTATCACACAGCTGGCTATGAAAAGAGAAGTGTATTAATCACAAAATTTAAATTAGATTATAGATGCAGTTGAACTTTTTTCTCCCTTACTACAGACATTCCTTTTGGAACAGGCACTGTTCTGTTCTTCTGACAGGGAGAAAAACACATTTAATTTATACAGCTGAGAAGGCTTGGCCTTACTTTCAAGATAATCTCATGGATTTGATAAACGTGGCTCATTGAAGAATATAGGCTCAAAGACAGAAATAATCCTTAGTTTAAGATTTGACCAGCCACTGGAAGAAAAAAGTCTTTGCGAGGCAAAAGACTGTCAAGACAGTAAACATCTTTGATGGAGGCAAATGTACTATGTTAATTAAAATCTCAGACTGCCTTTATAAAACACGGAATTTGTGAGCCTTAAAAGCATCACTGTGAAGTTGGTGCTTAGACTTTTGGCTCAAGACTACTCCTACTCCCTTACCAGCCAAAAGTAACACTTCTGATGACTTCAGAAGAGTTCAGAGCAGTTGCACATTTCTTCTCTTGCTTCTTCGTTTTTTACAGCTTATTGGTCCCTATGAAGAAGAAGGGCAGCAGGGCTTTCTTCCTTCTCCCACTATCTGGACTGTTGTGAGTTCATCCCAAGACAAGAGCATATTTGTATCTAACCTCAGAACAGGCTTTCCTAACTTTCTTCAGTAGTGGGGAATTACATCTTCAGCAGAGGTTGTTGAGGGCCTTTTATCTGAAAATACTGATTTGCTAAAATGGCCATTGCCATAGACAGTGTTTCAGATCAAACACAGAAGGAGAAAGAAACCAGTGTAAGAATTTTATAAGTAGAACAATCACCTGCAACAGCAAAGGTGCAGCAACGCAGCAGCTAATTTAGTGCTTTACAGTCACTCTGTGCAGCAGCCACTGCTCCGCCCCAGCACCTGCTGAAATATTCGTGCAAAGGGGGCCAGTTAGTCCTTTCCGAGCTGAATGCAGGAAATCCAGTGAATTCAGAGCAGGGTGTGTGCCTGGGTCACGGAGACCTGGCTCTTTCTCTTCTGTTTTCTGTCACGAAACTTTGAAAAGATTCATTTCCCTTGGACGTGTAACAACAAGCACTGATAGTACCCAGAAAAAAATTTCTAAGATGGGAAAACAAGTTAACTCCCAATTCAGTTCTGTGCCATCACAGATGCCGGTGAAAGCCTTTTCACCAAACAAGCTTTTTGTTACGGAAATACACACCTGAGGTAGAGCAAGCCTGTCAACAGAAAAGTTTTTCAGTGGCTTTCAGTATCCCTTGGTAGGGTAGGGCACTTCCATTACTGCTGTCAGCTTGTTTAGCTGTTCAGTTCATCCTGTGTTGTTCAGAGGAGGAATGATAAGAAATGAGTGGGGAAGGATCCCATGTCTTTTGGCTACCTGCAGATCTTAAGGATGCAGGTTTCTCTTGAAAGTCATCTTCAAAAATGATGCCAGGTGAGTTCTGGGGGTGTTCTCTCTACTTCTTCTGTTTTAGTAGTATGGATGCAACAGTGCCAGAAACCTGCAATTCCTGTTTTACCAACTATTTCTCTTTAGATTTCACCATTTTTATGTTACACGGTCTCAGGAAGGCAGCAGGTCTTCATAGGGAATAAGTCAACTTAAAGTCTCTAACTTCTTCTAGTTTGCAGCATTTTAGTTTTCCAGTCTGAAAGATGTTTTTGGCTTGATACTTTTTGAAAGCTGCATTTCATGCTTTGCTTTTGGAAATATAATTCACATTAGACTAGGTCATGACCAGAAGCGGCAAACAAATAGACTTATAGGCAATTCTCCATTCAATATATAGCTTGGTACTAGACCATGATTTCAATTTAACTGTAGCAAATTACTTTCTCCGTACTTTAACCACTGATTTCCTGTGAAGATTTTTGTCATATGATCCCTACCTTACCAGTGTGCACATGTTATTTTCTCTGCACTAGCTTTTTTAATGGCCACCCCATGGAGTAATACATCACCCTATTTGTTAGGACTGCGGCTGGTCAAACTGTTTCTAAAAAAATCATTTGTACGAATAATTTAACCTTTTTCCAGTTCTACAAAATATCCATAAGAAGGATATGACTTTTATTACTTCATTTCTTATTCATAATTGTTTGTCAGATCACTTATGTGAACAAATTATTGCCTGTGGATTCTTCTCAAAACATCCAATCATTCCTCGCCATCTGGACTACAAGGCTGGCTCCATTAGTCACACAGCGTTACTGATGTCCTCTGCCTGTGCAGTAACCATCAGCATGGAGACTGAACGGAGGATGTCCAAAGTTAAAAGCACAATTCATTTTAGCTTGAGTTAACTCTCACCAGAGTTGCGCTGGGCTCAGATGCTCTCGGGAGCGCACACAGTAGGGAACAGCTGCTGAGGGAAAACTTGAACGACGAACTGAGCTTCAGGAAACTGCCAGGCATTTACTTGGAAATGGTCTTAAATATTTTTCTTTTTTTGACTTTCTGCACAGGAAAATACATTAGTATTCCTACATTTTATTTATATAGTCTCCATGTTTAATCACTTAGTGAATGAGAAAGACAGAGAGAAGTGTGCTGGTTGTCTAGAACACTTTTGGTTTGCTTTACATATACGTACATATATCTAGGTGTGTTTGTGTGTTGGCTTATGTTGACATGACATAATTGTATACTTGCCCGTGAAGTCTTTGTATTTCTTGTCTGGTTTATGCAGCAGCTGAGGCAGTAAGTCTCTAGCCTGGAGCACTCACAAATGTAATTTATTTTTTTATAAATTTTTATTATAATTATAAACATTTAAAATATATTTATAAACATACCTTTTCACACAGTGTTTATGTAGAGCCATTAATTCACATTTCTTGCCGTGCTCTCTGTTTAACCTCACTGGTCTCCCTTCTGCTGGCGCGTTGTGTGGGGCTCCCTTGGGCGGACTGCTGGTGGCCTGGGATGCAGCAGCAGCAGCTCCTCGCCGTCTCCTGCCCGTGCGGATGGGCCCGTCCGTGGCGCAGGGCTCCTCGCGCGCTGAGGTCTCGCTCCCTGTGTTTCATTAGCTGACTGCGTCCGTGTTAATCTTCTACTGCTTTATTGACTGTTCTGTCCATCATTCAGGGAGATTATTAAGTACGTGTACTTCTGGCTCAACTTGCCAAAGGTAGTGTCACTTTAGCTTGTTCTCTGGCTTAGATTTTAAAGAATTTCCACCACTTAATTCTCTCTGTATTATTAATAGACTGTAATTTCTTGGTATATATCTCTTTCTATTAAATGCTTTCATTTGGAATTCACACCTGGAGGTTTTCATTTACTCTTCTAACGGCTCATTAAAAAGTGAGTATCATGGTTTAGGAAATGATTTGGGAACATAATTTGGCATGTGAGCTAGGTCTAGCTACTAATTATCATGTTAGTGCTTGAAGGGCCTGGCTGCTTTCTGAGCAAGGCAAATTAGTGGAGATACACCACAGAAGATTTCCCTCTCTTCCTAACTAAACTCACCTAATTTAGGTGTCTGAATTAGGAGCTCAGATTTAATTCCTGCATCATCAGTAGAAGAGAATGACCTCCAGGGAGGGAGTCAGAGCTCCTCAGTTAGGAACTACCTAGTTAGGAAACCTGCTGGAAAAAGACAAGTGGTAGCAGTATTTAGTAAATAGTAGCAAATAGTATTTAGTAAACAGTGATATTTAAAAATAAAAACACAGACAGACTAAATGTTGCACATGTGATTCAAAAGAACAGAGCCAAGGGGCAGAAAGTCTGTGCTTTTGTACATCTCTTGGACTGGTAAGTACAAGACAGTTCATTGACTTTTAGATTTCAAAAGAAAGTACTCAGATCTTTGAAAGTAAAGGCCTGGGTTGTGATGCTGCTTAAACGCGAGGAAAACCGTACCCCAGCGGTGTACCCAGAGGCAGGTGAGTTTGGCAAGCACCTTCGTACACTTACTCACCGGCACTGGCCAAAGCCCCTGCTTGAAACACCTGTGACGCCACCACCAGCCTTCTGCCTCCTCTTCTCGTTCTCTTGGACGTGTAGTGCATTTGTTAGTATTCATTATCCTATAAAACAGGGTTTTCTACTGGGTGCATGCATAAATGGTTAAGGAATATTAATTTCAAACTTAGATGATCGCCTGCGAACAGAAGCGTATGTCCTTACAGTCACGCACCCCCACAAAAACACGAACGCCTTCCCAGGCTACAGCTCATCCAGCCACTGATGCTTTCACGTGGGACAGAACTAACAACGTGTACCGAGTACACAGATGTCAGTACTTGTTAATTTGAGAGAAGAGTATTGTTTGAAATATCATTTCAGAGTTTAGCTGGGCCATAAGAGATGTCGGTGGGAAGGAGAGAGACACAAGAAGAGATATGAAAGAGAGCAAGGCTGCCTAGCATGCATGCTGTGAGAGTGCGATAGATGGATTCTTGACCAGGGGCTTAACAACCACTGGTCCAAATCCAATAAATCTTATCCACAGGGTTAGCAGAAAAATCCTCCTAGTGAGAAATGATTGACTCTGCCTCAGGGCAGAAGCAAAAAAAAATCTCATCATGCACACACAGCCACAACATAGGACTCCAGTGATTCTTCTGTCACAATTTAGCCTAAGACTTTGATGTATCTTCCAGTGCTCTAACCTCTGTCCTAGCAAATTTATGATTAAAAAGCATATAATGGGAATACTGAGTTAGCTATCAGGGGAATACTGAATTACTTATTGGGTTACTGGAAGGTCTTACAAGGAGCCTGAGTAAATATCACCTTGGAAACAGTCATAGATGTTCAATGCATGAGCACTCTCTTTCTTCATCCCCTATCTGGTCCTTACCACCCTCTTTCAGAGGCTGCTGTCCATGCAGCCCAGTATAAATGGATCATATTAGTACTCTTAATCTGCTCCTGTGCAAAGCCAGCCACGCTGGCCTGAAGCACTCCTGCTGGGATTTGAGTTGATGTCTCTGATTTACTGATGAGGCCAGTCGGGGATTCCCACGTGCCTGCTGAAGTGGCTCAGCCTAACATCAGCAAGCAGGAACCTAACAGCTAGAAATAAGACTTTCGGAACCACAGAATAAACACTCCTGCTGGAAATGCTCACCTTTTTCCTCATGTAGGGACTTCTGCACTTTAGAAGAGTATTTCCTAAGTCATCAAACTGGTAGTAACAAGTGTAACTCAAGTAATATCCCATTAAATTTATGCTTTTCAGGATGGAGACCGTTTCTTGTTGATCATCTAGCAGCACTAGAACCCAATATAAATTTTCACATTTTTACATTTCATATATAAGCATTTAATTCATTTAGCTGCAGTCTGAAAACAGTAATGCTCCCATTGCTTTCATTTTCGTAGCCAACCTCTTCTGCACTGGAATTATTTTAAAATTGTTTCCTACTTCTGCAATCAGATTAACATATGTTCTTTAATGAAAAACATCAAGTTAATATAGATGTATTCAGTTTTCTTGGAAGTTAGCCACCGCGCTGCCTGCTCTGTGCTAAGCTCTGGGAGTGCCTTAGCACCAGCGTGGGACGAGGGGCCGGGGCAGCCCTCAGTGGCCCCCTGAGTACACTGACTGTCTCCTTCATTTCTCACAGCTCCTTTCAGCTAGGGAAGCGCCACTGCCCAGTCTCTCTTTCATTCTTCAAATAGCGGAAACTGAGGCAATGAAGTGTCGCTAAAGTGTGTCTAGTGAAAATTTTTGCGAGTTATAGGACAATTTGCATGTTTATATCTCTTTGCACATTAATCCCATTTTTGTAAGAAAATTCACAAACACACTGTTTGGTAAGATTTTCTCTTTGTCTACCTCCTTGAAATGACTGAGTGCCATGAATAAATATTAGACAAGGAACTTCACTTACTCTGCTAAGAATATGTATGTCTGGGGAAAAAGATAAAAATTAAGCCAATTACTTATATGTAAAATAACTCAGCTTTTTCATCACATCCTGAGTTTTGTTTTTCATGGTTCGGAAGTGTGGAGGTATTTTCCATGGGAGATTTTTGCCTGTTGTTGCTTTGCCATTTTACTTATTAGCCCTGTAGCTGCCATTCAGTTTACATATTGCTGGATGCAGGAGTTACACTGATAGCAACTGTCAGATAGATACTAGACAAAGTACATATCTGACGAAGATATATTGACAGTTTTTTGATGTATTGATACATTTTTGGCTTAGACAGAGGCTAACCATATAAGGAAATTCATAAGTCCTAACCTTTACCATGTTATTTCTCGCCCCCCCCCTTTTTTTTTGAATAACTGTTTGCTTTGTTTTGTTTTTCCATGGGGCATTAGGAAAGCTTTGGTACACAATTACATAAGTACATTGAACTAGAATTCCGTAAGATACTAACTGTGTATTTTTAAGACAGCCAGGAATTGTGTGAACAAAAATAGCAAGGTATATCATATGGAACAACCCAGCCAGGAACGTCGCCTTATCTGCCCTTTCTAGAACGTTTCTCTAGTGTTAAAAATCCTTTCTTGCTATGGAGAGGACAGCAGGATTAAGCAAAGCTGGATGACATAAATTCTCCTCATGCGCGAAGCCTTAATTGATTGCAGTGTAGCAGTCTGCAAGAGATAATAGTCCTGATAACTGAATTCATTTTGTTTCTTTTTTAAAAGATAGATAGATAGATATGGGAGGGAGGGTATGTAATTCTGCCATGATCTAGTTCTCCAGTTAGGAAGAAGTCGCTTGGTTTTCGCTGGAGTGGTGCCCTTTTACAGCCAAGTGTCAGATCTACTGTGCAGCTTTTCATAGCATAGAAGAGCTAAAAAAGTATTTAGCTAGGTTGTGGAGTAGGTTTGTTTGAGGGGGGGGTTATATGTGATTTTATTCCATATAAATATGTGCTTATAAATATATATTGTTAAATATACCCGTGTCATTTTGAAGAAGAAGTTCCTCCTAACCCTTCAAATGTATAAAAGCGCGGAAGAATATGTAGGCAAATGTACACATACAAAATCAGTTCTTTTCAAAAATCTCATTATCAACTCTTACTCTGCAAAGGTACTAAAAGGAACATAATCAACTGCAGCTTACCTCTGAAATTTGATTAAAACCACTATTTCATTGGCCAAATTTGTTAAAATGTGCCTAGAATAAATGATCTGGCCATTCAAATCATGCCTGAGAAAAAGCGCCTGCCACTAGGAATTTTATAGTAAGTTTTAGGCAGAAGCAAATTTAAATGACTGAGCTCTAACTCCAATAAAAGAGGGTTTGGAGAAAATGCTGACAGGCCCCTATCTTTACTGCTGCTGCCAGGTGCTGCTATAATTAGTTCTTTGCAAGCGAAGAACTGCTCATTTCTGCAAGCAGAGTAAAACCTTGTCTGCAGACCACATCTGTTAATTTGAGACTGAGTGTTTTTCTAGCACTTGGTCAACTTAAGACGAATAAAGAGTTTTTGGAGCAGATCTTCGGCGATGAATGAAGAGCCTCAGGTCTAGACTTTGGGTTCCTCTAGTCGTCAGAAACTGGCAGGAGTTAGCAAGATCTGAGTATTTTCAGCTCATTTAAGATTTAATTTATGAAATAAAGCTATGGATAGACATTTCAAGAACCAGCAAACAGTAGAGAAAAACGGTCTCACTCAGCAATGCAGTCAGCAGTGGGTAGGGGTTAATAAGAAAATTACCCCTTTTTCATTTTTAAAAATTAGAGAGGAAAAAATACAAAAGGGAAAAAAGCACTGGAAAAGATAGCACAAAAAAAGGAAGAGTAGAAGCTATACCTTAATATGAATATTTTGTAGCAAGATGTGATTCTGCCTAATGTCAACAGCTTTTTGATTACAGCAAGGAACTGGTTTTTAGTATTCTTATCCCAGTCTCTGTTCTTCTTACTCTGTTTGCAATCTGAACTGAATTTATCTATTAAGAAAACACGTACTCAAATATTTACACCACCACAGAGGTGTATTAAGAGGCTGAATTAGTGCTATTGAGCACTATCTGAAATTTGTGGTATACACTTTATTTTTTAGACTCATTAAGAAATATAAAGGTCCAAATGTAACCATGGCGTTAGTGAAAGACAGTAAGTCTGGTAGAGTTAAATTGCTCCAAAACAGAAAATTACAGTGTGATTTGGTACCAAGGGCCAAAAATATCATTGTCCTCTAGCTAAGACACCATGCTTATATTAGCAATTGACTGTCCACGTCCCACAGAAAATTGTGGGAAAGCTCCCCTTATAAATAATCCACACTGGAAAGATTGGATGTGTAACTATTGAGGTACATGTTGGAAGAAAAAAGTTAAATTTGGTGGTCTTAGCTGCAGCTATGAAACTCTGCATCTCATTTTAATGGTCGTGCATTATCCTCCACAAGTTACTTTATTACCTGCGTGTCATTGCTGTAGAAATGTTCTCTTTGTCTCACTAAAAATGGTTTCCTCTAAAAAATTGGTAAGAGAAGGCCTCAAGGATCTTCCCTGTCAAACACTAATAAATCCTAAACCAAGCTCTGATGTCACGCTGGCCAGAGTGTGTCTGCTATCTTTCACACCATCTGAATCGGGCTACTTTGAAGATGCCATTGCTGGTGAAGACCTTAAATTCCTGAAGCAGCAAATCTCAGCTGTGAAATCATGGTCATCGTCAACCCCCCCCCCCCCCCCCAATGTCTCATTAGCCCCTTGGGAGCAGCTGGTGCCTTCTGATCAATATTTTGAAAAGTCAAAAACAGCCACAAACATCTATGTCAAAAATTTATTGCTGACACCACCCAATAGGGCCAGTTGCCTACTGTGAGTGGTCAGAGAGTGGCACATAGAAATTTGCATTTGGCATTCATTGCCCTCAGTGCTAATTGGGAACACAAGAGATGCAACAAGCAGGGAAACTGGCAGTGATAAAGTTATAACCATAACAAAAATAGACATATGCTCTCCCAGTAGCAGAGGCAGTCTTCCTGATGTGGAGATGACATCTTTCTATCTATATGCATTCAAAATAGCTAAATTGCAGGGAAGCGATGAAAAGTGGGCCAAGGGAGTGCAACCCCCAGGCTGTTTCTTATCACAGACCTGCTGTGCTGGGGAATTCTTTCTCCCTTTCCCAAGCAAACATGCTAGTGAATTACCTTATTTTCTCCTTTCTTTGCAGGTTCCCCTGATTGCAGACTGCAGGTCAGCCCTGCCTTCTCGTTTAATCTGAAGTTAACTGTCTACCAGCTGCTGCTAAGGTCCAAAAGCATGCCCAAGTCCCTCAGCTGTAGGAGCCTGCAAATCATGTCCAGGTCATCTCCAAGCTGCCAACATGGGACCTGTGTCAGTGACTCCTGCGGGAGCTGGGAACCAGCAAGGGCCTATGCAAGGTGCCTGGGCTTCTGGACTTTTCCAGTGGCTGTTGTCTTCTAAAGGTATTTGCATGCAATTATTTTGTGATTTTCTGCTTCTGAGCTCAGCTGTGCTATTTTATGAATTAGTCCCTCTGTAGTTTCCAATGTTTGCAGAGTGATACTGAGAAAAATATGAAAGAGTCACATTAAGCTCTAAGGAAAGCTTGAGGTTTCTTTCTGTTGTTCTGTGTGTGGTGTTTTGTTTTGTTTCATTCTTTGATGGTGAACCAGAGAGGTTTTCTATTGTAATTATGCTCCCTGGAGTCTAGCCTAAATCCAGCCTGGCTCTCAGGTAAATGAATGGAGAAGGGGGTAACCTGGAGTACCTTTACACTTGTGTGAGGATTTCCTGGCTGTCTCTTAAAACCACTTTGATAATGGCGCTTCCTCATCTTCTTCCCCGGTGCTGCTTCTTGCCCCTCCGTGGCTTTGTCCCACTGATCAAAGGGACGATGCTAGAAGTGAACGTGCAGCACTGAGGTGTCGAGGGAGCGTTTCCCGCGTGATGATGCGTGCTAGAGCCTGGTGGGTTGCATGAGGGCTGTTATGGATGTGTTTTATTTGACTTTAAAGGTGTAACTGAGGGAGGAACTTAAGAGATATGGTGGGGATGGAATGTGCCCTAAAAGGTGGTTGCCAGTCTGTTAGGGTGGTGAGTTTGGTGCAACTCCTATGTCTTCTCCATTTGTGGAATGAGCCCACGCTTTGGTCACACTCTACCTCAGGGCTGTTCACCTGGATGAAGCTTGTATTTGTTTAAGCTTAGATCCCTCAGTATTCACTATAACTTCTTTCTACCGTTGTCTGCATATAAATCACTCAGGTGATGCTGCTGACAGTTCCTGTGGCTAAATTCAATAATGAAAGCATGTGTTTTCTTAAGCTAATTATCCTGCCACCCTTGAAATTCAGATTAAATTCCTGCTTCCGAAGAAAGATATGTTTTAAATGTATGTTTGGGGGGTTGGGTGTGTTTTTAGTTCTGTCCATTTTCTGGGGGTAGCTGGAGAAGTGTAACTTCTATGAGCTCTCTTTTTTGAGGAAAAAGTGAGGATCATAATGATTACAGCTAGCCAAATAAAAGGACTTTCACTTAGGGTGTTGCATGCAAACTTGCTGGGAGGCAAGGCGAGAATCTCTTGTAAACAGGGCTGCCCATATGTTGCTTCCTGAACACTTTAACAAGTGTGGGGTTTTTTTTTTTTTCTTTCTCTCTCTGTTTGTCTAAAAACACTCACAAGGGTTCATGATTTTTCACTGATAAAGCTCCTGCAACTTTTCTTTTATTTTTGTGAAAATAAGGAATAAAGGCACATCTGAGACAGCAGTTCACAGAATAGATGAGCTCCCAGGGGGCTTAGTTTCCTAGGGTTAGCAGATGATAAAGAAAGAGGCTTGTTTTGATGAAAGAACTTGAGGAATCTGAATGAATAATGACAACTACTATGTATAGAAACAGGAATAGCTTGCTCTGTGTTTTTGACCAGGCGTAAGTATCTTAAAGCTTGCCATCAAGATAAAGAATTTGAAATTATATTAATGATTAGAGTAAAAGGAGACGCTGGAAGGGGGAAAGGGAGCAGAAAGAAAAGAGTACAGTGATGTTAGGCAGGTTTTGGTGGTTTTTTATTTTGGGTTGTTGGGTTTTTTTAACCCTCGAGAGCTTCATAAAACAGCAAGGTGATAAATGCAGTGCAAAGAAGGAAGAAAAACGTGGTTCAGCGTTAATGAAACGTCAGCCAAGTTAGACTGGGACAGTAAGACTATGCGGCACATCTGAATGACAAGAGGGACAATCTGTCTTAATTTGGAGCCTACAGCCAAGTAAAATTATACAGAAAAATTAGGGCCCAAATACTGAAAGAAAAGGAGCCAGAATGTAAAGAGAACTGATATGAAGAAGCAGATGCTGAAGGCAGCTCAGAATGGAAGCTATAAAGTAACGGCAATGAATACTGGAGGGAGATAATGGGCACGCTGGAAACTGAGGGGGGGGGGGGGGGGGGAAAGAGAAGTTTCATCAAATAAAACTTTCTGTCATTGATTTCTTTCCAGGGTGAATCAGAAAGAGGCGAATCTCTTCTTCCTTTACACCACTTGCCATTAGTAGAACTCAATAAGTAACTCCAATTCTTTAGCAGTGCTGAAAGGAAGAGAATCAAGTCTGATGTAACTAATCTATTTGATTTTTCATACCTCTTATTTTCCCGATAGGTTTTCTCTGAGGGCTTGAACAAAACCAAGAGAGAAATAAAGATTATTGATGTCAGGATTGTGTTGAAAGAAATGGGAAACAGTGGTTTAGAGCAATTTCTGCCTTTAATTGCTTAGAAATCAGCACTGTATTTGGCTTATTGTGATGTTATCCTTTTTAATGTTAATTGCGTGTGATTCGACCCATTTAGTCAGAGTTTCTTTTTTTTCTTTTTCTTTTTTTTGCATATTCTGTCTTTGCTGTGCATTGCTCCCCAGGTTCTCTTCTCTTGTGCCTAATGAAACTCTACTGGCTTGCGCTGGCTGTTAAACAGAGTATCAGAAGCTAGATACCATCTTTAACCTTATTTTCTGTTCCGAAGTGTAACTTTAACAATTAACCTTTCTTTGTACAATGAAAAGAATGTAACACAGCAGAAGTGACATTAAGAGAAAAGCTCTGCTGTTATTAAAACTATCAGGATAAATTAGTATCTTCGCAGATAATTGCTTTTGTCTTTTGAGCCTCCTCATGCTAAAGAGTGAACCATCACCTCCCCCAAAGGCTGGAAGTCTTTTCACTAGCTCTTCTTGGGAGTGCCAGTAAGAATGTCAGAGCTTTTTCTTGCTTTAACAACACGGTGCAGAAGATTACTTATTGAGTCCTAGCGTTTTGTCTGAGCACAGGTCAGCTGAAGCATACACCCGTGTGAACCACAAACAGCAGTTTTGTAATAATCTGATGTGTTCAAAACAAAACCGTCGAGTCTTATTACAATAAGGTCAGGTTGTAGTTGTGCAGTAAACTAGTATTTAAAATATATTTGATCTCTGATATTTAGAGCTGAAATTAACATTGTTGTTAGTGGAGATGAAGGAAGCAAGTTACAGGAACAGTGTATTACTCCTGTACCAAACATGACAAATAATACTAATTTAGTGAATCTCCCTCCAGGCTGCTCCTGTGCCCTTGAGGACAGTATTTGAACGTATAGCCTAGACAAGTAAGCACTCTGAGCGTTGTTTTGTTGCACTTTCACCAGGAGTGCAAGCGGTCCAGTTCATCACAGCAGCTAAGGCTCTTTAGCTTTCTAGGAAAAGAAGTACTGATGTTAGGCAGCCAAAAACAGTGAGATCATCAAAATACAAAGACACGTACTGTGACTTTTAAGCTGCTACTCAAGATGTGGGGAGGAGAGAGGAAGAGGGGCCATGCCTCCAGGGAGCCTTTGGAAGGATTTTGGCCGACTCCTCTGGGGAGCCGAGGTGGGCAGGGGGTCCCCACTTTGTTTCCCGTGGCCTCTGAATGCGTGGCAAGATGCAGTAATGTAAATACAGTACACCAATACGTGATTTCTGGAAAAAAAGGCTGTGTGAGCCTCTGCCTGCTGGCTTAAATTGCCTTCCTGCAGATAAGGGAATCCCTCAGCCTGTCCTGCTCCATCACATCCCCTGCTTTCGGGGATGCTGCTTTGGTTCCCTGCTTGGGAGGGGATTTCTGATTAAGCCAATCTTGGTTTGTCTTGGTTCATCATCAGACTAAGTTTATAGCAATTCCTGATGATATAAGCTTTTTAGAGGGATTGAAAGAAACAAGGAGCAAATGGAGTATAAGACCATTCTGAGAATAACCTCACAGTGTGAGGTATGAAGGGCACGTTTACACTTGAAATTACGTTTTGTCCCAGCTGTTCTCCATGTGTGGAACTTGGTGCCACCATATCCCAAAATACCGTTTCTCCTGGGCTTCAGGAATTCACCCTTCCATCAGTTCAACAGTGCAAGGTTTGCCTGTAAAAGGCCGTCGACAAAGGTTTGCTGAATGCACTGGAGGCTGAAATCTTAAGCCTAGTAATGGAATATGTGTTACATGAGCACTCCCTGCACAAGTTTAAGTCCAGCAGGGACTATTATGATCAGCTAGTCAGACTTCCTGCATTGTATGTGCCGTAGAAATTTCACCTAACAATTCCTATGTGAGGCTCATCACTTCTAATTAAGCTAGGATACAATTTTTAGAAGGTTAAATGGATTCAAATACTTAATGTGATGAAGAATCCAGATCATCACTTGTTAAATTTAATTGGGAAGATAATTTACCCTTATAACAAATGTATGTTGCATTTGTTTAAATTTGACATATTTTCATCTGACATTTCAGTCTTCATAAGGAGAAGTGATAAGGACTGACAGAATAGTTCAAGTATAATTTTCCTTAACTGTTCTAGCTTGGCAGCTCACCTACTCCTGCGGAAAGGAGTACCTGTGATGTGGTGTGGCAGGGAGAACGGCCAAGGGGAGCGCAGCAGCTCTGCGTGAGAGCCGCACCCTTGCAGCGGGGTCGCTTCGGGCACCGAGGCTGCTCCCACGCAGCCCCAAAACCCTGCTCCCCGGGCCGGCTGGACAGTCGTGTGCCTTGTAGCTGGGCACGCTGCAACAGGCAGCTTCCCGCAGAGCACTTCCTTCTCCCTGCTACAGAGCCGCTCCGTAGGTGCTTCCCGGTGGACTGGGCAGGCAGCTGATTCCTCCTTGTGCGTGCACAGTCTTTCAGCACAGCAACAGGCTTGGCTCCAACTGTGCTTGACCTGGAAAACAAGTGAACACGGAAGCATCATCAAAGTTAATCGACCTGCGTGGGGAGCCTGCTAAAGTCAGGCTATGAGACATTTTTGTAGACAAGATATGACCGTTGTTGGAAGACAGAAACTTTAGTTCATTTAGAACAGAGCAATGTGTGAAGAACTGGAAGAGGCCAGCCAGCGCCCAGCGCCAGGACCCTGCTTGCGTACAGCCAGTCTGCTTCTGGGAGCACACAGAAGTTGCCTTCAGAAAGCACAGCACGTCCTATGACACTTAGCCCTGAGTTTTTCCAGGTCCCAGTCACCCTGCCCCAGCTGTGACAGCCCTTGCTGCAAGGGCACGCGACCAGCCGTGCAGCCTGTGGCACCGAAGGCAAACGCCATGGGTGCTCTTTCATGCCGCCCTGCATAACGTTCGGATGCGCTGCTTTGCAGCCACGTCCTTGGGAAGAAGCAGCTAAATTCTGCTGCCGTTGTCTTAGCAACTTAAAATGCTGTTACCAGGGCAGGAAGATGGATGGATTACTTACGGGGGAGGCAGATGAAAGAGGTATCGGAGAAGGGCAGTGATAGTCCTAAACAGATGTCTTACTCCCTCATTTCTAGGACGAGGACCTTGTTTTTACAGATCTGTTTCAAAAGGGTTGTTTGAGACCTGAGCCGTCGGTGCTGGCAAACCCGTTGTCCCGTAGGTCGTGCGCATCCCGGCAGCAGCGCGGCACGGCACTGCTCAGCAGCGCGGTCTGCCCCGAAGCGCTCGCTTCCCGCTGCCGTTGGTGTGCTCTCTGTGAGCTCGAGTCTCGCGCGTGAGGAAAAGCACACAGCTGGTGTACAGTGGTAGTGGGAGGCAGGTGTCTAATCCTTAAGGATCTAATATAACTTCTAATGGATGGAAAAAAAATGTACATTTTCATAATCTTAATGAGCCTATTGAATGTGAAGATATTTTCAGTCTGTGAATAGAATATTTTTTTCTTAGCATCACCTAATTCAGTGTGTTTTACTGTTTGAATTGCTGGGGAAACACAGCTAGTAGGAAAGTGCTTAATGTAGAATCATGGTCTGTTATTTCTTTTCAGGCCATAAAAACCCAGTTTCTCATCTGTTTATCTGTAGACTTGGAGTGATTTGATCGAGCTATTTACTATTTTGATACGTAATGTTGTATTGATCTGATGTTGGCACCGAGGAGGTCATTTACAGTCATTTGGGTGACCTAGACATAAAAATCCAGCATTATTGTGCCAAGGCTCTTGCTTGCTAGGAAGCAAATCTGTTCTCCACTGCTCAGAGTGCTAATTAGGCAGTTGTCCTGCAGCCAGGGTACGGTCCGAAGCGTCTACCTCGAGGCAGATAACGCCGTAACGAGCACACCGCGCTTTCCTTCCGCTGACAGTGGAAATAGTTTCCTTCAAAGCCACCGTCCCCGGGTTATAGCTATGATGCACCTTTTCATCCTGCCACATGAGAAAGACAAGTTTAATGCCAGGGAGTGGGTTTACTGCAGTTTTACTGCAGAGCGCTGACCTCGTAGCTGATCCCATCGCGCGGTGTCGTGGGCTGTCGCTGGCAAGCTGTGGGTGTCTCGCCTGGCTGGCACGGTCCCGCGGGGTTTCGCCGTTGCTGAGCAAGTGTGGGAGTGCGTACTGCGAGTTTTGTGCTGCTCTGAGCCCTCCTTGGTGTGGTTTTTATTATTGTGTCCTTTAAACGCTGGAAAACTCCAGAGAAGAAAACACATGAGGAAAGCAACGTAAGAAGGGCCAGACGCAATCGCTCCTGCCACCAGTAGAGCTTAATAAAAGATAAATTCTGTGCTGATGTATGTCAGTGTAAGTCTTGACGAAGTCTAGGGCTTGTGTTTATGCACATCTCTTGGTTTATGCTTCCATAGAAAACAATGTTATTTGAAACTACCAGGTATCTCTAAGTTCAGTGAGGAAGGAGGGAGCTCGATGCCGTCCTGGAGAGCCTGGGGCGGGCGCTCGCGCGAGTGACCCCACCAGGCAACCTGCCACGGGGCTGAAACATTGCGTAACGAACGACAAATGAGCACAGGAGCAAACGCTAAGCAAAGAATGACCCATACCAAATCAGTGTTGTCACTTCAGATACCCGACAGATCATTCCTTTATACCTAACATTCATCTAGCTCGTTAGGCTACTAAAATCTCATTGCATTGTATTGAATTAAGGGCATAGCTGTATTTCTGTTACTGGCTCAAAGCAGCTCTGAAAACAAGTGCCCAGATCCTCAAAAATGTTTAGACATTTAACTCTCATTTAATCTGGAGACTTATTAACTGTGTAAGGGTAAAAAACCAAAAGCTGAAGAGAGATTCACATAGCATCTTGCTTATTTCTCGCCCTGGCAACCCTTCCTGCCGCATCATTCTTCAAATGTTAAGCACTGGCAAAAGAGTAAGCAGAAGGGAATAATATACTCTTCCAGATATCCCCGTTATGTTGTTCTGGTCACTATAAAAAAGGGAGAATAAAACAGAACTAGTGCTTTGAGTGAAATTATTTCTTTTTATTACATGCACTAGCACTTGCAGTGTATCCAATGAGTTCAAGGGGGACCAGTTTCCTCTGAACCAGGCAGCAGGGCAGCGGTATCCTTGCATGGTAAAGCCTTTAGTTTTCTTCCAGGTTAGCATAACTGTGGCTCTTCTATCAAAGCAGGTAAGTCAGCCACACAAATCAGACAAGTGTGTCTTTTGTAAGCAGCACTTAACAAGTTTCCCATATTGTCCTCCTCCTATTTAGTACTTATTACATTTGTTTTCCTTTCATCTCTGAAAGCACAGATCATTATATGCCATTTCTTAGATGTTGATATAAGAACATCACTGTCACAGTAAGGATGAGTCAGAAATACTTTGCTAGCCAGACACATCTATGCTTTTCTTATTGTTCCTGCTCTTTTGAATTCTTTTTGAGGGACTTCAGGGGTAAAGACTTTTGTTTTCTTTTATGTTTTTGATGATGATAAACTGACAAATTCAGCTGAAGGAATTGCTTATCATCTTGCTTATCCAGTGAAGTAGTGCAAAGTTTCCAGAAGAGCAGGGGAGCCTAATAACCCAGCTTTTTTGATAGTCTGTTTGTAACTTGAGAACTCTGCTTTAATATATGAGGGGAATTACTTGTTGGCATCTACGTATTATATTTGCTCTCCTTCATATTATCTAGCCTTATTAAAACAATGAGATGAAGAACAACAATCAAAGGGCAAAAGCACTGTAAAAAGGATTTAACTTTGTAATCGTAACTTAAATGTAAATAGAAATATGTTGGCCTACATAATTATAAGGGCTTTGTCATTCTGAAAGCAAACACAGCAGTCGATCGTTTCAGTCGTTTGTATGTTTTGCAGCTAATCAGTTAAAAATGACTATAGGCCACTTCAGAGTTTTCCCAGTTGTGCGTGTCCGCAGAAGTGGTGAGAAGGGTCTGTCTCCCCAGCAAGAGGGCTGCCGTAGCAGCTCGGACTGTAAGCCTTGAGTTAGTCTGGATGTCTTGATTTTGAGCGCAAGACTTTCTGAAGTTTAGTGACGTCGTTATAATCAGTAACTTCAGAAAAGCACAATTAACTGTTAAAAGGTGCATATCATTAATAAGGTGCATTCTGAAAATGTTATAGAGGAAAACACTTTGCTAAGCAGTCACTTAGTGCTTCAGTGTATCTTGGAAAATGGCTTTGTGGAAACAATTTTCTTTCTTGAAAAGTAATATTTGACAGACATCTCTGCCTTTTTGTCAAAGGCTGTGGTATAAATGACTGTGCAGTTCCATCATTAGTTTTAGATTAATTTAGTTCTATCACAGAGTTGCAGATATGCCATCTAATGATGTGACAGATATCCATTAAACTTTAACAGATGATATTTGTTTAATATGGCAGCTTTCTGGACTAGAAAATTACAGGAAAATAATCGGGTTTTTTTTTTTTTTTTTTTGAAATATAAATATTTTTCTGTGTTTTTTAACACTCTTAAAGTTTTAATGACACTAATACCTTGAGTAAATATGGTGCTCTGCGGGCCTGGTCACTTATGAGCATGCTTAACCTTTTCATTTAGCTTGGAAATTCTGTTTGTAGTAGTATGAAAATACCTTGCTTCATGTTAAAAAGTTAAATGCTAAAAGAAAATATTTTGAAACTTGTGAGACTGGAGTGTGCCCAGGGCTGGGATGGCAGCCGTGCCCCGTCCCCGCTCTGTCTGCAGGTGGGGAGGACGGTACTCGTTCCCGTTTCGGTGCGGCTGTTCACGATTCTGCCACATATTGCAGTTGCAGCAGCAGAAGATAAAGCGAGATGAACAGAACATGTGTTGTAAATGCTTAGGGCTTTTCTGTTTTCATAAATGTATTCCTGATTTGTCTTCCTTTGTGGGTCGTTTTTTTAAGTGCCTAAGTTAAGGCTAGGAGTAAAACAGTGAAGCCAAACCTGTAGTTGCCTAGGCTGCCGTCTGACTCGGAAGACCAGGGTCCTGTAGCACAAATAGCAGCAGGGAAGCCATGCATGAGACGGTGCAAACTGTGGAAGACGTAACGTCACAACTCTTCCTGGTACTTCCTTGGGCCTTACCCTTCTCCTGCTTCGCCCTGTCCGTAGGCAGGATGTGTCATCTTAACTGAGCAAACGGTACTTCAGGGCCTGTGTTATTTCTTAGCTAACGCGTTGATCTGCTTTTCTGATGTCTCTGCGTTTTGAAGGAGCTCATCATTTCAATTTTACCTGCAGTAAGCATTAGGCTTTACAACATAAGCCTAATGCTAAGATCTAACATTAACCCCATTCTTCTTTGCTTCAAATTCTGCACCAGTCGTCTTTGTCCTCTTCCATGAGATCAGTTGACCTGCCTTCCCTGCACGCCCAGACCTCTGTGTCATATTAAATATAAAAGCTGGGTGGGATTTGTCCAGCTGTCCAAGGTAAAGTACCGCTGTGCAGCCTGTGATAGTGCTGATACAGCAAGGCAGCCTGTGCTCCAGCTCTCGTCTCACCTCTTGCCCTGTGAGGGCATCCCACTTACAAGACCGTCTTCAAGTCGGAGCGTTACTGGAGAGGGCAGAACCTGAGAAATCCTCTTTTTTTCAATGCGACAATAAGCATATAGACTATAATTGTCTTGTTTCCAAGTCATTAAAAAAAATCCCTCAAAACCCTGCTTCTAATTCAGAGCCCTGCTACAGCTGACAGAAGATGGATATGAAACCCTAGCACTGATCTATATACTATTAAATATCAATTTATTATGACAATGTGCTATTCTGCCCACATTACCTCCTATTAGATATTAATTCAGAACAAAGGAAGGTGACCCGGCAAGATGAAAATAAGCTGGTTTGGTACAAGCACAGGAGGAAACAAAACACAGTTTACTGGAGCAAAGCCCCTGTACACATGTCATATATGAAACAATAATAAGGATTAATGTGCTGAAGAATTTCACATTGGAGAATCTTATTTCGAAGAGGAAACAACTAACGGATTCTAGTAATTTGTACTGTTACCTAAAATATGCTGTTACCTTATGGCTACAAAGGTTGCTATTTATTTTCCCCCACATCTATTAAACTACTTTTTCAGTAACAAGAAGTACACTCCCAATAAATGCTGTCTAAAGCCGTTGAAAGGAGGAGGGTAACACGCAGGAAGCGAGAAGGCAGCGCAGACCAAAGGGCAGCTCTGATCTTGTTCCGTTCGTGGCCCCGATCAGCGGGCTGCGCGGCGTGGCGGCCGCCCCGGCTGGGGCCCTTGGTGCGGTTCTCCGCCAGCGCGCTCTGCGCAGAGTCGTTCGCTTGCGGCTGCTTAGCAGTTATGGGAGCTCAGACAGTCTTTTATCGCCCTCTCATTGCTGCAGGGTTTAGAAAAACAAAAAGCAACCAAACAAAAAAAAAGTCCTTATTGAACAGGAATACTTAAAGAGGTTGTACCATGGAAAGAAAAAAGCACATTTCTCCAAATAGTGATCCATGTGATCTGGACTTGACCGTTTGGCTCGCTGCATCTTTCCTCTACTGTGGCCGCTTGTATTGGCTGTGGTCTGGCTGCAGCTTTCCTTGCTGAGCAGCCCGGCTAATCCTATGGGCCCGTCTTGCAAAGACACTGTAACTGGGAGTTCGTGGTGTTTCGTGTAGCTGGGAAAATGGTGTCATCACCAGCTTGGACTGAAAGAAAGACGATGTGAGCCTGAACTGTTGCTCAAGTCCAATAAAATATTTTAAAGTATAATCTATTTAAAGTGCAGCATGCTGCACTGCCCGCCAGGTGAGGGCGTTTGGGCCAGCTCTCCGGCTGCTGCGAGCTGCCGTTGCTTGGCCGGCCTCCGCGGAGAGGTGCGTCACTTCGTGTCGACTCCATCAGAAAACCCGTCTCTGCAGCCGGGGTGTAGTTGTTTCACATCAAGAAGTTTATTCCAACCACAGGTTAAGTGAGAGTTAGTCTGGGAGGGTATTTCTTCACGCCTTTCCACAAGGTCTCCTGGCCCTCCAAAGTTAAGCAGATTCAGAGAACAGAGATTATCATCTTAATTTTGTAGTTTAACAGCATTCCTGACCAAGAAGTTTCAGAGTACCTAAAGCCCCTTAAGCAGAGTCCCCCCGCCGTGGGACTGCTGGCTCTCGGTAAGAGCCTCTACCGATCTGGATCCATTTGCTTCCCCTTTAACTCCCTCGCTGCCCGACTCCCCTCCCTGCTCTGGCGGTGCTCTCATCGCTACTGCAGAATTCAAAACAAAGTTAAAAACGCTGACTGTTATTTTTGCTACGACGTATCCTGCTCATCTCATCTGGTTGCTTCAGCTCGGCAGCAGGCGAAAAACAGAACGCTTGGCGGTGGCGTCACGGGCGTGCTCAGTCACGGGCGTGCTCAGCCACGGCCCCGCGGCACCGCTGCCCTGGCGGGCGCTGGCTCCTGGCAGGATCAGCGCGAGGGCAGCTGCGTGCGGTGGCCGGCAGAGCCAGGGCCCCTTCCCACGCTCCCGCCTTGGCCGGCGGCCCTGAGCGCCGCTGACTTGCCGCGCCGAAACCTTCCCTTGCCGGTCTGCGGGCAGGGAGGCGCCAGGCCGAGCGCGGCGGCTGAAGGCGCTAGGAGGTGGCTGCCCGCGGCTGCGGCCTCCCTCGGCCCCGGGAGACGGGTCTGGGCCTCCGTGCGTTGCCGTCTTCCCCTGCTGCGGCTCGGGCGCAGGCCGGGCTCGGGGTGGGTTTTTGAGTTTTATCTTCCTCTCTCTTGGGAGTTAGCGTGGGCCATCTTGTCGTTATCCCGGGTGTGTTGAAATCAAGGCACTTGTCAGAGCAGAGGGAGATTAATTAATAGCCCTAGTTTTGCTTAAATATGAACTGTTTTCTGTTGTTCTCTTTTTAATCTGGCACGCTATATCCAGCTCAAAATTAATCACTCTAAAAATATAACAAGGAGAGGAGGGGGAAGAAAGGTTATCATCTCCCCGCAGGTAGGTGGAAGCTGACTTTATTAGATGATGTGATGTGTGACGCCGTTACAGTCACTAGACCCCCTGCGGTAAATTGATAGTCTGTTGACTGCTTGCTGTTTTTCCACCTTGTCACCTCTCATAGGTTTTCATCTGCTGTATTGTCAATGGCAGCCTCCTTCCATGACTTACCAGGAGAAGGAAAGCTAATAACTTTCTCAACCAATATATCTTAGCTATCTCACTGCGAATCCCTTTCATTTCACTTATCGGTAATGGAAGCCACCAGTTGTCTTTGGAAATGCTCAGACCTACTTTATTTATCCACAGCTGCCATTTATTGATAAACAACTAAGCTATATATAACAAGAACATTTTAAGCACTATTTTCCCTTCACTGTTGTCATTACTTTGGCAGCTCCTTATACTTTTCAGCAAATGTGATGGACTCATGTAATGTTAGGGGAATAGTTAAATTCTTGACTAATTTCAAAACCAAAATAAATTTAAAAATGCATGCTACTAGAAAAACTTGTCATACTACAAAGAGGTCAGGTAAAATAATCATCTAGAGCCTAATTTAAGAACTACCTGAAAGTGTTAAACTTTCTTTTTTTTTTTCTTTTTAATGGAGTCAGTGTAGCTTAACTACACTCCATGGTCTTTGACACCACTTGAGAGACAGGAGATAAAAAAGGATCATTAGTAATAATGGCCTTTGGGGAGTCATAAACATAACGTAATTCTGTAATTCTTTTTTTTTTTTTGGGCTTCTAATCCTAGACAGAACTGGAAGGCAATTTCTTATGAGAAATAAGAAGGGGGAAACTATTACTGAAACATTTTGAAATTATATTAGGGTTCAGTCAAAGCTTGTGTTCAGCTGCGTAGGTATGAATCTGGTGGAAGCAGGAGTTTGGAGCACTGCACAAGCAGAATTAGGCTTGTTGTCAGGCCCCCTTCTCTTGTACTACTTAATGCTGCAGCTGAACTGTCTTGGCAAAGGCCATTAAAAAGGCCCAAGCTCCGATGCCAGCTACTGCGGAGCACTGCAAGCAGAGATGGCTGCTGAATGTCACTCCCAGCTTTATAATTCAGTGCTGTTAGCCTTTATGTCCTGTATTATAGGCCAAAATGCCTTGTTTGACTCTCAGAACAGTATATTCTGCTTAGCCCTGCCAAACCATAGAGCCGTGGGATAGATACAGTCTGAATTCTCCCGCTCATCTTCCCCCCTCCCCACTCTAAGGTCAGAGCAGCCTGGCTTACCTGTCAATCTGCCTTCACAACTGAAACATTTGGAAAATGTTCATCCTTGCAAGTCATGCTTGAAATGTATTGCTGCAGGAGCCGCAGGAGGTCTGTCATTGCTCCCTTTTCCCTCTATGCAAACTATTGGCACGACTTTTTGATCTTCTCGTATGCATTCCTATAGCTTATTATCTGTGCTTCAGCATTGCTCACAAACACTCTCTACGTTACACTATGTAAGAAGTAGTTGTTCTTGTGTAACTGTATTAGGTATGTTTTCATCTGTTGTAGTCATTTGGCAGTCCTAAATTAAAAGGAGATTGGGAGGAAGGATGATGCTCATGCATAAATCAAATGGTGAGGTGAGTACCGGGGAGGTAAAAGAACTAAGAGCACTGAAGGGCAGTACTGCTGCATGTGGGCTTGGCTGGGCTTGAATTAAACTCACGGAAGCTCTAGGGGAGCTCCTGGGGCACTTGTAGGAGAAAAAGCAACTAACTTCTTAGGATGGAGCTGGAGGAGTAACTATGCTATGTATTCAAGCTCTGATTTTACACACTGTGAGCTGATGTTGACTCATGCCTCCTGAAAGTCTAGTGTACTGAAAACAGTATGTAAAGCTGCTCTTCCCCTGGTGGAGTTGAAGCCTGCGTCCTATGTGCCCGGCACTCTCTATGCGATTGTCCTACATGGAGCGTATTAGTTAGCCCATCCTTGCGCCCTGCGAGGAGGCAGCTGCCGCAGCAGCAGCGGCCCACCTGAGCCCCCTGAGAAGGACCAGCTAGTGTTGCTGCTCCCTGGCACAGATGGGAGAGTAAAGCCTGACAGCTTGCTACCATCAGAAAGACACAATCAACCAGTTACCAGGGAGATGCAGACCCTGAGCCTCTGCTGACAACAGTTTTCATTCAGCGCCGTTTCCAGTGCTGGAAATGCAAAGGTCTATTTTGTGTATTTTATGCAAAGTAGATTGAAATCAACATCACACTTCATTTGGCTCCCAGCAGTTGAAGAGAGAAAACATATAGAAGTATAAACATATTTATTTTTGAGTGTTTTTCAACAGGGAAAATTAAGCACCTGAGCCAAGGTATCAGTTTGGGCAGTGGACAGATCTAGGATGAGCGAGTTGGTGTGTGGTCCAGGCTGAGTCGCACCAAGCACTTAGCCCCCGCCAGAGCCTTCCCCGACACCCCAGAGGGATCTTAAAAAAGGGGGCAGCATTTATTTAGCTCCCTCTCCTAAAGAGACTGCTACTGTTGTCTATTTGCCTCAGCCTCTATACAGTGAAATCACTGGTCTTCAGTAGTTAGAGGTGGAAGGGCAGGCTTTTCCTTAACATGCTTTACAGTAAATAAAAGGACTAATTGCAGGAATTTTGCAGCTCTGTGGCAGTGAAAAGTCACTGACAATACAGCCATTTTATTTGTGGAGCACTAAATTTTATGGTAGGGCTACTCAGTCCCTGGTATCCCACGGTACTGTGGAAATTTCTTTACTGTGGTCTGCATGTGGTAGATATGGCACATGCCGTGAATGAAAATCAGTTTTATGGGAGACAAAAGCAGATGAGCGTATGTGCTAAGGCTCAGTAGAAGTACTCAAAGAGCATCTGTTTTGGTGTTTTAATTCTAAAAGCTCAGTCATCCTAAAGGTGCGTAATATATGATAGCTGTTAATCAATGCTACTTGCTATGTGACCTTCTCATTCTAAAGCATGTTTATATGTTTTGCACCCTGTGCAACGCTATTTCGTATGAAAATGGCTTTTCCCCTATTAAAAAGATGAGGGCTCCTGCTCTGGGGATTTCTGCTGGATATAAATTTTACAGCCTGTAGGATTCTTGCATTACTGAACAAGTATGTGATACCTCACAAAGATCCAAATGGCTGTTTGCAGCCTGGCAATACCTGTGAAGCTCTTTGTGACAAGAATCAAAACTATCCCAGGTTCTGATCTGACAGAGGCTTTCAGGGCTGGAGTTGTTTTGCTGCAGTGTCATCCCTCTTCTCACTCCTATCCATGTATTTTTACAGCTGACTTCACATTTACTTGGTGAAGTCGCAAGAGACAACTTCCTTCTGAAAAGCACCTGTCGCCACGCTTGGTCCTTTTTATTGCAGTTTTTTAACTCTAGCAGGTTCTTTCTCTTCTTAGTGTAATGTATATGGCTCCTGATAGCTCCTGTGATAGTGGTGCCTTCTTATCTCCTTTAATGTTTTGTAGAGATAAATGACATCAGCTCTGTGCCAGTTCTTTCACCTCTTCCTCATTGCATTAGTTTGACTATTTGAGTCTAACATACATGCTGAGCATGCTGTAGATCACCGCGTGTGCAGAGCGCTCGTACCTGAGCGCAGAAGGCAGGTGGCAGGCGGCGGCTGCTTAGCTTCGCAGTCCGGTATTTTCACTGCATGAGAAATTTCCTCCTTGGATTTTTATAGCTATTAAGTATTTTAGGTGATCAAAATCCACTGTTAATCAAAGCTTGTTTGAATCTGACAGATGACTTTCCCCTTTTTCAAGGAGCCTTGATCAGAGATCCACGTAAAGACCCAGGCGTGGCTCCCCTGCCCTGTTCTCCAGGGCCCGTTGCCTCCAGGCTGGGAAGGGGCGAGCGCAGGTCTCCGCAGAGCTCAGCGCAACTCGCTTCAAACCAAAGCTACCTCAGCAGACCTCCAGAACCTGCTAGCGCTCAGGTTCTCAGCACCACAGGTCAAAGTTTCTTCATAGTTGAACTTGAACTTCCAATGCTTTTGAGCCTGTAAAGTGCAGGGCCCGTACTGATGCTGCAGAGAGCCTCCAGTTTCCACAGTCCTCTGAGATCCGGCCAGCCTCGGCCAAACCACATCCGCAGCTGGACCTTCCCCTGCAGGGCAGAAAACACTCGGTGCAGAGTGAATTCTTCCCCGTTTAAGTTCAGAGTAAACGCTTCCCTTTCTGTCATGTGCAAGTATTGCTCTTTAGATATAAATGTATATTACTGCTATTGTTAGAAGACTAACAGTAGTCACTAGAAGTATTTGCTCAAACCTGCCAAGATGTTTAAACTCTCCTTTTTCTGTTATCCTTGCCTCAGACGGAGCTTCCCGCAGCACGCTGTCGTGACACCTCGCTCCCACCCTCTCGCACATCTGGCAGATAGTAGTCACGAACTCAGTGCTGAAATGTGAAATTATAATACTTCCCTTTCTTTTGAATGCATCAACTAAGCTACCATCTTACAGGATAAGTAACTCCCTACCCACAGCTTGTCAGCTCACTATGGTGCCTTACCAGCAAATAATTTTAACGCAAAGCAATCTTTACAAATGGGACCTGTAGATTATTTTCACAGTGAAAATCATTAGCAAGGATAATTAACTAAGACTGTGGTGATGAATAGCACTGCACTACTGATCAGTGTAATAAAGAACAGAAGCCACTAATTACAGATAGCAAGCCTTGAAGCCAATGAGAAATTTAATTTAACGTTGCTACACAGACTCCACACAGTCTAATGCAACTTTGCAATTATCATAATAAAGTCTTGCCACAGACGATGTTTCTGGGAATGTTCCAGGTACGAGGATGTGTGTCCATCAGAATGAAATGGTTTGTGATCTATCAGTTGCGGTATCTTGAGAGCACAGCTGGAAAGCGCTATTTCTGCGTGCACGCTGCGCTTCAGCGATGCTGGGATGCACCCAGCGCTCAGCAGTGGGTTGTCGTTGAAGATGTAAGCTGTGCACTTATACATAAAGCATCTCAAAATATCTAGTTCACTGTGTCAAATGTATTTTTCATTTGATGTGTCACTCTCACATTAAGAAGACAGATCCTGGGCCAGGTGAGTTGGTAGGAGCAACCCTGTTATCCCCGAGTACCCGTGTAACGAGCTGCCGGTGACGCTGACTATGAAATGGCCTTTGGCTACAGCATGTTGCATTTCACAGACTTGGGAAGGGAGTGAATTAAATACTTGCTCTAACAACCAAAGTTGTGATATGACTACTGCTGCAAACTAAGGCAAACTGTATCTCTTGCCAGCTCTCCAGCTTCCCTGTCCTGTGCACTTGAGTAACACAGTGAGGAAGAGAGCAGCGGGGGTTACCACCTTTTTCTTCTATTTGGTCAGTTTTTGTGGGTTTTTTTTTTTCCCTCTACCTACTGCATTAGTATCTTTGATTACAAAAACGTGGTGTTTATGAATGGAGTTATGATCTGTACTGCCTGTGTAAGGACTAGTACTGCTCTGGCGACCGCAGCGCTGGGGGCCGCGCGGGCTCCGCGGGGGTGGAAGAGGCAGGATTTCAGTGGCGCGGCTCGCTTGCGACGGGAGCATTGATTGCCGTAAGGTCCTCCTTTGAGGAGAGAGTGTCTGAGAAGAGAAAGGATAACTAATGGACAAGATAATAGTCCTCAAAACATAAAGGCTTGCTAAAAACGGGAGGCTAACGTACTTTTCTCCATGACCAGTCCGTATTGGACAAGCATTAATGTGTTTAAATTGCAAGGAGATTTAGGAAAAACTAGCCACTTGAAAGGCTGTGGAGCTGTCATTTGAATAGCTAGCCCTCTTCAGGAGGCTTTTAAAACAGGTTAGACAAATCCCTGTCAGGAGTGGTCTGGGTTAAAACGTTCCTGTCGTGAAGCAGAGGAGTGGGCTGCGTGGCTATGTGAGGCTCCTTCCAGGCCTATGTTGTATATTTTTCCTGTAACTGTAGTTCAGATCACCGGTAACTCTGGCTGTACCTGTCAGGTAAAGTTGCAGGGTGTTTAGGAGTTCCTTTCCAATTTCCTTGGTCTCCAGGTTAGCTTGAAATAACTATAATCCTGAAAAAAAACTTTCATTTTGATATACAAGTTAAAGCAAAATTGGGGGAAGTTAGATTAAAAGAACAATCTAAGCAAGCTTACCTAGCCGGCAGAGCAGAGGGAGAGGAGCTGGGTCCTGGCCAGCTGCTGTGTGACCCTCCTGCCACCTCGGAGTGCTTCCGTTTGCACTGAGTATCTTGATTTTGCGCACTTGAGCGCAGAGATGGGGAGTCAGGGCACAGGAGCTGTCTATCACGGCTTGTTTTCCAGAGCGCAGCGCAACGGAGCTAACCCTCGACCGGCCCCTTAGTGAGCCTGAGGATCAGATAACAAATCCCTGGCCAAGGCAGCACCTCGTCGCTCCCGTTTACTTTCTCCTTTAATCCATGCAACAAGTCAGCTCTTCTCGGTGCACGAGTACAGCCTGAAGGAAACGGGCAGTGCTTGCGGGGCACGTTCCAGTCCCACGTTTCCAGTGTGGCCTCATCCGCCTGAAAGTGGGCACAGCAGAATTTCCTAAATCTTTCCCTTGTTGTTAGTCTGAAAACACCATTTCTGCTGCTTCCCTCTTGCAGTGGCCTTTTTGAAAAGGCAGCTCCCAGGAGGAGTCTACAGGAGACAGAAAAACAGAAGACTAAAAATAAGCTCCATTCAAAAACTGATAATTTAATTAAGCTCTCAGAATTCATTTGAATGTGAAAGAGTTACTGTGACCAGTCAAGAAGAGGTACAGGTTGATTATTACCATTGTCACTATATAGTATTAAAGCAATAATAACAATGGGTTTTGCATTTATTAGAACATGAAGAGAGCAAAAGGGTGTAGTCTACTGTTACACACAATGTTTTGTAATCAGATGGAAAGTTATAATGCAAAAGTAGGTTAGTCCTCTACTGAATTTAAGATGTCAGCACAGTGTCTGTATTTAACAAAGAGAACTATTATTCTTGCCGCTCTTTATTGTATTATTTTATAGCAAGAGAGTTGTAGGCGATACTTTAAACATAAATAAATGTGGTGGTTCCTTGTTCCAGAGATCAGACACTGCAACTGAGAGGTAATATTGCAAGCATGATAATAGACAAGGGATCAAGACTTGTGACTTTTAGTAATAGTTGTCAAAAAAAATCGTGACATAAAATGTACTTTTCATTCATGAGAAGTTTTAGGAATTTTACCTTTTTTTGGCTACCCGTAGATATGTGAAGGAAGGAATGAGATATTTTTAAATATCCAGCTTATCCAGAGCTGGTAATTATAGGCTCCCTCAGGTAAAATAAGTCTTCCCTCAGAAACTTGTTCTGAGGTATTCAGTGTTGCTGGAATGAGTTGGATTAACTGCAGCAAACTTTGTGAAAATCATGTTTTACTGAAGCAAAACAAATTTTTTTTTAAACTTCAGTCATTTCTGTTCTTGTAGTAAAGGGTGACTTTCAGGCATGTTTGCAAAAACTGAATTCAAGTAAAATCCATGTTTTCATATCAAACCTAGATATTTCTGAACGCAAAGAAAAGAGGAGAGAAGAGTGTGGTGTGCATGTGTATATGATACTGAAGGGACTGGCTTGGCAATCAAGAACTATTTCACTCTCAGTTCTGTTTAATTCAGTGTAAACTGGAATGAGGAGATTTGCACTGAATTGGGCAGATCCCAAGCTTATCTGAATCTCCCATGTCCTCAGCTAATGCCCTGACCATAAAACTATTTTTGCAGATCCCTTCCTTCACTGAGAAAGCTCAAAGCCATGTAGTTTATCACAGTTATGGTTTTTGTAAATACTATCAATGCTTTGGTTTTATTCCAAGGCAGGATGAAAATGACTTTTTGAAGCCTCTGGAGTTGCTACAAAACAGAGTTGTCCATCTCAGGTCCCTGGCTGGAGGGTCACCTTACTCCCTGTTTGTTCATATCAAAATTTATCCTCGCGCCTAGAACATTCGTAAAAGCATCGTAAGTTTTAAAGTTTGAATATAATTGCAAATTTACATTACGTCAAATGGAATGTAAACCGAGATTTAAGGTTAATATCTTCCCTCGTGCTTCATAGCATCAGTTACCAAGTAAAGCATGTACCCCAATGTAATCTGAGCAGAGGAGCACAGATCATAAGTGAACAGAGCAGAGATGAAGTTGCTAACCAAAGATGTATGTTGTAATACCAGAATTTCTTCCAGTGAGGTGGGTTTTTTTTGTGTGTGTGTTTTTTTTTTTTTTTTTTTTTTTTTTAAGTGAAATAAGAAAATGCCTGAAGTGACCTTGAAGGAATTAGATGTACTCTGAGTATATCTCACTCTTCATCATCACCGTTATTATAATGTCTTCCGTAAGACTTGGTTAGGAGATAAAACTTGGAAAATACTATGTTGGGATAAGCTCTGAATAACCTTCTTACTATATTCTCTCCCCTGTGTGTGTGCCTGTGTTTACATACACATTTAAATACCTATGAACATACATAATCAGTGTCTGAGCTTTAAACAGAACTTAATTCTTGACAGCTAAGAATAAAACTCCTAAAATGAGATAAAGAGTCTTCTAGTGGTAGACAAAATAATGATGCTTCTATTTGGGCAGTTTCTTGTGGCCGTGATTCTGTGTGAAGGAAGTGCAATCATTCATCTGAAGCATAATTTCAGCTCTAATTTTATCCCCTTTTGATGGGCAGATCTTTTGACAGTCTCGTAGCTCTAAGTTAGACTGTCATGATCAAAGTGACAGCGAAGACCAAACACCACACAGTGACACAGCGAACCATCAAATCGCATGCACTTGGAAAAGCCTCTCTCTTTCAAGTCAGCGCAGCCGGAGGGGTGCTCTGCTACCAGTCCCAAGACAGCCTTGGCAAGCGAGATTAAAGCCAGAACGTCTGCTAAGCAGTGCTGGTTGGCGATGACGCTTCCTTCTGCAAATCCAGCGTTCAGGCTTTCCCCAGCCAGCTGAGTTGGCCTTTGCTGTCTCTTGGGTGCATCTCGGGTACAGGAGATGCACCAAAGCAAGTGGCTTTCACTCCGCAGGCTGGCTGGGTCGCCCGCTCCGTGTGCACCGGGAAGAAAGGCCTCGGTTAACAGAGGGCAGGAAATCCCTCGTTGCTCTGTGCGTTCTGGGCATGAGGACATGTAAAAAAGCACGTTTGGAAAACTAATCACTCGTATTTGAAATCTTTATTAGGAAGAGATTCTTTATACGTTAGGGTCATATACCATAATGGTTTTGAATTTGGCAGGGTAACGTAGCTCTTACAGTAACTAATTGGTTATGGTTTCATGCTCATTTTATTGTTCTTTTTGTAGGTACTGACATAGTGTATGCAAAGAAATCATAAAAAATACGAACATGGATGGTGCAAAAAATATCTTTGTGTGAGACTGCATAAACACTTCTTTCTAGGGAAAACCCACATGATTTGAACTTCTGTTTGGAGGAAGATCAAAAAATGGACATGGGAAGGGCAATCTGTTTCCCAGAGGAACCCCCCACCCCAAGACCTCTCCCACCATCAGCAGTTTTTACTTTGTGTTTGGTACAGGGCATTGGGACAGAAAAAATGCACTGCTTTGCCTTGCCTTGAGTGATGGACAGGTTTAAATTTTCCCCAGTGCAGAATCGAGAATGGGCAATATGCCGTCCTTCCCCCACGCATGCTGCACAGAGCTGCAATGAGACGGGTAGATGTTACCTGTTAATATAGAAGGGTGTAATTATGGTAGCCAGATTTAAAATAAAAATAAATGGGTAAATAAGCTTATGAGATGAACAAATGGATACTGTGTATGCATAGATTAGTCTGTGTGTACACAATACCTTTAACAGCAACCAGCAAATGCCACAGAACTGGAATGATGGATACATAGGTGCAACTGTGTCAATAATCTTTATTATCAGAATGTTATCAGGGATAATTGGCAGAGAGAAATTTGAAATGACGCAGTTTAAATGAAAAGTGATTTTTAAATAATGCATAGCAGTGGAAAAATGTTATTTTTTGGTCTATACTTAATATCTACTGGCAGCTTTTTTAAAAAATAAGAGCATCATGGGAAATATATAAAGTAAAGTATTATCCTCCTTGGTATCTTTTTATTTTAACAATGATTGTCTGAAATCTGTTTCAGTAAATTCAACTGAACAAATCCCATATACTACTACAGATAAAGATTTACCACATCTGTGGAGTTATCTGTGTTGGTTCTAAGCGAATCTAGATTATTATGATTTACTCTTTAATTTTCTCAGCTTCCTTAAAAGGAATTTTAAAAGTGGCAAATGCTGGGTTTTGTGCCCTGGGTTTAAATGGCAATTAGATTGCAGCTGGAGCCGGCAAAGCACAGTAGAAGCCGTACAGAGAGACCATTTGCCTTGGTTGCTATTTTGAGACTCCTTTGCAATATCACCTTGTCACAACAGCTGTTCTGAGAGCTGGGATTGGTGTGAATTTCTCCTCCACTGCCTGGCAAGCTTAAAAGTTGTAATACATTTTCGGTTCATTTTAGGTTCAGGTATCGCTAGGAGCAATCTTCTTCATGTTCGTTGAAAGGAACGAGATGCTGGGATTGCAAAGCAGGGACTCGGCAACTTATGCAAACTGCTCTCAGTTGGAGGCCTCAACTGGGACTGTGTTGCAAAAGCACCAGGCATTAGAAGATCAGTTGCTAAATTAGCCAGAATAAATGTCCAGAGGTACAAAACTGCTGCCAAGCCACTCCTTTGACAAGATGTGTAGGCTGGCAGCAGGCCTGAGCAAAGGTCTGAGTAAACAAGAACAAATTCGGTACCTACGCTGTTTCAGTGATTTGCTAATCCGTGATCTCGTTTGGCAGTAAAACCTACTTTGGCTACTTGCTCTGTAGTGTTCTCGGTTACAAAATAGCAAGCCGCGGTAAACAGACTGAGCAAAGTGGGTAGGAAAGGTTTCATTTGAAACCTAACGGGGCTGGCGCAGCAAAGAACAGGGAGGTTTGGGATTGCACTCGTTAATAAACCTGTGTACGAGCTGCTGCCTCTGCTGTTGCCTGGTCCTTGTTCTCATTTCTTCCTTTCCTTTCAGGACAAAAGCTGTAACCAGGGGACTTTCTGAAACAGGGATGCTCTCTGGTTTTCTTTCGTATGGTACTTTTAATGACAAGAGTGTGAACCCTGCTAGCTTTCTGGGAAGTTACACCGCCTTAATCTTAAAAATATTCTTAATTTCATTATGCTAATACATCTACCCCATCATTAAGGTCCTCGTGAAGAAGGTAGGAGATGGGGGTCAAGTTTGTGTGCGATCTCGGGAGAGTCGTTCAGCCACTCTGCAGGTCGGTGCTGAGCACGTAACAGGTGATAGCAGCTGCCGAGTGCCGAGGGAGGCCACAGGCAAGTGCCCGAGATGGGGACTTTTCAGAAATATTAAGGTAGGCAGAAGAGGAAAGTTCAAAAAAAAGAAAAAAAAAAGGCAAGGCATGCTAAAAAAAGAAAACTAAACTTTGAAAATTAAATCTGGAGCCTTTTCTTGATTAACTATGGGCTCCTCCTTTGCTTTTGAAGAGGTCTGAAATTCCTCATCTGAAAGAGCAAAGAGCAGCGCTTTGCTGCTCGCGGATCGTGAGAGCCTGCCGTGCGCGGGGCCGCGACGCAGGGAGGTCTCGCAGCAGGCACGGGCGCCCCGAGGCTGGGGGATACGCTGCCTGGTTGGGGCCTTCGGCACGCGATCTGCCGTGGGCAGGGTACGGATTATATATCAGCATGGCCGTAAGAAAAGGGAATACGCTTTCCTTTTTGTTACAAGCCTTGACACCAAGTGTTTTATTCCCGCAAACATTTACAGATGTGAGTAGAACAACTCCCCGCATCCTGGTACTCACATATGTTTTATCCCTCTCTCAGAAAACTCTCACTAGCACACCAGAACCTGTTTTTCAGCAGGAGAGGCTGCACCGTTGTGTTACCGATACAGTAAATCCCGGAGTCACCATGTTTTTGAGAAAGTTAAGGTTTCATTTATCGCCTGCCTGGCGCCAGGGCAAACGAAGCAGCCGCAGTAGAGCAGGGGCAGAGTCGGCCTCTGCTTGCTCCGTAGACTTTCCCTTTGCCAGTCTCAGGTGAAGTAAATCTGTAACTCCACCGAAATCAATGCAGAGACTCAGATTTAAAATATGAGTTATGCTTGTGTGTGTATTCAAATTAATTCTATTTTTGGATAACATCTGTATTACACCATTTACAGCAGATAAATATCTATTATTTATAATGAGGAGAGGCTATTTGGTTGCTGTCATTAACATTCCTGGTCCTGTTGCTCCAAGAGGAAAGCAAATGGATCAAACATGCAGGCAATCTATTACTGAAGAGCAGGACCGATTAGTCACAGGCAGAGTAAACCAGATTATTTGTATCCTTTTCATCTTGGCAGATTATTTCTTTTTGAACTTTGTCGATCAATTGTTTAGCAATTCACGTTAGGGAATTAAATAATCTTCCAAGCCTCGCTGTGCCCCGGGGCGACCCGCTGCCCCAGCGCGGAGGCCGCGGGGCCGGGGAGCGAGGCTCTGGAGCCGCCGCAGCGGCGGGCGGGCAGGCGGGCGAAGGCCGCTCTCCACGCACCGCTTGGGCCTGGCCGCGCGCCAAGGTGGGAGGCGGGCGTGCTCAAAGGGCGCCTCTGCTAGAGCAGCCGTACCCCCACTGAGGGCACGGGGAGAATGAAAAGCAGTAGCAAAGAGAACGAAAGCCAGTACTGGGGTCACCTTTCAGTCTGTAGGGTCCAACATCTGGAATCAAGAGCTGTGATACCAAGGGAAGTGGCAGGTTTTGAAGAGCTAGCAGAGAAACAGATGGGAACTCGCATCCCCTATGTTAACAGAGCGACTGCTGGATTTGTGTAGCTGCCTTTGACAAGTCATTTGACACAGTTTGGTGTTTTTCCTCATGTGATTAAGTGTGTTTATGTGACTATTTTGCTCTGTAACTTTGGGGGGGGAGTAAGCAGGGGGTGTTTCAGTCTTCACCAAAATAACTCTCTCTCCCTAGAGAACAAAGAAAATAGATTTTTTGCCCATATGGCTACAGAGAAGTTTCCCTAGCAACTGCAACCTACAGAACTTTGTAAAACTTTTTTCCTCTGTGGGTTTTTCTAGTGGTTTGATTTCAGGATCTTGCCACCTTCTCCGAAGCCGCTGCGGCAGGAGAAGGGAGGCCGGCTGCGCCGGTGCCGGCCCCAGCGTGCCCTCGGGCTCCAGCCTGCCTCGAAGAATCTGCGTTCGGCCTCGGTGATTTGAGTGTTTTTCTCTCTGTGGATGTTCGGCTCAATTTGCAGGATGTTAAACAAATTCCTCTAGGAGGTCGTGAGGGATTCTTCACCTAAACGCTACTGAAAGGTGTCCGGTATGGTTTAGGAAAACAAAAACAAACGGGAAGATGAAACGTGAAGCCAGCGGGGCTTCCCGTGGGTGCCAGCATCCTCTCGCTCGGCAGGCGTTCATGGAGGCGCCCGGGTCAGGTCTGGTGCGGCCCGAGAGCCAGGGCCACCCCAGGGCGCTCCCCCCGCCGCCGCTAGCCTGGCACTGGCAGGGGAGGCGAGAGAAAAGCAAACGTTGCCTCCTTCCTGGTGAAGAAGGCACGCGTCTGCCTCTGCAAAACCAGCAGCACGGTTCTCCTGTGCCTCGGCAACTGACCCCCCTTTTATTTTGAGTAAAATTCCCGGTTCAAAGCGTAATGGAAAGACGGTGTCCTGTAATTCCTGCAGCCCCACCTCGGCTCTCGCTGGAAGCGGAAGGGGTTGCGCCGACCCGGCGGGGGCTGTGTGCGGGTTGTGTGGGGCGGCGTGGTTTCCCAAAGCCTCGCCTCTCTCTCGGTTTCAACGGGAAATCAAAAAACTGCTCCTAACCAGTGTGTAAGAAGTGTTTTGTAGTAATCAGTGCGGTCTTGTCATAAATACCCACATGCATGCGTACTGCCTTTCTCCTTGCAAGTCAGCTTGCCAAAAAAGAGAGAAGTTTAACGGATAAAGAAAAAGTCTGTCTTGTGCTGTTTAACTGGGAAAACTGCTGTAGGTTTATATTCAGCAAAGTTGGTGAACTGAGAAAGAGCAAGTCTTTTTCTTTACTCTGGGTCAAATTTGTTGGGATTTGCAGTCCGTGACTGCAGTAAGTTGCAAAGAAAGGTGCCCCTGGTGCAGCCCTTCCCTCCGTGTGCCGCAACCTACGTTGCTCCGCTCCGCGCTCTCTTTTCAGCCGCCTTCTTTCTGCACCCCCTCAGACGTGTCCTTGCAACTAGTTCCTGATCAAACAGCTTGATTGCCTGATGGAAATGTCCTAACTGTTAGATGCAGTTTCTGAAGCGGAGCAATAAACTGGCAAACATCCACGCTAAACCCTGCCGCCTGCCCGTGTGCCAGTGACCCCAGCCCAAGCGTCACGGAGAGCGAGAGCGTGGGCGTTACCGCCACGAGCCTGGCCGGGACTGCAGCGCGTGCAGCTGCACGGCGTGTCGTGGGCAGGTTTCGGAGATGAACTCCAGCATGTTTGTGCTGCTGGGGTGCAGCTGGAGCTGGTGGCTGTACGTGCTGCGTGTCTGACAGACATCACGCTGATTTTTCTGGTGATTTTTACATTCGTCAGTGTGTTGTTTGCAAGATAATTAGCAGTCTGAGTTGCAGTTTGTGGTGAGAGTAAGGAGCTCATTTCAAGAATATGTACGAATTTGTTATAATCCTCAGAAAAGTCACTGAAGTCCTTTAAAAACAGAAAATTACGGGGTATTTGAAAGCACAGAATGAGAAAATAAAGAGCTATTTCAGTAGCCCTTTCAGCTGCATTTAAAATCCTCAGTCTTCTTATTTTTATTTTTTGGTTCCTGTAGAAACCCGTGTGTGGCGAGACGCCCACGGACAGAAGAAGGGCTCAGCGTGCCCCCGGGTGTGCCCGGTGCGGCTCTGCGCTGCCTGGGCGTTAGTGCCGCGCGTTGCTCAGGGGCAGCTCGCTGGCTGACGGGGCCCCGCCGCCCCCCCCCCCCCCCCCGTGCCCCCAAAGCCCCGGGGCGCGCAGGGCTGCTGGGCCAAGCAGCCCCTTAACTTTGTGTGTTCATCCAGCCCCGCGTTTTCTGCGGTCAGGCTCCTTGTTGTAAGTGCTAGGGACCAAGGCCTCCACAGACCTGTATCTGCATGCTGGAGAGGTGGAATGATCTTAACCCCAAGTTAAACCTCGTAAGCGAGATAAAGCGCGGCACCTCGGGGGCGAGCGAAACGCGCCCACAGGCTCCCTCTCCGTGGGAAATGTGCCTCCCCGGCCGCGGGAGAGCCAAAGCCGCCGCGCGGCCCGCTGCTCCCCTCTGTCCTCCCCGCCCCGGTTTACTTCCCTGGTCCCTGCAGGGGCTGGAAAAGGCAACGGGCAGGCAGGGACGTTCGGTTACGGTGCAGCTAAGCAGAGCAGCACGGTGCTGGGCTGCCGGCCTCTAGGCAGCACGCTGCTTTCCCCCGCCTAGCTGTCCCCCTGCAAAGGAAGCTCGGAGACAGGCTGGCTTTAGAGGAAGGGGTACAAAGAAAATAAGATTTCTGTGCTTTGCAGAAGTGTCGTATTCATTCTAGAGATGAGCATTTCACTCCTGTGAAGTAGAGCCTCTACCGATTTCTTCTGTGGATTTATTTTTATTATATCTTCCTAGGCAAAAACTAGAAAATAAGATGTTTCGGGAAATGTGCCAATACTCCTGTCCCAAACCAGTCAACCTATAAAACAAGATTATAGGCAGCTGGGGGAATCAACGTATTTTTATTTTTCTTCATCTTTTTCTGTGCTTCCTTAATTCTTATTCTGTAATGCTGCAGTCCTCTTAAAGGAGGGCAATTTGAAAAACACCTGAATTAATCAGTAAGTTATCAAAAGGGGGGGGGGGGCAAAACTCCAAAGTTGTTCCATTCAAATATTAATAATGTTTTTCAACTTCCTATTTTCTTTCTGAGGGAAGCAAACAAACAAAAATTCAGAAAGCCCTGCTGTAAACAAATCCCACAGGCACTCTCATCATTAGACAGTAAAACACACAGGACAACAGATGCTGCATCTGAATTTTCCAAGATAATAAATGCATTCAGTGTCCCCAAGAAGATGATTTTAAAGAGCATTTTCTGCAGAGAGCTAAATAATTCATGCTGAAAACCTCCATTTTACATATCGCGTTAAAAGAAAAAAAATGCAAAAGAACACTGAAATAAATAGTCATAACGTGGCTCTAAACTAGGGGACAAAATTTTAAAAGCAACCAAACGCTCAGTGTTTAGAGCAATTAATTATACAGGAATAAGAATTGTTGCTTCAGACTTTAACTCTCTGCTCTGTGCCTTCCGCTCTAGGAGTGCTGGTGGGAGCGGCAGGAGATTTGCTGTGAAAAAACGCAAAGGCAAAGTCGCACACAGAGTTTTTAGTAACATATGTCACTTTAGGACTAGTACTTGGATATTTGCTCGAGCATTTTTGGTGGCCTTTTTCCTTTAAAAGATTGAGTTAGCTCTGGAGCTTCAACAAGCCTTTGCACTTACTTCTCTTAAACTTTTGGGACCCTATTCTTCTCCTGCTTTCTCAGGTCTACATCATTTAGTGTTTTGTGAGGAGTCAGTGGATCCTGGTTTCTGTCTTTATCTATCCCTGTGGACACCAATACAGAAGCCAGAAGGACCTTGGCCTGCCCTGCCTGCTGCCAGATGTGTCGTATCTCTCCAGATGCTGGGTGCAGTCATCATTCTGCTTTTGACTTGTGAGCTAACCTAGATTGCTACTCTCCTCTAAGATGAAAATAATTAGAATATCCCAAGAGCTGTAAAGGAACGGTCATTTGATTGTAACCTCCATTATTTCGTATGGAGAAAAAAAAATCTTGGGGTAAAGTTTAATACTGAATTTCAGCCAACATAAGAAACCTCCTACAGAGGTGGTAAGCACAGGACAGCGTCAGCCTGTATGGTTTTATAAGGCACGCTTCACTGCGAGCACACGGAGCCTGTTGTTCAGCCATCGTCAAACGCCGGGAAACTTCAGAAGCGCAGCGAAACTGCTGGAGGAGCCTCACTGGCCTTGACCTGTTGGCATCAGGCAGGCTAGAGCAGGGGGCTGCACGAGTGCCTGTAGCCTGGAAACGCCTGATCCTGCGAGATGCTGTGCAGCGAGGGAGCGGCGGGTGGCAGGAGGGCCGCTCGCCCTGCGACCAGCGAGGAGAGCACGGCTGGTGCTCTCGGGGCACGTTTGCCTCTATCCTGTGCCCACGTATCGTCCGCTGCGCTCTCATGAGATCAGCTTCAGCTTATCGCAATGGCTTGTGAGCAGTTTCTCATCTAACCACTAATGGCTCCTAGACAAGAGTCACAAATACTAAAATTCTTTGAACTCCAAACTCAAATAATTTAGGAGGGAAAACTAAAAAAAGCTAAGCTCTTTGTAGGAGCTGTCAGGTTTGTTAAATAGTATACTCAACACAAGAGTTTTCTGGAAAAATGGGCTGAGCTATTAGTACTGAAAGTTTGCTTGTTTATGTCAAGTTGTAAAGGGATTTTTGAAAATGACGGTATTTCTCCCCTGTCCAGAATGTGCTCCCAGGAGGGAAGCTGAATGCGTGGCAGTTTGGCCCCTACAGATGTTCATGTATCTGAATTCTTCTGTGATTTCCGCAGAAGTCCTGTGCCGAATTCTCATTGGTTGCCTAGTGCAGGCTCCTGCTTAGCATGTTTTGTTAATAATTCAATTTATTTATCAGCAAACACATTTTCAGGTTCTGTTAATATGTGCCCATCCTCTTAGATAGCTGATTGCTATCATTAGCCATTTTATTTCACTTTTGATTTCTTGTATTCAGTAGATAGTATCTCAGTGCCTCTTTCACTACTATTTATTGTCTGTGATCTGAATCAGGGGTTAGCTGTGCAAGATTGTTGGTGCTCATTTTGTTGCGTTCAGAGCAAGTTGGGGATTTTTCAGTGTGGAACTAGCTGGGGAATTCTTTGCCACAAGCTGCACCAGGTGCTAAAAGTTACCCTCGATTTGTTGGTTGATTGGGCAAATACATAGATGTGGTTCCCTAATACAAAGATGCTACATCTGGCCCGGGCGATGCCTGTTAGGTGTCTCCAAATGCCAGAAGAGGGGAAGTATCTCGTTTCACTCTTTCCCAGGTACGTGTTATTTAGTCATTCATTGAAAAAGGATACTCAGAGCTGAGCCAGTATGGCTATTTTCACCTTTTTAAATGATTCTGCCTTTTAACCCCATATATATGTGATCTGTCTCTTTACAGTGATTATGATCTGTCTTTCAAAAAGAAAAAATTGTCTAGTTTTATAGTTTTTCTGTAGCTTTTTTTTTTCTTTAAGGCTTTATTTGATTTATTTTTATTTATGCTTCATAGAGAAGAAATAGCAGGCCTTGGAGGATTTGAGCATGTGACCGCGTTATGGATGCGGTATGAAGATTTAGCTTCTCACTACTTTTATGCATCGTCAAAGCATCACCTTTGCCTCCTTCCCTGAGGAGGCCGGACAGCGTGCCCCTGGGTAGAAGCCTTGGTGTGGGGCTGCTGGCGATGGGTCAGGGCGCGAGCACACAGCGAGCGGGACTGCTCCTGGCCCCCAGACAGTCCAGGTAGGGCAAAGTCCCCTACTACAAAAGAGACGTCTACAAACCAGGGAGAACCTTCGACAGCAAATTTAAAGATAGAAAAAGACTACCTTGCTCAAGAAAGCACTGGCCAGACACCTCGATTTCTATGATGAAAAGACTAGTTTAGACTTATTTGTTATATATTTTGCCAGCTACTCAGCCCAGTAATTTAGCAGCTGGCTTGGTGCCCTATAAAGGGATTGCATTTTTAAGAAGCAGCTTCTGCAACTATAGAAATTTGAGACGCAGTAAGCGAAAGGGTGGTGCTTGGGGGCTGGCACTGAGCACAGGCGCCAGATTTCAGATTCTTTGGCAAAAAGTTCCGTGTTTACAACTGGAAACGTCTATCCTGATGACAAGAGATGCTCCACTGTTCAACTACAGCTGAAATTAGATTAAAAAAAAATGGAAGCAGTCTTGTATCCAGCTGGAATTGTGATATTTGTGTTTTCCACTAGCCATTGCCTACCAGAAGCTACCTGATAGCACAGAGGACAGGGTGCCGTTGTGATGTCCTCACACCTGACTGAGATATTCAACAGCCAGACAGTGGGGGTTTATATCCTGAGCACCCTTTCAGCCAGAGATCGAAAAGAAGCTTTTCATAATATGTATGTTGGTGCATCAGCACCTGGGAGGCTGCAAGGAACGGAGGGAATAACCACGTCGCTTCTCAGGCGCAGAGGGCTCTGAGGTCTAGCAGGCCATCTCTCGGACGGTCAGATAGTCAAATAGATGCTGGAGATGTGAGCTCGGACAGTCACCACCATTTGGCAAAGATTATTTCTGAAGCTGAAAAGTTAAAAAGACTGAGGTATTCTCAGCACGCTGAGGATGCTGTTGACCACTCAATCTTACTCTTCCGGTCTAAGCCCCACACGATCACACAGTTCAGAACAAAAAAACTGAACCACTTGTTTTAAATAAACCAAATAATGAAGAAAAGCAGTGGTGGCAGTGGGTGTTTAAGACAGAAAAGGGAGACAAAATGTTCTTTACACTAGCAAAGTCCTTTAGTTTCAGTGGCAGATCCACAATTAATAATAAAACTTACTGGAACATCAGGCAACTCTTGCATGGACACGTGGCCGATGCCCGCTGCTCGATGGAGTTTGGTTGCTGCTGTCAGCCATGAGTTGTTAAGCAGCTTCGCAGAATGAAAAGGCCCCCGGAGCGGCAGATGCTGCGAGGAGTCCCTGGCGCCAGCGGCTGTGACCTTCCTTAGGCGAGCTGCAGCGCCCGTGCTAGCTGCGTTAGCGACCGAGATGAACGGCCGGAGCTTGGTTTAGTTGCGTTACCAGGCTTTTCTGAGGGAGACGGGTTTCAGTTTCCACTGATGAAAGAGTCGTATGTTGTTTACAACCTCCGAGAAGGGCAGTTAATAGGAGGTTTGGTAGGCATCCAGCAGGGTCATTAGCTGGAAGTAGCCTCGTTCGTAACTCCAGCGCTAAAGCCTCTGTCTTTGGCTCCGTTACACTGATAGGAACTATGCAGTACATAAATATGGTAGAGATCTCTAACTAGCTGTAGCTTGTGAAATATCTTGAAGGTTTTCAGTAAAAGGATTCTAGGTGGAGTCATTCTTGATTTTTTTTTTTTTTTTTTTCCCCCTCCCAGCCCTACCCTAGCAAAGTCACCTGCTGCTTTCACAAAAATTCTTAATTTTTTCTAATACAAGCAAAGCACGCTTCTGAAGGTATCTTTTTTCCCCTCTTGTTCAGACTTTCTTGTAAATTCTGACCGTGACTACTTCTCTGTCTGCCTCTCGATTGAATATTAATGCTTTGATAAAGAGGTTTGCACTGTACTAATGTTCTGGGTTGTTGTGTCAGATACTGTGATTGTAAAATATGTCTGTAGTTATGGCATACTTCTGAAAACCATTCCATAAGTCATAGTCTTAAAGACATGCTAAGATTACTTAAATGACTAAGCACTTTTAGCATATTTGGTTTTAAAGTAAGTACTTTCTTGGAATGGTTTATCATGTGAGTATTTGCATGCTTGTGTTGTATACAAGCCATTTTGATAAAGTGGCTGAATACTAAGCAACTCCATTAAAATATTTGCATGTTATTTTAATGAAATGCTTATTTCTGACCTGTAGCTGGAGCAATATGAAGGCTTAGCTTTTTCTGTGAGGATAACACAGAGTTCTTTAAAATCTATACTGTGGATATTAGTGGAAGCAAACTTTTTTTTTCTTGCATCTCATTAGTATCAGCAAAATCTCACTCTTCTTTTCCATTTCGTTTGGTAAAGGATGCTGGGATTTCAGACCTGCATAATCTGGAGAGAAGCATTTACATCTTAAGGAATGCTTATTCAGGAGTAAACAAGGTGCTTGGATTCAGACTAAATTGATGGTAGGTACAGGGAGAAGTGTGTTCTGAGAGAAGACAGATGTGTAGTCTCACATTCAGTTAAATTATTTGTTCTGCTGACTGTAATATTTTATTGTGGACACAGACCCAGAGAGCACAAATACCAAGTTCAACATAGAAGCTGAAACAAATGTATTTGCACCGAGTATGGCTTCTTGTTTTTGAGATTTGGCTTGAGAGTCTCAAAACCTGCAAGAGAACAAATCTTCAAATACTACTTGGAGTTTGCTAGTACATTGTCCCCAGCTGCTTTCACTAATGGAATATTCTGTTGTTATATCTTGAAAGTGGGTAAAGTATAGGGAATTCACAGCTTTACTCCATACTTCAAAGTCCAGCTCACGGTTCTACGGAAAAGGCAATTAAGAACTGCTTCCTCATGCCACCTAGGCGGTAACTTAATGTCAATCCATCTAACCTTGTGCTATTGAAAATCTGTGATGAAGGTAAATTCAAAACAACTACCAAATGTTTTATCTCTTCTCAACACAGTAAAGCTGCACACTCTGAATTTGATTCCAAGTCCGTTGGGTTCTTTCCCCTTACGCTGCTCCATTGGGAATAAAAGCTCAGGTCAGGGTTTCAAAAAAGGACTTCAGAATTTTGAGCAAAATGTATACGTGTATGTATATTGTATGCACCACGATGCAAAGCCGCTTGTTTTGAAATCGGCCCTTCTGAGAGCTGTAGCTTCTAGGGGAAGATCAATATGCCATTCAAGCAGAGTTAGCCCTCAGCATGAAAGGTTTTAAAAAAATAAATAAAAAGGAAAGAGAGAGAGAGAGAGAGAAGGAATTTTGTAATGAGTTTCCTGCACCATTTTGTGGATTTCTTTATGGATCAATTGTTCAGTAGTATCCATTCCTTAATCTCTGTGCTCAGCGATTAAGTCAATATTAAGAATATGGTAACTCTATCAGAGATAAGCTGTTGCATTCAACTGTGGTGGTGAAACCAGCCTTTTCAAAAACATTGTTAAATAGCCCTTGACTCAACAAGGCTGATTTAACTGGGTGAAATTTAATTTTTCCTCTGTTGGCAGGATATCAATGTGATAGAAGCCTTCTCTAATTCAGCAGCTTTTGGCAGAGGAGTTCCTGAAGAGGAGGAATTAAGTACTCCAATCTTTGCATAACACGTTGAAGTAAAAGTTTTACTTTAAAGCAATGCAGTAGCTTTTGTAGCACTGCTCTTGTCTGAGGGGTCTGCAAGTCTATGCAGAGATTTGCCCTGAATAATTCAGGGTTGAGTGACAAACAGAGGTCAAATGTTGCCCTTTTCGGAAGGAAAGATAAAATGCCTCAGAGCATTTTAGTGAGTGCTACCTGGAGAAACGTCCCGGTCTGGAGTGCGAGCTGGGAGCATTCATTCCCTGGACACAGCACAGACACATACTAGTTTTCAACACTAGTCCCGCAGGTAGAGCTACGTTACCTGTATTGGTGACGGGAAGCCACCTCCACAGCCCAAGCTGCAGGCCTAAGGTGTACAGGAGAGCCTGTTTTGCCCACCTTGAAACGAAAGCCTGATACACCTGTAGAGCTTTCCTTTTTGTGCAAGTGTCAATTAAAGTACACAACACCAGGCAATGCCAGTGGTAGCACAGCATATTTCTGTAAAAGTCAAGTAGGTACTTTGTGTGTCCTTAGTCAATAGATTAAAAACACAGTTTGCAGCAGCAGTGAGCAGCTTTGATTTTCAGTTGTCTTATTTGTCAGAGAAAATGTCTTGGTTCTCGTGTAATTAGCACAGCAGTCCTGTTTCTCTGCTCTTCTGCAGAGATTCTACACTGTAATCGTCCAAAATGACAAATAAGTTGCTAAACCAGTATATTTAATATAATGATTTATTTTTTCCATGAGAATTTTAAACTGTGATTTGAAAATGAGATGAAAAGGCAAAGAGGAGATCCAAAGTGAATCCAAGGAAAAACATAAGAAGGAAGGACAGACTTCCCATTTCAATATCTGTTTTATTGGTTGTTGGCCTCTCTGTCAGTTTGTCACCACAGTTAATGTTTTCTCCTTTTCCATTTACTCACGGATTTAAATAGATCATTGTGCTTGCTGGCATCATCTCATCATTTGAACACTTGCACAAGTTTGAAGTCCTGTTTCTGTATGTTGATCCTTACCCTTTTCTGTAAAGCGAATGCAAGTTGTCCTGTCAGCGGAGGCTGACCTTTAGCGTAATTTAAATATCATCTCTGAAAACTGATGGCAACATAGAGGCAAAAGAAAGCAGGAGGTGTTTCTCCCGTTTGCATGTTTCAAAGAAATGCCAGTGTCCCACTGTGGAAGAGGCAGCAGAGTACGGGAGAGATGGCAAAAGCTGTTGGGTGAGAAGTAATCGCCTCCCCTCTGCATCAGGCTGTCTTCAGCACATAGGTGGCATTTATTCCGATCCAAGGCTGCTCGCGAGAAAGAGATCCAACAGGCCTGACTAGTCCTGTCAAGCCTACTCGCTCTTTTTTTTCCTCCACCTTCAGTTTTCTAATTTAGACGATTCATTGCTACATATTTTTTTCCTACTGTGCAGTGCATTAAAACCCATGCACAAATCAGTGGTGTCAGTTCATACTGTTTTTTACTCTCCTTGTCTTGCATGGAAACTGTTCATTGATTGCAGGTTATGTTGTCTGTCATGCAAGGCCTGGTCTGGCTCTATTAGGACAATTAGTGTTCTTGTGGTTGCCTTTGCAAAGTGGGAATATCACTTGAGACCCTATTTACAGTATGATTGAGATAGAAATGTAGGTTTAACTTTTGTTAATTTATGAACATTGAGGAAACAAACAAAAGATGCTCCGTATGATGCATCCCTCCTTAGGGATTCCTTTGACTCCAGTGTCCCCTGCAGGTCCTCTACTAACAACGTCCAAAAATATCTCAGAAAATGGATCTCGGGCATCTCACTTTTCTTAATTTTTTGCTTCTTCCAACAAATGTTTGCTGATCTGAGTAAACTAACAGCTCAGCAGCCACACAGGGTTTACGTTGTGACGGGCTGTCTGTGTGGTTGTTGCCAGAGCCCCCAAAACCTAGAGAGAGAATTTGCCCAGTTGCAGCTGGAGCATTACAAACAATCCCTGACATTTGGCAAAAGTTTAAATTAACATATGTTTTAACAGGCAACAAAGAAACAGCTGGGAAGTGCGACAGCTGTTACCCACAAATAACGTTACAGTAGCAACACCTCTATTTATGTGGGATTCTGTTGCGTAAAGATGCAAATAAGCATTTCCGTACCGAGCAACGTGACCGCGCTGTCGGCCAGACCCGACCTGCGGCACGGTCCGTGCCTCCGACCTGCCAAGGCAGACTTGGACGCTGCCGCGATGGGGAGCGGCGGCCCCAGCTTGGCTTTTGCCCGGCGGAGCGCTCCCGGCGCTGCAGAGGAGCTTCCTCCGCGCCGACGGCGGCGAAGGCCGGCCGGCCTGGTTTGGGAGCCGCTCCCCCTCTTGCAGCTTTGCTTAAGGGAAGCTTTGGAATAAATTTCAAGTCCCTCACCTGAAGAGGGTTGGAATCACATTTTTGATCTCCAGAATTTACATTGTTGGGCCAGAGATTGGAGGGGGTGGGGGGTGGGGGGGGTGCACGTGGTGGTGGGGTGTTAGTAGAGTCATGTAAATCCAGGAAGGATTGAAAAATCAGCTCCTGCAAAGAGAAAGGAGGTATCTGTTATTCTTTAGGCAGAATATTTTCTGCCTACTGGTCCTACCTAATTTTCGTGGTCTTTTCCTCGTCTCTGCCCTGGTACAGCAAGGTACAAGCTTGGCACTCTTCCTCACTGTCTCTATTGAACATGTAATAGCAAATTCACTCCCGTAAGCAGACGGGAGAGGGGACTTCCCGGTGCCTCACACCTGCATCCCTTAGGTTTGGTACTTCAGCTCCTCCCTGCAAATGCCGGCGGTGGCCTCAAGCCTGGTGAGGGGAGTCAGTGGGTGCCCAACGCCAAGCCATGACCCCCAGCTTCCCGGGGGTTCCCAGGTAAGGGGGGATCCTTACTGGTGGTGTACCCCGTCTCTGACAATTTCTTCAGCAAGCAAAGTTTAGGCATGGGGAGTGTGTATTTCATTTAAGCGGGAATTTCTACTCTAAATATAAATGCCTCTTCTACTTTCGGTAAGAAATCTGATAGTAAGTTGACCTTTTGATTTAAACCAGCTGTATATACATGTACGTACAGCAATGATCGTCTCAAGTAATTATGGTATAACATTTTCAGTAGATCAGAGTGGGATTTTTCTTTTTAATCCTGGACATTTTTGTTCTAAACAAATGTAAATATTAAGTTTTGAAATAGAAATAGCGTTGGTTACTTGGTTCAAACTGAAAAACTGTCCACGGAAGATTCAGAGTTCAAGTTAAAGTACCCACAATATGTTAGGTTCAGTACTTGATTGTGTTTAAATCTGTCCATTGACTGCAGACCTGAAATAAATAAACTTAATCATTGATTACAGATGGTCTGTCTGTAAAATAATAAGAATGGTTAGTGACTACTTTTGTCTGTTTTTCAGGTGAAGATTAAATTAGTACAAAGGGTTCATATTAATTTCTTTGGAGATTTCTAGCTAACATCTGTTCACTTAAAAAAATATATTCTCCTGGGTAGCTATGTAAATAATAATTTCTCCTTTCCAAAGGTGATGAGGCCTGTGGAAGCAATGCAGGGAGAAAACTTGTATTGCAACAGTTGTCCACTGGGCATCTTTTACTAAAATTTGGAGATAAACATTTCCTTCATAAATATTTATCCTGGAATTTTAACATCTAAAGAGAGAGTTGACAATCTTGCTTAGGAAAATAGTGGTTTATTTGTAAAGCAAGATAGTAATTTATTTACTGTAGATACAAAGACTCATATGTTGGCAACTGCTTATGCTAAGGAAAATATTCACTGGGAATAGATGGAGCTTAAAAACAAATAAGTGAATGAAAAAGGGTGGTCTTTTTATCATCAGCACACTCAGCATATTGCTTTTAAATAGCTCTGTAGTACAGATAGAAGATACATTAAGAGACCTATTTAATTCAGGCACTTTGCCAAGAAGAGGCAATGATGATGTTTACAGTTTTTTTAATACTGAATAAAGTGAAATTATATTCAATTTTAGCATCTGGAGATCATGGCTCACTGAAAGGTTGGACAATTAAAAGGCTGACCATGTTCTGTAAAACAGAGAAGCTGAGAGTCTGACCGGGAGAAGCACAGCAGAAGCGTTGGGAAGGAATCAAGGTGGAAGGCACCCGGTCTGCAGTGTTTGCCTCTAGGATCGCTGCATCGCATCCCTTCCGGTGTACCTTGCTGTCCGTGCTGGTTCCCTTTATGCTGAGCAAAGGCTCTGTGATAGTCAGTGGAAGCGGGAAAAAATAATTGCAGCTTTAAACCAAAACTAGACATGCCTGACCCAAAATTACTGTCAGGCAATTTGCCATGCCTTTTGCTGAGAAAAGTGAAGATTCATTTAAAGTAACCAATTCGCAGTGGCAATGACATAGGCTTGCAAAGCTGTACCAAGCTGCTACAGTTGCTGGGGAGGAACAAATTGGGCCATTTGCCATTGAAGAAAGGTTTTTCTATTTGCAGTATTACCTTGCCCTCCTCCCAGTGTGGTGAAAACCAGTTCCTACCCACCCTCAAAGTCTTTACATCTGCTCTGGAAAAGCTGGCCATTGAAATGGGCATATCTGCGATACAAGACACCGAGGATAATCCATCACCTCACTCGGCGTCCTGGCAGCAGCAAGTGATAAGCACTAATTAATTGCACCCTGCCTCTGACTGGGACAGAGAGGTGTTTCCCATCCAGCACACTTCTCGGGGGCCTTAAAGAAAAAAAACCCAAAACAAAAAATCCTTGGCCTTACGCATTTTCCATGGGAATTGGAAGGCACAAAAAGAAAATGGACAACTTTAGGAGTATGTTCCAAGCAGTCTTCATCTGGAAAAAGAGGAACATTTTGCAAGGAGCATTGATCTAAAATCAACGCTGTAACATTGTAAATATATGCAGTGTCAGTAAGGCCACTTTAAGCCCTGCTAAATTAAAAGTCCTTTAAAAGGCTTTGGGCTACAACTCCAGCTTTCCAGTCGTTCTCTGGGGGGTTGTCTTTGTAGTCAAAGAGATTCTTGGTTTGCTAGAATCTAAGCTTCCTCCTTTGATTTGAAAATTTCTTGTAATTTCAGTTCAGTTTATTATTGTCCATTCTCAAGCAAAATGTAGCACTAGTATTTTGAAGTTTAAATTCAGAAGGAGAAAAAGAGAAGTAATTAACAATCTAACAGAATATGATTGCTTGAAACAGAAATCAGGAGCAGAATTTCTTCAGGTAAGTCTTCAGCTTCAGATTGCATTGATACCAAACTTTTCTTGCCTTAGTTATTCACGTACACAATTTCTAGTAAGGATTTGTTAGGAAAAGGTATGTTTGTTTTCCTGACCTGTAAGACTCATTAAAAGCTGCAATGACTATGCTGAATTTTGACAAATGACTCACCTCTAAACAAACTTGAAACATGAACTATTCAGCCCAAAAGGACTCTGCATAAGGAAGTTATGAACATTTGAAAGAGAGCTTATAACTGAAGCTGAAACTTAATCATATAGCCATGGCATTGTGAGTTTTCCTCCAACTAAAATCAGCATGGACAAGGGACTGCTGTAAGAGAAAGCTGTCATTGCTGTGGGCTGCAGAAAGAGTTACAGGATTACCAGCCTGATACCTGTTAGTAAAGTCCTGTTTTAGTGTTATTTTTGATTATGTACCTCAAAGAATTATTGCATTTTAATTTTTTTTTTTTTGAGAATTCAACACTCGAAGTCTAGATGTAGCATGAGCTTTAATATGTACATCTATCCAATGAATACCTGTACAGTTGTCTGCAAACACTGTGACTGCTTTCCCCAGGCACAGGTGTGCATCTCAGGCCTGCCTTAGGCACCCCACTTGATACCTCTCGCTGTGCTCTGATTTCCAGTATGGCATAATAATATTGAATTACAGGCCACATAAAATAACTTGCTCCAAAATGATCTGTAATTATTTTTAAATAATAAGAGAGGGCATACTTGTTCCTGTTCTCTATAGCAACAAAAAGGATGTAAGCGTTTTGGTAGTAATTAACCTGACTGTGAATGCAAAGTAGCAATCAAATGGTTTCTTCAGCCTTTACATATAATCCAAAAGTGGTTCTCCAGAAAAACAGAAATCAGGGACATAATTTTTATATCTAGCTGCACATTATGAAAGCTTGCTTACTGCCCAGGGATCCTCAGACGTGTCAGAAGAACCCAGATCGTTATTGCAGTACAAGGAACTCATATGGTCGCAGAAAAGCATCAAAAGCAGAGGAAAAACTTAGCATGACACAAAAGGATATCACTAATTCTATACTAAATGTGACTTCTAGCATGTTGTAAGATATTTGCCTAGGGATTTGTAACCTTCTTGCAGTAGGAAATGATGAGACCGTGCTGGGTTTTGTGCTGGGAAGCTCACGGATGGCAAGCGTATGTTTAAGGGGAAACAAAGGACGTTACCAGGTAGCGACACTGGTCGTTAGGAAATAGCTAGCAATAGCAAGGCCTCCTGCGCTGCCTAAGAGATCACCGAGTGGAAGAACAGTAATTGCACGTTTGCCAGGAAGGATCTTCACAATGGGATTAGGAATGTAACTTCAGAAGGATGCAGTCGATGTTAGTTCAGCCTGGCTGTAAAAAACATTTCATCAGGAAACGTGGTCTTTCTGATGCTCGGTGCTTCAGCTTCCTATACACAACAGGGTGGAGAGCAGGAAGGTTTAGACAGAACAGGATGATGTTTGCGAAGGAAAGCCAGATGTGGGCTGAGGCATTGGAGACTGTTTACAACTATTTAACTTCATTAATCAGATGTCAAGCACTGATTTAAAAAAAAAAATTGTACAATATAATAATAAAGTTGATAGCATGGAGACCACTGTAGTGGTTATAAAACTGTTGGGGTAATGATAAATATGAAGAAATGTAACTGGGCTTCTTTCTCGGAAGGTGAAAAATTGTATGATTAGTGGAAGCATGTTTTGCAATTACGAGAAAGAGAATTAGATAAGAAAATATAGTCAGCTGAATATAAAAATAGTTCCTTTAGAAAAATTTTAATTACAGCTGGCTGCCAAAGGTGATGTAGTTATGTGAGCTGTGAAGTGACAGGCAGGCTTTCTCTTGCTGTGCCGTGACGTGCAGGTAGTGAAATCTCCAGTCTGATGAAGGTTGTGTCACTTGTCACACACTAACTCTCAGTGCTCCTCTTGGCTGTGTCGTCGTTCTTGGGTCTGACTAGACCATTGTATCATCCCATAAGAGCGTGTTTCTTCCATAGACTTTGAATAAAGACTGACAGATCCAAGAATTTAAGCAGATTAGAAGTCTCTGTTCTCCTTACAACTCTTTCACAAATTAAAAAAACTTATGTGCTACTATCATGGATCGATTTCTGCTTACCAAACCGTGTCTTTAGGAAATTAGCTCTCTAGCTTAAATATATGTAAACTATGAGTGAAAAGGTGCTACTGTTTCCTTGTGCATATGTTCATGTTCCAGGGGCAACATATACCTCGAACTGAATGTGTTATTAAACATTGAAATGTTATGGTCTGCGTCCTGCGAATGAATTAAAAAACTGTGAGATAATATGATGGCAGTTCTTCATCCATAATTTATTCATTTAAGCACCTATTACCATCTGTATTTTATCCACATTAACTGTTTAAATAATTAACTAGATAAGGAAAATATTGGCAAGTTTTCTTGTAGGAACGACGTTTCTATACGCCCTCACAGAGACCGCGCAATTCATGCCTGGTGTTCTGGCACCGAGGTGGTAGTACCCCATTTTCTCTCGCCGCTGTGCCCTTGCAGAGGGGTTAATGTATCTGGAGTTTTTCCTGACTTGGCTAGCGTCACTGCCGTGCCTTGAAATTTGAGTTCCTTTTCGTTTGTGACATTTCTTTTCTTAGAGAACAAGAACTATTTGAAATGTTAATAGAGAAAGAGAAGCAGATAGTGCAAGCCATCGTTTTGTGCAGCAAAACGGCAGATTACAGATCAAGGACTCGGTATGTAAAGCAAGTTGGTGCTGTCCTTTCGGACAAGCGTCAGTACAAACGGTGTAAAGATGTTCCATGAGGGTTAACAGGATCATCCTAGTCCTCTGTACTTACCTAGTGCTGAGCCCACCATTGCAGGTAGAACCGAGTGTTTTACACCATCGTGCTCATTACTCTGTCCATACTCTCTTCTTTTTATTAATCCTTTGCTATGCTGTGGTTTCACAACACCAAGTGTTCCCGTTTTCCAAATGCCTCTGCCCGCTGCACCCACAAGGCTGAGCACGTCACTCGCTGGGCAGCGGTGTCCTGCCCTGGGCAGTTTGTCCTGAGGATCCCACCTGATGTTTTGCCGCACATAATGTGGCTGAAAAGGAAACTACTGCACCTGCACCTTGAAGGCTGCCAGGACTGTAGGATCAGGTCGTCTCATTTGTTACCATGTCGAGAGCTGTATTGCAGCTCATAGTGGATTTGGTCTCTGTTTTCAGAGCAAAGATGGGCATAAGGAATTCCTGCGATTTATTTCACTGTGGAGAGATCGTATTGGAATTATTCTTGTGGTGTTGGCCTCTTTGCAGGGTCCGCGCATCGTGCAGAACCAAGCCTTCAGCTCTGGAAGCTGGAAAAGGAGGGCAGACCAGAATCCCATAGGATAGCGCACTAGAAGCCTACCTAGCTGATTTAGCATCCCCAAAGGTGCTAATTAGTTTGTATTTTTGAAAATCAACAATTACATATATGAATTGGGGGAGGGGCGGCTAACAGTATTCCAGGTCTACTCTATGATTTAGTCACCTTTTATATTGATTTTCTATGAGCTTATTCATTATAACAAAAATCAGATAAGATTAAATAAATAATACAGGCTTCTTCCAACAATAAACATCAGGTAGCATGGTCTGTTCCATTCTTCATGATTTCTAGAAGTCAGCCTTTAATATTAAATTATATCCTCAAAATTTTGTTAAATACAGTGACTATGTTAGAGGAAGAGTTCAGATGTATAATTATTGAAGTTGTTAAAGAATAAGTCAGATGAGGTATAAAATGAAGTAAAACTGATGTGGAGTAAACTTAAAAATATGTTCCATGTTTTAGATTTTGATTTGTGGGTGTAGTCAACTATAATACAGCATTTATTTGCCGCATAACAAGGCATTATTTAATCAGCTATGTTCTGGCTGAGGGGCAGTGGTGATTCTCTCCCTTTCTGCGTTTAAAATACCTTTCCATTAAGCAAATCTGATATCAATGGAAAGGAACAGGAATGATTCAAACTCTGTTTCCTGTGTGAGTACGAGTCTCTTTCTTGACGTATTCACAGAAAAGCAGGAGTTGTCCTCCAGGACAGAAAGGGACCCCGCCTGTGAGGAGACGCGATTGGGGCACATTGGAGGAATTTATGTCAGAGCCCATTAAACGCTGCATACGTGTTCTCGTGTTAAAGCGAGCTCCTCCCGCTGCTCCCTGCTGTGCTGATGGGCCACTCGTACAGCGCCAGGGAGGTGGCTTTGCTCCTTCGCAAGCCGTTCGGAGGCTGGCCGTAGCGTGGCCTCGGTTAGGCAGGCTCAAGAGGGTCGCGGCACAGACTTTTTCCCCCTAGAAAGTTGATGGAAGCTCCAATGCGTCTTGATGCTTAGCATCCTGAATAAAGGTTTCCTTTGTTAGAAACGTTAGAAGTGATTTTGGACTCCTGTTTGCCGTGAAGGCAGAGGTGATGTAGCCCAGTGTCTTCCATGCCATTAAAAAATTTTATATCATCGCCCATTCTCCACAGGTGAGCAGATGGAAGTGGAACAATTAAAAATGTGGGTCATTGTAATTTAGAAATTTGTTTCCTTTTCTACCCGTTTAAGCCTGTCATTTTCCCTTTAGCACTGCCACAGACACCTCCGTATGGTATTTGCGCTGCCATCCATGTTGCAGCGTAGGTTATGAGCTATGCTTGGCTGCGCTTGCTTCCTCCCGCGTCCCAGTCGCTCTCCGGAGGTGAGAACAGAGTTCCTCTGTGGCCTTGCACTGGCTGGCTGCTCGGTGTGCAGGGAGAGGAAGCATAACCAAGGGGTCTGTGCCTATGTTTCAGGTTTAAACCAATGTATAGAAGAAATTAAACCTTAGAATAGACCTGTTTTGAGCATCCTACAATGGGTGAAGAGTGTAATTTTTAGAGCGATGTTGTGCTAGGAAGGGCTAAACTCTCAGCTAATTAACGCAGGTCTGGCTGCAGAAGAGCAGCACCTTTGGCAACAAGGAAAGAAGGGGGCAACTGAGCTTGCAGCTTGCCTGCAGGTAGTGCGCGTGTGCGGACCTGGTGTGTGGTGCCCGTAACCACTCTGAGGCCACTTCGGCTTTGGCCTGGGCAGGTGGCATAAGAAATAGGTAGAGTAATGCTGGCATGCAGCAAGTTTTACAGCCCTGAGCTGTTTCTCTGCGACTCTCCAAGCTTTGCAGCCTGCGGTCATTTTCTGTCTTCAGCTGCATTTACTGTTAGGCAGGGGTGAAATTCCCAACTAAAATAATAATAAAAAATTAAAAGGACACACGAACTGACAGCCCGCCACGTTGAGACTGCCAGACACTGAGGTCTGGTACCGCAGCCCTGTGACAATGACTAATGAGAAGAAATAACGCTACATGTATTCATCTTTTGTTTCACAGATTGTACCGAGAATGGAAACTGGTATTAATTAAACCCGTTCTTTCTTTGTCTGAAATATTGCTAGTGAGTCTCTTCAGATGCTCTTCTCGGCTGCCGGCAGTGCCAGTCGTCTCGCGCGCTGGAAGGGCTCCCGCAAGCGTACACACGCGTTTGCAGAATAGGCTGTATTTTGGACTCTGCCAACCGACTGTAATTGTCAGATTTGTTAGTGGAAAAGAAATTTTTTCCTGACAGGCTGAACAGCAGGCTACCTTAATTCACTGAATATGTCAAGTATTATAATTCTGTGAAAACTTTTCCTCCTGATACGGCTTCTAACTGCACGTTTCTGTAAGCGGATTCATATTCAGTCCTCCTTGCCTGGGAGAGAAGTGAGGCACAAAGACAGATACTCTCTTGTTGTTTCTTTGAAACATTATGACTCACGCCTTTTATTTCAAAGTATTTTCAAAGGGAGCTGGTAAAGAAAAAAAAGAGATGAACTAATGTACTGCATTCTAGATTTTTTTTTAAGAAAAATTATTTTGTGAGCAGAACCTGGCTCTAAAACAACTTTTCCTATGGATTTGTGTCTTATGTCCCCTAGCTGCTTCCCACTGCCAGTTACAACCCGTTCCCTTCAGTTGTCTCATTATTGCTTGACAATCTCCCTCTCGCAGCAAGCCTATCTCCCGCTAACATCCCCGGTTTATTTGGCTGGACAAATTGCTGTGGCTAGTTGGGAGCACATGTGTGCTGCTTTGCTGGCTCTTATCTCTGAGAATGGGAAAAGATCCTTCCCTCAGCTGAGGCAGTAGTTCAGATCTCTTTTCAATAGTCAACTGTTTTCATGATACTTGCAGGAGTTTCACATCCCTGAGAGAGGCGATACCTTTTCAAGGGTTGTTAAGGGAGGCAGCCATATAGACAGGCTGCATAGATTTCATTTTATCAGGAAACTGAGGAAAAAAATGTGACAGGAGAGAAATAATAATGTTAATCAAAACTATGAAAATATTTTTCAGAAAATCAAATTCATTTTAAAATTGCATGTGGACATTTAGATATGCACTAGTGAGGATACATGTAAAATTTTTGGTTGATAGAAGAACTTTAGGATGTTTTGAATGAATAACAATTAAGAGTTTTTCACCTTGCCTGTATTTATGAATATTAACTAGTGGCTATTCAGTGTACCTTTCAGAAATGTACATGGTGTCACTATCCATTATATACAGGGAAAAGAAACTAAAAGAAATGAGAGGTTCACTTCTGGAGAGAGGACTAAAATTCAGTCATCTGACTGAGTCCATGTCAGCCAGTGCTTTGACCACTAAACCATGAGGGAACACAGGTGCTTATTTTTGTAATAATGCTGAGGAAGAGAGAGCAATCCTTTCCCAAGCTTGCAAAAGGTGCAGAAGGAAGATGTTGGATATCGAGTATTATTTCCTGCACTGGTGAAATCATCATAGAACCAATATGTTTTACTCTAACAGCATCCTATCTTTTAGTGCGTTTTATATAGAAGATTATGGATTTGACACCCTTGCCCTGGTTTGGCTTTTGCTCTCTGGTTGTTTTTAAGACCTTCCTTGCTATTCTATTCTGCTCTTTATATCGCTTGTTGTTTCCAAGCTGTATTTCTTTCAACTCTGATATCTGCCAGAACTCTTATTTTCTTTACACATATGATTTTGAATTTTCTTTTGTATAAGCTTTCTTTCAGTTTTCCCTTCCTAACTGTATCAGTAAGGTCAAAGGAAGCATTTCTGTAATAGTTTGTTTGCAATTTGTGAACCTTCTTTTCAGAAATGTGATGCATATGGTGTAGGTGTTTGGCTATATAATACTATGTACTGATGTTTTTATATTCCTGATTGCCTAGGTGCAAAAGAAATATTAATTTCAGGGGAACATATGATAGTTCAGAGAAATAGGAAACCCTAACCTTTACGACTTTCTGAAAGTCAAAGCAGAAAGATTCACAATACCTGAGGTTAATGTAGGAAACAGACACTGGTGCTACTTAAGCTGCTTCCAAAGCAGTTGCTGGGTGTAAGTGCCAGTGGTGACTGATAGGTGAAAGTGCCAGTGGTGACTGATAGGTGAAAGTGCCAGTGGTGACTGATAGGTGAACCCACACCAGGGCATGACTCAGACTTAATGTTTCCAACCAGAGAAAGCAACGGGAAGTGCCCCACAATCCCATTAGTCCTACTGATAGCACGCAGAGCCCTTTCAAGAAAAAAAAGTCTATTGCCATAAGATATTATCAAACTGAATGGGTCTCTTTTATTACATGGAAAAGATGAAGTAACGTTCTGAATGCACTGTATTCCAAAAAAATGTTCAAATTCATAGAGTGAAAATTATGAGCTTGGGTTTTTATAAGATTTGAAAGGTCAAGAGGGTAAGCAGATGGCTAGCTGCAGAATTTATTGCACTTTTAGCAACTGTTTTGATGTTCCAGGTGAAACCTTGCAAGCTTATGAGACCGTAAAATCCTACGACCCTGCATTAGAGTGAGAATTATGCTCATAATACGCATGTGATTTTAGAGATCAATCTATCATCCATTTATTATCTGCCAAAAACTCACAGGATTCAATGTGATTAATATCTTGAACTATGATTTTTACTATTCTGCAACAGGGCATCTCTTTGTCTGTTTTGTATTTATGTTTCCTTCATGAAAATAACACAAATTAAGCTCGTGATAGTGAAGTGGTATTTTGGCAATGCTGAGTGATTTTTCCAGCAACCTTTTCATACTCAAAAATGACACGATTTTCCAAGGGATGTAAAGAAAATAGATATTCAGTGGTGATTACTGCCCACACTTCCACAGGTGTAACAAGTTATCCTCAAGAGATTCAGTATTTTCAGGGTCTCAGTGCAGTACCTTGCGAGAAGGTCAACAGGTTCAGTACAGAGGGGTCAGCACAGGGCTCAGGATTCACCAGCAGCTAGAGAAGATAACAGCAGCGATACCGAACTGCTATCTCTGTTCCTATAGTAACGCTCTAAAGAGTGGTCTTCTGCCTTTAGCTATATTGTATTGCCATAGGTGACATCTCCTGTCTCTTTGGGAATATTTGTTCACTGAGCAAAGATATCCAAGCATGCAAATGCTATCCAAGAATGTGCTCAGGAATTAAGCCACTCTTCCAGACTTGCAGAAATAGCCTCAATACAGGTCAACACAAGTTTACAATGAAGTTGACTGTAAAGCCCATGCGACAGGCCTGCCTTCTTATTCTGACTTTACACATGCAACTACAAGGTAGTATAAGCGGCTCCTGGACCGTAACTGCAGTTCCTAATGCAGTGTTAATAATGAAATAATGGTAGTAATTGCCTGATGTACCTGGCAGTTGAAAAGCATAAATGAATATATTGCTTCTGTCTTGAAGAACTTAAATGTTTCTTCAAAGCTGGCAGACCTTCTGTGATGACAAAGACAGAATAGGGGATAAATCCCAGTGGTTTCCAAGCAATCCCACTCAGCGGAGGGTTCGGTCTCTTGCCTGGAGAGCACTGACCAGGCGCAGCAGGTGAGCTAAGCCATCAGTATTTTTTTTAACTCCAACCTGGGAAAGAAAAGACAAGAGCTGTATTTTTTTTGTTTAGGTATGAGGAGGTGTGTATGTTACACATGCAGTAGCTCATTTAACAAGATAGCGTATGTGGTGATACACATCAGCCAAAAAGACCTATTACCTGGTTTATGTATTCAGCCAACATCTTGATTAGCAGCCGTCTTTGCCAAGATGGTCTTTTGTTTTTCACACAGAAGCAGATTCTAATTGTAGTAACAAAATGGATAATTTTCTTCATTCCAAACTGATAGTTAACTCCTGTCCTGGGAAGATTTCTGGTGCTGCACAGTGATAGAGTAAGGAGCAGGGTCGTGGAAGGCGGATGTTGTCCTGAGACTATGCAGTTCGATTTTCAAATGCTTGGGCATGTATTAGTTGTTACTGAAATAAGGCACGGCAGCTATAATTAGGTAGATAGATATCTCTGTCCTATCTAGAGGAAAGGAGAACAAATGGAAATGGTAGAGGCAATGATCGTGCAAATTCTGCGCTGAGGAAATCACTAACATCTGTGTAGGCGTAGCACCTTTACCACGGAAGAAGTTACTTGTTTGTCATGATTCTGAGCGTTTGCTGTGCTTACGTTTGGGTTGTGCTCACATTATAGTTGTAGAAACACATTGTTTTATGCCTAGTGACTTAAAGTTTATTATCTGAGGTGAATTATCAGTAATAATTAGCTTTCTGTTCCAATTTCATTATTGTTACATGCACAGTTTGAAATCAGATTGAGCCCAAGACCTGGTGCTCTGCGTTACCCTCTGAATCCAAGTGATTGCTTTTCAAGTCATTTCACCCAGTTCCCACCCTCCCCCTCAGTTCAGGCACCTCTGTGTTCACTGAAGTTGATGCACAGAGTTTCTGCACAAAAATGAGCAGTTAACTAAATGCTAATTAAAAGCAGCATGTCAGTTTATGGCGCACAGTAGGAGCAGTCACAAAAGAACATGAACCTGAATTAATTTTTATCCCTTCTTTTTTTCCTAGCCAGACCCCAGGAGGGCTGAGGAAAAAGCTTGTCAGGATAAGTTGGATGGAAACTTGAGATAGGCCTAAGGAGGTCCCAAGCCCATGTAATTTTATGTGAGAACCTCCAAATGCCAATGCGCAACCTTCTCTGCCTGCCACATCAACAGCCCACAACTTCTGAAACCCAAATACTGCCAGGCACGTCAGGCTCCCATTAGTGCCGGCACCACCAGTTAGCCACGGGCTTGATCCCATGAGGTCTGCCGATGTTACTGAGAGCTGAGGGCATTCAGCAGCTCACAGAAGTGATGAACATCCCTCATGATTAATCTCTACAGGCCTGATCCAAAGTCTGTTGAAGTCAATGAAGTTTTTCATTTCACTTCAATGGGCCTTAGGTTAAGCCTTGAGATACCGGATAGCAGCAGATAATGAGGGAAGGATGGAAAGCAAATCAGGTAGGGAAGTATGAAGAGAACTAAAAAGTGAGGAGGAGAAGCTCAGAAAAATTGAGTTCACCTCGCGCACACTGTAAATTGGGTTCATCCTGGGCTGCCTCCCTATACTCCAAGCACTTCAATTAAAGCAAATAAAAATCAATTCGGTATTGTTGGCAGCACTCAAAAATGAATCTGTACAAACCAAGGAGAGATCTTCACAAGCTGCGCCCCTGTACTTCAGCGGGAAATATGTGTACCTATAGTTATAGATCCATTTTTGAATGCTACCAATAGAAGAGAGAGAGATTTTTTTTATATGCTTTTTAAGTACAAAAGAGCTGGTTCCTTTAACTGTTTAGAAACTGTCAAATGTGTTTCCTGTGTCTTTTCCTTTTTCAGTGAAGCATTTTAAATCCAAATGCTTTCTTGGGAGTGACTTTGCCAGCCCTTGAAAACCATGAGGTGTGTGTTTGGGCTGATCCACCACGTTGGAGTGTGGCTTTTGTGTGGCATCCCACCTGACAGGGTGTTTTGCCGTCACTGTCTCTTAGCTTGCGTCCTTGCTTGGCTGTTCCCGTGAGTTAGGCGGTGTGGCCTCCTCAGGGCTGGATGGCCACCTCCCAGCCTGGCAGGAATTTCGTCTCCGGACGCACCAGCTGGGATCCACCACACCGTCCGATGGAAACTTTCTCAGCAGCCTTCCCTTCAGTTCCTTAGCCCCCGACTGGCACTATTTAATGTATGAAATATGTGTGCAAGTGGTAGAAGAGCCCTCATTTAAAAAAAAACACTGTGTAACAGAATAGTAGCATCACTCTGATAAAATCAGTTAAAAAATAGGATAGAGTAGTACTTTATATAACTAGTAATAATTTTACTATAATTTCTTAAAGCGACCACATGCTGTGAAGCTCTACTAAGAGACATATTTACTAAGGAGCCTAATCTGGTTACACTTTTTTACGAATGTGCTGTTAACTTCCTTGTCCCTGTAGTTCTCCACAGAGTACAGGGCCGAGAGCAGACGTGCGAAGGCAAGTTTGCCTCAGAACCGCTGACGTGTTCGGGGCAGCCCAAGAGTGCCTTGCGCTGAGGCAGCTGGAACAGGCCTCGGGAAGGTTGGAAAGCACGGCTTCGCCAAAATGCAATGGGATCCAGGCTCTTTCTTTCCAAGTTCTTGTGGGGTTGCAGTAAAACTAAAAATATGGTGCTAGGACATGTGTCCTTTCATAAGCAGAGGACTGACAGGAGTAGCGATCAGAAGAAAATATCCAAGCAGAGTGGGGAGGATAAGAACAGATGTTGTACAGAATATTTATTTTAGTTATTTCTGTAAAGCCCTTTATAGGCTACTTTGTAGGTATTAAATACCGTAGACAGTTCCCAGCGCATGAGCTCATTGTGGCTCAGAAGCCAAAGTCAATGGCACTGTGCAGAATATGTCACTGTGGTGTTTGGTCGTTGTCCCTATTGCTTTAGGGACAATGTGCATCTTATCAACCCATTATATAGCTCTGTACCAATTAATTATTAGATAGATGGTTGAGCTGCTGCTGTTGTTGTTGTTTTAGGGTTTTTTTGAGTCTGTTCCTCTTCTCCAGCTCTTAATTTTATTCGTCTGAGAAAGAAAAATCATATTGCAATGACAGGCGAAGATATCTTCAGGTCTGCCAGTGTCAAGAAGTGTTTGTAATCTTTTGACAACCTAACCGTATAAATCTAAGAGATCTGAATTTTTTCAGATACACTTGAGTTATTTTGTTTTAAAACCAAACAGAAGTTACCAGGTTTCTTACTTTGCGCAAAGCTCATAAGAAGGATAAAGATCTCTGATACTACCAACGAATGGAGTTATTCCCTTAGCTCAAAAAGCAGCTTCAGTCTTCCAGCCTCAGTGACTCTATGAGTCTGAGCAATAATCTTCCCAAAGCTTCTCATCCAGTTTCGTTAGTCCTGAAGTCCTGTAATGTTCAAAACGCCCTCCTTTGCCAGTGCCTCCAGTGAGACTGAGGATGTCGTGATACGGACACGTGCCGTTGAACCAGCCTCCTCTACCTGATCTCTTTTCTGGCAAAGTACTTCAACATACTAAGAATGCAATATCCACACAGAATGAAATCGTTGACTTAGTCCATTCCTCAATAACTGAGGCTGTGTGTGAGCTGTTACTGAACATGTAAAGCATTACTTCACTGAAACATTTTAGCACGTTAAGGCATCTCTCCAATTTCAAGAGCGGCTGTTGTAGCAGGTTGAAAAATCAATGGGCTCCTTGCCATCAGAGAGCACAAATCCCTTCATGTTACCTGTAGTTTCTCATTGAAGGCCAGCAATCTGTAATGACTTGGGACCACACATGAACAGAAATGAGCTTAACTACAAGTGCACGAGAGAGATCTGAAAAGATGTGTCATGAACTTTTGCTCTGAAATCACAGACCTCTGAGAACGATAGGAGACTCCCCGCTACCTATCGCAGCTTATCTCCTTCGTGTTAGGTAGCTGTGAGGAGTAGCGAAACGCAGGGCTGACTGTGCCGTATGGGCATGCTTGTCCTTCTGGGAGATCCCGTTACTGACTGCTAATTTCCACCTGCTTCTAAAATCCATTCCAATCTATTTCTTTAAAATACATGCTCTGCAGTCACAAATCAGATCTTTAAGAAGTCACCACAGAGTCATTTATCATATAACGAGTTTTAGAGAACAAGCTCAAAGAAAAGCCGATATACATGTGGCGTGTATAACACCTACAAACTCCCTGCGCACCGGCTCCTGTTCCCCGTCGATACCAGGAGCCGCCTCTGCCTGCGGGGACCAGCCCCGTCACTGGCGCTGCACCGTTTCTCTCGGTGCGCTGCAGAAGCCTCAGTGCACGTTTCAGATCCCCGATGGGGCAGAGGCTGGCAGCTAGAGATGGCTAACGTGGTTTTGGCTCCATGGAAGTGAAGGGTGAAAGCATGAGGCAAGCCCATGTTGTTGTTTGCATGAAATCATTTTTCTGTACTTGGTAGGGAGAATATTAGCAACTCACCAGTTATGTTCGTAGTATACATTCTATTATGGAGTAAAAAATGGCACAGAATTACAACTGCCATTAGCTGGGGGGATCAGCTGATGAGGTCTAAGATGGTGTTAATGCTTAAAAGGTTTGTACGTGGTCAAAGTAATGGGCATTTGACCTTGTAGCACTCAGCAACAACGCGCTTCCCTTACACGCTCAGAAGTGTACGTGGCTTAATTACTAGGCTGTAATCAGGGGGATTCCTGACGTTGTAGGATTCCAGTCTTTGGTGGACCCTCAACTCTAGCTACGAACCAAGTAAGGATCCCGTTGGGCTGGTCTGGAGGTCTGTCACTGCCTCATCACTGGGAACGTACAACAGTGTCTAGGAATAATACTATAGAATAATGTTATTAGAATAATATTAGTCTATATATTGAGAGAATATAATATATAACTATTATAACTATATATGTTGTATTATATTAGTATATTATGTACTATATATTATATTACTAATATAATTATATATTCATACTATATATAAAATAGAAAAAAATATGTATTCTATAATTCTGTATTGTTAGAATAATGTTATGATTAAATAGCGCCAGGTAACTCCCCAAATGACTTCATGGAGGGCTGTGTGAACTTTAAAGAAATGTGTGTGTTTTCTAATTCTGACAGTATAAAAATAAGAAAACTGTTGCTTGAAAAGTGCACATCTTTGGGATAGCTCAGAAGTTTGTTTGTTTTTCAAAAAGTCAATTTCATCGTTAAATTCATTATCAAATATTATAATACATATCAGACTCCTAAAATTTTCCTGCAACGTATTTGACACGAGGTACAGCAACTACGCTGGGCTTAAAAACAGAGATTTTACTAAGGAATATGTCTCATTCCTTGAGCATTGTGCGTATTCTTTTATGAAGAAATCTGGTTTAGATACACAGTCAAGATTAATATAAAAGTGTTAGTGGAAATAAAGAACAACTAATATTGAGTATAAGGGCGGGGGTTTTTTATTTTGCTCGGTAAAATTACTTGAGGCTAGCCCTAGGGCTTTTTTCTTCCCCCTTCTGCTGAAAGTATCAACATCAGAGCCTTTCTCATTTTGTCTACAACGCAGAAAAAAATAAAAGATCATCCTAGATTAAAAGGTTTATGTTAAAATGAGAATACTTACCCGTAAGTACAGCGTGCAGCTAACCCCACATCTGGAGAGTGCAGAGGTGTTTCCGCGGCTGTCTGGTCGATCTGGCGAGGGCTGATTGATGCCGCTCGCCGCCGCGGTGTCGAGGGCTCCGAGAGCCGCGGTTGCAGAGTTTGTTTGTCGCCACGCTCCTTGATGGCACTTCTGATGTTAGTCATCTGTCACGGTGCTTCGTCGTCTTGCCGGCTGTCAAACAAAATGGAGATGCGAGCGAGTTGATGATTTGCTTCAAGAATGTCAGTGTCAGGACTGTGGAAACTGATTTATAATAAGTCTTTACGTGGCTAAAAACAGCCAGTTGTTCAACGGGGCTCCGGCTGCGGGTGGCGGAACCGGGGCCTGCGGGAGCGGAGGGACGCTTGCACCGCTGCAGCGCGCCGCAGCCCTCCTCTTCGGGCTCCTCTCATCCCCTGACATCTCGGCTCAACTATTTGATGATGCTACTGTCTCCAGCAAACCACATGCATTATGTATTATTACTCAAAAAAAACGAAGTGCAAATTCTGCTTGGAGCGTGATTTCCAGTGTTTCATAGCATTTTCCATTCAGTCTACCAACTGTGGGGAAAGGTGTCCCCCGCTGAGACACTTCCCCATAACACAAAAAAGCTGTAGCCTCTTATTTCAAGTTTGTTACTTCCTATCAAGGAATAAAAGAAATTTAATTACTGACAGAGTTTCCTTTGGCGGTAGAGGAGAACGATCTTCGCGATGGGGGCACTGAGCCAGGCCTTGGGTACCAGGGGCAGCTCTTGCCTCTGCTGCAGCATCTTTGTATGATTTCTCCCACGTCGCGTGGTCTTTTCCTTTGCCTCATCCAGCGATAAAGTGGAGCAATAATACTTGCCTCCTCTTACTCCCTTTGTGTTATCTGTTTGCATTAATAGTTCCTTAAGGCATAGACAAGTCCTTACTGTTTCAATATGTATTGCCTAGTATTATAGGGGGATCCTAACCTTGATGGTGATTTGTGGGTATTAATACATAATTATAAATTATATTCCTTTGTTTCAGTGATATTCAGTATGGGTTTAACAGAAAAAAATATGAAGGAGAAGGTATGAATGGAACTGGAATCGAAACCTTGGCATTGCTCAGACTGCTCTGTTAGGTCTGTTTTATCATTATTCTTCAACAGTTCATGCATAAATAAATGATAAGGAGGGCCACTGATCTTCTCTTGAGAAAGACGGCTATGTCTCCTGTCATATCAGAGCATGGAAAAGCAACCTAATGATTAGAGATGTCACTGATGGCAGGTTCCAGGCATAAACTGCTATAATCGCTCCGGAAAAAAACCCCAAACGGACGTACAGAGGAAGCTGACTGTCAAAGCACATCTTGGTAAAGTGCCTACGCAAGTTCAGGGAGTGAAAATAAAGAGAGGAAGGAAATAAGGCAATGGTAAAAATAAACACAGTGCAGAAAGATCATGTTGCAAGTTGAACAGCACTTTGGCCTCTTGCTGGCATGTTCAGAGACTGCCATAATGTGGCTAATGAGCGGGCTAATCGGGAAACAGAAATGCCTGCAGAAACAAGCAAGTGTGGTGGGGAGACAAAACACTCTTCTATGCTGATTCAGTTCTTTCTGACCATAAAAATTAAAATACAGGATGAATAAGAAGCTGGAGTGAAATACAGGGCCTTGTTATCCTGAAATTGCAGTATACCATATATAATGTGGATGCTTTTATTCCTACCAGTATATATTTTTATTCTTAGGTTGCACATTAGTCTCCGAGGAGACATACAGCCCATGCACTGTGGCTTTCTGCCTGCTGACTGAGCAATTCCACTTAGTCTGCCATTGCCACCACCGTTACTGCTGACAGATGCCCGCCAGAGTTCATACGCGGTGCCCGCTTTAATCTATAGGATGCACCTGCAAGGGTTTTATTTCAGGAGTCTGTCAGGTAAGGCACAGCGTGCGGAGGAAACACGAAAGCGAGGAGAGGTCACCCTGGGAAGATGCGGTAGCCGCCAGACAGTTTGACATTGGAGCCGAAGCTCTTAGTTCTGACAGATTTCCAAGGTGCCCCGTGAGGGCCGCGGACATGGAGAAGAGAAGCAAAGGGAAGACTGATAAGTAGGAAAAAGAAGGAACAGATTTTGAGACATACTTCTGAAAGAATAAATTGGATGAGAAAGGAGAGCAGAGCAAGTTAGGGAATACTACAGAGGAAAACAGAAAAATACAGGAGGAATATAGCAGGAAATTGTTGATGCAAGAATGTGTCATGAGCTCTTACAGGGAGGTAGAATAAAGATTAGAGTGAACGCAGAAAGGGAAAAATATGAAGGTGACACGAAAGTGAATAAGACATTCTCAGCAAGGTTGGTCACACAATATTCAGTGACTGGATTATTTCATAGCTTAATGTGTTTTATCAGGATACAGTAAATAATTTCTGACAAACACATTTTTGGCAGAAGTCGATTAACCTAGAATGTTCAGAAATAATTTGATGAATATAACAGAAAAGTGCAGGTGACAGTTCAAAAATGTATTAGGACACTATTTCTTTCTGCTATTTGTGCAGCTTAAAGTAATAGCTTCTGAATATACACTTGTCAGTCATTAACTAGAAAGCCGACTAATGACATTACATGCTTATTTTACCCCTTTATATTTCGGGAAGTGCAGCCAAATTTTTGCACTGCCTTGAAGTATAAGTCAAATGTACCCTTTTAAAGAACTATGTGTGCGAACTTCACCAGTGTGCTTACCTTTACGAGAAAGGCACAGACCCTGTCGTACCTACCGTGTCCCCCATGGACTCGTGATACTCACAGGTATTATTTCACAGACAAAGCCGGTCATGGTAATTATTTTTGTTAATGCACTTTTTTTCCCCAAAAACTGATTCCTTAAGGAGATATCAAATACCTGCATATAACAGCAAATAATGTTTCTGAGGTTGCCTCCTCTCTCAGAGATAATTAACTCATGAAGGAAGGTGAAATCTATTTTGTGTGTTTTCGTACTGCAACTCCTCATTATTCCAAACTCTCCACGTGCCCTCAGTGATGTTGGAAGTCTTTGTCCAAATGCATTTTGGAATTTCGTAACAGGTAAATAAAGTTGTTAATGATGTCATGGTAATGGATCGGGTTTTTTTTAGTGCAGAGCTCCTAGTAATTTTATATTTACCTGTCTTTCACCCATGGAATATATAGTGAAAAAAGAGTTTGGGCTTAACCAGAAGGTGAAGGGAAACTCCAAAACAGGCTGTCAGGTACTATAGTGCCATCCAAGCAGATGGTGATAAAGCTGAGTGGTCTCATCTGTAGATCACAATAAAGCTTGGCACAATTCACCTCTGCCTTGAAAGTCTTAAGAACAGTTAGACTTTCCTGTTAGAAACAAAACCAAAATATGTTTATCAGAAAAACCTTGTGTCCGAGAGAAGTAAGAATGTATCATCAGAGGAGCTTCTGCCTGAATCCAAGCAAAAATATATATCTCTCTCCTCTTATAATAACAAGGAGAAAAATAAGGATTCGTGTGGAGATCCAAATTCCCAGCAGAGTATGCCCCCACCCTCACGTCTGTGGAAAATGGCTCAACACAACCACATACTGGTCAGCTGCTGCACGGGACATCCAAAGCGAAGGAGGGTGCTGCCGTGTCAAGGTTGCTTCAACTTCTTCCCCGGTGCGGGAAGGGCTCTTGGGACCCTTTGTGCCCCAAAACTTTTGGGGTGGATTTGCACGAGGAGGATGCATGCTTCATGGCAATAGCCCTCAACACAGTTGGGCATTAGCAAAAACAGTCCTGGGGAAAAATAAGGAAATGCTCATGGAAGAGTTGGGCTGAAGATAGAAACGTGACCAGAACGCACCGACAGGTTTGTGTTTCCAGCAATGAAAACAAATACGCGCATCAAACTGCTTCGGAAAAATGCAGCGTGCAGCTCCGTCTCCGAGAACAGCGTCGTCGGTCTGCAGCGCTCCTGCGGTGCCTCCTGCGCTCCCGGGGCCCCACGCTCCCCTCCTGCCCGCTCAGCCCCGCTTCCCTGCGTGCGCAGAGGACGGAGAGCCGGGGTACTGCTCCTTGCCGTTTCCCAACATGAGCTGTTTCTCACATCTTGCTCCAGGCCTGAAAGAGGAGTGACGATACCATTGCCTATAGAAAGGAAGGTCAGATTATTGCAGAGGAAGAGCTGGATAGCTTTGAAGATTGTACTACTGAGGTGAGATTAAAAATCGCAGTGCAGGCTGCCGCGTAACGGGAGTGCGTGCTGCGAGCGGGGGGCCTCTCGGCGGCAGCAGCAGAAGACAGGGCCAGCTGATCATAGCGTGGCCATAACTTCAGTGATGAAACTCCAAAAAGAGAAAAGTTAACTGCGTGAAACACTGGACAAAGCTTTTATCAGTAGAGATCTAAAATACTAGTGGTACCTTACAGGACCCTGTTGGGGTTCATCTAGAACACTTCACGTGGCAGCGGAGCATCTTTCTTGCAGAAGAGGCTCCTTGGGTGATCAAAGAAATCCAGAGTCTGTCCTACGAGAGCAGGCTGAGGGGGCCCGGCGGCTTTAGCCTGGCAGTACACAGCTCTGGTGGGGATGCAGTTCTGCTCTTAGAAATAAAAATACCCGGCTGTCACAGAAGCTTCTTGAGGTGGCAGACGATACAGGCGTGAGACCAGCCCGCTAATCGCAAACAAACTTACGCTGGGAATTAGAAAAGTGTTTCTACAGTTACACTGAGGTGCTGAACAGCCTCCTTACTGGACTAATGTGGCAATGTAATTAATTTTAATGTGGAGCATGATAAATTTATGAATGTACTTACAGAAGGTAGTTTTCTGAGAAAACAGAGAAATCGTCTTGGTGAGTATAGGCGTTTCTTTTTTGTCTTGGGCCCTACAGATTCTTTTTTGTTGGGCCAAATATGCACAAACGCATCTGCAAAATGTCGAGGAGTCCAGAGCTTGTTCCAGCCTGAAGTTCATCCTCAGTTTTAACCATGACGTGCTCCTGATGATGTGCTCCTGTTTGCCGGGTGAAATGCATGTTGGTTGGTGGTTTGGCCTGTTAACTAATTATCTTTCAAAGCTGAAACATTCTCCAGCCCTAGAATACAGGAGTATTGCAAGATTATTTCATTTTTCTATTCCTTGTAAACATGATCCCTCCGTATTCAAAAAATGTCTCCTGAAAGAGGCCTTCTGTTTACTTAGTAACTGACTGCATCTCTCCTGGAACGGTGATATGTTTATTTCCACGTGAAGCCAGATTTAAGGTTGCAGTTTAGAAAGCTGGGTTTTGGCAAGGCTCCGTTAGAGAACTTTGCATTACTGGCTGTCCTTCACTGTTGGAGAGCCGGCAGCTTCACTCCCGAGTAGAGCTGCCTGAGCCCCTCGTTCAGCCCCAGCGCCCTTACTCCATTTTCTAATAGGAGGAGCTTTACCCAGTACTCACGGTCTCTTTTTTTCCTCTGGAAAGTGTATCTCGGCGTCGCCAGCTGCGGCTCAGGCTGCAGAAATGTTGCAGGTATCGTACTGCCGTCTGGGAATGACACTGCATCCTGTAGCGCTTCCGCACGGAGAAGACTCTCCGTGGTGGATTCATTTGCAAACTGTTCCTTTGGTTACCTTTGTCAAAGATAACCATGTCTTGCCCAAAGGCTTGGGGGGCGGGGAGGAGTTGTATTTTTCTTTTTTAATATTAATTACATTTGGTTTGTTTGCATTAGCATCTGTGGAATAAGAGAAGCCAGCCTTCTGCCTGGCAGTACTTTATTTACCCTGGAAAATGACTGAAGCCAGTAACAAATAAAGCATTTTAATGCAGCAGGGATGCAGAAGTTTCTTTCTTTCTTTCTTTCTTTCTTGCATGTTTATGCAGCTGCACTTTCATGAATTCGAGTTTGTCAGTGAAAATCAGGCAACTTAGTTGTCTGCATGCAAAACCTGGGGACGGCTTGTTCTGGAAAATTTCTGCTCAATTCAGTGAAGTCCAATCTTCAGTTTTCCAGATTTCTGGGGAACATAGTTTGAGTAAAAATGATGCTTAGACGTCAAGACTGTGCCCCTGTGATGTTCTCATTCTTAACTGTTTCTTAATGAGAAAGTTTACTGTAACCATGGAGAGGATTTTCTGAGGCTTGCACTATAAGGTGGGAGAACTAGCGAAATACCAGCTAAAAGTTGATGTTAGAATGATGCTTCTAATCATAAAAAGTTTAACTGATTTCTTTTATATCCATGACATATACATTCATTTTAGACAGACTGATAACTTACTGTTCTAGTCCATGTCTTAGATTAGATTGTGCTTCTGCATTTTCTTCAGAAATAGTGTGCAATTTAAATGTTATGTCTTGGGTGAGCATCAGCAGAAGATTAGGATGAGGGAGTAGTATTCTCAGTATTTTTTAATATTGCCCTGGAAAAAGTGGTATGACCGCTGTTCGGTACACAATCTAAATTTAAATAGCTTATACCAGCTTCCTGGGTAAGTGTACCCACTTGACTGTCATATATGAAACAAGTAATACAAGCAAGACATAGTCACTTGGAGAAAATGCCAAGAAGAAGAAAGCTAAGATTACGGGCAATGAGAAGTTCGTGGACAAGTGTATCCGATAGTTCACAGTACAGGGAAATAATTTCACTTAAATATAGGAGACTCAAAGAGAAGAAAATCAAGGCTAAGGTGCTCAGAATGAACCTGTTGTTTATCACAGTACCATTTCAGCTCCTGATTACTGATGACATTCAAGCTACAAATAAAGCTCAGATATACAAGAAAAATCTAACATAACCATTTTTTTCATATGGATGTGTGATAAGAGGCATTACCAAGAAGGAAGGAAAACAACTAAATACCTTCAAAAATAAAATACTGAAGTAAATTTTGAGTTTGTACCAGAAAATGGTTTACAGAGGAAAGGATCAAATACAGAACAGATAGCTGTAGGAAGGGTCAACAGTAGCAACTGTAATTAAATTGCAGTGATTTAAGCAGGCAGGGAATGGGGCTGGGATGACGGAAGGGTCTCATGGAAAATCGTTCTCCTCGGGCTCAACCCCCTGGCCAGTGATGGGGAAGAAAAGGGGAGTGTTAAGCAAGGCTTGAAGCTCTTGCCATGAATTGCAAGTAACAGGAGAAGACATCGTACAGAAAGGGTGGGCCAAGAAATCCCCATGGACAGAAGCTGGACAGAGCAAAGTTGGCTCTTGACAGAGACGCGCCTGGGCCGCGACATGCAGCCTTAGCTGCGCTCGAGCAGCGGTGCGGCTGCTGGGTAGTAGCAGGGGGAGCGCACGGACCGTGTCGCAGCGAATTCCCCGGCACCCTCGGGGCTGTGCCTGGCCGAACGGCTGGTGGAGGTGACTCTTTAATGGCTTTGCACGAAGCTCGTTCTCCAGGCGCAAACGGTCCCTGCAGCCGGTCCGGCAAGGGCAGCAGCTCCTCCCCACCCCTCGCCGCAGCCACCAGCGCCTTCCCCCCTTTTGGCATCTTGCCCTCTGCTGAGTGGTCGAAACCACTGCTTGTTGCCGAACGCGGTGCTGGGCGTGCCGCGTGTTACGCTGTGCACGTGGTCTCCTCGTCTGTTTTTCTGCCAGTTGTAAACCTGTTGATATATTTTACCACAGAACTGACTACGTGACCAATAAATTCGCAGGTTGTCAGGCTTGCCACTGAAGGACAGGTACATCGCTAGGATTATAGGAATCGCGTTGAAAAACCTGGGTGAAGATGACCTGCGAAAGACTTGAAGGGAAAGGATCTCCTTTCTCAACAAGACAATAAGAGCTGAGAAAGGTCTTTCCAGAAAAGAAACAGCCAGGAGTATGAAGGTCCAGTGTCAAATGGAAAATAAAAACTTGGGAACAGGGGTGGTGGTTGTTTAATAAATAAAAGAGTATGTGACTTAAAAATGGTGAAATAGTGATCAGAGGCATCCAACATTTTGGTATGAGCTTTGGGAAAATGCTGAACAAATCGAGCCCCAGATTTCGTTCCTGTGCACATCCCAAGGCTGCGCGCTGTGCTGTGAGCAGGGAGGCTGCACTGCTCGTCCCTTGTGCCTCCGAGAGTATTTTGAGAGAGAGAAACAGGGACGCTGCTCTGCAGTGTCCCGCACCCCCCCGTGCCTGACGTGCCATCTACCGGGTGCATTTTGCATTAATAGCTTTATAATTGCTCGTGCTTGGGGCAAGGACTGTCGTGGTAGTACAGCACTCGTGGGTACTGCTACAGAGCAAATAAATCATGGAAATTGTCTTTGCTCCCTGTCCTATACGTTTTAACTATCTTTTGCCTCTGGTGCCTAGTTTTGGCAGATAATTTTGTCATCACTTGGAATTGATTGCATGAGGGATTTGGTAGCTATTTGAAATGATCAACAGCTGTGAACACCTATTTGTCTGAAAAATTGCATTTTAGCATCTTAAATGCCGTAATATATGTTTAAATTAATGCCTGTGTTCTCAAAGAGGTGGTATCGTTTGGGGGTTGTGTGTGAAACTAGACCTGGAAGTGGAATGAATGAGGAAAATAGGCTACAGTTAAGAAGTCAGTGCTACATTTTTGCAGAGGTTCCTCTGATATATTTCCGGGCTTCCTCCTAAGTGGCTGCTTTCAGTCTCCTGTGAAAGGAAATATAAGCTGAAAAATGCTTGGGCTTTTTTGGTCGAGAGGTCAGTGTTTTGGTCCTGGCTTTGACAATACCTTCTTGAGTGATGCTGACTAAAAAGCAAGTACCTTTCCAGCGTGCCGGAGCGGCCCGTGCCGTGACCTGGCAGCAGCTAGCAACTTCTGCCGGTACTAAAAACACTCTGCGAGTTCATCTTACCTGAGGATCTGAGTGGTTATAGACTCTCACGTATTGCACTCTGATGCATGTAATAAAACAGTTACTCCAGAAACTTTCTCTGTGCTTCAGCTACCTGGCGCAACCCTATTTGTTGATTAAGTAATACTGGAATTCAGAGCATCATAATAATTTAAGTAGTGGCCAGTTTAACTTATGTCAACAATGATTTAGACCATGGTAGTAATTTAAATATTGTGCAAATTAGTTTATACTGTCAACGCTGATTTAGAGTAACATGGCAAAACCTGTGAATGTCTAATTATTTAATATCTGTATCTGAAGTGAAGTCAATTTTGCATCTTCCAAAATTGCAAAATACAGATTGCTTTCACACAGAGACAGGATGCACCAAATACCAGCCTGCAAGAACTTTTTTTATGTTATGGTAATAAAACTCTTTAAAATACCGGTTTTAGAGGGGAAGTGCTGACGCAAGCCTAACTATAGAGATACAAATGGCAAGGCTATAATCATTGCCGTTCAGTTTCCTACCCAGTGGATGCAGCGGGGAGCTGAAATGTGGGTTTGAATGCTGCCTCCCCAGTGAAATGAGATGTCTGTCTGCCTTTTCAAACCTGTGAATCTCCTATCAAGATAATTTCATATGCTGATATATATGTCTTATACCAAATTTATATTGTTAGGATCATACTTATATTCTGAACCCCCTGAAGCATGCAATACTTAAGTGGGCTAAAAAGCTTCCAGTCTTCATCTCTCCCATCAAATTGTCTTCCTGCGAGAGGCAGAGCTCTGCTCTCTGCCCTCTCCAGTCTGTTTACCAGCTCGAGTCTTTCAGTCAAAGTCGCTTTATTCCAGACAGTTTAAGATTCCTTTTAGAGCTGATTGCGATTTCCTCCTCCCACTTTCCTTCTCAGGCAAAATTACACATTCATTAATCAGTCTATTTTTGTTTTAAATCCATTTCTTCAAAGATTGGGCTATCTGAGGGCAAGCCTTTCTCAGAAATTATAGGCTATCTGTTGCATGAAACAATCATTTAAATGATGCCTCTGTAAGCTCTTTCCTAGTCCATTTTAGTGATGATAGCAGGCAGCGGTATTGCCAGTTGAACTGACTTGGAGGAATCAAGGGAAATGCAGATGTTGTCTTGTTGACAATTTTATGAGCAAGCCGAGCGCAGGCGCTAAAGGTCGAGCATTGATACGGGCGAGATTTGGGGAGGGGAGAGGAGGGAAGTGTGGCAAAGGAAACATTTCCAGCTTTTTTTTTTTTCTTTTTTTTCATGAAAGCATCTCTCTCTCTGTGTTCTTGGCTCTGCTCAAGGGCCGCCTCATGGTGCTGGAGGCTGCGGGAGCTGGAGCCCCGTTGCCTCTGGCTCCTGCTGTGGTCAGCAGCAGTGGCGAGGGGACTAATCCAGAGCAGCCTCTGCGCCTGCAAGTGAGGGTAGCCTCTTACAGGGACGTGCGGAGATAAGACGGGACAGGCGGGCTCCTGGCCCTCTCCTCGTAAGCGCTTTATCAGTTGCAGCTCACTCCCTTGTTCTGGATGACGGCACCGTGCGGCTCCTCTGTGGCAGCCCCGTACTGCCTGCACGTGGCCCAGGTCCGCCGTAACGGCGGGCAGCGGGAATGGAGGGTCAGCTCTGGCGTTTCGGAGCGGGTGCCGCCCGTGGCTGAGGTCGTCCCTAAGCTGCTCGGGCTCGCGGCTGGTAACGCGGCCCTCGGGCAGCACGTGCACTGCCAAAGGCAGGCCTAGGAAAACCGGTTTGCTCCTGTGCGGTATGGTGCGGTGGGTTTTGTTTTGTTTTGGTTTTTTTTTTTTTTTTTTTTTTTTTTGAGGCCACTGATATTTTCAGAGTTGTTCAATGTTTTTGAAGAACTCTGGCAATTCCTTGAGAAAAAAAGAAAATCCGCGGAAAACGCTGTCTGTTCTTTGCGGTTGGTTCCTCCCCATAACCACTGGCTGCGGCAATCCACCAGCGACAGACAATTTGCCATCTGCCTGTCTGTGTCACCAGCCTCGGAGCCCATTATGAATAGGCCCATTTGGGTTTTTAGAAAATAAGCCACTTGTCTCAGCAGTGCAAATTATTATTTCTTTGCCTTTCTAATGAATTCATATTAGATAAAAGATGAAAGATGCAAGTTAATAAAGTGTCTGCCTCTTCATGTTTGTATGAGGGGCTTTTTTGAGCAGTTTGATAGTGCGGGACAGACTGAACACAAAGCGAAGTTCTGGACCGTCCCACACCGAGCACAGAAAAGCTGTTTTTCATTGTCTTTAATGAAAGATAAATAAACCCAGCCACATGCTGGCCAAACCTATTTTAAAGAGCTTTCCTGCGGTGTGGATTGGCATGATTAGTTACTGTTCAGAGGGACAACGCAATTTGATTGATAAATAGTAAAGAAGGTAACTCAACAGTGCAAATGAGTTACGCTCTTTGGCACAGAAAGGGACATTTTTATCTACTTTTCCTTTGCTCTTGGAGCCTAAACAGCTTAGCAGAGATTCACGACTGCTCCTTGTTATACCCCTCTGGGTATAGAGGGGTCAGACGCTAGGGCTTCTGGTGACACAGGTCCTTTTCGGCTCCTCCGTCTTTCCCCCAGCTCCGGCTCCCTGGTGAAAATAAGCAGCAGAGACCATTTACAGTCCTAATGTTGCGCGCCTAGGTGATTCACGCCATGATATATCCTTGGCTGATGCGTTAAAGCTGGTTTAGGGCATGATGAGAGAATTATGAAATCATTCTGAGGGCCGCGTTCTTTCATGCGCCCCTGTCTCTGAGACGAGGCAGGGCTGTGCCTTTATTCTGGAACTCCCTGATAAACAACATTTCAAGCAACTATCTAATGTCACCTGCTGAGATGTACCCAGATGTAAAATCTTCTCTTTTCCTGTTCCTTTTGCTACATTTTTCTAGTGACTTTTTAAGAAGAGGGGCAATGGGAAGAGAATTTTGTATGTGAGTGATTTTGCATTTTTCAATGGCTGGCTAATTACAGAATTTATTGTACGTCAGTTCCTTAATACTTTTTAACTAAATCCTTTTTTTATTTAGCATGTGTAATTCTCCAATCTGTGGGAGCAGAATGAATATTAGTGTATTATTAATACTTGTTATCATAACTGAATATCTTTCCCACACTGACTATTGGGAACCATAAAGAAAACCAGCTTTAATGTTAGTTTGTTGGATCTCTTCCAAAAAATATTGCCAGAAAGGGTGCTGAACCTCAGAAGGAAGGAGCAGATTTGTTTATGTTGTTTCAGGTATGGATGTCCTTACAGGCCAAAGAGGGATGAACACCCATGTAGCTGTCATAGCCTGCGCAGCCCTGGGCATGGTGCAGAATGACAGGGAACATCTGAATTTTCTCTGCGTTAAGAACAGTTCTGTTGGCTGTTGGTGCTCCTCCCTGCTCTGACAGGGAAGTACTTTTTAGTGCGTTTTGACTGGAGCTCAGAACATTGCATATCCACAGCGTAATGCTCAGCGCAGGCTACAGCAGCTTCATGGACCTCTGCGCGATTGAGGCTTTAGAGAATTTGGTCCAAAACCTCCAGTGCCATTCAGGAACAGAGCCTATAATTCAGCAAGGTACTGAATTTTTTTTATAGGTGAAGCACTATCATTGAGACCAGTAGGACTAACGTGAATTTGACCTTAGGTGTGTGTTCAAGTGCAGGATTGATTTGTAACCCAAATAGGACAAGAAAGCAAGAACAGTAGCACAGTGGTTGGGCACTGGCCAACAGTATTCTCATATTCAGTACCCGAGGGGTTTGATGTAAAGCATCCTTAAAGATAAAATGTTGGCTAATGTAGTTTGGGACAGAAAGGGCACACTAAGCTACATTCCAGAGGCTGGAAGAGATGTGCAACCATAAACTCTGACTCCGTTTCCTATATTTCAAAGGCTTGCATTTAACCACTACTCATATTTGGAGAGGCACAAGATTAAGATTAAGCAACATTTATTCCATACTAGCATCCTTTTCGTCAGTTATTATCACGTGTTTATAAAAAAAATGTCTGAGCACTCCCATTATTTCACCAAAGTAAAAAATATTTATGAGTTTCATGTATTTCTGAATACATAGTGTTTCTGAAAATGAAAGAAGCTATATTTACAGCATATATCTCTAGGCAGTGGGATGCTCTGCGTTCATGTGGGTATGACTGAATTTGTTGTGCTCCTAGTTTAATAATGGCCCGTTCATAAATGGACTCAGGTTGTAACCGTTTGACCAGAGTGTAATCCTGTGCCCTTCCAGGTTGTTAGCAGGCTTCTCATTTGCTTCCGTGTTTGTTTGATGAGGCGTCACGACACGGATGTTGGGTACAGCAACACAATCATAATTCCTAGGGCAGGAAATACGCCTTCAAGATAGCTATGAGACTTTAAGTCAGGGTAAGAGACTGTCCGTTTAACTCCTTGTCTTTTGAAATATTGCAAAAAAGTAGTTTCTAAGGTAGTAAGATACTAATTAGTAAGATCATCGTTTTCATTTTTAGAAATGTTCAGATGAAAACTTTTATTCACACAGACTGCCAAGTAAAAAGTAAATTGCCAAGTAAAACCTTGATAAGATTTGCAAAAGAAGCAAGAATTAATAAAATATTTGCTATTGGCATAAAGAGTGTCTGCAATGAGAGGATCCCAAATATACATGGGATTTTTGGTGAAGTCAACTCTTTCTGTCAATAGGACTATACAAAGTGCATTTCAGCCTAGTTTAACCAATTTTATTTCAATCAAATTTAATACTAATACTTCTCACCAAACTAATAATAAAAAAGGCTTTTATATCAAGCAGAGCATTCCAGACATCCTGAAATCCACATTCTTTTGTTCTGATTTTTTCCCCAATCTGCATTCTGATTTATGGATACAAAATTTAAAGTTACAGAAATGTGAACGCATTTAAAAAAAAATTGCACTGATATATGAGCTTAAGCAATTTCAAACTAAACCATAATATATGCTTTAATAATATATGCATTTTGACTATATTCCCAAAGAGATAACTGCTTCTGCAACTGTAAGATACTCCCCTCATGTTCTGCAAATTCCTGGTGGAGAAGTGACTTCATTCCATACTCTTTCTGATAGTTGACACACAAAATGACTCATGACTTTTCTCGTGCTCCACAAAAATCTAACCGTGATATGTTAATGGCCTTCATTAGATGTGTCACTTAACATCCCCCGGGCCCCATCATGCACTTGTTGTCCTCCCCTCCCACTGAGATGTTTTATCACTCTTTTAATGATGCGAAGGGAGGTGCGATCTTTTAGCAGCGGCACCCGAGACGTCTATGATGGGATGATAAAATGAACTGTCATCTCCCAGATCCAGTGCAACCACCATAACCGCTGGTCTTCCCGATCCCCTCAAATCACTCTACATTTCAGGATAGCTCTCTAGAAATGTATGCCAGTAGCCTGCTTTCATGCTTGAACTATGTTACGTGATTAATGTTTAATGAGTTCATTATCCTATTTAACATTTCATGGATAATTTGTGATTATTTAAAAATAAACATGTATATTCAAGGTCTGAATTAATGGAGAGAAAAAAGCAAGTGCTGAATTACATGCATATTGATAGGGTAGGTAATTGCTTAGAACAGGAAAAATACTCTCCTGCTCTGCCACATACAACCCAAACATATAAATAGGGTGTAGGTAGATACGTGTGCACATGCATACGTGCACACACACACACACACACGTACATCAGCTTGCTATATGCACTTCTTTAAAAAGTAATATTAAGATAGCTCTTTCTGCTACAAAGGAAATTCTTGACTCAAAAGAGATTTCTATCACCTGTTCCCTAAAATAATGCAAGATAACTAGCTGGTTAAGCCTTAGATGTTTTCAACTTGTGCATTTCAATCATTTTCTCACATAGGCACATAGGGAAATACAGAATATAAAAGGTAAAATTGGGTTTGATTTTCATGTATTTTACGTTTCAAGAGTCAGTGAGAAAGGGAGGATCCTGCTCATGAGGGCTGTGTTAAAAAAGGATTCAAGTGTTTTTGAAGTATATCTACCTGATTTAAAAGGCATTCCTTACCACAGTGTTTCCCCTCTTGCACTACTACTTTCATTCTGGCTACATTGCTGTTTCTTTTGCTGTCATCTACTTTGAACATGATGATCTTTACAGCACATGGGATATAACTGATAACATTATCTCCTGGTAGACATCACATGCCAGATAGAGAGATTTGTATTTAGCATACAGCACCTGAAACAAATATGTGTTCAGCCTCAGCTTGACAACATCCTTTAGATTACAGCTTCTTGGTTTGCTTAACGCAGTGTTATGCTAGACGAGACTTGCGAATCAGAAACTGTTATAAGATATTTGTGTCTAAATCAAAACCAATATTCACCCTAGATGAAATCCCAGTCCTCCACAGAAGCCAAGGAAATTTTGCCTTCGACTTTGCTGTGACCAGAATTTCAATCGGAGTTGTTGCACAGAAAAACAATTGAATAGCTTCGGTGGTTATCACTTCAGTCAATCTCCTGCATTTTTATTAAATTAGTACCCAATAACAATAACTTCTGGGAATGTTAGAGGACAACAGAAGAACAAAGAAGGAAAGGAAATCTTGAGAGGTAAATATTTTTCTTAGAGAGGCAAATACTTGCTCTTAACAACGGTTATAGTTAGGTCCCAATCTGTGGAAACCTCAAGAGGAACAAACAATTAGTCTGTTATAATCCGTATCAAAGCAAAATTAATGCTGTCCCTTGGGGTTACATATGCCTGGGCAATTTGTGATAGAGAGACGTTATTGCAAACACACTCTGGAATCTGCCCAGGAATAGATTAGTCCGTGGCAGAGATGAACAAAGTCATCCTCATCGGTGTGCTCTGGCAGTGCAGCGTGGCTCGCGGCGGGCGGAATCACGTGTGCGGGCGGCAGGAGTGCAAAAGGACAGAGCACACGCTTGTGGGGCATGGTTGTGTTGGCGCAGAGCAGTAGGCCCAGGGAAAGCAACCAGATGTGGGAAGTATTCTGTTCCAACGGTTTGAAGACCGTTTTGTACTGAGTGGAAAATGGTATCAAAATTAGCACAAGATAGTTCTGCTAAGCCAGTGCAGCTATTAGAGTTGCACCATGAAAATAATTACTAAGTTCTGAAAACATATGGGAGCCAAAAAATACTCCTTGAACTTGCATGTGGAGTTTGCAGACAATTATAGGCAGAAAAACATAGCAAAAATATAAATGCATATTGTTACTAAATGAACTCAATAAGGCTGCAAAGGAAGCACACAAGTTCGGAGTCTGATTTCAGAGACCCTATTTCTGTTTTGTCACTGCTACTTTAACTACCAAAGGTTGAGCCAACCCTGTTGTTCCAGCTGCATGGGCTAAAGTTAAAGGTCACAAATTTTTAACAACTAACTTTGAGCTAGAAATTAAGTGCAAGACTATGTTTTTCTTTTCTGAAGGCGGGCGGGCCATGCGGTTCCTCCCTGGGGTTCTGTCGGCAGCGTAACGTCGTCAGGAGGTCGGCACAGAGGGAAGCCAGGCTCCAGTAACGCTGCGTGAGAGCACCTCAGCAGCCCCGCCACGTACGGAACACCCAGGAGCTGGGCTCTCCTTATTTTCATTTTCGTGGTTTCCCATAGTTCATGTGGACTTAGAGTACCCATCTTCGGCAGTGCGGGCCGACGGCAGAGGAGTATTCCGGGAGCGCAGAGTGGGGAGGACGGCCAGGGGGGCGAGCGTTCCTGAGCCCCGCGGCGGCTGTGGTGCCGCTCGCAGGCAGGGCGCTGCGCGTCCCCCGCCGGGGCCAGCTGCAAAGGCGGCGGCGGCGGGAAGAACCAGGAGGGCGGCGGAAGGGGAAATGAAGGGCAGGCTATTTCACTGCTATCCTCGTTTTCCCTTGGTTATCCTTGCGTTGTCTTTTTTGTTTGCGTCTGCTGAACAAGTGTCCGCTCCAAATGACCTATAGCCACGTGGCCAGCAGGCTGCAGGAACGCGGGCGGCGTGTGGCTCGGCTGAGCGGCGGGACAGCGCTCCGGCAGCAGCCGCGCGCCGCGACAGCGGGTGAACGCCCCTCCCACGCGAGATGCGCTCGAGGGCTTTCACTGGTTAGCAGTGAACTGTGCTTCGACGCCAGAAAGTGCTGTGCGGGTTCGCTGCCCAGAAAAGTGGTCGCCAGTTAGCAAATATCTACCCAAAAGTCAGAAGAAATAAAATGCAGAATTTCAATTCTGCTGACAAATAAGGGAATTTGGGGAGACAACTAATGTTTTCAAGTGTTTAAAAACTGACCGCTATTTGTCCTTTTCTAAATTACGCAGCTGTCACACTGATGGTAAGAGAACTGAGAGTGGAAAAAAAGCAGAAATCATGCTTTTCTTCATATAACTGAGTACATTTACAATTAAAATATATACTTATTCGGCAAAACTGAACTAAAACCTTTCACACAATTGTATTTCAGTTAGAAATGCAGGAATGTTACATCATCTTACTGCTAGGGTATAAGATCATAATAAGAAGAGAACATTTAAACTAGATTTATCCCCTGTGGAGGACTTTGTACAGAAATTAGAAGATGATCAGATCTCTAAATGGTAATTTAATAGCTAATTTAAAAGCCTGTCTTGCTTAAATTGTTAAGAAACCACAAGATACATAGTTATATATTACACAATGCATACTATAACATACACATATGCTAGTGAAGAAAGGATTCCAAAAACACAGTTTGAGTTTCATATTCATTTGAATATACAAAATTACCTAAAATGTCAGGTGCATTTAACTATTATTTTTAACCACAAATTAGCACAAAAACAACCTATTGTTCTGGCCTTAGGCAGATTCTACCTAATCCCAAAATACCACTGTAGAAAGTAATTCCTCATTCGACATCCTGTCTATTAAATTCACCTGCAAAGGAATGAGTGTTGCGGAGCAGCTGGAGAGTTGGCAAATTTATCCAATTTGGGACTGAAAATTCTCTGCCTTCACCTCCCTCTCTTTAATATTGAGGGCTGTAGCCTTAATGCCTCCATTAATCTCAAATGCAGCATGAAGCGAGCCCTGATCATTCAAGTAGGTAAGTGTCAAGCCACCCGCAGGTCTGCACTAACCCTGGTACCTTACACTCAAGCCCAAGCCTGCCTCCCAACTTTTTTGTCTCTGCTGTTACCTTTAGGGAGATTTTTATGTATTTCTTTTTAAGATAATGTTCCTCACACAGAGAGGTCAAGGACTATCAGGGCTGTTACACTGGTTGTACCAAGCGCAACAGAATTAGGTGGCATTGCATCTAACTCTCGCGGGAAGAATACCTTTTCCTGTCCTCTCTGCTAAGGAAAAAGGAATTTCTTATTATTCATTACATAATCACTGGCTGTTTTTTGCACTGTCTCATCTGGGCTTAACGATGCAGTTGCGAAATTTGGAGAGTGTTGTGACTGCACAGCTACACAGGGAGGAGGATTTTGGTAATGGCTCGTGAGGCACAGCTCCGTGCCGTCTGCTGCGCAGGGGAGCGCGCTGGAGCCGGAGGTACTTGTTCCTTCAGTGCATTTCTTGGAGTGAGCCTTGACGTCCGGTGGGAGTTTCTCTCTCCACAGCTCTCCCTTTCGTTTGGGCAGCTGTGAAGGAACAAGATGTATTATCTTTTCCTGCTTAGAAGGAGAGAGATGGAGGCGAAAAGAAAACAAGGAGTTAGCTTCATGGCCTTTCCAACTAAATAAGCCTAAAGCGCACATAGATTTCCCCCATGTGAAAGCTGCTGACTGGTATGTTGAATCGAGATGTCAGGCTCTCCTGGCTGTGACAGTATAGCAGGAGGACAGGTTCATCTGCCAAATGCCACGCGATTAGTCTGTCGTTGCTTTCCAGTGAGCATGTTGGGGATCTTTTGCTGATTAACTCAGTCCGATTGCCTCTAAGGTGGTTTCACTGGAAGTGACTGACTGACATTTGAGCACCGCCCCAGGCAGAGCTCGCGGAGCAGGCGGTGGGACGGGCCCGCTGCCCGGCGGGATGGCGCACGCTGCCGTGGCCGGGGGCCGCCCCCTCGCGCAGGGCTCCGTGCCTCTAGGGTGACTCCTCCCTCGGTGCCCCTCCTTTGGCCCTTGCCTTTGCAGTGGCCTTTAGTCATGCTTCTGAGGTCGCGACTGGGGAGGTGACGCTTGCTACCTTCCGGGCAGCGTCAGGAAGCAAGCTTCTCGAGAGAAAGAAGGGCCGTGTCTTTAGATCGAGGACTTGATCCAAATTCCGCCGATGTGAAAGAAGGGTCCTATAGATAGTCAGGCATTTCCGTTCAAGTTCAAGGTGAAAGAACAACCACCCGTAGCTCGAAGGGGCCGACTTTCTGCCCCGATGGCTTCAGAAAGGCTCCTTGCTTCAGGATTGCTGCGGTTTTCCTTAGCAAAGGGCAAGACTGCCTAAGGGCTGATGTGTGACCCACATGAATCTTAAAATCCCATTCAGCAGGAGTCTTTTTCGGGGGAGAATCGTCTCTTTTGTGTCTTCAGACTGCAAGCTAAATAGATTTGGGGTCAGAAAGACTTAAAGAATTAGACTCAACTTCTAGACTAAACTGATGAAAAATATTGCCAGTCCTACTGCGTTTTGATTGAAAGTTAGGGCTTTACTTAAGCAAATACAGAAAAGGTGTGGAAGTTCTATTTTCATCCAGAGAAGGAAAAAAGCTTTAAATCGACAAAGGTGAACCAGATACTTTTCAGTGAATACCAAAATAGTCAGTAATTTGACAAAAGAAAAAAGAAAGAACCAAAATAATTTCCTTGAGGAGAAAATCTAGATTTCACGCAACTCACACTCCATAAGTTAAAAAAGGCATTCAATCAGCATGCGGTAGCTACCTAATTATGTTGGCCTCTCAATAAGAAACATAGAAAAAAAAGAATAAATATGTCTTTATTTTGTGGTGGAAGACACATCTCTTACCATTTTAAGGGGCAATTTCTCAATTACAGACGAAAACTAAAATTATCAGTTTGATCAATGGTCTAGGTAGATGAAAAATCTGGTCGACCCATTAAATAAGAAAGTTAATAAGAAGAGAGAACCATCTCACAGTTCATGAAGTAGTACAGCAAAGTATAATTTTTCAAGTCCTAGTAATTATGTTGGCTATCACACCATTACTGATATAATGTGAAGCTAATAAGCCAAGTAATTAGAATGCACTAGGTCAGAGTTTTCACCTTAATATGTGAAGGGTAAATGAGAATGAGGCATTACAATATTTAGCATATGGCTAAAACAGTACAAAAGCAATATAAGTAAAAGGTTACTTTTTAGAGGGAGAATGTTCCTTGAGTTCGAAGCTGTTTGTGTTGACTTACACGCTGGGCCGGATGAAGGTCGTTGTGGGGATTCAACTGCGTTATGACTGCGTCGGAGGTGGCTGGCTGGCTGAGGTCCTCGTACGCGAGCAACTTGCTGCAGTCCGCTGCTGTGGCAGAAGCGGTTCCCATCGGAAGTGCAGTTCTCACAAGTCCTTACAAATCAAATGCAGGATAACAAAAGATCATCTGATACAAAAGACCCAAATTAGGCCATACCCCAGAAAAGGAAGTGTGATAGTCTCAAAAAGCAGGGAACAAAAAATGTTCTTTTTCTTATGTTTCAGTTCACAGTGTTGCCAGGCCAAATTCTGTTATTTTAAGTTCACATTATCACACTTTTCAGGGATTTTTGAAAGAAATCTGAGTACAGACTTCAGAGTCCAGAAGTCTCACTGGAAGATAGTTGGATGCACTCCACAATATTATTTGTTCTCAACTGTTTACAGGCATGAACTACCAGATTACCTGTCTCCTGAGCTGCATATACAGCAAACAGTGGAAACAGAGTTTCAAAAAATACTCCACTTTTGGCCGTTGGGAGTCTGATATCACAGAATGAAAAATTGCAAATGAATATGTAAAATGTGGGGAGCAAATAAAAAAGTGATTAGAAGAGCAGGCGGGAAGAGGCCTCGCCTTTGCAGTAACAATAGCATGTGAGATGCCTGTAGTGCACCACTGCCGCCGCTTACATTGCAGGGAGGCTTAAAGAGCAAACGAAGTTGTTGATAACCTCAGTTACGAGGCTCAGTGATGAACTCTGATTCTCCATCTCATGTTGAATGGTGACGGGCTGAGTTGCCAGGTGGTGCGAGGAAATAGAAAGCTCTATTTGAAAGAGAGCCATAACCTTAGCTAGGCTCTGCTTTGCCATGACACCTCTCCTTTTGATCCCTGTTTGGCAGTATCAAAGGAAAATGGAGATCACGAAATTGGTCTGCAGCAAATGAGTGGAGAAATGCACAGAATGAATGAAAGAAGTCAGGGGGAGAATTGATTTGAATTCTTATGGCAAAGTCTCACGAAAAATGCTGCCTCCCAGAAGGTTTTGAATTCAAAAGGTGCCTTTGAGGTATCAGAATCTCTTCAGCTTGAATGTTGTAAGTGATCTGAGATGTTTAAAAACATTAAGAGCTTTGAGGAATGTACATTCCTGCAGTTGCTGAACAGTGTTGCTTTGAAAGGTGGTTATGTAAAGTTCTGAAAGATCACTGCAAGGGAAAATAACTGTGATGAGACAGAGCCTACGTATCCTTCATCAGCCTTGAAAATGTGGAAATTGTCACGTGTGTGTGAAAAGGGTCGATGTCTGCAGATCTGATCTTGACGAGAATTGGAGTGAGAGTCTCCCTGCTTTTATGTAGCTGTTATGTAGAGGGCATTTAGGGAATAGGGCCTGATTTGACCTCCACAGCCTCTATTACATTGACTTTCTGGAAGCAGGCATTGGCCTTGTAAGATGTGAGAAGTCATAGTTTTAAAAACCTCCAAGGAAGAAATTTTTAAAGGAAAAGAACTATCTTCTTGTGGCCACAGCACAGCCGTCATCGACACCTTTTCGCTTGAGGAGAGCAGAGGGAGCTGGCTGAGCCAGCACAGGGGACACATGAGGACAGGACGGTAAAGGGAAGCCCAGCTGATTTCCACAGGGAGATGGAAGAGCTGGACAAGCAGAGGGGCAGTTGATCTTACCATCCTTCACAGCCAGGTCTGTGCCTCATCCACGCTGTGCAAGGGGAATGTTCTGCAGGCCCCAGGCAACCTGCTTAGCGACCCTGTTCAGGAGCTGCCCGTGCCTTCTTTGCCTCCGGTCGAGGATGTACGCGTGGGAAACCCCTCACCAAAGCAGGTCTTCTTGACACCAACAGTGTTTGGGTCTACTTGTTTAGATCCTGCTAAATAAAATGTCAATGAAGTGACTATAAATGAGCATAAAAATAACTTATCATTGCCAGACTATACTCTGTCAAATTACAGTTCCTCAATAATTGCTTGACTGATGCATCTAAGCATATCTTTTTCATATCCATACTAATTAATGAGTTGGCACCTCAAGAGATTCAAAAATGTGTCTTTTCCTTCCCTGGAAATGATGTGTAGGACCCCAGAGTATTTCCATGTAAAATTCCATCTAATATTTATGTTTCATTAAAATACACTTTTTACTTTGGTACAGTAGCTATCATTTAACTCCCACAAGTCTTAACTATGTTCACAAAGGGGCCTGAATAATTCATAACAAGTCATTTATGCAGTTAATTTTACCGTATGTTGGACGCATAGTCCATGAACTGAATGTGGACTCTTCAGATGTGCTTCTTCCCCAGCACAAGTTGTGACTCTCTTCAGTGAGTTGTTCTTAGCCTGCAAGAGGAGGAGGTTCAAGGAGGAGCTGATGCACTTACTGCTAATACTTTCAGGAGATAACACTGAGAATCAGGCTTTTGAATACAGGAGATCAGCAAGCTTCTGTCTTCCTATTGCCCCTCTGAAGGACTTTGTGATAAGATGCTCAGACATCTATTTTCCTTTTTTTTTTTTTTCACTCAGTGAGATGCTTCAAGCTGATAAAGGACTGAAAAGCACTCAAATTTCATCCGTTCATCCACTCCATTCTCTCCCACCCCACCCCACTCCATGTATATCAGAATGAGGAAAAGAGGGGCAAACTATGATACTGAAGTAGTTCTAAACTGTGCCTTTCTAGTCCAGAATAAAGTTCATTTTTATCACATTACAAGTCTCCTGCATAGATGCAGGTGTGAATGTCACCGGAAGACGTGCATTGTCAGGTTTTATTTCATCATGCACCAAAACCATGAGGCAATTATTCATGTTTAATATCTGAACTTTAAATAGCTTTAAAGATGCTGAAGTAGGTCTCCACTTAAATATAAAAGTGGAAATAAAGTTAAAAGTTCCAGTAGGTTTCAGTGGCTAAGAAGAGGGGAGAAATCACTTAATAAAATGATTTTGTTTACTTTAAATCCCTTCAGATTTTCAGCAGACCTCACCCTTGCTTGATTCTTTAGTAGAATTATGATCAGTGCCTAAACCACAGAGAAGATTGCTGTCTAAATCATGAACATATATTCTGTCTTAAAACAATAAATGATCATTAATGCTCAATTTTATTCTAATTTTCAAGAAGCAGAGGGGCAATAGATGACTGCAAAAGAAACCCAGAAAGAATATGCACAGCTCCTTTATTTATTTCACAATGCTTAAAGAAACAAAAATAGTTTAAAATAAAGTGGAATATTGCAAGTCTCAAATGGAAAAAATTCTGATTCACTAGTATTGCTTTTGGGGTGTTTTAAGTGAGTCTAGCAAGTTTTCTTTGTGATTAAATATAGCAGGGATGGAGTTCTGGAGAAGCAAGAGCTCACTGCTGTTCACTCAAAGGCACCCTCAGCTAATGCTTCTCTGAATCCTTTGAGTCTGCTGAAATAGGAGAGAAATCTCTGTGGATAAGCCTTCCTTCAGGTGCTACAAAGTTTCTTTTTCCAGTCCTACAGAAAGCTAAAATAATAGAAGCTCCAGTGAAATGCAGAGTTACTTAAAAGCATTACCAGCATTGTTTCTGGAATGTTGTAGTCTAATTCCAGTTTATGTTTATTGCTGGGACAAGGGACTCTGCCACCAGGTAAAATGCTGCCTGTGCTATGCCACTTTTGCTTTGGGACCTTCATTAACTGTGAGGACACAAAATAGGTCAGAACGGACCTGGCTTCCTTGCTGTTCTGAAAAGCACCAAAGTAAATGTTCGTGCATTAAGAATAAGTATCAAAGCCTGCCGGAGTCAGTGTAGAAAAGTCTTATTACTGCCACTAATTTTTATTTTTAATTTTTATTACAGCAGCTGAGATGAAGTCTGGATGCTTGACATATGCAGGCCATAAACCCCTGACAACTGATCCTCAGCCAAGTCTAAAACATGACTTTCAAAATGACAGGTGGGGAGAAGCTTACAAAACTTGACCTGTCTTAAGCATATCAGTATGTGACACCAGATCCAGGTTAATACATATTCTTTACTGAGCGCACATGCCATTCGAGTATAAAGCGTTGCCATATGGTGTAGCCAGCGCACCTGTGGTGTTGCACAGAATGATGGATCATGTGCTCGAGCAGTTAAATGGTGTCATCTGTTATTTGGATGGAAGTGGGAGAGACCAACGTACGAGCTGGGTGACGCATCTTCTCAAAAGGTTTTAAATAATATACCAAGATTTGGAAAACCAACCAACCAACCAACCAGCCAGTGGGGCTCCATGATGTTCCTGAGCTGCGTTGTTTGTCCAGAGTGCATCCTTCAAGGCAGAAGGCATTGTGTAGAGTGGAGCCGCAGGCAGAGGCGGCGGTGGCCGTGCCGAGGGCAGGAGGGGTAGGGCGGGGATATCAGGCGGTTGTTCCCACCTCACCGCTGGAAGGTGCGTGTGTGCCTCGAGGGTGTTAATGTGTGTGAAGTACGTGGAGGACAGGGGGAGCTTCGTAGGCCATTAGCTCTCCTTTCCACCCCAGTCAGTCTATGTCTGGATATGTCCTGGAATATTTCAGAGCTGAGGGCGGTTTTGGCAATGCCCTGTTACTACAAGAGAGTCAAAACGTCTCATCTCACAGACCTGGATGACAGGAAGGACCACACTGTAAAACTGAATTGACCAAGAAAATTGGTCTTCCAACCAAATAAACCAAAGCCAATGGTCCTTGTTTCCCTGTGCGCTTTACAGCTAGACTTCCTTAATGGTTGACAGACACTCTCTCAGCAGGAGAGAAGGGAACTGCTTGTTTGCATGTAGGTAGAGGGAGGATTTACTTCCGCCACGTTTTGGAAGTAGCTGAGAAGGGAGAAGGCGGCTGGGCTGGCAGAGGCAGCGTTAGGCGTTCGGCACAGCACAGCTCGTGCGCCCGCGCGGCTCGCTGGCAGCGGTTGCAGGCTGACTGCTGATCAGCTGCCAGTGAGGGAACAGCTTAAGGGGTGGGAAAAAAGCAGCTTTTGTGGCCCTTTGTTCTTAGCAGGCTGGCACTCACTCACACACACAGCAGCTAAGGACAAACAGCACATACGGTGCGTTGCGCAGTGCCCCGTCCTGTTGTTATGGCCTTTGCCAGCCGTTGAAGTGAAGAGAAGCTGAGGTCCTGCTCTGCAGCTTGTGCGTCACCAGCATCACCGTCTACGCCGGGCCGATGTGCGGTCCCAGCAGCTCAGCTGCAGGCCCAGCCGTGCAGTGGGCACGCCAGATAGTGCTGCTGCCGAGGTCGCTGCGGTGCCGCGCAATAGTCCTGATGGAGTTCAGGCACCAGCTTTCCCTCTGCCTTCCTGGAAAACTGGGCACCAAAACAAAACCACTGGTTTTATTGCTCTAAAAATGAGTTAGTCAGCTGCTATGCATGGACAATGAAGGGGACGTTAGTGACAAATTTTTAAAAAAGGAAGAATCTGCACTACTGACTGCATTGCAATAGTTCACTACTGTCTTGTTGGTTTAGACCACACAATCTACACAAAAAACTCCCGTACTGAGAGTTCAAATAGCATTCCCCAGTCAAGGCACAGATTTTTGACACCGTTGCTCTCGCAGACTGCTGTTCCCGCCATCAGCCGTTTCCCAGCAGGAGCGGGAACACATCGTAGGACCTGTCTCTCTGTTTGATTTCCCTTGACCACAATACACGAGAGAAACAAATGAAAAATAACACAGAGTAGAAGACCTGTAAAAATAGATTCTAGTTAATATGAGGAGCGTTGACGTGAAATTACAGAGAGGGGGGAAATGAGCTAGTGGTATTGTCAGGTAGGATGGTTCCACAATTGAAGAAAAATGTGAGTGAAATAAGTACAAAATAAATGTTTAGAAAATGGGAAAAAACAGGAAACACTATTATAGATGGCTGACGGCAAGACTGAGCCGATGCCACTGAGGATAATCTGAGACAAAAAGAGGGCTACATGTCAGGAGATGCCTCCTGGCTGTGGATCTGGGTCTGTTCTGCTGAGGACGTTTGGTTATTGAGAGCCGCCGAAGGACAAGGCAAAATAGACTGGTTGCAGGAAGGGGGCTCCAGGCCGCTTCATGCCCCAGCACAGAGGTAAACAGAGTCCCAGATAATCAAACGACTCAAAGTTTGGCAGCAGCAGCAGAGCAGTGCTCCTGGGCCGGTCGGGAACCGCCGATGCAGGGAGCAGCAAGCCAAGCCCCAGCAGCAAGCCAAGCCCCAGCAGCAAGCCGTCGCGCGCCGGAAAACAAACAGGTGCAGGTGGCCTGTTTAATGAACGCAACCATTACCTTCAACATGGCTATGGATATGCAAACACAAAACCCTGGAGAAACGGTTTGAGTTGTGAAGCATTATTCAGCAGCGTAGAAAGCTGGAAAGACTTTGAGGGAGCTGCTAGTTTTCCCGGCGCCTGTCTGATACATTGTCTGAGGGATAAGTCAGCCGAGATGGGGCTTTCTGACAAAGGTCTCCATGCCCTTTGCTCCTCTGCCTGCACTCTGCCTCCCTCCCGAGACACCCGGCCTCCCAGAACAGGCAGCGAGATGGTCGGTAGAGGTGGGTGGTGTAACATCTCGCTGCGCTGACGGCAGATGCAATATTGATGCGCACAGTGTGTTTGCATACACAGGCACATCTGGGATCCTCAAGTGTCAGAGCTGCAGCCCCAGATTACCCCTTTAGCAGGAATAAACGGGTGCCAACAAGAACAGGAGCTATTAAAGACTTCACCGTCGTTCTCTAGCTCCACAGCTCTGACTTACATTTGTCTCTTTTGACATGCTCTGAACTCTCCTGCTCTGTGAAGACAGCAGACTTGGGACCATTAGTCACAGCCATTAGAGGTTAGATTTTTCCTCCAGTCATTAATAAGAGCAAGCGCCTTCTTTTAGTTGAAAAACATACTGTCAACTGATCAGTTTGCAGGCAAACAGCAAGGAAAGGGCTGGTACAAGTCAGGCTGAGTGCTGTAATTGCCTGAAACATTTTGTTTGTGTTTCCCCCCCGCTTTTTTCAGAGTTTCTTGTTTCCTTTTGTGTTGTGGACAGCCCAAAAACGCAGCAGGGGAAACTGAGCAACCACTGCTTTTCATGATGAAGCTACTCAATAGAAGTGCTATCAAATCACAAAGGGAAAAGTAGGACATATTCCCCTTCATCTTGCGTGGCTATAAACTGAATTATGAATAAGTACGATGACTAAAACAACTGTGATTTTTTTAACTGTGATTTTAAATAGGATTTATTTTCCTGCTTTCATGTGTGTGAATTTTTATTCTGATAACCTTATAAGTAGGAGACTATAAGCTTGCTCCTGTTTCTTGTTTGTTTGGCAACGGGGGCAGGCAGGCGGGGTAGGGAGGACAGTATACCACAGCACTGCCCCGTACCGCTATTTGGGAACATCCTTTTATGTCACAGCAGCTTTTTAAGCTTCCGAAAGATGTCCTGTGCGAAGTTGGAATGCAGTAAAAACCCTTCAAAGCTCTTTTGTGAAATCTAATCCATCTCAGGTTCGACAACAGCAAAAATGTTCCCCTGGGAGAGTCAGCTCCAAGTTTCCGTTCAGAAGCCAAATGGAGACTTGCATAGAGCGGGGAGGGATCCCACGTGCCCAGCGAACAGCTTAACCACCCGTTGCGCGCTCTCTTTCCGCTCAGAAATTCTCTCTCGGATCCGAGAAGAACCATCCGTCAAAACTGGTACCTGTGTTCCCGCAAGAATTTCCGGTTGTAGTGAATTAACGTTTTCAGAAAACACTCTGACACTTCGACGTGTGTGGAGTGACTGGTTGTTTCCTGACTGGACCGGAGGCTGTGCGGGGTTTGTGCTGGTGGAGCGCAGGTCCGCCTTCTCCCGCTCTTCTCCCTTCGCTGGCGGGTCGCGCCCGTTCGGTTTTGTTTCAGAACGAAAACAAAAATGGAGCGGTTCTAAGTCTTGGTCGGCTTTCCTTCTGCATTTTCAGATTAATCCAGTTAATCCACGTGCTAAGCCGCACCAGGGTGACTGCGGCCGGGGAAGCGGCCAGGGTGGGCAGCAGGGACGAGGGAGGCGAGGGCTGGCCCCGGGGCGGCCGTGCCGCGGGTCCCGCAGGCTGGGCTCGTTTCCGGCATCTCCACGGGGATGTAGACCAAGCGATTACGGTGCAGAACATATAAGGAAGATTGTTTCTAGTTAACGATAGCATGGTTTATTAAAACGTGCAATAATGGCAGAATTAGAATATATTATTTAAAACTCTCAGTGGCCCTCAAAGTAGATACATGAAAATAACATATTATCTTCTAAGCTTGTCTGCGGCCTGAATTCTGTAAAGCCCATCATAAATATACTTTCTCAAACTTATTTTCTCACTAATTAAGAGACAAATACTTAGATTCTTAAACTGTATATTTTATCAGGAGAAGATCTGAGTAGCTCTGAACAGCTGTTGATGTTGAAGATACTGTTTTTCGCCAAATCTTCTATCAGCTAGTGTGGGATCACAAGGCAAATGAATCATTCTTCACTGAGGATCTCAAAAATATTTATAACTGAATTTGAGAAAATCATTCCCTATAATACTCCCTTCTTTGTGAGTTTTTGCGAAGAATAAAGATGCTATGCTTTTGTATACTAATTTCGTTCCTGTAATACTCAGACACTTTGATCAAAAGCTTATTTGGCCATTAAAAAGTCAAGCTCTGAACCAAAGAACTTGCATCCTAGAAGAGAAAATAACACCTGAAAGATAAGGGAGATAATTTTATTAATATTCCTGCAAATAAATCATTTATATTTTTACTATTGTAAGCAAATAATATGTGTGCCAGACAGAACTGTAACATTTCTAGAAATTTTTAAAATATGAAGAGGTTTTTTCCTGGATTTGTTTTATTCAGAATATTCTTTTCAGTTTTCAGAAAAATTGAGATACCTTGAGTTATTATTTGCGTAATAAATATTAGTTATTTTCTGTAGTAAGGAAACTTAGCCTGGATGCATCCAGATAATTCTCATCCCGAAGAATAAGAAATGTACTACTCGTTATTTTCTTGGTGCATAAAATGTACCACTACATATATTCATGAAATATATGCAAATCATTTATTGTTCAATAATGGAAGATATCAGTTGCATTAGAACTGGAGCTTTAGAGATACATGCTAAATGTCAATGGATTTGTCTTAATGAAAAAAAATCTTGGAAGTGTGCAACATTAATATCATTGGCTGTTTAACAAAAGAAGAAGGTTATAGCTGCTGGAATTGTAATTGCCTGATACTGACAGCTTGGACGTAAAATACCTTCATGTGGGATGCTCAAAGGAAGACTGTTTAGGCAGTAGCATGCAGTGGTAAAAAAAATTTTTGGGGTATCGCGCTGGAAGTTCTGTCGCTGTTCCCTGAGAGTGCACCACACAAATACTTCCTTTTCTTTTTTCCTCAATTTTCCAAAATTTATATCAGCAGCCTTAAAAAAATAGAAATAAAACCTTTCTTACAGTGCCAATTCATAGATGTTCATCTGACTACCGACTAGTACACAATTCAAAAGTCATCACCACCTGGTCGGCGTCTTCACCAGTGGCCTGGAAGTCTCATAAATCAGAGGAGGAAGAGGCGCTGCCTGGGCTGAGGCTCCTGCGGTATCGGCAGGAATGAGAAAACGGGCCCGACGCCCCGTGACACCAGCCTCAGCGGCCTGTTGCCCCTGCTAATGCGCACCTTTAACACGTACGCTGCTCAGATCCCCGTGCAGACTGAGTTTTGCAAGCCTGGGATCATTCACATGCTGGCCCATTTTTGCCAGAAGGAGAGTCACGAAGTGGAGTGTTTTCTCGATAAACTCTTTAGAAGGAGCTGTCCATGTCTTTCAGAGCGGGGGGCAGCAGCAGCGAGGGGCCAGGCACCCCGACAGCCTCCCACCCGCTGCTGCGTGCAGGCCGGCTGCTTGGCGGTCTCGTCTTCAGCGGGTGAGTGACTTTCTCCGTGTCACCCTGAGGCATTTTTAAACCCCTGTGAAGTCAGTGGTTCCCTTCATGCAGTAAAGGGTTTCCCGAAATAAAGGTGTATCAGAACGTGACATGCATTTTCTTGAAGAAGAGGTGAGTCTTGTAATCCTGCGCCTCATGCATCTACCCCTGGATCAAATTTAAGTTGCAAAGAACTGTGGCAGTAAGTGGTCTAGAACAGGACACACTGACCAACGAGGAGCGCAAGCATGTGCACATGCAGCCTTCCGTACAAAGCAGATTTTTTTTCCTGTGACTCACAACAGTATGTCATCAGGGTCGAGAAATAAATGCAGATGAGGAAACCGTATGCCATGCAATGCCTCCAGCATTCAGCTTGGGCTTTTCAGTCGCCATTCACAGGATCATTAAAGATCAAAAGTAAATTTATTCACTTCAATTTATCTTGTATAGTCTATCACTTTCATATGTAAGCAGTGACTCCTGTATATGTGTTTGTATTTACTAGATACTGAGGTGACTAGCAGAAATCTGATAGAGTCTTTTTTTAGGGTTTCTTGAAGTTTAAACGCCTAAATCATATGCAAAAAAATATTAAAATAATACTATCAAAGGCTCCGTCTTTTGGAGATTCGGTTCATAAATATGCACTTTGATGGAGGAAATGCAGCCCCTTTTATGCAGTATGAATGTCATCAAGGAGATATTCTCATGCTAATTATTACAGACAATTCATGGCTGAACAGCTCTCAGATAATGTAAGAAATGGCTGGGGTTTATTTTCGCAGCCTGCTATTCTTCTGTTACGGTTTCTGTTAACCACTTTTTCACTAGCTCGGCTGTTTCTGGTGCAGCTCGGGGGAGAGGGCGGACGTCGTTCGGAGCCAGGCGTGAGCGCGGCCAGGCCCCGCGTAGCCCCCAGACCCTCCGCCAGCGCCGCAGACCCGCAGCCGCCGTTGAGCCGCGCTGCCGTGGCGGATAGCGGTGCCACCGCAGCAGTCCCTCTCCGTCTGTGCTGGTACCCACTGCAAACAGCTACCACCAGCTAGAACATAAAATACGGGGTTTGGGCGTGAGACTGGAACAAGAAACACATATGCATGATGAAATGGGAGCGTTGGATCGCGACAGTCCAGCTTGAACAGCCGAGCACTTCCTTTCACGAGCATTGACATCTATATACCGCCAATGGAACAAAATCCCGGCAATCCGCAAAAAAATTTGAGAAAAACATCAGCCCCTCAGTGAAGCCGGAGTTTTATGCTCATAGCAATAGATGTGAGCATCTTGAGCTGGAAGAGATGAGGAAAATAAACAAGTGAAGAAAAATAGCTTAAGGCAGAACAAGTTTAATATGTTCTTCCTTTAACATTTTGGAGGGGGGAAAAAAATGCATCCTGGATTTAAAGTTGACTGCTGATGGCTGTTAATTATGTAACTAACATTCACTTGCCAGACCAGCACACGGGTCTTGTTGACCATGGCAGCATTACGTGGGTATTATTTGCACACAAATCTGGTATTTTTTAGCCGCCTCCTCAACGCTCTGCGTAGAGGCAGGATTGTCAGTTGTTAAGAGCATTTCTTCCTGTTATTGCCACTTTTTCAAGAAGCAGGGAAAACCAGTGCTAGATTCTGCGTCTGTTTTAGAGGATGTTAAAGCAGGGGGAATTGTTTAATTCCCTATATTGAGACACCAGTTGTGCAGCTGAGTAGCATATAGAAAATGTTGTGTAGAAAGACCATCACTTAAAATGGATGTTTGAAAAAATGAATTTGAGTGGTAAAGGAGGAATAACTGAGCCTGAGCATCCTCGCAATGTTGCACTGTTTGTGTTTCCTCCGGGTAGATGCAGGTCCTCTCATCTGTGCCATTTTGCTGTCAGTACAGAGTCTGAGCATGAATCAAGGAGAAGAGCTGAAATGTGCGTAAGTGCGAGCCAGAAAATGTCAGGTTTCCAGGTCAGGGAACTTGCAGAAAAATAAATGGGGGGGGGGGGGGGGGGGAATCCACTTTTGTCTGCAGAAGGGCATCTGCAATAATTGGCAGCTGAACCAGGGATTAATTAAAGCAGCACAGCACTATGAGATCTGTTGGAATTTTATCACCCTGGGCCTGGATCGCTACGAAGCTGGTAGAACGCCTTTTCTCGGATGGGATCATAGTTGGGTCTCAGGGCATGTCCCGTCTCGGGAAGCCTGAGCCCCAGGACACAGCTGTCCCCCCGCCATGCTTACAGGGGACCTGGAGACTGAAGCTGGCGAGACACGAGTCGCCCAGCTGTGCTCCAGATTTGTTTTTCATTTGGCTGAATCCCAAATCTGAAAATAAGTAGGGTAACCTGAAAAGCTCAGGTGACGGTTTGTCAGATCCCCGGTGATTTCATAAACTTCTTCCAAGCCATCTTGCGTAAACATATGAGAGAGCGTTCCCATGGGTGAGTGCCCGCGCGGTGGCTGGCGTTGCAGGGCAATACTCTGATTTTCTTCCCTCTCCTCTCCCTGCACCGGCAGGCGCGTGGTCAGGCCTGCAGCTGCCAGTTGGTAGCCTCGGTTATCACTACAAAAATGACCACTTAGTCACTCGTTCCTTTAGTCAGAATGAAAATCACTCTTAGTTAAATCAGTAGCTAAGTCTGAGGCTAATCATGGCACTGACACTGAGCATTACTTTGGTTACTGTTTTTGTCTGCTTTATGCTTTATACATCCACGGACGGGCAAATAGAAACTGAAATGCAGGGTTGCCCACTCTTCTTTCCATCTGCTATTAGGGTCCTTGAGCATGATGTGCCCAATTCATCTAACAGATGTCCAGGGTGAATGATGTGTATAAACATGCATTTTTAAACAGCCTCTCTGGGACAGGGCTGGGAGGATACTTGTTTTTCAGATTCTTCTAATTGCAGATGTACTTCAGGCATGAATAATACATCTTTTTATTTAAAGTCAATTGATTTTATTTAAATACGGATAAAATCTTTCTATTCTATACCTTTCATCTTCATTCAAAAAATATGCATTTTTAATCACCTCTCTTACTATGGCCAGTAGCAACTCAAGTGTCTAATTCTGTACGAGATGAATTTTTAATTTGGAGTGTGATCCTGCTGTTGTTGCAAGTTCATCAATCCCTGTAGGCATCTTGGATGTACCCACATGAAGGATCTGACCTGCCTTTTGCAGGCTAATCTGTTAGCCTATTAGTCTGTCCTGCCGTCACCGAGGGTATAGGCTGGGCTCTAGCAATACAAAGCCTGCGTGATCAGGCTAGCCCTCTGAGCCTTCCTGTAATAACTTCTGAACCTTTCAGCTGTCAGTCCTTGTTTGTCATAAGAAAACCCGTAACAGAGGCCGTTCCTGAGACACACACCAGGCCTATTTGGTTCTGCTGCCAAGGAAACACTGTGTTTGTTTTGCTGTTTTTCTCCGTGTGGAATGGGCTCTGATTTTTCTTTTTCACCCAGCTATAGCGTAAGTGGTAGAAGAAGATGGCAAGCTAGGACGGGAAAGATGTTTACAGGAAAGCATCCATGCCCCTTTAGACTCTGCCCTATGGATAGATCTTCTGTCTGCACGCTGGAGAAGCAAGGCTTTGCGGGGGAGCCCTCTGGCAGAACCAGCGCTTTAGGGTTCGACCTTACTTTTTAAATGAGGAAGGCTAAGGGAAAGCACACAAAGATACTTACACAGAATTAAAAGTAATTCTCTGCATTTGCACTACAATCATAAAGAGGTATCATGTGAGAAGATTGCATAATCATTCCTGCTTTTAAACGAAAACTTCTTAACTTTCTACAAAAGGTATATATTGTGCTTTTCTTTCAGTGCTGTATAAGCTTCTGTTACTTTAGTATCTTAGGAAGGAAAGCAAAGCTGAACTGAAGTTTTTGAAATATTAAATCAAAAACCTAGACTGGAACGAAAGATAAGAATCCAATAACAGCAAAAAGACAAATAGAATAGATTCTGTTATAAATGATTTATGTGCCAGGATTAGGAGATTAAAAAGGCAAAATCTTTAATGTTCGCTCATGCAAGAATGTCAAATCACTGATCTAAATAAAGAATTTGACAGTAATAAGATTTTAAAAGTGGACATTTTTAGGTAGCAGTATCTGCCATAACAAATAGAGATCATAAAACTTTGATCTAAGTATGTTCCAGGGATGTTAATGTCTAAGATGGTCATTCATCTGAACTTTGAAAATGTGTTTTATAACCCGGCTTAATAGACAGCTATTAATACAAGGCATGTTTATGTGCCTCAAAAAGCCTATGCTTTCTAGACTTGCTTTCTTCATCTGTATCTCTGCAGTCCTTGTATAATGGAAGACAATGGTGTGAGTCCAGGAGGGATCTGCTGCAGAGAGAAACCTCACTTACTTGGTATCTACTCTAGGGTGAGAAGTATACCACTGTCTTGAAAGTTTGATGAGAAAGGAAGTTTCTAGGTGCCAAAGAAAGACCCTGGTCCCTGACTTACTTCAGACGGAACTTTTAATTCTGTTTAGTGATAGAAAAGCTGCGTTATTTAACTGATCGGGCAATTAAGCCTTCTCTCTCTAGCCTGTGTCGCTGAGGTTTTGAACACTGAAGAGCTGCACAGCATCAAGCCTAGCTGTAGCTAGATCAAAAAACAATACCAAAGATGCTGCTCTTCCTACAAAATCTGCTTTCAGAATTAGGAGGTTTGAGCCAAGAATGAAAGTGTATTATACCAGCTACAGCAGAGGAGGTGCTGTAATTTAGACTGTGGTTTCAAATCCCTTGTTTCTGGTTTCCAAGCATAAGGTCAGACTATAAATCTAAATGGGACTGATTATATCATTTTTACTTGAGCCTCTCAGAAAAAAAGACTGAAGTTGGATAGTCTCTTCAGAAAATGATGCTGAGATGAAGTAGTTGCAATTTATTAGCCTTAGGACTGGTGCAAGTCTTACGTTTCTGTATAATCTCTTCACAGACCAAGAGGCAGTAGCAGCCGGCATTGTGGAGAGCTGCACAGAAGAGCTCCAGGCTGGCCAGCACAGAGGTATTTATAATCAAGATAACTTTGTAATTATAGCTATATAAAGAGGTATTTATAATCTCCAAACTTAAGCAGTAGGAAAATTGTTGGAGGTGAACAAGGAGGTGATTTCAGGCTGGCCAGAGAAGCAGCCAATATTAAATCACGACGGTTTGGGGGGAAAATGAAGCAAGACACAAAACGGCCACATCAGCCTTTCTGGTCTGTCTGACAAATTAGCTTTTATCTGCTTTTGTGTAGGACAACAGTGACATCTCATGGCTATTGATATTAATTACAGGTATCCCATAACAACGCAACGCACTAGAGTACTTCCAAGCCAAATCCTACCCCAGGAGCTGGGTCTCTGCCTCAGCCTCCCCCTTCGCCCTCGGCTTAGTTCTCTCCGTCACAAGCATGACTGTATATCTTTGGAAGTACTGATCCCATTCCCACCTTCTCAGCCTCCTCCCTTCAGCAAACGGGTGAGAGAGGCTTTCGGGGTGGCGGGGGGCACTGTGCGGAGGGCGGCAGTGGGCCTCCACCGCGGGCATCCCCGCTGCCCCCCGCCACTGTGCCCCGCACTCCTGGCACGCAGGACCTGGGGAAAGCAAGCCGGCCCCTCAGTGCGGAAACGTCCCGTAGCGCGTAGGCCTGGCCGCGTGGTCCCCAGCCCAGAGCCGCTCTGGGGGTGTCCGTGGTGGGGCTGCAGGGCCAAGGTCAGACTCCCGGTCTTAAATATCCCTCGCGGTTCGTAAGCGCTCTGCTGTTCTGGTTACACGTGAGAAGCCACCGTGGCGTTTCCCCGCTACCAGCGGGAAGGAGGCAGGCGGGCTGCAGTGTCACGCAGACAGCGCTCTAATTAAAATGCTCCTCACTGGCATGTACAGAAAGTTAAGAGCAAGGAAGACAAAAATACTGATTTCTGTTTGAAAAATGTTCAAAGCTCAATGTTTTTACAAAAGCTCAGGAAACTCTTCTGAGAATACAAGCTAGTTAGTCATTAAGCTGGTAGTTTATTTATTTTTCCTTGAGAGAGAAGGAAGACAGGAATGCATGGGGGACACGTGGGAGGTGAAAGAGCACTCATGTTATTTACCATGCAGCCAGGAGCAGAAAATAAAGAGGCAATTAGAAGGTCGAAACCAATAATAATAAGCTAGTAACCCACAGAAGCTATATAGCAGGTGCTTGTTCTCTTGGTATTTTTACTGCAAACCATCATTAAAGCTGCGTGACACCACCAATTCTCATGCCGCAATTATTTGCATGCAAATTTGACATCTTCAGTGGTGAAGATGCATTATATCTTCACTAATTTGGTCCAAGGCAAATTGTTGCTGTTTCCTTAAGAAAAAATTGCTTTTCATGAAGAAATTATTGAGCACAAACTGAAATTTTTCATGAATTTAGCCCAGGCAACTAGACAGAGTCATGCTTTTATTATTTACTTCCACTGTATAATCAGCTTTTCATTGAAGATGACAGCTTTCAGCCAAGAAAGTGCAATTTTTTTTTCCCAGGGAAACATGACAAACAGGAGGCAAAAAAATGTGCTTTTCTTGGGGATGAAGAAATGTTTTGGTTCTGCCATTTTCCCTACATACATATGCGTAAATGCATACACAAATATATGCACTCTAAACATGCAGGTGGGGAGCTCTGTCCTCCTCGGGAGTGACTGTGTTCACAGGAGCAGGTCTAAAGCAATGAGCTGAACAGGCCCTTCTGGACTTGTAATGGAGAAATCAAAGGGCTGGAAAAGCCCCTTGGATAAGAAACACAAAATAGAGGGAAGCATAACAGTTGTTGGTTTTATGAATTTATTGCACAGCTGCTCCGGTTCTCATAGGCTTCATTCGCAGGCTTGAAATGAAAATGGCAGGTGAGGATAGAGTCGCTCTGTGTTATTCCTGCCCGTCTCCTGTTTTGGGGCTGTGTGTGGTGGCCTCGGATAACCCTCTAGGGACCTTGTGCTGCTCAGTACCGATCTCCAAACACCCTGCGCGCGCTCTGGGCTGCTGCAGCCCGTCCTCTGCCGTGGAGGCAACGAGAGCGGTGCTCCAGCGAAGGGGCAGGTGAGCCTCGTCCCCAGCCGCGCTCCTGCAGCGCAGGAGGCTTGGTGCCTGCAGGGCAGCCTTCGCAAGGCAGCTTTTACTGCAAAGGAGTCGCGTCTGTTAGCTTGGGGTGCCGTGTCCAGCACAACCGCCGCTCCGGGCAGTCCAGGCTTTGCTTAGCTTTGGAGCTGCAGCTTAAGGCTCAGGACCGTATTTATATACATCGTTACAAGGGGTAATTCTTAAATCAACTCTCCCTTCAAGTATTGCCCTGCAACAGCATGTGCCACTTTCCAAGGGTCGAAACAGAAGAAAGGGAGTTGCTGCCGGTGTTGCCTTTGCTTTCCCCTCGCGCCGTGCCCTCCCTCAGGGGTTTGCCACGCGTGCGCTTTAAAGTGACTTTTGCCTGCGCCGTACTGGGGAAGCGAGCGCCGCTTCCTCTGAGCTGGCCCCTCCGCCCACCCGCAGACCGCAGGAGCCAGGGTTTCGGGTGCGGGGCCCGGGCCCGGGGCGCCGGCACCTAACGCCCGACGGCGTGGAGCGCCTGGCCGCGCGGGGCTGCCGCCGCCAGCCTGGGCCGCGTGCGTCCCTGCCTGCCGTGCGCGAGGCCGGCGGCCACCGCGCGCTGGTGCTGCCGAGCGGCTGCTGCCGGGAGCTGGCGTCGCCTCTCTCCAAAGCCTTTGTGCTCGTTTCTTGCCCGCCAGGCAGCCAGGCCTTGCTCTCGTGCGTACACTGGAAACGGAAGATGGAAAAATATTCATCTTCCAGCGTCTTCGTGTTTATAAGTGAAACCTTTTGAAGAAATGAGTCTTCATCCAGGATAGGAGAACTGTTTCTGTTAGCTGCATAGCAACAAGCTATAGCTGCAATTATTTATATAGAGTATGAAATTCCCTCAGTGCTTCATTTATTCAAAGCTATATTTTTACCAGGCTTTTGTTTTCACAGATGGCTAAGCTAAGAAGCTGTCTTGGGCTTAAATATCTACACAAACTTTGGCAGTCCCCACCAACAAACAAAAATAGATTAAAAAAGATCAACACAGAAAAATTGCAGTTAAACTTGCAAAGCCTTCTAAAGAGCACAGCAATATTCTTGACTAGTTTAAAACTATGATTATCTACTGAGGAATTTAATGTAATCCTGTCATTGTAACATAGTATTAAAAAAGCCTTTATGGGAACCACTGGTTGTCAAATAACTATTGTAAATCACAAGTGGCACTTTTTTTTTTAGTTCTTTTACAAAAGGCACAGGTTTATAATTTGATTCCAGCACTTGTTCTGAGTGTTTTGCTCAGAGGAAAGTTTGTTATTATTGTTCAGGAAGAGAAAGTGGAGTAGCTGCAAGCGCAAGGTCTGTCCTCCAGCAGAGCTGCATGCAGTCGCCACGCTGTGCCTCGTGCGCCTTGATGGCGCGGCAGGGTGGCGGGGTTGCCGGCTGCCGTGGCGCTGCTGGGTTGGGTTCAGCTTCCTCCCACTTGCTCCGGGGGGCCCTGGCAGCAGAAAGCCCCTGTCTGACTGCGAAGGGGCTTTCTCCTGCTGTTCCCCTGCTCCTAGACACCCAGAGTCTGAGCAAAGCATCACCCCTCCCGCTCCATACAGGTAGCTGTTCGGTACAACCTTCGTGTTCAGGTCTGAGTACAATCCCTTCGTTTTTCACTGCATCTGCTCTTTAAGATGTTAATTTTAAAAGTAGCTACTACTTCTAGGTATTTCCAAACAATGAATTTGGTTTTGATACCATATTGGGTTTGGGGACCGTAACTTAACTGACTCCACCCTTCATGCCAAGATAAATATTGCATTCTCAGGTCAACGGTCTTTGTTTCCTTCAACAGTAATGTGTTTTCCTCCTGTTTCTATACTTTCTAAGTTGCAGTCTGATGACCAAACACTGCCTCAGTTGGTTATAGATGCCCTCTTTCCCAGTCAAACTCCGAATTTTACCCATGTGAATCGTTATTTAAGAGTAACGCAGGACTGGGTGAGCGTGCCCAGGCCCCAAAGACCACAGATATTGCAGACCCCTGAGACAACAGCATGGACAACAACACCTCTATAGAGCACATAGGTACTGAGGAGGTGTTTTTCATCAGATGAAGGGTTGCTTACTCACCCGGTCCCCTCACCAAGCTTCATTTCTGATGCAACACATTTGAGCTCCGCAAAGTTTTAGTGTATGTCTAGCACTGAGATCATCAAGCATGAACATGGGTCTCCTGAACCAGATACCAAGTCTGACAGACAGGGAAACAGCAACTCCTGTCATTTGGGGTTTATTTTTGACTCTTACCTAAAGGTGCTGAGAAGTTTGTTTTGCCTCTCTCTGACGCGGTTTTCTGGGCTATAATATTGGATGAGTGCTCCTTAGAAGTCATCTTGACATCTTTGTTGGATTTCAATGGACGAGGTGGTAGAAAAATATGAATCCAAAACAATGTTCAGCCTTTAAAATAAACCATATGTGGAAGGCTGTGACTTGTGTGAATGCCTGACAAATGAGTTAGCGCCCTGTCTCACACAACCTCCGTACGAACGCTGTAGCTCTCATCAGTGAGCGCAAGAGAGACTGGCACGATCAGAAACAGTCACTCGCTTCTGCTGCGCTTCCAAGCAGGGAGAATAACAAACACTTGTCACCAGCTCCTGCCACATTATGTTTTCATATCAACCGGTCAATCAGACTCCATATAAAACAGCATGTGTCTGTTCATTAAGAGAAGAAAAAGTTGATTGGTACCAGAAGATGAGTGCAGAGTGATTTAATTGCAGCCCTTTGGCACATCTGTGTTAGATATATTAGGCAGTTAGATACTCCACACTGACAGCAACAATGGGAATTATATTGGAATAATATGATCTTTAAAGCCATATTTACACAAAAAAATCATCTCTGTGATCAAGTATTCCAGGTAATTTCACATCATCAATTAATCTTTCTCCTCAAACAGACAAAAAACTGTTAACCCCCTGCCCCCCTACACAGGCCAGCTGATCTATAAATAAAGACTATGTTCTTACAAGGAGTGTGTTCTTATTGATTGGCTAGCTGGTATTGTTATCTTTTCATTATTCTTGATCATTATACACTAACTTCCAGACTCACAAATTTTGCAAAGCCAACTCCCCTCCGTCCGCGAATTGAAGGATTTTGTCCGTCTCCTGGCCAGAAACACGGTTTTCCTGAATGAAATTACTGGCACTGAGTCGTCCTTTTACCATTAGATGATCATCTAAAACCCACTCTGGACTTTCTTAACTGAGTTTCTCCAAGTACCTTTGCTATTTCAGTCTCCTGGAAACTGTGAGAAGATAGCCTTAAGAGAACAATTTTCTGGGAAAATAAATTGTGGACTGCAGCTTCTTAAAGGATTATAAACTACATTCACCTATTACCTTCAAACAGAGAAAAGAAAGGCAAATTAGACTAGTTTTCTATTGTCCCGTGAGTATGATTCATATTCCTTTTAACTACATTTTAGTTATTTAAATCCCGAAGACAGCCCAGCCAGAAAACAGCTGCAGCGTGGTTGATCCGGAAAGGACAGCAGATCAAGGCCTGCTACGGCGGCACCACAGCATTGCCGAGTGTGACCCTGGTATCCTTCAGCAAGTCTCTGAATCTCTAGGGTGTCTTGGAAACGCAGAGCTCCTGAAAAAGGGTGCGTCTTAGGGTTCATCTTATTAAGAAGAAAAAACGCATTCCCCTAAACCCAGAAGTCAAACAAAGAGAGTACAACACTGTTTATATGTTGAAATGTAATTTTAAAATCAGTTCTCAGATTTCTTTAAATTTCCTGCGGAGTGGCCATGTTTTCATGTATTAATGACACTTAAAAACAGGACCAGATTAGGATGCTGGAAACAAATACAGCAAAGCACAGGAGCTTTGCCCAGCCGCTGTCTTCCTAAGGGCCAGGAGCAGCCCCAGTGCTGGAGCCAAGGCAGCTCCTTCCCTGCATCCAGCAGCAGCAGGGAGGCAGTAGGACCAGCCTCATCTTCTCCTGGTCCCGGCTCAGGGTGGTCACGCACTGCAGAGTCACCTCTGTAGGCAGGGGCTTGGGGAGAAGCCCAGGAGAGCAAGAAGAGTCACAGCCCTAAGCAGAACAAGAACAGAAGTAGGAATAGAAGTAAAACCTGACTGAGCCAAGTGGCTGTGTGCGCCCCACCCCACCCCACCCCACCCCCCCCACCCCCGCCCCAGCGGGGGCATTGGCTCTATCAGCGAGTGCTGAGCCATCTTTGTTCAGGAGCCAGCAAGCTTTCAAATCCTAGCCTAACAATCCCAAATGTATCATTATGAGAAGAGCATGACTGAGTTTCTTTTATTGTTTCTATTTGAAATGCATTCTGCACTAAAACATTTTTGTGGGGCTGGAAATTCTTTTCAGAATCTACTAATTATTTTCACAATCTACAGTCTACTTTTACATTTCTAATTGTAACTATTAATCCTTGCTCATCTACATGTCCTAGATCTGTGCAAGGCAATAATGCATTTTATGCTCAGCAGCACTATCTCTTTACTCATTTGTCAAAAGGATTATTGTACAGTCGGTGCTGAATGTGAGGAATTAGCTGCATAAACTTGGCTATTAAAAAGAATGCCTGTATATTACCTACACTAGGCACTAATATGTGAGGAGTAATTCCCTCCTCAAATGTACAAACACATATCACTACTTTCAGTTAGAGTCGTACATGTAGCATAAAAATTTAGAAGTGATTTCAAGCCAAATGGTAAGTATTAAAATTGTAATTAATAAGGACTAGACTTGGCTGTAGTCCCTTGATCTATATTTGGTTTTGTAAACAATATTTTTAGTCCATTTCCAAACCTGGTGAGTACATAACATTGGTTTCGAGACACGGTCAGGTATCTACCTGCAAGTATACCTGTTAACTTACTTTGTTCAGTTTTAACTTTGACACCAAAGTTCTCACAAATATTTATAAATACCAAACATTTGTCTATGTTGCCAAGACAAGACAACATCTCTGCCACTGCACTCAGAGACAAAGACGAACCGTCAGACTAGAGCAGTATCCATTTACCTTCAGCTGTGAAGATATTTTATGCTTTCTGTTCCTCTCCTACTGCAAAGAAATTCCCTTTTTCTGTCTAATGATTGTTGTCTACCCAGGAATCTCTGGAGAGATTTCACTGAGGGTTGTTTGATGGTGAAATCCATTAGTAGCAGGCTTATTGGAGTGGCAGCTGGCACTGCCCTTCCCTTCCTGCCAAAGACAACAGCCAAAGATTTTTTGTTGGCTAAGTATGAGGAGGTCTACTGAAGCATTCATTTATACTAAAATTTGGCCCATTATTTTCATAGACAGCCCTCAAACTGCACAGAGGTCTGTTCAGTTCTTGGCTTGTGGTTATTCCCATTTATTATACACTCTGTACAAGAAGACCACTGGGAGAAAAATGGAGTAGAAGATTTTGCTAGCTATATCCTGCCCATTAGTACCAGCTGTGTCATAGCCAGCCCTACCCAGAGCCTGCATGCCTCATAGTTGGTGTGCGGTTTGAGGCTCACAGGTTCGTTTCGTCACGTTGTACCATAACTTCTCCCCAGGGCGCTTCTGCAAAGCCAGTGTCACTTCTCAGCTCTGGCTTTTTGTCAGTGAGGCTCATTAAGTCACGTGAGGTTCAACCTTCTCGCTCATCCCTCACATCACCAGTGACCTGGTTCCTTTTCAGGTTTCATTTGAGCAGGCTGACCCTTAGCTGTTGCTGCCTAAGTAAATGTCTTCAAGCAAACACAGGGAGAATTCACCCTTCTCCTGACATTTGTGCAACTAGCGTGTTGTTATGTTTTGCACTTCCTTTATTAATCACGCGTTTGGAACAAGCTCGGCCCTTTGCTCAGATTAGGCTAGCTTCAGGGGTCACTTAAAGTCACTCCTCTCCCAGTGATCCTTATGGGGTGAGCAGGATAGTCCCACCAGGCAAGGACTCTCAGCAGAGGAGGATGTACAGAACCACAGGTGCCAGTTCTCCTCTTAAATTGAGTTAAAATTTTGTACATGTTTCACATTCCCCCCATTAAGCTTCCGTTTTCAGTCACCAGTCACTGAAGCACCTCACTGCACCACTAAGCAAGCCTCAGTGTCTGGCTCATGTTGAAATAGCACTGGGCCCTTCTTTATCAGTTTGTTGACACTGGGCTGATAAAACTTATCTTCCCTGGAGGCTGATGCTGGGGAGGGGCCTTTAAAACAAAATGAAACTTTCATCGTGTGAAGATAGCGCTACTCCAAGACATAAGAATTCACATTCCTTTGATCTGGTGCAGTGTGTGGCCAAAGCCTGGGGACTACGCACAAGGGCTTCTGGGATGACTGCTGAAATGAGTCAGAAACATTGTGTTGCTCCGCATCATATTAATTTATTTTTCATTTTAAAGTTTCCATGCGTATGCCAAGAAAACTGGAACAGAGGAGTACCTATATGTATTGGAAATAGTAAATGCATTTCTGAAGTAAGAGGGGGAAAGGAGATCTTCTACAAGAAAATTTTAACAAGTTAAATAAAAGCCAGACAAAAATCCAGTAAAAATTAGACATTAGATAGTTTATTGCTTACCCTACCCCCCCCCCCCAAAAAAAAAAAAACCACTCTGGGACAAGAAGTGTTACAAAAGAAGTCTTAATGGCTATACAATCCCCCCCCCCCCCCAATAGGCTTTCTAACCCCACAGCTACCTGAAGAATAAATTCAGAGCGCTCAGACGAGTGCTCAGTACCAATAGCAGCCCCTTAGGGCCTATGCCATTATCCAGGTAGGGCAGGTGAGTAATAGCACTGCACCATGCCCAGCCTTCTCCAGGACGGTCCTGAACAAATCACCTGTGTCAGGAGCTGCAGCTGTAGCTTAAATCACAGAAGCACGTTGGGGCTACACCCAGCTGAAGAAACAGCACAGCAGAGGGGCATTATGACTGATTTTTTGATACAAATTTAGGTCAGATGTGACAAAAATGGTAGGATTAGGTTCTCAGTGATGTAAGGCAGCTCAATGACAAGTAAGCTAAGCTCCCCAAAAGTGGGTTTAACCTCTCCTCTGCTCCATGTCTGTGCTCTTCTGAGCTCTGTCACCTGCCTTGGCCACTACTGATGTGTCGCCAGGACTCTTATCATAGTGCTGTATCGTCACACACTGACACCTTGCTGGGAGCCTCTTCTGATGGGTGGCACAGAGCTGGGGCACCCAGGGAGGGTCAGAGGCAGCGCATCAGCGGAGTTTGATTTTGGAAACTTTTACAAGGTGGTCCAGCACAGTATTTCTTCTACTCATGCTCTACTTTCTCAACAGGCTTGTAAAGGTAAGATGATTGTCAAAGTAGAAATATATTGCATTCAAAAATGGAAGGTTTTTTTTTTAATATGATGGGGGGAAAAAGGGACTTTGTTTAAACAGTCTTTTCTATGGCAGTTTTTTAATTTCCCCAGTCTTCATTGAACCTTTCTCTTCTCTTATTATTTAAAAGCACTTTCCAGGAAAGCACATATATTCTTTCAGCCTGATGACAGGGTAGTGCATTCCTATAAGATGCTGTATGTATTTGGGGGGGTTGATTCCTTTAAGGATCAGGATTACATTATCACTTTGGCTTCTCTGCTTTTGTGTGATGTGAGGATGTGGAGGTTGTAATTTTACCGTAGTATCTTTGGCTTCCCTCTTTATTTGTCTTTCTTCTGTTAGTGCATTTACAAGCTCCTTTTTGCTTCCTTAGAAAATAGGCAAAGCCCAAATAAGAAAATACCTGCACCTGTGAACAAGCTACTGTTGCAGGTTGCTAGTGAGGAGGGAAACCAGGTGCGAAAGGTCAATATTTGAACTGTTAAGGCTTAGAAGCTATAAAGGACAGTCTGAAAGCCTAAGGGAAAGCTCACTGGGGAGGGCTGGGTCATGAGAAGACAGAGATTTTGTGCTGACATAGGTGGCAATAGGTATTCTTTCTTTTTTCTGACTAGAATTATTTTCTTTGCTTTTCTTTGTGAGGCTTATGTTTGTAGTTCATGGCATAGTGGTAGCCTAAAGCCTAAGAGTTTAGAAGAGTGACTTTTCTCTACTGTTCTCTCACTTCGGGTGTTGTCCTTCTCAAACCCAGGAGCTAATTTAGTAAGCTAGTGGATTAGTCTTTTTTCCTTCAGAAAATAATAAGCTTCTAAGTACTGTTCATAAAGGGCACTAACACTTTCTATCTTCATTTAAGATCTTCTGGGCTTAACATGTTGGGCGTTCTCTGAAATCAGAGCAAAGGACTCTGTAGCAAGCTAAGATGCTAGGGTTTTCTTGATCTATATAAGATAGTGAAAGCAGGTTGAGCTCTCATATAATTATCATCCTGGGGAATCTCTCAAATTTGGAGTTAATCTCAGCTCTGAGCATTTCAAACCCTTATGGTTCACTGCTGGTCATCTCAGGTTTTTTGCTGTAGACAAGTTATTAAAGCTAAAGAAAGAAAATAACTTCATCAGGACTTAAAATAAGAGACTACATTTTTTCCCCAGATGTGGTGCTTCCACACCTCCCAGCAGAGTCAGGGCAAACATAGCATCTGATGTCTCAAGCAAATTCTGACCCTCCTCACTATCACAATGTGCAGCTGGCATCCTTGTGTGAGGAGGACTTAAGCTCTCTGTGGCCTGGAAATGCCTGCAGTCTTTTTCCCCACAGCTGAACATAAGTGCAGATTTCACCTGTCTTTGGCATGTGGTGCAATTGCAGTCTGTGCCCTGCTGACAGTATTTTCCAAGGGAATGTTTCTGTGGTCTTCGGTCATACAGTCACATTTTTATTTACATAACAATAATCCTTAACCTCCTTCTGACTAGTTCATCATCAGTCATACTGAAATACAAAGTAAAATGAATATGGAGACAAACCTATGGCCTAAATGCAGTAGTAATACATGCTGAACTTCCGCTAACTAAAACCTGAAGAAAGATGCAGAGAGGTTGAATTCCTTACCCACATTTACAGACCATATTTGTGACAGAGCCTAGAACGAAATTTAGGAATCCTGGCTTTTGATCTCACTGTGGGATTAGTTTTCTCCCACCAATACGTACCATATGAAGAAGTGGACAGCAGCAGATTACCCATTCTCTCTCATACTTACTTTCAAGTTCTGAGATTGAAGGAAGCTTGCTCATTATAAGCTGATAAAAATAAGTTGCAGGAGAAAGTTTTGAAGTCACTGTGAAGGTTGGGGTGGTGGAGGGGAAGCATGTTATTTCCTAAAACTATTTTGGTTAGATCCCAGGGGAAAAAAAGCCTTAACAATGCAGATATGTGCAAGAAAGTATGTTTCTAAATTTTTCAGGTATTACTTTGTAATCTTTCTATATGCATTAGGATTTTTGTTTCTCAAGGTCAGCGTTTTCCCTAATCTGTCAACAGAAATCTTTTTTTTTTTTTTTTTTGATTTACTTTTAAATTTTGCTTTAGTGTAGATGGTATCTCGCTTGCATTTGGAATTACTCCATATCAGTATCTTTAACTTTTTCCCTTTCTCTGACTCCTGTTGCAGAAGTAAAGTAAAAGCCAGTATTTGTGGCGCTTACACTGTAATAAGCTTTGCTCTTTCCCCTTTTTTGTATCTTACACTTGCTGTGAAAACATTGGTGAAATAATCTGGTTTGGGACAATTTGCCTAAAATAAGAGGAAAGGAAGAAACAAAATGGCGAGACAAGGGCTAGGCGTACTGTCCAATCCGCCGTGCTTGTGGAACAGACCAAGTCGACAGCGGAGGACCTGAAGCGTTCAGGTTCCTGCGGACTCGCACGGAGGAGATAGCTGTCTGAGCACGTGGAAGCAGCAGCGTGCTCCTGATAGGAGATGTTGCTGAATTAGTGGCACCAGTTGCAGAACGTACGGGAGTTGCCAGTGTTGGACACACTGGGAAGGGAAATGTTCTCATGTGGTGCTTTGGGGGGCTGTGACCGTGGGGTTTGTGACCAGCCAAAGGCTGCTGTCTTTTCAAAAAAAACACATTACTGAGGCAAACATTGTATGGACAGAGTGGGAGCAGACAGACAGGATGATTGCTGATGGCCATGTGGAAGGATTTTGTTGTCACAAGTCCTAAAATAGTTCTTGGTAAGCAACAGATGATTATGTAACATGTATTTCTCCAAGTCCATCTGCTGGTCCCCAGAAAGCTCCAAATAGTCCTTCTTTCAAGCACTTTCCTTTGAAATTTGTCCCTGTGAAGTTCAAGAACCTGGTTCTTGGCTTAGATACCTGGCACATGGTGCGTGGTCAGGGCTGGCATGGTTGCCCTCCTTGTGGCCTGTCATATGGCGGTTGCCTGAGGGCCTGTGTAGCTGATATGTGAGAGTTAATAATTATGAATAATAACTCACACCTGGCAGAACCAGGTGTCCGTGTCTGAGCTTGCCCCTGCCATGTGCCAGAGGATGCTGTGCGACTTGGCGTGCCTGCGCTGGGCCCCGTCGCGGCCACACATGGCGAGCGGGTAGGGGCTGGGGCTCAGCAGCGCGGCCCTGGTCTCTTTACAGCCTCAGGGGCAGGTGCTGGGGAAAGGTCGCTTGAGCTCTGCGAGGAAGCGCCCGTTCCCATGTTGCCTTTGAGCACCTCGCTGCGCCGAGGCTCCTGCGCGGAGTTCCTGCGTTAGCAGCTGTCTGTCCAGGTAGATTGGCCATCCCGAGTTTAAAAAAGCAACGTCGCTTCTGAGTGCGACATACTTACTATGTAAATGGGATTTGTGATAACTCTGCTGTCAAGAAAAACCCTTAACATCTCATGAGCATTTGTCTCCAGACGCACAGCTTCCCGCCCAGCCTGAGGAGGGATCCCTAATGGCCCGTGCTGGATGTCACGGTCTGTGTGATAATGGCTCATGTCTCCCAGTCAAGCAGTGGTTTTTCTTAGCTTATATGAACCTACTGAGTATTTTAAAGTATTGTATCACTTGTCTTGAGCAAGCAATTGTTAATGACAATAGGTTCCTTATACCCACATACTGCTTGCCAGAAGTGTGTGGTGGTGTTTTTGTTTTGTTTGGGTTCTTTTTTCCTCCCTCTCTTCGTGACTTGCTTTTCTGAGTTATTCGTTGCTCAGGTTATTCATTCACTGAGCATCTACGTCTTGTTCAGCTGCACCAGCTGGCTCTGAGGAAAGCACAGGAGTGTGTGTCTGTATATGACAGGCCATCGTGCTCTGTAGAGGATGATGGGGGGGAAAAAAAGCCAGCTGACTAATAGACCTATGTGAGGAGATATCTTTCTAGGTCACACTGTGGGCTTTGGAGGCTTTTTAACCTGGTTCATGTCTGGACAGTTTTGGAAAAAAAAAAAAAAAAACCCACTAAGGGTTTTGCTGACTGTCCAATCAGTGCAAACATTCAGAAAACAGCAATTACTGCAGAACTTAGTGGTGGCCAGATGACATAAGACCTCCTCAACCTTCAGTAACTGGAGTCGTGTCACACCTTCCTTTGTTTCTTCCTCTTTCCCTAAGCCCTGCTGGCCCCGTGGCTGGGCGCCGTGCCGGCCCGCTGCAGGGTGCTCCAGGAGATTAGCCTGGAAACACTGCACGTGCCCTCAGTCAGCAGCAGGCAGCTGATGTCTGCTCGCGCCTGCGTTGTGATTAAGCTCTCGGTCCCCAGGCGTCCTCTAATGAGTCAGCCCTGGCGTGGCACCCGGGCAGGCTGGCTTTCCCCGGATGAGGCCCTAATAGCTTTGACCTTTCAAACTGATCAAGTGACCATATACGCTTTGAGGAGCGCTCTCTGGAGCTTTGGCCATGCCAATAGAGTACAATGCATCCTTAAGCACTAATTCCGGGACCGCGCTGGGCTCTGGAGCGGGCTGGGCAGCCTGCCTGCGCCATGCTCCTAGGCACGTGCGATGAGCCTGAGCTCCTGCTCGCAGGGCCTGCATCCCTCCCGGGCAGCCGAGATCTGCCCGGCAGGAGTTCAGATGCAGCACAGCTGTGGGGTGGTAGCAACAGGGCTCTTGTCTGTTGATGATGATTTTTCTGAAGTGAGTCTCAAAGTTATTCTACTGAATGTATTTTATTCTTCTCTAAAAGGTAACTTGACATGTGCTAAACCTCTCTGGTATTTCCGAAAAGCTATTGTGGATAGCTTTAAAATTTGTGTTTAAATATGATAAACAGATTTCTGCATCTATATCGATAGCTTAAGATGAAGCAAATAGGAAGCTATCTAATTTATGATTTCAGCTCATGCTGTGGACAAACTGGATGTTTATTCCAGCTCAACTGAAAGTGAAAAGCAGCAGTGAATTTAACTGTACAAAAAAAATATTTTCCCTCTTTGAAGCTGGTTGCCACACACTGGGTTTGAATATCCATCTTGTAATGATATTTCATGCTTTGAAATATGACAAAATGTATGATCAGTAGTTGTGATTTCTGACAGTGAAAAGCAAAAAGATTGACATTTGGTAGGCTGTGGGTCTTTCTAAGCCAAAAAACTCAAGCCAAAATCACTGCTTTAATGAAGTGTCCTTGGAAAAGCTAGTACTGTTTTCAGCAACAACATAGAAAAAGTGAATCTGACAGCTCTTTTGCAATAACTAAAAAGATCACAAGCGAAGTCTCATGTGCTTTTTCAAACAATTATGGTAGGCTTTGTGTAGCTTGGCCATATGGCTTATTTTGGTTTCCCAAAACGAGAAAATAACTGAGATTCGTTCCCAGCGTGGATCATCATCGCAAAGATTTTAAGTGACTGGACTGTAAAAATGAAGAACATGCAATTTACAGCTTGATAAATCAACAGTCTCACAGGCACATCAAAACCCCGTTATGCTGGAATGGAGCAGGGAACAAAAGTGAATCACGGTAGCACCTTGGAGTCAGAAAAATATAAATGACTGTTGCAGAATTAACTTTTTTCTTTAAAGTTAAAAATATTTTTTTCCTGTTCTCTTAATGCTATTAAGCGTCTTAGGAGCTTTCTGTTCTGCAGAAATCAAATATTTAGTTTTACTAAAGGGACCTCAAATTCTGTATTCCATCAGTAGGGATATTATTGTGTGTAATGTTTTTGCCGATTGTTTCATTATCTACTTCTACAAGTCACATTTTAATTTGTGAACATCCTTTAACTGTCACTGCACTGGGGAGTTTAACTGAATCTGGGAGGATACAAAGACAGTCTTTTGTAATGAAGAAAAATGTGTAATTTCTTTCAAAGAAAATAAATACTGGGAGCTAATGTTCTCAGGGAATCAGTATGTGGATGTAAAGCTTCTTGAATTTGCTCTGTCCTTCAAACAATGTACCTGTAAGACCTGCACAAAGCGAGTCCTGTAGCGCCACAATTATGTGCAGGCAAAAGGATTTTTGTCTGACGCCAGGTTGCTGTTCTTAATCCAGCTGGGTCCGAGAGACCAGAACTCCCGTCTGCCTTCAGTCTGGGCCAAATGAATGGGTGAAATCATCTTAATTAGGTGATCTAATAGATGTCACCGCACGTGGCACTGCCAGTCAGGGCTGCAGCCCTGCGAGTGCCTGCAGAAGGCGAGTGCTGCTGCGACGGGACCCGGGGCTTGTGTGTTCTCCCGCCACCCTGGGCACTTCCCTGAGCAAGGAGCAGGCAGCAACATGCATGGGGAGATTTTAAAACATTTCTTCTTGCTTTTTAATCCCTTTCACACTGAGCTTCTACTGCTTCACTGCCTTCCAAGGAAAAGATACTGAGCTGGTATTCGAGGTGTCACCGTACCGGAGGTACTGGGCAAGCAATTATTGCCACCCTTTTGTGCCATATAATGCCTCTGCACTGACTGCATTCAGACTGGATTTCTCCCAGGCATTCAGCATCACCTGAGCAAGGATTGCTCCGAATGCCAGAAAGCATGTGTATCTAGCGGATTAGCCGGTAATGCGTTTGCTGACCATGATATAGTGACCTGCATTAAAGGAATCAGCACATCTCACAGAAGGAGCTTTCATCTCGAGTGTATAATCAGCATGGCATCAGATCAGGTGCCAAGTAGAAGATGTTATGCCATTAAGTCAAAAATGCTTGATGGTGCGGAGATAAGTAGCTGTGCTCTCAGTTACTTGCAGTGGAAAATTGAAACAGTGCATTGGTTTCATAGCATCAAAGAACAGTTTGATAGACACAGATTCGCAGCAAACTATAGGCATGCTTTGAAGGTCTTGCTCCAAGGCTTTCCCACGTTTTAGAGTTCACAGCACTGCTCTGTGGTTGTGCAGGAATTCTCAAACTACCTCAGGCTTACCTCAGCGTAGTTGTGCGACTGGCCTTTCTGTAGGAATGGCAGAGGAAAAAGATAGGGAGCTCACTGTCTCCCATCAGTGCTTTCCATGCCATGACTGCTCCCCAGAAACGCAGGAAGGGGCGGTACTCAGCACCGTTTGGTGCAGGCCTGGCTCCCTGGCCTTCGGGGACAATCCAGTGCTGGGAGGCAACGCTGCTTTCGCAGGGCACCCGTGCCAGGCTGTGCCCGACTTCACTCACCAAAGGTTTGTCTCCTGTTCTGGAGGAGTCAAAGGTGAGTTATATTCTGTAGAAACAACAGAGATCATATTTCATAGACCAGAGACAGAAATACTACAAAAAACTCTGGCATTTAACATCACATTAGCAAGGCACCGTGATCGTTGCTTGGTATCACTGCTGTCAACGTATCTATCCCCAAACCAAATGCAAAACAGACATCGTTGGTCTTTATATCAGTTTCGGGGGTGTCATTAGCATTGTAATGACTTGGCACGTTCTCTTTTCAGTCTTAAGTTGGTTGTTTATGCGCGATTGGAAGTTAAGCTTTGGAATGATCTTTTTTCTATTTTTATCTGTATTCACCCCAGAGTGTGAAACAGAGGAGGCCCCTGCGTTGGTTCTCGGACTCTATGTAACTGCCGGTCACGTGAGACACGTGCTCCTGCTCCCGCCTAAGGGCAGGTGGCTGCTGTGGTTGGAGCGAGGCACCGGGTGTGGGGGGGGCCCCTCTGACGGGTGGAAGGAGCGGGGTTAGCGGCCCAAAGGCAGCCACAGACATTTGCACGTCAGACGGGAAGCCAGCGAGGAGCTGCCCCGTACCTACAACCAGCTGCCTTCCTTCGGCCACGGCGCTGCGTGCAGCTCTGCCTTTCCAGCGCAAGAATGAGCCGTTCTGGTAACAGCCATGATCCAGATGGCCACTCCGGGTACCTCCCCGGGGTGGTGGTAACGTCAAGATTTCTGTTTAGCCCACTAGGATCAGGTTTGCTAGTTTAGGCTGTTACTCAGAAAAACCAACCTCCTGAAAAAGGCACTGGGCATCACCAGCTTTATTAGCAGAGGTCTCGGAGTGAAACCCCAGCTGTTCTCTCACAAACAATAACGTGGGGACTCTTGGCAGCCAGTGCAACAAGTGTGACTGCTGCCTCATTGGCAGTGCAGCTGGGTTAGAAGTCAATGAAATGGAAAGTGAGGTCTAGCTCATCATGAACCATGGAAATTCATGGAAATCTTGAAATTCTGAAACTTTTCAGCAACCTGAGATGGATTAGTTAGATGCCTCAAAACTGAAGTAGAGACTGGAGGGAGTGGGAGGATGAGCCCTACAGCTTTCCGGGCTGAACAGTGATATCAAAAAAAATTCCTACCACCCTGAAACAGTCGAGGAACAGGATGCCAGGCAGAGCTCTAGAACTGACTCGTAAGTACACGAAACTGGCCACTGCTGTCTGTAGCTGGTGTGCTGGAGAGCTGGCACAAGGATGTTGCAGAAATGATTTCAGCCTGGATTGTATCATGTCTGCATCATGGGAGAGCTACTGGTGACCATTGGAGGGGGCTGCAAAGTTGACATAGCCTCTCTTTAAAAAGAAACTAAAGTGATCACTCTCAAGAAGAAGCCAAGGCATGCGTGTATTTTTTCCTTTTTAATGAGGGCAGATGAAAAGATAACTTAGAAAATGACTGGCATTGGGAGGGTGAACAAGGGAGACAGTATCTTCATGACCCAGTGAAATGGGGAGGCCCATTAGCCTGCCTCTGACATTGTTAAGCCTTTTTCTATTACATTTCTTTGTGTAATAGCTGCTCTTTTTGTGGCATTTTTCATCTAATCTGATGATTCAAAGCATTTATGCATTCTACTTGTAATATGAACCACTGCTCCCTCACCACAGGGTTCACATTTAAGATTAGATTGCTGTGATTTTCACTGCTGCCCTAGTTGAAGGTCATTTCATTTAGGAAATGGAGAGGGTAGTTGCTAAAAGGTAATCTTGTCTCACTTTACCTGGCAGTTGGCTGTCAAGTTGAAATAATGCCATTAAAAAGCACTGCTATGGCCTGCCTGCTGTCCAGCTAGGAACAAGAAATGGCTGAGACACACTGCAACTGTTTCTCAGTAAATTTAAATTGCAGCTCGTGTGTGTTTTGCTAATATGGTACTTGCAAAGCAGTTCTGACTGACTGCTAGTGTCAAATACGGTGCACAATTCATAACTTTCCTGATTATGTAATTTGTGATATGTTAGGTCGCATTATGCCATACCACTACTTATAACAATTATGCTTTCTTTTACTTTCTCCCTCAAAAAAAAATTTCTCACTAGCATTTTGGAATGCAATAACTTTCTTCCAAGTTCCTTTCAGTCCAGGTAGTGGAACTGTGATTTAAAAAAAAGCCTAACCCCTCAAGCCTGGCATTATGTTCACCAGGGCTCAGTTCCCCTAGTTAGAAGGAAAGCAACACTTTCAAATTTTCTTTGCAGTTTTTATACAATAAATTCAAATATACATGCACATTCCGTTTCTCCGTGAGGAATACAGAGAAGTTGGGCTCATCACTGATGGCTGCAAGGTACAGCTGGAAGTGCTGCAAGGGAAACTGTTCAAAGGTCAGATCACTTTAGGAAAGGTGAAATGTCCAAGCGTTCTCATGGTCATTGTCTCTGTGTGGTTCTCCTCGTTAGCGGTATCCAGATCACAGGCAATGCTGCTCAGTTTCACAGCCTATGTATGTCATGTATATTTGTTTAAAAAAAAAAAAAAAAAAATGCTGCAAAGAAAAGGAAAACACGAGCTCCCTCCATCCCCCCACCAAAAAGCTGTCCTTAAACAAATCTGTAAGTTAGAATGAAATTGGTATCATCACGCACAGAAAGAGGCAGAATGATGTTGAACACTCCCACATTGCAATCTTGCATTTCCAAATGTTTTTTATCCTATCTTTGTTCAGCATTTTCTAAGAAAAGCCTCAGTGTTAAACTCCATTTAGTAAAAAAGGGCCAGCATATGGCCCTCGCTGGTACCTGCTCAGGGAGCAACAGAAATGCTGCAGAGAGGAGAGGTGGTTTTAGCTGACTTTCTTGCCTACATGTAGGGAGCACAGTAGGTAACTTAATTGGAAGGGACAAAAAGCGTCTAGAGGCCTCTGTCCTGCGGCAATGAATAGTGGCGATGCTGAGCCTCTCTTCGGGAAGCTGCATCGGAAGTTTGCCGGTGGGTAGTAATTTCCATGCGCTGTCTAGTAATTGGTAACCTGTAAGCTTGGTTCTGTGCTTTCTTATTACTATTATTATTTTTAACTGCGACGGGGTACGATGCTCTATCCCGAGGCCCTGCGCTGTGCTGAATGCAGCCCAGAGATCCCCAGGAGCAGCACCGAGCAGGGCACTCGGCTCTTGGCACCTGGCCCCCAACTGCTCGGCAGCTGAAAGGCAGCATCAGACCAACAGCAAAAATCTACAGCCTGCAATTTCTCACACTTATGGATCTAAGAGACTTTCTGGTTAGGTTCCTAAGGAATCCTCCAGAACAGTTGTTTTTAGGTTTTATTCTGTGAAGGTTTAAAAATCACCACTATGAGGGAAATGTGCCTTTGTGAGTAATAAATCCATATATCCATAAAAAAAGATCACTAATGCAATTATCACTTAGTATAGTTTCTATTAAATAAGAAGAGCTACTAAATTGCTTTTGCATATATGAACCTTGGAGAACACAGTACCTCATATGCCTGCTTATGAAATGGAAAATTTGGACTAATTAAGGACACTTGTAGGAAACCTGATTTATCACCAGTAAGTGTGACATGCGGGACCCTTTGCTTCAGCAGAAATGAGTGTTTAGCTTTCCAGATGATTGTGGTGACTCCAGAAAACGCAACTCTATTGCCTTGGCATTTTGTTTGGAGTATAAACGTTATTTTGGTTCTTGCCTGGCGAAGGGCGCGTCGAGGAGCCTCTGCCTTTGGCGGGCGGCAGGCGCATGTGCTGCAGGTCGCTGGTTGGAGCCCGTGTTTCAGAGCTGCCCGGGGCTGCTCTCCCCGTGAGCCCGGCAGCTCCCCCTTTCCCCGGCTTCTCCTGGAGAAGCTGCACTTGGTATTTTTGTGAATCTGAAAGCAGTGCTGTGTATCCACTGGCCTTCTGTCACCTTTCTTCTCTCGCACATCTCAACTTTCAAACTCCCAGACTAGAGCAGCTGCAGAAGAACAGTTTGCTGCAAGATTTCCTAAAGTTTTTGTGTTCCTCTGATTTAAGGATAACAAGTGCAGTCAAAAAATGTGACTTCTAATCCCATGTTTTCACTTAAGGAATAAACAAAGGAGAAACACTTACGTGCTTAAGATGCTAGATATTCTGGTGATCTTCATCCGCATGAAAGCATGTAGTATTAACTTGCTGATACTACTCCTGTGTGATGAGTATCAAATGTTTTATGTAGAAATACTGCATAGAAGGATTTTTAACCCTGATAAGAGTCAAAGGAATGTCACAATAATGTGGCAATAAAGAAATTCAAACCCCATCTGATTTTTATTAATCATTTCCCTCAGACTTTGAAAGTGAAGATCTTCCATTTGATACAGAGAGGCATTGATAAAGTTGCCAAAAGGTGATTACCAGGTTTTATTTATTACATTGAGTTGCTCTTTACGGGCAATACGCTGTAAGCATTGTGTGCTTTTTTTAAGCAATCAGCACAGTTTTCATTTCCATTGACTTTTGCCATCATATAAAGTAAATAATTTAGAACTTTGAAGAGACTTTGGTTTTGGGGGTTTTTTTGTTTGTTTTTTAATTTTATTGCTTGAATTCTTACCTGGAGTGAAGTGGAAGCTGAATAAGGGAAAGGCTGAGAAATCCTATTGCCCAGGTTAAACAGAGATGATGGCAGCGCAAAGCTGGAGGAATTCAAAAGCTGTCTGTAATGACAAAATTATAAGGGGCCTTGAATATATACACTTTAGAATAGCACTTTCTGATACGCGTTGCGTATAGGCCTGAGGCTGTCACTTGCTGCGTTATGCTGATCTTAAAGGGACCATCCTGCTCCAGGAGCTTGCTTTCCATGGTCTTTTCCTCTCCCTTACTGTTATGTTCCATACAATATTTAAAATATTCTTTTTTCCAATGGGTAAGGTTTGAAAGCAATCACCACCAGTCAATGAAATATTTTGTTTTCCATATCCATGTTCCAAACCAATGCTTATAATTCAAGATCTAGCAATATATCTGTTTTTATCTTGTTTTTTTACATTCTGTATTTCTTCTAGATCTGAAATGAAAGTCAGTATATTATTTTTATTGCAGTTGCATCTAGAAATAAGAACAGAAATCAAGACCAGAAAATACTCAGAACAGCATGTATACCTGTAGTAAGACTCCCTGTGGTAATCGGAGTAACTAGGGCAGATAGAGGGAGAAGAGGCAGAATTTCCACCGTTTGTCTGTTAAGCTGTAACCTGAGAACTCCAATTTGGAGATCGTGTATGTCAGCATATTCGTTAGGATCTCTAATTTTTCTTCAACGTTAATTAAATAAATATTAGTCTTTGGCCTGCTGAGAGATTCTTCTAGTTCGGCCCTTGCATTGGGGATGGTAGGAGCTCAGTGGCAGCCCAGTTACCTTGCCCGCCCCGGGGAAGCCGTCTCCTTTCCCCAGGCCAAGCGAGGAGCAACGGCAGCCCAGGCGCCCTCCGACCCATCTCGCGGGGCACTCCGTGTCCTTCTTTCCCAAGAAAACAAAACTATGCCGGGAGCTCCAGGCACCTAAAACCCTCCTGTCCAAGAGCAGCGTCTGCAGGGCCTGGGGACTTTGGTGGCAGCGCTGTCCCCTAAGCCCAAACGCAGGGAGCGCCACAGGCCTGCCGCGCTCGTACTGCGGCTTCTGCAAATCTGGACATAGCCTATAGCTCTTAACAAAAGAATAGATGGTCATCACTGGTCTATTACTTATTGCCTAGTGATTATCTGTATGGGTCTGTGGCCAAAGCCCAAATTTAATTCTGTTTCCAGCACTGGTTCCTTTCATGGCCTTCATAGAAAGGATTTATCCCACTTTAAATTGTGGCTATCAGCTATACACTGTAATAGTTGTGTAGAGCACTTTATTATTTTTGTAAACTATTGGTAAACAGACCAGAGTTCATTATTCTATGCATCTAAGAGGCTATTTTACCATGTTTAAATGGCTGTTGAAACTGCCTGTTTACATCCTAATATTTACATACATGTTGCTGGCAATTGTTGCAAATTCAAAGACATATTTTTTCCTAAAAGGGGCAATCAAGAGACGAAATTAGAAAAACTTGACACCATAATAAATCAGAGCAGCAACAAAATTGTAAAAATCATTTGTAATGACATATTTTGTTGCTATACTTGTTGGCTAGATTAGATTTCTGCTAAAGGTAATTGAAGAAAAAATTGTTCTGGTTAGAGGGACAAAATACATTAAAATTAAATGAGTTTCTTGAACTCTGCTAGGTTTTAAGATACCATGACAACAAAAGAAAGCACATTGAATAAGCATAATAGTTACTTTGTGTGGTTGACCATGAAGGTACCATAAACTAGCTTTTCTGTTGCATCGTATGCAAGGCCTCTCAGGTAATGGTTAAGACGTTAGGGAAAATGCAAGGAAAATAAGCAGGGTCTGTTTGCTATTCACCACCCTATGCCTAAGTATCAGACCTCCCCTTCGAGGTCTCTTGCACAAACGTTGCATTTGCCACCTACCTCAGAAAAACGGAAAAGTCACAGACTACAGATAAGAACCTCAAGTAGTTTAGTGAGCCCGGCAGACTAGTTATGCTACAAGTTTGGGGGGGGGGGGGGAAGAGATTTTGGTGTTCTTGGTTGCTGGAACTCTTTTGTGATTGTGTTCTGACACTTGAAGCACGCGTCTTGGCTTTATAGATGTTCTGTGAAGGAATATAAAACTGTGAGGGAATATAAAACTGGAACTCCTTTCTTTTGTGGACCCTTCTCATACCTCTTCCAAACACTAAATAAACACAAACAGGAAAATCCTCAGAAAACAAATCTTAGACAACTAAAAATATCAGAAATGTTCAAAGTATTGTACAATATCCTTTAAAAACTTTGAGCCTACAGAACTCACTTTTTCTACTTATTTCTAAACTCAGTATCGAGATTGTTTTGCTGCTGGCAGTAGCATTTGCCTTATTTTATGAACTACTAACCTGTAATCTCCCATTATGTGTGCGCCACTCTCCTCTGTATTTTGTTGTTTGTTTAACCTTCCTTCCTCTTTTACCCTCTTTCCCTCTTCCCTCGCCTTTTTCCCCGGGGAGGCTGAGTCAATCTGCATAAGGCACTACGTCTCCCCGCCCCGCACTACCTAGCCGTGGCAGTTCGGCAGTTTTCTCTGCAGTTGCGGGGGAAGAGCAATTACTTTTTTTTTTTTTTTAAAGCATCTTTACACAACTGTAGAAAACACTTGGGATTTTTTCTTCCTTTTTTTATTGTTTACTAAATCAAAGCCAATGCATCTGAGGCGTATAGTGATGATAGCAAAAATTACAAAGATCTTTCATATGCAAAATCCCTTTTTGTGTCACTGAAGATTTGAAACATATTATGCCAATCTTGTATTCAAACACCAGCTTCTCAGGGTTTGAATTCTATTATGTGGTTTTCTGGAGGTTTTTAGTTTCTTGGGTATTTGCTCTCTTTCGTTCATTTTTTATGAAGTTTGTATTATTTCCCCTTCCTTACATTTTCACAGGGACTTTCCCTTGAACCCTAGACATGAGATGAATAAAAAGTGATTTGGCTTTATGAATCAGCTTTCCTAATAGGTCTTCTGGCTCTGGAAATACTGTCAGAGTTCTTAAAGCCATCAGCTGGATCCTCACCAGCCGCTTTGCGACGCGCTTCGCACAAAGCTTTGAAATTCCAACGATCTCGCTATTTTGCTATTAGGCATCTTGAAGGGACGTGTTAGCTCTGTCGGGGGTTTTGGAAGGAGAGGGAGACGCTTACGAGAACTAGAACCACAAAATATTTTTCTGACTGAATATTGTATTTTTAATGAAAATTGTCATCTCCTCGGAGACCAAGGTTGTTCTGCTTGGCTGTTGCTGCTTTTGGGAAGCTGCCCTTCTGTAATGAGCCATCAGCTTTTCGGTTTTCAGAGAGAACTGCTGTCGAGCCTCCTGATTCATGGACTTGTACTCAGCAGCAGAGACTTGTGCCGAAACGCTTGGCTTTTGTTTGACACATCTCGCCACCGCTCTGGGGGACGTATCTGGCTGCTCGGTTATATCAAGCTCTGGCAGAGCCAGCCCAGGCTGCAGTGTTGGCCCCCGACTTCAGCGGAGTCAGGATTTCCGATCTCATTACCTTGTTTTCTGTGTTGGTGCCCCCTTTTCTCTGTTACTGAACTAAACTGCACTTGTTTACTTGCAACTATGAAACTCATCCCTCCTGCCAGCATGGCAATAACAATTGACATTAGGAGGGAGCTGAGGTTCATAAACTTGAACTTTCTTTTTTAATTTGCAAAAATACACCATGAGATAGGCATCAGTACGCAGGGATTTCTTGCAATACAGTGAGCAAAATATTTAGTTATGGTCATGTGTTAAAGGGCTAAAAAGATGCCAGCTGTCAACTTCAGACACCTGCTGTCTTCAGATGCCTTCTCTCCCAGTAGTACGTGTTGGCTGGGAATGGGCTGGCCGGTTCGTCTCTGGGACCGTCCATGGGCTCTGCCTCCTGCTGCGCATCCGAGCCGGGCACTGAATGCGGCAGGCGCGGGCTCTGGGGTGTCTAGGCAAAGGCGTCTCGTTCCTCCTACCAAAGTGCTCTGCAAAGGGAGTTCCTGCGACCCGCTGCCAGCACTGCCCTGTGCCCGGGGCCCCCTCCCGCGGCAGGGCTGCCCCAGGGTCCCGCATCCCTCCGTGCGCTGCCCTGCGGCGATGCCTCGCCGCTTTGTCTGCAGTCACGTTTGTCCCTTCAGCCCACGAGCGGAGTCGGCCACGTCTCACGTGCGTGGCCCCCTTTCTGGACCGCTACTGCGGTCGCTGCAAGATGGTAGTGCGTTACGGTCTCGCAGTCATTGCTTTTGGGCTACGGCAGCCAAGCGCTGGGTAGCTCTTGCCTACTGTAAATTACATTGAGCAGAACTAGAAGGAAGCTTGCTCAGAAATAAAAATCTGTTTGTTAGTTATAAGCAACTAGGTAAACAAATGTTGAACGCAGCTACTAACTCATGCATGTGTGACCAGATAGCCAGCGTGCGCCAAGAGCCATTGAATTTTGGAATAAAGCTGATTCGAAAGGTTAAGGCCAGATATCCCACTGCCACTGCAAAAACCAGCAGTTACCAAAGTGGAAATCAAGAAGGATGTGTCCCGTGAGCTCTCGCATTTACAAGTTACAGCTATGTTTTAAATTGAGGGCCACAGGGATCAGTTGCCTATTTAGAACTGTTTGTGCCTTTTAACTATCGGCAGTTTCTGTGTTATATGAGACATACGATTACAAGAGTTCATGAAGCATTTTCTTCTCTGGATGGCATATTTGGGTGCATGCAAATGCAAGGTAGCCTACAGAGTTTCAGCATGTTAGACTCCTTTTCATAAACAATCCTAAAATTGTCCTGCAAAGCAATATCTGTCTACCTTGGTGACAGATTTGGAACAAATTGAGCTATGAGAGGTTCAATTTTTTTAATAGACTAAAAAAAAAGTGCACAGCTATGCAGATGTTTCAGCCATTTGGCTCACTGTAATCAAATATGGTGAAGAAGCTCTAAGTGCATTTTGAGTTTATAGCATGTCAGTTCAGCTGGCTTGACTATTTTTTTTTTCCTATAGCAAGTCTGCTGGAAAATGCATTCAGTAGAGCAAAATGGTGCTGCTGCTAATATTAATAATAATACTTAGCACTTCAATTGCGTTTCATATTTTCAAAGTGCTGAACAAATGCTAATTAATTAGGCTGTGAAGCAGAATGCCAAAGAGAGAAGAAGCCTTGTGTTGCTGCTTGCAGAACAAGTTATCTTGATTATTGCACTTTTCATATTTTTCTTGGGAAAGCACTAGCAATACAAGGAACAACTCTGCTGCACAGAGCACAACAGGGTCCTGAGGTGGCAACTGCCACAAATACAAGGATATGCTGATCCTAAAGTCCCACGAGCGCTTGTGATTTTTGAGGTTGTGAATGAATAGAGGTGTCTTTATTCTTGAATCTGGCTCTAAGTTAGTGACAGAAGTGGAAAAATTGTTTTCCTATTCTGTATAAAGTCTTTGAGGTTGTGGTTTTCCTAATTCCACCTTGAGGTACTGTCACTGGAAGATCTTCATCCGTTGACCTTTTCATCTCTGGCCCTTTTGGTAGCAGTTAGAGATTGCTATTTGCTGCCTCATGTAGAATAATTCTTAGTCTCCATCCAGTTTGGTAAATACAGTGCCAGTCTTGGGTTTTGTGTTTCCTTGCCACTGCAACATTTCGGGAAAAGCCAAAACCCAAAATTCCTGCCCTCTTCCAGGAGATGTCACACACTAGTGAAGTCTGAAAGATATGCCTTTCTCTGGGACCGCTTTTCTGAGAACTTAGATGAGTTGCCAAAGAGGGTGTGGAGTCATCTGCTTTTTACTGGAAGCAATCACTAATGCTAAGCTTCAGGGAAAATAAATGTGAATTATGGTTCAATGAGACCCTTGACTGTGCACTTGAGGTGTTAATTTTGCATCAAATGGTGCAGAGACGTGAGTCGTCCGCACGCTGCCCAGCGCAGGGTCCTTTGGCTCCAGGAGCGCCGCCGTCCCGCGGCGCTGTGGTGACCGCTTCGGCCCTGCCGCGGGTCACCCACGTCCAGCTCCCGCTACGGCCCAGCCCTGGGCTGCCGGTGAGCGCTGGGTGGTGGCTCTGAGGAGGCAGCGCGGCACCAGTGCGAGGGCCCGGCTCTCCAGGGGTTCCTGGGGGGGTTTTCCCCTCTGTCTCCCAAAGGAGCACACGTCCCAGGCCAGTTCTGTACTCTGTGCAAGTGCACTGCATTATTGAAAGATGGTTTATTTACACAGCCTTAACTTTTTTTTTTTAAATACAGATTGAGAAAATCAGTGCTAATCTGATGACATAATGAAGTGGTTGTGGGCAGTCAGGATATGGTAGAATGCAGTCTAGTGAGCGGTTTGAACTGACAAGATTTTTGCTTGGTTTTGGACTTCAGTGTTTGTTGTGTACTCATCTAGACTGATCAGCTCTGCCAATAACTGTTTCAGAAATATTTAGTTTTTTCACTAAAAAAAGCATTAGAGACTTTGTACAAATCAATTATGAGCTGGCAGGGAGAAATGCAGAGCCAGTCCAGCATGTTACAGGCATCAACAAGTGCAGAAGCATTGCTTGGAGCCCGAACTGCAGTCCCACGTGCTTCACCCAAGGTAGTTGTCTTCCAATGCAGATATACTTCTAATCCATGAATAAAGGACTGCAGTAAAGCAGGACTGGCTTCAGAAGCTGCTCGGCTGGTGCTCTGCTTGCGTGAAGGTGCACCCCGCGATCGTTTTGCAGGCAATGTTTTCCAGCCTCACCTGCTTTATTATGCCCGCACATGCACACGCACCCGGTCCTGCAGAGACGCAAACGTGCAGAGTCGTCTCCCTTCCTGTGTCATGGGAAGGAATCATGAAGTTTAGAGACCTTTCTCCACATTTGGAAAGGACTTACTGTCATATTGGTTACATGAGTTTGTAAAAATAGTTATAGAAATAAGGGTAAAATATTAGTCCTCCTGTTTCCTCCACTTCCAGAGTTGATGGGAGATTTGTTATCGCTTTTGAAAGAAATAATTTTACCCTGAAACTGCTGCTCCTCCACATTGCTGTTTTGGAAAGACAGAAATAGGCTACTAAACTGAATACAGCAGTTCAGGAATTTTCTTTGCATCTATTGAGGTTTTTTTCTCAATTGCACATAATAATTATGATTAAACAGCAGCTAATTGCCGGTCTGACCACCGGGCCTTTGTTAAACAATTAATCCTTGGATTGCTGAAAGCGGTGTCTCTAACATTATATTTTCAAATTGCCTCTTGAAATTGTCTTGTTTTTCTCTCTAATACCAAGAAATCACTGTCATTATATTTGCGTGTAATTTGCATAGGAACAGTTCATTTCCTTTATTGAAACACAAAAATAAGGTGCTTTCATAACTTTGTTGACAAAATGTTGTGATGATCATCTGCCTCCTGAAGATGTTGTAGTTTCTTATTCAGCACATCTCAAAAGACTATATATATATATAGTGTATATATATATATATATATACACACACACACATATATATAAAAAATACACTGATTTTTCTAGACTTACATTTTAATGGGTAGGTTAAGTGGTAAAACAGGTGGAGTTACTTTTTGCGAATAAATTATTCAGCCAGTTTACTTCATTTTGTGGTTGGCAGCTGCCACCCATTTTGGAACGGCTCGTGGTCTCCGTACTGGTTGAAGGCTGCTGTGCAAGGGCCTCATACCGTGGCCCCAAGGCTCGGCCTGCCCGGGGTCCGGTCTCCTGCTGGTTGCTGCTGGGTGCCGGATCTGTGCACAGAGTGGGACTGACCGCCTCAGTCTTGCAAATTGTTCCTATTTAGCTAATCTCACACGTGAACCCGTACCTGCAGGAGAACAACAGTGCTCGCGGTCAGCAAATGATCTCTGCAGGAGTGAACGAGCCCTTCACCTTACATCAGGATTTAGAGGAGCTCATGTGCCAAATGCTTAATACAAAAAATGAGACATATGTTTGTCTCCTGTATATTTGCACAGTGACATATATTTGCTAATCCTGCTTAATTTGCATGTTGTTTTGCAAATGCCATGTTCGAGATTTTTAAACCAGTGGTGACAGGCCCTGCTGGCTGTCGCTGATGCCCAGAGAGCAGAGGTCTGGGAGGGCTGGCGGTGCCCTTACGTTGCTCGCTGCGCTCTGTCGGTGAATTCCCTTTGTGGCAGGAGACGAAAACGCTCCTGTCCCGATCCAATATCGGGAGGGTTTCGTTACGATCCCAAGGACGAGATTAAGACGCTAAAACCGGTCAAATATCGTACAACCTTTTACCTTTATTTTCCACGAAGTGGGGAGAAAAGGCGTGTGTGGGGGGGGGGAAGGCGAAGGGGAGGCGAAGGGAAAAAGGGAACAAGGGTAAGGGGAAAAGATAGAGAAAAGTTGGAAAAGGAGAGAGGAAGCTAGCTACCACCACTCCGAGGCCGATGATGTTCCGCTGACTCCGCTCGAATCACAGCTCAAGCTGGGTGCCTCCGACGAGGGACGAGGAGCGAGGGCCGAGAGAGGGAGTGAGAAGGAGATGGGGGGGGGGGGGCCGAACAAAGAAATCCCTCGGCAATTATAGCTTTTTCAAATTAAGTTTTCCCACCCCTCACGTGGTAGTTCAGACCAATAGTAATATTTGGGTCTGGGGTCTCCTGCTCCTTATTGGGTCTCATCACTGTCCCTAGGTAGGCCGTTTACTGTTGCCGTTTCTGCTGACAGGTGTGTCTCCATTCTTAGGTCCAGCCATTAGCTCTCAAGGTCCTGACAAAGAAGGTGATAACTTCAGCAATTAGCACTGTTTCAGCAGTGCACAGGAATGCAAATTGCTGGTAACGCCCTTATCATTCCCGCCTGCAGCAGCTCTGGGCCCTTTCTCACTGTACTAGGGAGTGCGGCCTAAGGCTTCAGCAAATTTAGCCACTCATGCCAAGCAGGTTTTATAGAAGTTGTTCTAAAAACGGACAATAATTTACAGTCCAGATCCCAAAGTCTCTGCCCGATTGCGGTCTCGTTCAGTGCAGGCTCGGTGTGTCCCGGGTGGTCGCAGGGAGACCTTTTCAGGGGTCGCAGCAGCTCAGTCGTTGTGGCCTGCCTGCACCCCATGCACCAAGAAATGTTTAAGGCAAAAAATTCATTCATCAGTCCGCCACACCACCCCGTGACTTAAACATTGATTGGTATGTCTCCTTCCTGAAGTCTTCATAGCCTTTGTTCACAGTGGTGATATGAGATAGAGATCAGAAGGAAGTATAGAAAGTGTAGAACACGTCGCGGGAAGAGTAAAAGGAAGGATATAGGTTCGGGTAAAAGGTGCTTAACAGTGATTAAACAGAGGTGTTGCCCAATGCAAGTTCATGCTTTAACAATTTTAGCAACATTTAACTTCACAGAATAGACATCAAAATTGAGTTAACGAAGGTAAGTGATTGTTACAACAGGTATAACAGCTGACAAATGCGGTATGGATGTCAATATGCAATTTCCTCCTTCAGGGTGTGGTAGGAACAAATTGCATATTTGACACAACATGTCGGATTAATTGAACAAAGCAAGGAATTATACAAGGTAAAAAACATTAAAGCGGCAATTGCACCTAACAAATACAATATGAACTGTTTCACCCATGGTGCCTCTGGTAACCAGGACCACAAATTGCCACTCCAGCCGTTCCAGGTTTGGACGGGGACGTGGGCTATTTTTCTAATATCTTTGGTTAACTGGAGAACTACCTTGCCTACATCATCTATTTCTAAACAACAGTTGGAAATATTTAATTTCCCACACACCCCTCCCTCTTCAGCTAACAGATAGTCTAAAACCATGCGGTGCTGAAGGATTGCCGTGCGCATCTGTTGGGACTGGAGAGTTAAAAGATCTATTGCATCAGCGGTTTTGTTGGTAATAATTTCTAGAGCCACTTTTAGGTTGTAAATTGGTTCTCTCACCCCCGATATTAGTTCATTAGGATTCCAGGTTGCAGGCCCATAATGTTGAATTATTTGTTCAGGAGGCCACTCATTTCCCCATTTTTGCATCCCACCCAAATCTACCTTAATGGATCGCGTCTTACGGGCAACCCTTCTGTCCCCGAGGTTATCATATACCTTTATGCCTAACCGAGGTCCGCCTGTTTCTGGTAAAAGGAAAAACAATGGTCTGATAATCCCTATGTAACAAATTCCCGACCACCCCGCGGGTAAAAATTTATATGCTGTGTGTCCACAGATCCAATAATGCCCCTTCTTAGCTCCGATGCCCTGAGCAAATGGCCCGTTTATCCCTGGTGGGAATTGAAAGTAAGTTGTGTCTCTGTCACCCAGAGGGCTGAAAAATGTGGTTGCCCCATCACCTATTCGGCCGGTACAATACCAAGCCCCAGAAGTGTCTTTCCATTCGCAGGTTCACTTGTAAGGGGGATAATTGGGTCGTTGGTGAGTTACAGTTTCATTTTTGTTTGACCAGTATCCCCCAAGTCCCCAATTGTGCCCCGTTTCATTGAGCCACATCCATAGCTGGAGATTCCTGTCTTTATCGAGCAGTTTACAAGTGAGTGTCCATTGACTTTCCCCCACTTCAATCCCTCCCTCCTGGGTACAATTTAAACAATATTGTCCCATGGCTGGGAACTGAATTGGCCAGGTCCCACCGTCGTTCCACGTGTCGTCCGCGGTTTCGCTGTAATTGCTTACGATCTGGTCTGGGGTGAGGGGTGTGGACATCCATGGCCAGCTTGATAACCCTATCGGTCCTCTGCAACCCCAGCAGTGGCTTAAATTGAAAGTTTGGCTTACTGCTTTCGCCAGCAACACGAACTCGTTGTTCTCGAAGGGATTAAATGGGTGGGGGGAAGGTAGAGGGAGTGGTCGTTCGTCGCCCTCATGGATGCATCCTTGAATCTGGATGGTCCAGAGCAGTAGATGCATCTTGGTCAGACCACCACCTTTGAAAACATAAATAAGAACAAACTCGCTCCTCGGGTCAGGAGGAGGGAATAATCCATTTTGTGTGAATCTTGTAGGTTTTCCCACTAGCATCTTTTGCTCTCCGAATATATTTATTATTCTATTAACCTCCCAGGCATTTTGCTCCCAAAAAGGAAGCCATTTCAGGCAGCCTTTGAACACCATATGTGAGTCCGTGTAGATGTGTACAGGGGAAGTAGCCTGGCTTTTGCATTGGGATACGCTCCACACTGCAGCCAGCTCTCCCACCTGCGCACTGCCCTTTCCCTCTGTAATGATCTGCTCCTTAGTCCCCACTTGGAGCGCCACAGCCCGGTATCTCCAGGTTTTCCCTTCCCACTTTGAGGAAGCATCTGTGAACCATGCATTTAGGATCTGATCGGAAAATGTGGGAGCTACTTGAATTACAGAGGGAAGTTGGGGGGTTTCTTTATTCAAGTCTGCCTCATCTTGTATATTTAATACTTTAGTGGCTCCCTCTGTTACGGAGAAGATTTTACAATAATGCTTTATTTGTGCATACCATTTTCGTACAGAGGCTCTCTGAGCCACCCTGTCAGGGGGCGAGGTCCCTGCCAGGACTGCTTTGGTCACCTTAAATGGCCCTCGGAGAACTAGGGGTTGTTTTCGAATAGTTCGTTCAGCCTCCCTTAGAGCAAGGCTGACTACAAACAGCCCCTTCTCCCATGTAGTATACCGCTTTTCAGCGTCTTTGAAGCTACGTGAATAAAACCCGATGGGCCGTGTAGGCCCCTCTGGTCCCTTCTGCCACAGGTGGATAGAGAGTCCGGTCCGGGCAAACCCCCATTCAATCTGGATAGGGTCGGTGGGGTGGATTGGCCCCAAGGCCTGGTAAGCATTTGCCTCAAAGACCAGCAGCTGCAACGCCTCATCGTGGACCGAGGTCCACTCCCAGTGAGCCCTTTTCCGTAGTAAGTCATATAATGGCCTAGCAATAATTGAAAAATCGGGAATGTGCTTCCTCCAAAACACAAGCAGCCCTAAAGCATGTTGCAAGTCCTTCTTGGACTCCGGCATTTTAATTGAGTCCAATGAGGATAGGGTATCCGGGGGAATGCAGGTCATCCCTCCCCTCCACCAAATTCCCAGAAATTTTACCTCGCTGGAGGGAGTTTGGATCTTTTCGGGCGGAATTGTCAGCCCTATCCGCTCTAGGTGGGCAATAATGTCGCACTGCGTTTTCTCAACATCCTCTACCCGGCTCCCTCCCACGAGCACATCATCTATGTATTGATAAATTTTGACTCCTGCCTGTATGGGGACAGTTTCAAGCTCTTGTGCTAGCGCATGATGGGCTAGCGTAGGGGAGTGCTTGTACCCCTGAGGTAGTCGGGTGAACGTGTACTGCTGTCCCTCCCACGTGAAGGCAAAACGCTCTTGGTCCTCAGGCTGCAAAGGGACCATAAAAAACATGTCTTTGACATCAGTTGTTGCCATCACAGGGTGGGACTGCTCCTGGATAGTCACTATTAATTCAGCAATGTTTGGCACAGCTGCCATCAATGGGCCTGTATTGTTATTTAATTGCCAATAGTCTACAGTTAGTCTCCACTTATTTGGTTTTCGAACTGGCCATACAGGGGAATTGAAGGGGGACTGTGCTGGGATCACAACTCCCTGTTTTTTCAGGTCCTCCAATACTGGGCTAATTCCCTCTCTCGTTCCCAAAGGTAACGGATAGGGTTTTACATTAGTCAGCCGGGAAGGGGGGAGGGGAGGCGCCGCTTGCAGCGAGCGCACTGCCACCCCGAAATCTCCGGTCAGTCTTCTGACCTGAGGAACGCCGAAAGACCACGAATTCTCCTGGGAATCCCGCCACTGTTTCCCCTTCAGGACGTCTATGCCTAAGAGGTTCATTTGAAAAGGCCCCACAGCCACCATAGTGTCCACAGGACTCTCTTCCCCTGGGAACCACAATGTTACCGGGGTCATGGGCACAGTCTGGGTCTTCCCCAGAGCACTTAAAACTATTAGGTGTTTGGAGGGGACCGAGATGCCACACCGTTCCGCCTCACTCCGTGTTAACGCTGTAATTTGGGCCCCTGTGTCAATTAAAAAAGTTACAGGCCTTCTCTTCGGCCCCACCGCTAGGGTGATTAACAAGTCTCCTTTGTTATTGCAGGTGAGCTGTCTTATAAACATCCGCCCTCCGCCTCCCCCCTCACCCTGAGGGGGCCGAGGAGCTAGTTTTCCCACCGCCCTTTCATCCTCCTCAAACTCCCCCCCCACGTTTAACGCCGGTGCGGGGGGTGGTTTCGGTCTGGGCGGGGGTCCCTGTCCGGACCACCTCCGTACCAGGAGCTCTAGTTTTTTGGTCGGGAGCCCGTCCATCAAGTCTCGGGGCACGCCTTTTTGCAGCCCCAATTGCCATAGTCCCTGCCGGGTCAGGGATCTTTCTCTTCTGGCTAAGTCTGGGCTCCTCCCAGAAAATGCCAGAGGCTTGCTTGCTGGCTCTGCCGCCCGCACGGCCCTAGTTTCCACCCTTTGGTAAGTCCGGCCGACTGGCCCGTATTTCCTCCCATAATTGATCAATTCCTGGGCTACCTCCCCCCAGGTCCACACCTTTTTCCCCAGCCACCGATGCTCGGGGGTTACCATCCCCTCCAGGGCCGCCGCAATTCTCTCCTCGCGGGGCACATCTTGGATTCTCCCCTGCAATTGGATCCCAATAGGTTTCAGGGAACCAGGAAGTCCCCGTATTAGGGGAGTCATCCGCTCGGGATCTACCGGCAATAACATCGGAGAGCTCAGGTTCGGCTTGAGTTCCTGATCGTACATCATTTGCAGACAAGCTGCTTTTTGTACACTTTCCAGCAATTCATCGACGGAACCTGTTATAGCTAGGGGATCCCCCCTTTCCAAAGGGTTCAGCCCCCCCGCCCAATACACGGCCCTCTGAGTCAGGGACCACGGGGCTCGGCGATCGCCGGTTGTCAGGAACACGCCTGGGCCCCAATATCCCTCTGCCTCCTTTCCAGATAGCAGGATCCCGTCCCCCCCCGACAGGGATACCCTCCACACGTATTCGGTTTCGGATTCCCTAGCCGTTCTGGCAAAATCCTTTCGCAGCTTGGCCAGTTCGGTAGCTGTGAAAGGGATTTCTTTGGTAACAACCTGGGGGCGGTTGTCGCTGTCATCCTCGTATACATATTCCGTTTTGACTAGTGGGCACATATGGGGGGGGCCATCTACGGCCTCCTTTAATCTTTTTAGGTCCCTTTGGGGGTAAAATTGGCGTACCCGTTTTCCCTCGAGCAGCACCTCAGTTTTGGTGAGGGTGTCTGCCTCCCTCAGGAGCTGGTTTCTTAGCTCCTCTTTCAGTATCAGATTTTGGTGCTTCTCTTCCTCCAGTGCCCGCTTGGTTTCCCGTAATTGTTCTTGCAGCGGCGTTAGCGCCGCTTGCAGCGCGGCAACCACGGCCTCTGCCTGACAAGGTGCCCGCTGCCTGTCCTCCACCGCAGCTGCTAGGCACGCTCCTAGCACAGCGCAAACAATAGCTTTCCCTTTTCCTCTCTTAACTTTAGCTTCTTTTTGCAAGACCGCTATTCGGTCCACTACACTTTGCAATTGGAACCAATGGTCCTGTGCCCAGTCTCGTCCTGAGGGCGAGGGGCGAGAACAGTGTATTTCCAAAAGGTCATATAGTTTCTCGATTTCTCCACAAAAGTCGCCTGCCTTCTGGGCGGCCATATCCTACAAAGGGGATTTCGTCCCGGGAGGGCCAAACCTTAAATGAGTCCAAGTTTCCCCTATACGCTCCCGGGAGGCCAAACCGTAAGCTACTACAAAAAATGTCCTACAAAGGGGATATCATCCTGAGGGGGTCACACCTTAAAATCCAAGTTTCCCCTATACACCCTCAGGAGGCCAAACCGTATACTAGTACAAAAATGTCCTACAAAGGGGATATCGTCCTGAGGGGGTCACACCTTAAAATCCAGTTTTCCCCTATACGCCCTCAGGAAGCCAAACCACAAACCAGTATACTAAAAATCTCAACATTCACTCCTTCCTTACGCTTCGTTCGTCTCCGGCCGCTTCCCTCGCGGGAGAGCGGAACCGCGGATCGGAACTCCGCACTCGCTTCGTACTTGTTCGTACGTCTCGTTCACACACACTCGCTCAGCACACCATAAGGTTGTACGACACTCTCGTCTCAAGGGATCCTGTCCGTGACGCCAATTAGATGTCCCGATCCAATATCGGGAGGGTTTCGTTACGATCCCAAGGACGAGATTAAGACGCTAAAACCGGTCAAATATCGTACAACCTTTTACCTTTATTTTCCACGAAGTGGGGAGAAAAGGCGTGTGTGGGGGGGGGGAAGGCGAAGGGGAGGCGAAGGGAAAAAGGGAACAAGGGTAAGGGGAAAAGATAGAGAAAAGTTGGAAAAGGAGAGAGGAAGCTAGCTACCACCACTCCGAGGCCGATGATGTTCCGCTGACTCCGCTCGAATCACAGCTCAAGCTGGGTGCCTCCGACGAGGGACGAGGAGCGAGGGCCGAGAGAGGGAGTGAGAAGGAGATGGGGGGGGGGGGGGGGGGCCGAACAAAGAAATCCCTCGGCAATTATAGCTTTTTCAAATTAAGTTTTCCCACCCCTCACGTGGTAGTTCAGACCAATAGTAATATTTGGGTCTGGGGTCTCCTGCTCCTTATTGGGTCTCATCACTGTCCCTAGGTAGGCCGTTTACTGTTGCCGTTTCTGCTGACAGGTGTGTCTCCATTCTTAGGTCCAGCCATTAGCTCTCAAGGTCCTGACAAAGAAGGTGATAACTTCAGCAATTAGCACTGTTTCAGCAGTGCACAGGAATGCAAATTGCTGGTAACGCCCTTATCATTCCCGCCTGCAGCAGCTCTGGGCCCTTTCTCACTGTACTAGGGAGTGCGGCCTAAGGCTTCAGCAAATTTAGCCACTCATGCCAAGCAGGTTTTATAGAAGTTGTTCTAAAAACGGACAATAATTTACAGTCCAGATCCCAAAGTCTCTGCCCGATTGCGGTCTCGTTCAGTGCAGGCTCGGTGTGTCCCGGGTGGTCGCAGGGAGACCTTTTCAGGGGTCGCAGCAGCTCAGTCGTTGTGGCCTGCCTGCACCCCATGCACCAAGAAATGTTTAAGGCAAAAAATTCATTCATCAGTCCGCCACAGCTCCCAAATCAAAAGCTAATTGAAAAGTTATGAAAGAGATAACAGAACTCCCCAACTCTATGGAGAGATGGGTGGCTGAGTGCTAATCAATTTAGAATATATTTCTTCTGGGACCGGCACTTACTGGCAAGTAATTATTCTTTAAGAGATATACATCATAATGGATTCCTGCTTCTCGAGAACAAAGGCTCAAAGGATATCTCCAAGAAAAATACAGCCCAAAATGGGCATCATGTTTTCCCAGTGAAGATGAATATACTTTGATTATATTAATACTACAGGACCAATTATATGTAGGCGGAGCTGCTCATTTGCAGTTAGGATTACTAGGCACTAATTGCGTTAATGCTTATAGGCCCTGACTCTCCATTAGTGCTCATATAGCAGAGCCGCTTACTTGCATGCTCCTGATGGACAGCCCTAAGGCACCTCTGAACTCCCGGAGCCTTGTTCATGTTCGTGCCAACATCCCTTTACACACTCTTGATGTTAAAATTACTCAAATTTTCTTACTGCTCAGTGCACAGTGCAGGAGTCTACATGTACGTAAGAATCAGTCAGCTGTGTTTGTTTACTTATTAGAAGAGGGCTGATCTAACTTTAATGAATGGTATAGTATCTGTATCTTCATGCTGAATCTGCTACAATATTTGGTTTTCTATAACATGTAGGAAAAAGCAAATTAGCATGTGTTGTTGCACTATATATCCTGTTGCATAAACATATCTCTTGGTATATGTTTATTTTATGTATCATGCACACACACCAAAGTTGCATTTTATATTCTATATTGTAGCTCCACAAATAAAGGATTAACTTTAGGTCCTCACTGGTAATTCGCTTTTCCCATGCCCTTCTGCTCCTTTCTGCCCAGTTACACCTTGGGTTAGCTCTTATTTTAGCTGAATTAATTAAATCTTCCATATGCAGTGTTATAAACTTCAAGTTACTTAAATACTTGCAAATCCTTTTTGCACTGATGCTACATCTAAAAATCTTTTTTCTGGAATCAGTTGCTCTCACTTGTTTCAAAATATATACAAAGCAGCTGCCCTGAAGATGTAGAATAGCATAAGCAAAAGCAAAATCTCACTCATACAGTATAAATGACTCTTACGTCTGAAGAAGTAATTATTATTGCTTTCCTTATGACACCACATAATTTGCTAATGCTGCTTCTGAGTGACATGGGAAGCATCAGACAGTCTGAAACTGTTCTGTAAAGCACAGGAGATCTTAATGAAGATGGAAACTGAATTAGTGGACATACCAATGCAATCATGTCAAGCAAAATTAACAGATATGTGAGATTATAATTGCAAACTTTTGTGGTAAATTCTCTCATGTAGAAGCAAAAATAACCATAATTCTGCAATCCCTTTCCAGTCATTTTTATTAATGTTGCATTTTGTTCTTTTTTCCCCACTGTACAAGCCAGGTGTTCCTCCTTGCTGTGAAACAATACATCATTTAAGTGAAGCTCATTTTTTTGAAGCTTGGTGAGTTGAGGCTTTCTCCATTTCCCTGGCCTTACCCAATCAGCTAGCAGGGGCATGGGCATGTGTCATAAATTTTGCTGGGACTGTGGCCCAGCTGAAACATATACCAATTCAGAGATCACATCTCCTCAGCATCCCACTAGGCAGGAGAGGAAATGAAATGCATTTGCTATGTTCTTGGGAAGCAATAAGATGGAGTAGGAACTGAATAAATTCTAATTTCTTAGCAGCAAAAAAGCCTCTTTCAAAAGAAAACTTTGGGAGTGGAGGGGGGGAATAACCCCTGGAGTTCTGTGTGCAGTTTTCTCCCAGAGTCCTTTCCTGAGCCCAGCACTCCTCTTGCTTTGCTGTGATTCATCAAGGATTTCCCTTCTATTTCCCCAGTAGCGAATGCCTTTGCTGCCATAAGGCTGCTATGGACTTGTTTTATAGCTGGTGTCTGGAAAGCACGTTGAGAATGCAAGTCACTCATGATTAAGGAATACTGTGATGAGTAAGAAGGCTTACTGCTCTGTCCGTACAGAGGCGGCTGTGGGCTGTGTGGCCAGCTCCTCCTGAAGCTCCGCGCTGCCTTGCTCAGCAAAGGGCACCTCTGCCAGATGCCTCCTGGCACACTCCTCCTGCTCCCTGTTGTGCAACTGCAAAAAAAGCTTATTTAGGAATGTTTGTTGCTCTTTGCAGGCCTGACTTCCAAATACCGAACAGCAGAACAGATCACGTTAGACTCTGCCTGGCATTCCCATGTGCAGAGCCATCTCCAAGAGGAAAAGTGGGGCTCAAAGTGGAGATGGTTGTTTCTGTGGTTTATTACAGTAATGCAGCTGCAGTGACCTAGCAGCACTGGCACAAATGTCCTGTTCCTGTCCCAAAAAGGACCATACCTGGTTCTTGAGTAAGATGCTGTCAGGAAAAGCTGTATCTTGTCAATTTAATGACCCCCACTGCCTTCTGTGCATCCCAAACACACCTCTCCTCTGCAAGACATTTTATGGGCTTGCTAGCATTACCTGCCACTTTCACACAATATCCTCTTCCTTTTTAAGCCTGAAACATTAATCATTTTCCCAACAAAGCTGTGCAGTCTGCGGTCACAAAACTTTATCTGTTTACTTCGTGCTATGTAGGCTGAAGGTTCCTAAATTCAAAAAAAATCCTCCGAGAGCAAAGGAAATGTTTCGTCTCGCAGGTGGCCTGGGTTAGTGGAAACAGCCCTTCTGTCAGCTCGGGGGGTGTTGTATGGCGTGCCCAGCCTAGGAGCCAGACTTTGTCACGAGAGGAAAGGGGTATGCATCAAATCTGGAGCTCTTGGTCATCCTGAGGAAATCAGTGCAGGCTTCTTTGACCTAGCGCTATGGATATACTGTCTGTCTGCAGTGATATCTGGTTTCTGTACTACCCATTTTTTTTCCTGACTGCTGTCTCCATTTCTGGGAGCAGAGGTCAGGGTAAAGAAACATGTCTAAATGACAGGTTTTTTTTCCTGCTGTTGGGGAGTAAATGTTCTCTCAGGACTGCTCTCTGGTCTGTACCATGGAGGGAATAAACAGTTTGAGCCCTGAATGGTCTGAGCAAAAGTGCACTACAAAAAGCACTCGAAATTTAATATGGGGGGGGGGGGGAGGCTCCCCCATCTATTTATTTCAGTGAGTTTCCATGACTGTAATACACGTTGTACAACAAGAAGTATGTGATGAAAAATGCTCTCATGAAGTATATAGCAAAAGGGGGTGGGGGGGGGGGAGGAAAAAAAAAAAGGATTTAACTGTGCTTGGTCATTCTCTGGATTGCTTGCTTTTGTCTGTCTGCTTCGGGGCTTTTTTCTTAACTTTGCATCAAGGGTATGTATTGACTTTGCTGAATTATTGAAGGTAGTTGCAAATGATGCATGAAATGAAAAATCCTTCTTCACCCTTTGCCCAGCCTGCCAACAGACAATGTTTTGCAATCGCTGCTGAGCTGCGCCGTGATGTCAGGTATACCTAGACACCAACCAAAATTGTTGGATTTAATGGTAATGGGAGTTTCTGTTCTTGATATTTCTCTCATTCATTTTACCTGCCAATTTTGGCAAAAGCGCGCCCCCGTGCAGTGGCAGTTTCCATCGCTGAGAGCAATGCGCCCACAATAACTTCACATTGGTGTAACTGGGGGTCGCGTTTGGTCCCAAGCCAAACAAAATAGTGAGCCCTCTAGGAATCAGTTACTTCAGCTTCCTTCAGATTTATGGATGTACATGTATGTGCCTTTTAATATTTATTAAGGACAAACTTGGCACAGAATACATAGAAATTACCTAGAATCTGCCACAATATGACGTACTCTGTGTGTGGGGAGGGGGGGTAATAAAGTAGAATGATTTCCTCATCAAAGAATAAATGCAATTAGAGAGAAACAATTACTAAATGCTAACAGGAGAAGGAGGTATGCACAGGTAAAAAGCCTGAATTATACAAGCGGGGTAGAATGGAGTGATGAAGGAAAGGAAAAGAAAGCTGACAAAATGATAGATGATTGGATGAGCCCTGAAGAAAATGTGGGGTGCATGAAAGTTGTGCCACGTTAGAAATAGCCCTAGGAGGCAGCATGTGTCAGGGTTGAGTCTTCTCGGTTGTCAACATTTGTCACCGGTCTAGAATAAGTATAAGCAGCTCCCAGTCTCAGTGTCCCTGCAGTCGCGTGCTCCTGGCCTCCGAGGCTTGCCGCCTGCTCTAAAAAGTGAGCGAGCGCACGCTGCGTGAGAACGCAGAGTGTTAATACTGCTTTTAATAGGGCGTGAGTATGTAGTTTGGGTCCCAACATAGATCTTAAATAAATGAAATCTTATTTCTACTGAGAGGAAAGGAGCAAAGCCAATTACACAGTAAGCAAAAACTATACATTTAGGTAAAGATGGGCTGAAGAGCTATCCCCTGTAATATCTTCCCCTAAATCATCCTCGCACCGTGTCTGCAGTCCTCTGTCAGGAGGGAGCCTAACATATGGGTTCATTTCTTCTTTTCCTTTCTCTTCTTCATTTTGAAATCTTCCTTTTGAAAAGCTGCATTTTCCGTGTAGCCACAGAAAAACAACTGCATGGCGTCTTGAATTCAGCAACAGACATGGACAACTGACCGAAATGACAAGAATTTCTCAGCAGCTTGTATGCCTCTGTTTTGAGTGGTGTTTAATTTATTTTAGCAAAGCATCCCTTGCTCAGAGGCCCCTCACCAGGAACATTATAGTTGCTTGATGTAATTTGACAATCTTTTGAAAAGATGTTTTCTAAGAGTAAGTGATAATGTTAGGGTTTGGAGTTTAATTGTGACTGTGCTGCACAGCTGCTCACACCAGTCTGTTCAGAATTTATATCCTCAGCTAGGTTTTTCAGGAAAATTTAATTTGAGGAAGTTGTGTTTATCGACTTCCTGGCTCACTGTCAACAGCAAGTTGCTTTCTTTTTAACTATGAGGTGCTAATTATGTTTTTTTCAAATACTTCAATATAAATGAAAAGTATTTGGCAGTTGCCAACAGCTTTAGAAAGTACGATAACGCCTTTATGCAAACTTTGAGGCTCTCTGGGCAGTAGTTTATGCTTCTGAGTTGCATAGCTTTTATGCCATAGACAAGAAGACCTGACCTGCAGAGATCACTACCAGAGAAACCTGTTTTGCAGATGTTTTGGAGAACATAGAAAGTGCCAGAAGGTGTAAGAGCACTGAACATCAGAAACTCCTTCTCTGTGAACACAGAGCCCAACAGAGCTGGTCTTTAGTGAAGCTCTTTGTCCACCACATTTACAAAGCGCTTGGATCAGACTGAGCAAGAGTGCGCCTGTGAAATTGCTTCTTGTTGCCGAGAGGTAGAATTGGGGGAAGCCATTGGGAAAGCGAGGCTTCCTCGTGCATCCAACAGCATGCAATGATCTGCACGTTACTAATCCCCACACCCAGGTGGGGGCCGCCGTGTCCCTCTGCCCTGTGTCCCTGGGGAGTGCGGTGCTGAGATGAGGAGATCATCTCCACCACAGGTTGCTTGAGTAAATCTTGGAGAGCTCAAATTAGAGATGATTAGGGCAGTATTGAGCCACTTCAGTTCCTGTAACAAAATCATACAATTGCAGGGCAGAGAGGAATTGATAAAGAATTGCACACCCCTTGAATATGGCTTGCGAGACAGAGGCAACCTATTTCCAGAGGCTGTTGCATTAGGAACAGAGCCACATTAGTATAGGACAATCCTGTCATCTCCTTTGACAGTGACAACCTGAACAGTGGCATTTTGTAGCTAAATAACCTGTGGGCTGCTCTTCAGAAGAAAGGATGATGAGGTATTGATTATATTTTAGTTAGAGAGAGTGTGAAGGTGAACAGTCTGCTATGTATGAATGGTTACCACCACAGGCAGAGATGTGGAAAGGCTGGAAAACCTTTGTTTTGCTCAGAAAAATGTAATTTCACTGAAGTCTCAATAACCTTTGCAAATATGTCACGGATATTGAATCTGGCAGATGGGACGGAGGTGATGTAGGAAGCCATATTCTGAAATTATTAGGCCTATTTGAGATTTTAAAAAATATTTTTAGTATTTTCCTTATTATTCCTTTTGATTATCCTATACATTCTTCAAAATCAAACTCATTTAAACTATGTCACACAGAAACACTATGTTCTTAAGCAAATCTTGTTCTCAGTTTATTTATAGCAATTCTTGAAATGGGAGGGGCCTCCCTTTAATTTCTGTACTTTAAATCCTGTTTTTAATAATCCATTTTGCAAAATAGGTTTTTCATCTTCCATTAAGATATAGCTAAAATCTTTCTATCATAATTAAAAGACACTTCCTAGACATTTCTCTCACTTTTTTTTTAATTTCACTCTTTCTTTAGAAGAAATACTGAAACTTGTACTTCTCCTTCTGTTCCTGCTGTGCTATTACTCCCATTTTAGAATTATTGTCATATTTGTAGTCTGTGACTGCTTCTCAGCTCTGCTTCCTTCCAAAAGCCATAATGTTTGCATCTCCCTGGCAAAAACCACTCTAGGACCTGTGTGCGGTGATGACAGGATCATTTACAATGTTCACCTCCCTTTGAACAAGTCTCTTTGATTTGCCTGTGCTCGCACTGAGTGGCTACCCTCCTGAGGATACAGAAAGGTGGAGCATCTCTAGGGACTCCTAAAATACTAGCCAGGCAACAAATATAACATCTTTTTCCTTCCCTTAGGAGCCACTAACCATGCACAGGAATAGAAGATGAACACATCTTTCTTGGAACTGCAAGGAGAGAAAGATAATTCAGATCCCCAAAGAGATTTGCGATATAAAAAACATGTCTTTTTTCCCTACCCAAACTATAGCAAATTGACTTCTCTAGTCAAGTTAATTTAGTTCAGCATGCCGAGCACTGCAAGTGTTGCCAAGCCTTTAAGAGGGGCAGGTTACTCAGAAGCGAAGATAAGTCCAATATAAATGTACCCGCTGGCACCCCACTATCTGTTTCCGCGTGACTTCAGGCCGTTACATCGCCTACTACCATTTTGATTGCTCCTCTTCCTCCTACCGCAGTAATGTGTGCTTTTCCTCATGCTTTTTGTAAGGGCATATTTATAAGGTGTCTGGAGGAATAATACTTTGTATAATTGCAAGCAGGAAAGTCTCTCTCAAGTCTCTCCTCTGCCTTGCTGGCTGCACAACTGCTCTTTGTGTTTAAAACCATGCTCTGAATTTCAGCCGCACGTTTCTGGTGACGGAAGAAGCGTTTGGGGCTTGGCGAGCTCTCCGTTTGTGCAGCTCAGTGAAGTGAGGCGCCTGGCTAGTGGGACTGCTCTAGGGAGGAGCTGTGGTAACCTGCCTTGGTCATTAGTTGTTGTTCTCCCCAGGTGTCTTCACTGCTAACTTGCTGTGGCAAAAATGCTTCAGGAAAGCTGACTTTTAAGGGCATAGTAGAAGGCAAAGTCAAAAGATGTGAGGGACCATGGGAATACCACTTCCTTGAGGTGTGTTTGAATTCACAGAAGGCCTGAAATGTCTTTCTTATGGAAAAAAGACATTGTATAAATAGAAAACACACGTCTTCATTCACTAAGCCTCGAAAAAAGCATTGAGAGTTGGAGGTAATTTACTGCTAGAGGTAGATTTTAAAAAGTTAAGCCAACCCTGTTAGGTAGGAGAGTTCTCTCCACAAAAACACCGGGGAGGAGACTGTTTCCTTCCCAACATACAGAGTACTTTTTTTAAACAAGAAAAAGAAATCCAAGATCTAAGGTTTCAGCCAGTGAAAGTCTGGGTTAATCCTCCACAAAGATAGCAGGAGCTACTGAAGACTCTGTTCGAGGTGCTTTGTGTGTTCTAGCTGTAAACACATAAATAATAGAGCAAAGAAAGGAGTTGTAGCCTGATAGTCAAACCAAAAGTGAAGGAAGAAGCAAGTTAGTGATGAACCCTCCAGACCTAGCAGAGAGTGTGGCAAGAGTCCCTCCTTTCCTCCGCCTGTTATGAGGCTCAACCATGACCTGGGTAGCAGGATCTGTGGGTGAAAACAGGTCTCTGGAGGGCTTTACCTGCTGGCTTTCAGCTCTTCACCTTCCACTGTAAAAGCAGCAGGTTGCAGTCTTGTCTAGGGATCTCATTAGAGGCATCCGATGCCCCCCGGTGAATTAAATAGGCCAAAGTCTATGTGAAGGAAGGGGAATGGGATGCCTGTTTCTGGGAGGGTTGGTGACGTGCAGAAAGAGGTGAACGTGCGCTCCCAGGCAGCGTGCAGCACTGGGTAAGGCTCGTGCCAGAGCCGCTGCACACCCGGCCAGGCGGTGCCTCACTGCGCACCCGCGAAGCCGCAGCTGACGCTTTTGCTCCGTGTGACATTGGCGTATAGGATCTTTAAGTGCAGAAACGATGGCAGAGCTGTGCTCCACCCCTGACGGGATGTATGCCTCGTTCATCCGTTTGCTCTTCTCAGCATAATTGTTGCAGTTCAATTTTGCATAATTAAAAAAGACCCCTCAGGCTTTAAATACCCTGTTTTCTTTGTTTGTTGTTTTTTGGAATGAATATCCTAGCTTGTAGCACCAATATTGCACTTTCTTTGTATTTCTATACTTGAACCACTTGCCATTTCTGTTTGTGAAGATATAAATTTAATCTCATCTCAGGAAAGCTAGTTAATTCATTTTACTTAATTCAGTCCTCTTCCAAGTTTAATTTTATACATGAAATTTTTCCCCCTTGTTCATGTGTTTCTTACAGCCGCTGCATCAAAGTTATAATTCACAGTTATGTCATAAAACAAATGGAGAGAAACTTGAGTCACTTATTTTGGTTCAATATATGTTTTTGATTCTAAGCGTCAAAAGCACAGCAGAATCTCTATCATTTCTGTTCACGACATGAGGAATAGTAATAAATAAATTAGACCACACTGTAAAATGTGAATTAAAAGAAAAAATCAAAATGAAATGCCTGAACTCATTCCATGAAAATGAAAGGAAAGAATCCTGAATTTTTTATCAGAACTGTATTTGGTCTGCATTTTTGAATGTATTTATCATGCCTTTATATCCACAAAGAACAATCATAAATCAGATGATTTTTATTATTTTTTCAGATTAAGGAAAGAAACGCACAAACAAAGACATAAACAGCTCAATTTTTTCTTTATTACTGTGTAGTTGTTGACTTTGATGGAGTCACTTCAAACACTTTAGACTTCTTCAAGCATGAGAATAAAATCAGATTCAGATTCTTCATATACAAAAGAGCACCCTTCAACTCAGTTAAACAAATGTTTTCCATCTTGAAGGTTTTTTTTTTAACTATAGAAAAGAAATCCTTTTTCAAGTCTGTTATTAAAACTTGTAATGAAATTGAATATTGCTACATTTCAGTGAAAAAGTAATCCATGTGCAGACAAAGTCCGATGGAGGTCAAACAATAGAAACTAATCAGGAGGCTTAAGGTGAGAAAACCAATCAGAAAATCATAAAAATCCTCTTACAAATGAACTATCAGAAAAATGAAGATACAGGTCTCAGATTTGAAATCTTTTAAAAGAATCTTAAATTGAAAAAGTGCTAAAATCCCACTTATCTGGGATTTGGATTCAGTCTCTGACGCAGCTTTTTCCAGAAGTCTTCAATGCATAGATTTTGCTTTGGAGCCATAACAGCATAAAGTATTCAACCACGCAATTTGCCATTTCACAGATTAAAATAGTTCTACTGAGATGCCTATCTGCTTTATTGAGAAGTCATTTTGTTTCCTTTCAAAAGGGGCGTACTGGGACTTTGCAGTGAGACTTGTCATAGGATTTCCTTTTTTCTTCTGATTAGGAAAGACAAATTGCATTGGCCTGGATTCCAGTTAAGTCTGGTCAGTGCTTCAAATGACCTAGTGTTTAAACCTTAATTTCTGTTAGAAGTACAGGAAAAAGAGCTATGACACTATAATTCTGATCATAATTTCTATGACCTGTATGTTTAAAGAGTCATAAATGTTAAATAAAATTGCTTATTTTGCAGGGAACAATTTGTACAAATCTGTCTTATTCAGTCAATAAGAAAGGCAAAAAAGATTGTTTCAGTATTAAGATAGGTTAACTACCTTTCTATTTGTGTTTTAAAGAATAGCATGGTACCTGCATATACTGTGGTTCTAAGTATGATCATTGCAGAGAAAATTTAAAAAATGTAAACTCCATCTAAATATATTAGTATCTCTGTGTAAAATAGTTACTAAACTGATTGAACTTTATCAAGAATGAGGCACCTTAGTACTCAGGCTTAGGATGAATATTTGATGCTCTTTGAAGTCAATAATAAAAAGTTCGTATTGGGCTAAGTAGTTGCTGGGTTTTTGGTTTTACCCCAGGGAAGGTGGCAGGAGGAGGAAAACAGATGTGTCAAGCACCCGAGAAACTTCTCTCATCTGGGTTAAGCTCTGAAAAGAAGCAGACTTGCGAGAGGGGCGATGGCAACTTATTTATAGCACTCTGTTCCTGCAACTGAGAAAAGAGATGGGTTCTTGTATAAGGCTTGAATGTGGTTTGATGGAACAGTGGATAGAAAAATAAATGTGGGACATACAGACAATGCCAAGAAGAAAATGCATGCAAGGTACTCATCCAATTTTGATTCAAAAATATTAGCCTGGGTCCTTCAGATCTCATGTTGTAGGGTTTCAGACAGTTGTATAACATCAGTTAATGATACTTGTACACTGAACAAGATTGGCACTTTAATGTGGTGCTAGGTCTTCATAAATGGCTTGTGGTAAGAGGTAGTGCAATCTACAGGAAAATAAAGACGTTTTTATTTTTAGGAAGGCGAAGAGCAATGCCCTGAGAGACCAAATATGAAGCAAACAAAAGTAGGTTGAAAGATGTTAGAAGATAGAAAAGCTGTGCAGAACAAGTGGACAAAATAAAAAGTCACATGGATAAAATCATGATTTGCACTGGCAATTTTGTTCTAGTTTTCTGAAGTCTGTGACTGAAACCAGGATTCATCTATACAGAACAACCAAGAAAAGAAAAAGAATTAGACTGCAAAAGGAAAGAAAAATCAAATTTCTTCCAAAAGAAACTCGTTAGTTCTCAATTTGTTTGTGTTTTCTGAAGCCTTCTAGCAGGCAGAGCATGACCGGATCCACTGCGGCAGGAGCCCAGCAGTGACAGCAATTGAAGAGAAGCTGAGTTAGAGGGCATTGAGGGATCCTTCTGTTCAAAACACCAACCTGGAACAGGATTTCTTGCCCAAATGTGACTGGCCAGGTCACAGGGGGCAAGAAATTGTGCTGGCTTGTTTTCATTCCATTTGATCACGGCGGGCAGCAGAGTACAAAGAAGTCAAAGTATATGAAAGGCAGATGAGTCAGAAAATAAAGAACGGAGAAAGGACTAAAATACCTTCTAAAAATGAGATGATGTATCAGTTGAATTTAAGCAAGCCACTAAATGGACCTTCCTGTCACCTCAGGGCAGTTGCTGCCCTGCATTTCTCTCTAATACAGCTTCTTAGTGGCACCTTGACTTGTCAGGAAAATCCCAGTCCTGTGAGAAAGGTTTCCCACATGTGCACTCCTTGTAGAAGTTGCTGTTCTCAGTCTTCTGCAAAAATTACTGTAATTGAGGTGTCTCTAGACTGTAAAAGGGTCATTATCTCCCCACTGTTCTTAAATGTCTTTCGGTCTCCTTTTCACTTCAGTTGATTTTCTAAATACAGGTTCCAGTGGAACTGGAACATTTGTTTCCTGTAGGAGCTTGATGCACCTTTTTGCGTTCTGTGGCCAGGGAGGGTGCAAGAGAAGATACTTGCTTTAATGAGAACTACTGAGGAGAGTTCACTATAATGTTTACCTGTTTTGCCTAAGCATTTGTTTTTTAGTGGGTTTGTATCTTTTCAAAGACAAGGACAATCACAAGAAACACAGAAGCATAACATGTAGCAGCTTTTTTGCAGGGGTGTCTTTTCTGAGATTTTAGTGAGTTTGGGGAAAAAGTCCTTTGGGAAGAAGGATCCTCTAATAGGAGAATCAAAGCTGGCAAAATTGAGATGTGTGTGTTTTCAAATGTATCCATTCACATGGGGTTTGCCTCAAGAATTTGGAATTACGTTTGCTCTCTTTGCTGCTTACACCTTCTGATCTTTTCCCTCCGGGAAATGCTGCACCTCGTTTGCCACCCAGACAGGTCATCTTGACTTTCCTGACAGTCAACGTCAACCTGTAAAGAGGCTGTTTTTCCTTTCCTGTTTGACCACGTGGGAGACAGCCTGAACAGCAGATTTTGGCCCGCCAACCTTGTTATTTCCCCAGACCCATATTCCTCTTGCCTTTTGCCAATACCATAGGGAAGATGGGTATTTGGATAAACCTTCTCAGCTCAACATGGATAAGATAACTAAGAATATTATCAGAGAGACAGGCTGACACAGATAAATTGGACATGAACAGTTTCTACAGCCTAAGTACGGTGCCGTAAAACTAAACATATAGAAAGGTTTAAGATGAGGAAATGAACCGTATATAATAAGATTTATTCCCTGAAATGTTTTGTATATTGCTCATTCTGAGGTATTTACTAGGTTTAAAACATCCTGCAAAGAAGTAGTATCATTGAAATCAATATTTTAACCTTTCATTACTTTTTTTAGCATTCATCCATTTAATAAACTTCATTTTCAACAGCATTAATGATTTTAACTCATAAGCCTCAATGCTTATTTTTCTCAGATAAATAAACTAAAACCAAACCTAAAATAGCCTATTATGTCTGAGAGGATTTTCTCCTGTTAATTGAAAATAAAGTGGAACTAAGCTTTCTTTGCTACACCAAGGTTGCTATGAGGTGCAAGCATAGGCACACTTCTAAATAGAAAGAACAAGCTATTGAATGTTTCAGCTTTGGTAAATGCTAAGGACAGTGACCTGTAATACCAGTAAGAATAAAAACGTTTCAAACTCTCAGGCTTTCCTGCTAAAATACAACTTCTCAAAGCTTAGATTTGTTTATAGCTAAGGGAAATTTTAAAGAAACTTTTTGTGAAAAAGCACATTGCTTTCATCATTAATGTGGAGAGAATTTAATCTTTAGAAAATTGAACTAGTTTGCAAACAGATAAGTAAAGAAGCTATTTTAAGGATCAAGCAGCAGGATAGACTGGATCTCCTGTCCTGAGGCAAAATTACAGTAGTTACAGCTCCCTGTGGCTAGAAACCCTCTCTAATCCTCCAAGCGTGCGCTCCCTATATTATCAAACATATCTTGCTCATAGTGCTCTGAGGCAGGTCTCAAAGATAACGTACGTGGGAGTGATTCAAGTAGCAGAGAGGAAGGAGAAAATTGCCCTGCATCCCTAGAGAAATTCTCAGCACAGAGCAGGCAGGAGAGGGTCTTTTGGAGGAGAAAAGGTGCATCTGGCAAACAGATGATGGTTAAATCCTCCTCTCTGGAGCAGAGATGTTAGGACTGGTGCCAAGGAAGAAGCCAGTTTGCTGGCTGGGAACAAGGAAACCTGAGGCCGTGCACGATCTTCTGTTCTTCACTGTACCTTAGTAAAGGAGGACAGGCATACACGTCCAAGGAGCTAAGCATTAATAAAAGCCAATGTTGTGCTTACAGAGAGAAGACACAGAGGCTAAAGTTTCAAATATTCTCTTAAAAAGTTGTGTCTCCTAGGATCCTCATTACTGTAGCTGCCAGGCAGTTCGCTGTGTCTCCTAGCACTTCACAGCCCCTTCTTAACTTGCTCTTTTCCCTCCTTTAGGTACAGATGCTATTTCACTTCACTGCCACAATTAAAATTACCTAGGTATATGCGGTACAAAACTGCTTCTTCCTGAGTCTCTTAAAGCGTGGACATCAAGAGCTCGATCCAAAGCCCATTGACATCAATGGGAGGCTTTCTGTTCATCTCAGTGGAGTCTGTGCCAGGCCAAGTAGGGATACACATGAGAGCAGGCAATTTGGCCATCACATTCTCCTTTCATCAAGCGCTTTACACAGCCAAACTGGTTTTAATATGACTTCTGCTCCCCAGTTGGAGATTTTGTCTGTGTGAAGTGAATTCCCTTTAATAATTACAGAGGGTGGCATGTCATTTCAAGACAGGTTGGAGATGTGTGAGAACTTGAATCATGTTGGGCACGTCTAAGGTGATGAACATAATTTTTGTTTCCTCATGTGGCAGCTGAACTGGGGGAGAGGAGGTAAAACTGGCTTGGAGCAGAGAAAACAAAACTGCCTGGTTTGTCCTTCTGAAAATAAAAAATAGAAGAAAAAATAAAGTGGTACCAACCACAAGAAAAAGCCCTGTTTGATCTGAAATGACAGGTTCATTTTTTTAAAGATTTTCTGAGAAAGCCGAGGAGGCGATGGAGCTGAGTGAGAACAGTGGCGGAGGCAGGGGAGGCACCGCCCTGCTGCCGTCCGGCCCCGCTGGGCAGCACCGCCGGGGGAGCTTGCAGGGCGCCAGCGCAGACAGACAGCGTGGGCTCGCTCGCGCTGTGGCTCTGAGCTTCCCCGCGCCAGCCTCTCTCTCCAGGCAAAAGCTGTGCTGAGGTAGCTGGAAGACGGTTGTTAGCCTGCTGGCTCGCTCGAGCTGCCGTCCCCGCGCCTTGGCACACGGCGAAAGGGGCTCGAATGGCAGGAGTGGGGCTGCGGGACGGGAGCTAGTTGAAGTCGCCGCTGAGCAGCTCCCTCCAGCAAAGCGTTGGTGTCCCTGGGGAGACGAGGCAGTGTCGTTACAGAGAAATGAGCGCTCCCGTGGCCTGGGAGGGAGCAAGGCCGGTGGCAGCAGAGCAGGCATTCCTGGGCTTGCTTTTGGTGAGCTTTTCCTTCCTCCCACGCCTCCTTCCTGCAGGGAGCAAGGAGCAAAGGGGCTCCTGCCTACCAGGTGGCAGAGGGCCAGGAAAGTGCAAAGTATTTGTTTTAAAGGGTTGGAAAGGCATATCCTTCTCTGCCTATGTGGCTGAACCTCTGAATTATGTTCCTGCAAACTGGGTTCTACATTGCTGCAGAATATTAGCAGACCTAGGGATGCCACAGGCTTCTGTTTGTTATATTTTTGCCAGCCTCGAAGTAGGTTAGTGATTCCTCCACAATAGGTTGAAAACAGTGCACAAAGAGGACTTCTGTGACATCTGCAAGAGAGTATTGGCCAGGTGCTGTAGTAATAGTTAATCAGATGGAATAAAATCAAAGCGGGGTCCCTTTTTTTCTTCTTCCTCCCATCTGTGTAGTTGGAGGAGGAGGGACTTCATTAACTCTGCTACCTCTGCAAGCTCTCCCTCACTGAGCCATAGCACTAGGGCAGGAACCAACTTTCAGGCCCCAGTCTGGCTTCAGACATACGGAAATGACTGCACTCACCATAACTGCCTTAGCCCTGGTCTTCCTCTGACAGTGTCAAGAAAAAAGGGTTCACTATTGCAGAAAGAGAAATCTGTAGGAGTAGAAACATGACATAAATGGGTAGCTCTGATTTTTCTGAGGACACTATATAGTTTTCACCTAAAAGGGGTAATAGTTAAAAAAAAAAAAATTGTTAAATATGGAACTGTCTTTCAGCTGTCTTTCAGAATAATGGATTGCCACTTTCTCCTTTGGGATAGGTGCCAAAAATGGTATGTGGGGAGTATCTCTCGAGCAATTGCCTTTCATAGGGGGAATTACACTGTGTGACAAGCAAGATCAAAAATAATGATTTGTCTCTTATTCTTCCTTAACCTGCTGTGAGCATGGCAAAGGCTTGAAACTCAGGTGAAAGGCTCACGTTAAGTAGACTTTCTGCCTTCTCCCCATAGCACCTCAGATTTCTTAATATTTGGAGTTTCATTTAAAGGTCAATTTTATTTTGACAAGGCCAAGTCCCTTGGACACTGGGGATCATGGTCAACCTCTAACAGTTCAATTTGTTGTCAGAGAAGTATGCACATAAGGTTTCTGACTGATGGCTGGAGAGCCATCTGGTTATATATTTTAGCTACAGCGTGAATGGAATCAAGAAAGGATGCAGTCCTGCTCCCTTCAGTCCAGCTTGGCTGATAGCTTGGGAGAACTTCTAGCCAGAGATAAAAATGGAGATTTTTCCCTCTATACACACTCATTTCCTTAAGTACATCATCTTTTTTAGAAGTGCAGATATCCGTTCACTGCAAATAAATCTTGGAGTTGGCTAGATCTGGGGCCTTACAATATAGGTCACTTTTATTCCTGAATTGCAAATGGTAGCAAACATTTGGACATGACTTACTGCCACTTTGGGGATACCAGGTCATAACTTTTTAATAAAGATAAGCAAATAGAGGTATGGATAATTTCCTACCATGTGAAGCAGTTCTAAAAGTGGTAAAATCATGTGTGGCCTGGATGAGAGAGAGTTGCAAAAAAACTAAAAACGCAAATAAAAGGTAACTTTGGGTTATCTATCGTTTGCCTACTTCTGTCAGGGAAGCAATGTTTCTTGTATTTGGGAAGGGACAACTTTCCTCAAGCTCTGTCCTGAAGTTGCGGACGTACCCTCTCCAGGGACAAGCTCAGGACAAGGACCAAGAGTTCTGAAATACAGATTAGAAAGAGGCTTGTAATTGCTAATCTTTTAAACACTCAGAGCAGATTGAGAGACTCGATGCTGAAAACAGATCAGATGCAGCTTGGCTTTTTAATTTGTGGCTGGTCAAAGTAACTATGACCATAGGAGACTTATTCCCTATTCGATCAGGTCGTGAATTTCTACCATTGAGATTCTTTCTGAAATCAAACATTTAGCTGTGTTAACGAATTACAATAATATAGAAATGTGGTATTGCCAGTTTATAGAAATCACCTATGTATCATTATGTAAAGTTATACACATGTATGGTGTATGGACATATAAGAAGCATATTTTAAATATGGACTTAACATTCTTTCTTGTTTAATCAAGCAAGCTTTTGATTGCCTTAGAATGCAACTGAAATTAGGAAAAATAATTTTCCCTCACTTTTATGCTTCTAGGTCTCATTTTCTTAGAGATGCAACTTAGACTAATTAGTAATAGAACCAAAATCTCCCTGAATTATTTTGAGAATGATACAGCAAGCTACTTTTACGAGATATGACAAGATAAGCAATGTGTCTTACAAATACAGTCAGGATACCAAGAGGCAGCTAACCATGTTTTTTGCTAGGTATGCATGAAAGCAAAAGCATGTACACTTAACTCTTTCAAGATTATTGCCCTGTTGGAGTTAGCCAATTTATGTCACAGAAAGAGAAAATATTAAGTTAATTTACACAGAAGTGTAGAAACTGTATTTAACCCTTTTTCACATGATAATTTTCAAAAATTCGCTTTTTCTAGGTCCACCGTAATTTGCAGGTTCTGCCATCACAAAACATGTAGAAACCGATTGCCTAAATTTCCAGTTCTTAATCCTGTTGAGCTGAACGTACAACAGTAGAGGGTGCTACTCATCTTAAAGACTACTAAGTGGGATACAAATTTGGGGGCATGAAGGAACAGTAATGCAACCAAATGTTCTTTACTGTGCTCTTTCCCCCAGAATCCTCTGGAATTCTGAATGTTTCCTTAGAGCTTACAAAGTGCACCAGAAGATAAAGAAAAAATAGCTTATTATTACTTTTCTCGAACATTTTTCTATTCCAGTAATAGCAGCTTCTGGGCTGAGTTACTGTAGATAGATAGGCTACCATTTTTACCCTTTGAACAGAAAGCAGTAACAATGGCACTTCATATTTTAAAACTGTTCTTTTTCAGAAGTCTGCACAGTGCTAACTCCAGTATTTGTCAATTCTTTTTTGTGTATTGGAATAACTAAGCCATTTGAGTTTGTAGACTCAACTCATCATTCCATTGGATTCAGTTGCTGATAGGCGTAAGCTAATGAACCTTCAGTTTGGCACACAGGTTGCTGCTAAACAAAATATCTGTTTAGCAAAACATCAGAATTTGTGCATGATGGAAAGCAGATGTATCATTAAGTACTAAATGTGAATATCATTTCCAGCCGGTGTCATGTTTCATTTTGATAAACTGCAAAAAACATGTGAAAGATGTAGCATTGTATATCCAGTGCTGAAAGCAGTATTTTGAAAGGTAATGTTACTGATATCCCACTAGGCTTGCAAATCTAAGATTTTTAGAAAATATGATAAATGACTTGAGTATTACCATGAAAGATAATGAAATGTTATGATAGATGAGATGGCATCCCATATGAAAAGCTCAGAGAAAAGAAGTTAGAAAACAGAGCAGCCCTTCTTACCCGACCTTTGTACCGCAGTGGGGTTCCTCCTGTGAAGTCGCTCAAGTATGGACTTCTCCTTCCTTTGTAACAATAGTTCGTACCCCTGACGTGGCACTTCCGTCATTTAAGGTCTTTCAAGTCATGAGCTAGTTACTCATCACAACGGCTCTGGCCTGTAAGTCAGTGCGATCCTCACTTTGTATAAAAGGCATGTGGAGTTCAGAGACGGTAAATGACTCGATAGGGAGCAGCAAAGTTTGCATCAAATGTTTGTAGTCTTTGGCTTGATGTAGACCAATCTTCCATCACAAACAGTGATCGTCCTTCTAACTGAAGAAAAATTGTTGCTGTCATCTTTCATAGCCTGTAATGAGCAAATACATTTTAATGTAAATAAGACACAGTGAAACATGCTTGAAATGATTCTGTTGCTGAGGGGGAAAAAATCACTTGATTAATCTGTCTTACTCCTGTCGTCGTTCCTTCAGTTCCAATTTACCTGGGTGTTTTTTCCTGCATGTATCGCTCACCTTTTCCTGATTCCGTGCATTCTTCCCCCTTTTCCTTTCTCTTCTTCCTATTCAATTTCACATTTAATTTCAGTCTGCATAGGATGCTCACCTTCTAAATCCCAAGTTACTTGGGAGAAAAGTATGTGGAAATAACACTCTTCCTGGGGCTGTTTTAATTCCTGTTTCCTTAGCTGGTTTTGTTAAGGCTCTGTGTTTGCTTCAAATTTCCCCAAAGTACTTCTCAATGGTTATGTTTTTGTTTCTCTTCCTGTAATCCATGTCTAGATATTATGCATTTGCTTTGAATATTTACACTTTCTCTCCTGTCATCCATGTGAAATACGTAATATGCATGAAGCAAATGCACATCATCTTACATGATGATCATCATTAATAGTAAAGCTCCCCCTGCACTAAGGACTAGGGATCCGCTGCTGCACAGACAGGGCGCCCCGGCAGGGCAGCGCAGGCACTGACACCCGAAAGGCAAAGCTGCAGGCCGGTCCCTTTCCGAAGCGGCAGGTGCTGCCGCTCGTGCTGCCGGCGCTGCCCCAAACCGCGCCGCTGCTTTCCTTGCCGGTGCATCTGAGCCCGTCACGCGCCCGGGCCACAGCACATCCTTGGGAAGGCTCCGCTTCTATAGGTGCCTACTGGCACTGGCTGATAAAAAGTGCAGCTGAGGTGCTACAAAAGCCAGCTGTGGGGACAAGGATGATGGTGATGGATGGCTTTTACTTATCGAGTGACAGGTGGGGTTCACTTTTAATCATCATGACTCAAACTGCCCAGTCAAGTCGGTGCATTGACCCCCTCCCTGTTCCTGAGCCCTACTGAGGTTTACAGTGCAATTAATGATGAATGAACAGCTATCAAATTAATTTTAGGAAAGCAATAAGAAATCAATACCAATACAGTGCAACTGTTAGTTAAACTGGTAGCTGCATGTGACTAATTGTACTCAGAAGCTGTTTTTTTGTTCTTCTGACATTTATAAATTGCTAAGGCTTCACTTTCATGGTTAATGATGTCAGCTGAATCCCTTGAGAAGATATTTGCCTTCCGAATGATGTTTAAATGTCTATAATTCTATGCTGAATGCAATTTACCCCCAATTGTAATGCTTTAAAATATACAGTAAACTCCCTCATTTCTGTATCAAGCAACTTGACATTTAAGATAATTTGTTAACTGAAGCAAAAATATATAAACAATGTAATTTTCTTGTAAACAGTTGCCATATAAAATATGCAATGTAATTGGTAGTCTATATTGCAAGCACAGACAATACAGTTTTAGAGAGACTCGGTGAACGTAGGTGTTCAAAATCAAAAGAAATCCATTGGGCTGCGCCTGAATTAGGTCTGCTCAGCTGGCAAAGTAAAGCAATCTACAGAGAGATTGTTGCTGGAAATATTTTGAGAGGAAAAATTTTTTTCCAAGACTTGTTTTTCTTCCTTCTTTCATGCCACAACAGAGGCAAAGGTGGCAGGACATATCTGGGTATTAGTGAGCCCTTTGGGTCAGTCTCTTCAGCTGACAGGAGCAAGGCTGGCAAAGGGCTGCCAGCAGCAGGTACCACCATGGGGGATCCAGGTGGTGACCTGTTACATATTTGGATTTGGACCCCTGCTCCCTTTGGGGGTAGAGGGGTGCAAAGCTGCCATCACTGGGTACCACAATGACTCACCATAATGCCCAGTCAGTCAGCGCAAGAGTCCTGCCTGCTTCGTGGCAAGCGGTGCTCGGGAGCCTGTGGGTGCGGGGGACTTGGTGGTCCTCTTCCCAGGCTACCGCAGGGCCTCGGTGTCTCCTGGGCACTTACAGTTTTGGTGCTTGTTTAACCCCAGTACCAGCCATCAGCCTCATCAGGGCGCTTGCTTGGCTGTTTCCATGCGCTGTGACTTCTGCAGAGCCTGAGCCCTCTCTCTGAGGGGCCGATGCACTGCCCGCTTCCCAAAGAAAGGCAATATATCCCCAACAGCCCTATAGCTGCACTGGGCACGCTTACGTTAGCCTGCTGCCAGGGAATGAAGCTTGGGACGTATAAAGCCAAGTAGGACTGTGAAGTCATTTAAAATCTGAAAACAAGTTTTCCGGTGAGGTTGGCCCATAGAGCCAGCACTACCTGTGGACTCGAGACACTTAGGGTTACCCTCATTGAAATTCCCCGTCACGCACTCGTCCACTCATGCCGCATCCTGACGGGTGTCAGACGCGCTGTGCTGCCAGCTTAAAAGCCCTATTCAGAGAGTCTCAAACCTCTGCCCAAGTTGTCTCAAAATTCAAAGAAGCCGTCAGTTCCTTGAGAGATGTGCACTGGAGCTTGTAAAGCACTCTCTCACGTGCCGCCGTCTCGAACATTCGCATAATGTTAACAATAAAAGGTACAGCTGAGTGATGCGAACGCTGTCTGGGGGTGGACGACCCACAGTTATGTCCTCGCTGGTCCGGTCTGCTTCTTGTGTGTGTTTGGGTCTTTGGGAAAGGAGGAAACCCTTTGTTTCTTATGACCATATGTGTAAGGATAACCATATACAGCTTATCCAAACTGCTTTTATAAATAAGGTGAAAGACATGCCCTGTAGTATACAGCCAATTGCAAACACTGATAAACTAAAGAGAAAGTATAGAATCATTAAAAGCAATGTATTCGAAGAGTTTGCTTTACAGATTCCTGGTGATGTGATTCTTCCTTAAGAACAACAGTTTGGGCAATGCAACAGAATTTTAAAAAATGCCTGATGCTTCATTCAAGTGAACTGCACATTGCACCAACATAACACATAGTCATTAATTCACTGTAGTCATTAATACTCTGTAAGCCCTGATCCCTAAACAAGCTTCTCAGAGAGCAGGAGGATTTATTGCTAGAGGCACATTAGTCTGAACACATCCTTCATCTGGACACTGAAGATTCCTTTTCTTCTTCTATTCACTTTGCTTCCTTGCAGGACTCTCTTTTGTGAAACATCTCTCTTTGCAGGGTCTAGGCCTCTTCTAGGAGATAACTAAACTGCCACAACCTTTTTCCATTCACATGTGCTCTCTTTTTATTAAAGCAGCAATCCTTTGTGGAATACTATTGTCCTCTTTACTTCTATTTCTTCAGAATCAAAATCAAATGCTCTTTTTCTCCCAACACGTAATGGTGGAAACAGGCTTTTCACAGAAAAGATCTGTATTTGTAGTTCTACTAGTTATCTGCTTCACTACTGCAGTCTTTTTTCTGAGTTTATAGTATGAATTTTGCCTCTCTCCTGATTATACTTACAGTATATTTAGAGGTGTGTGAAACATCTGCAAGCACCTTATCATTACTTAAAAATAAAATAAAATTTGATTTCCTTCTCAAACACAGTCTTTTAGGGGGGCAAGGTTTTATATACTCCTCGTGCCTAGTAACACTGTTGCTAGGGGGATAGTATTTCTGCAGGATCTCCTTCAGCCGACGTTTCATCTTAACATTTGTCAGCTCATTCAGTAAGAACAAAGCAGAGCATTTAAAAACCACCATTTACATCACCACCTGACACCTTCCACAGATTTAAGGGTTAGAGCTGTAAGGCCTCTGTTCTCCTGTCTGTTAGGCATGGTGTACATCAGTTTTGTATTGAAGTAGATGAAAACAGAGTACTATTTTCTCATTCAAAATATGTGCAATTGGCATTTTTGCCTTCAAGACCAAGCTTAATTACAAAGTGGAAGATGTGTATTCAGCACATGGAGCTGCATAAAATAGCTGTGTGTTTACCCAGAATAGGTAAAAGATTCAGGCATTTGGGGGTTTTATTTTGTTGCTGTGAAAGCTGACATTTTGTAGAAATCCAGGAGCTTTCCTTGCAAGTGGCTAAGGCACACTGCGTGAGGACCTATTTCACCATGTACCAACCCCCCCCCCCTTGCTTGAGTGTGTGCTTACCTTTAAATTCACAAGTATTTCCATAAATACGTGCTTAAGCGTGCACACACTCATCAGTGTTGGGCAGAAATTGTTGCATTCTAAGTAGGTTTAGTTACAAAATTAATCATTTCACAGTTTAGAGAAAAAAACATATATCAACCCATATCTTAACACTGGTTTCTCTTTTAATCCCCTTGGTGATGTCACACCTACTCCTTTAGACCCTGAAGTTCTTGACATACATAGCTTCAGGTAAACCACAATTCAAAATGAGTACAGGAATCAGATGTGGCTGCAGACTTTTGCTTACAGTACAGAAAGGGAAGGGAGAGAAACACGCGTTTTTATTGGTTCTTCAAGGCCATACGATGTTCCTGTAGTGGTGTCTATATCTCCTTAAGCTGAAACATACCCATGTTATTTTCAATGAAGTCATGACTGTATTCTGTCTCAACAGAGGTAATTTTCAAAATGCAGCCAGGATTTACACTTTTTCTTTTATTTAATCCATTCTGTTTAGTAGAAGATAAAATGCTGTTTCACATAAAAACATTGTTGTTTTGCTTTTCCTTAAAAATTCATTAGCTTCTATACAGTCTTTTAAATATTTATAAGATTTAAATAATCTCTTAAATTGTCTTCAGAGAAGACACTGACTCTTCTTTTATTTAAATGTTTCATATTTTTCTGGTAGGGGAATTGTTTAAGTATTCGGTTAGCAAATTAATTCCCCAAATTAATCACAATGTTCTTATACTCAAATGACTATTTTATGTAAGCTACCAGAAATATAATAGACAAACTTGTTGTGTTTATGTGCAAACCAACTTACTCTTAGTATGATGGGGCTATTATGCAGTGATTCTGGAACTGCATGTAAATTGAAGATCTTTTAAACAAACACTTCAAGAAGTTCATGCCCATCTAAACATTTATATGAGAAATGTTTTGCGGCAAATCTTTACTTAACTTCACATATCTTCCATAAGGCCATCTGAAGTGTTCAGACCATTTGCAGAAGGAATGCTGGAGAATGAGCAATAGTCATCTGCAGGAGCCGTGAAGTTTGTGGTGCAAGCCAGAATTAGACACAGCCCTAGAGATGATCAATATTACAATCTAGCATGGTGGCTGTGCTCACACCTCACAGCTCTAATTCCTACAAGCACAGTCTACAAAACAAAAGCCAGAATTACTAGTTACATGTTTCCAATAATTCAAACAGCATGAGACTGCCTTATACCTCCTAGCTACTGCTGTGATTTCTTGGGATGGTGGGAAACACTTCCCTGTGCAAAACACATTTTGACCCTCGCAGGGTCAAAATCTTTGGGGCTGTCGGATACTTTTCGACCTGCCCCGGCATGGCACAAGTGAATGAACAGGAGCTCCTGGACAGCATTTTTTCATGCAGTTGGCTGCTGGTTGCCTTTGTTTGTTATGCTCGTTTGCTGAGCAGAGTTTTTGTCTGTTTGCTTGTTTCTGTTGGCAGCAGCAGTCACGACTCTGCTGTAGAGCTGAATTAAATGCCAGGCGTGCGCTGTTGCCTCAGAACAATTACCTGTGCTTAGAGAAACGGGCAAGACAGTCTCCAGTAACGTGCGGCTTCAACATAATTTCACTGTATGTTCAGCTCGTGCTGAACACCTCAGCTGAAACCAGTATTTCTTGGGCACATAATGCTGAGAAGGAAAAGCTGACTTTTTCCACTTCAAAGTCTTGTTTTCACTGTCCAGGGTATTGCTTAGAGCAGCTATCCCAGCTAGGAACTAGCAGAAGATACCTTCCTGTCGGGGGAATAATTAGTAAGAAGAAACAAAACCACCTATATACTTGGTCGCATCCTGTACTAAGATGTTTACACAGGTGATTTGTATTTTTGCTCCAAAAACAGGCACTGTGACTTTCTAGTCAACAGTAGCCTAAGCATGTGATATTTTGTTGCATTAGGCTAATCCTGCCCTGAGATGATGAATGGTGCTCCATTTTTTTTAATCAAGGGACAATATTCTTGTTGGCTGACAGAAGTGTTTTTATTGGAAATAGCTTCCGATAATGACCTGTCTCGTTAGTACTGTAAATTCTGCAGGCTGAAATCCTTTGTTTCTCATTAAATTAACTAATTACTGTCTCGCTGGATCAATGGGTTTAGGAGCAACTCACATACTCTTGCTAGGAAAGGAAAGCTGCCAAATTCCATCACTTTGCTTGCATCTATTACCCCCGGATCTGTGCCTTGGCAGCAATTTATCAACATGTAATTAATGGTTGTATTTGGTTGATTGTCATATCAAAAAAGAGGTGAAGACATAAGTTTTAGGCTAAACAACAAAAAGGCACTGGAAGAACTGCATGAGCTATTTATAATTAAGGCTTTTCTAAGCATATGAGAAAAATTGTTTTGGAAAAAAACCATTAAATTCTGTCCATCGCCGTAGGCTGGGCAATGCTCAGCACGCCCCGAAGCAACGCGTCAGGCTCCCGTGGGCCCGCGAGAGCGGCAGGGCCCTGGGCACCGGGGTGCACCACGTTCCTGCAGCTGAAACCGGCCCCAGGGACGCTGGCAGCCCCGGTGGCACGAAGGAAAGGGGCCCGCGGGCCCGTCTGCCGCGAGCAAAGCAGCGCCACGGGGGAGCCGCCATCCGCAGCCCACCTCCGCGGCGCTGCCCAAAGCCCCTTTGGACACCTACGCTGCTACTGCCTGCACTGGTCATTAGCAAATTCTGCCTATTTTTGACTAAAATAATGAGCATCAGACCAACAATCCTCTCCAACACAAGAGGGGCCATCCAACCCGCTGAATCATAGCAGCCCTGAGCTATTGTTCATGAATTCATTAAAAACCAATTTATTTGCTTTTTGCTTAGTTCTGTAATGATTTTAGTTGAATATTTAGGGTCCTGTCCCATGTAAGAAATGTAAAAACAGGATTTCACAGGATTAGAGAGCCAATTAATCTCTGAAACAGTTGACCCATAAGGTAGGAGGACTAGATTTTAGAAGGTTAATGGTGCAAACAGGCAAAGCCATTTCTTAGCTGCAAGCACTGCACTATATCCTACTCCCAGCTTAACTATCCAAGTGGTTTTATTATGTTTGCTCAGCTTTAATTTATACAAGTTTTAACATAGCTATTTTTAATTTTAAACTAAGGTACCCTTGGCAAATCTCTTTCAATATAATTAGAATTTTCCTTTAGTTTGCTATTTAGTCATTATTTTCTTATTTCTACTGTATTTTCCAGGGGATAAATCCTCTTATTCATTTGTTTCAATGAAGCTTGAATAAAGGTCATTTAAATTGATTCACCTTTCTTATCTCCCTTGCGTTTTTTCTATAATCCTACCTTCCATTGTGTAGAAGTGAATAGCTTTCTTTTCTCTGCCTGTTTCTGCTAGAAGAAAAATGGTAACCTTTTATTAAATAAATCTGGAAAAGATGTGCTCCAAATCCATATTATCACTAGCTTGGGGAAACAATTTCACAAACTTAGAAAAAGAAAACATACAACACTTTTTGTAGTTTTTTGTTAGGTGGCCTGAACTTACTGCTTCAAGCCCCTTAAACAAAAGAGGGAGATACTTTGGTATAATTTGGAAAAGTAAGTGCACACACAAATACCCAGGCTGCCAAATACAAGTGCAATTTTAGTTTGTAACTTCAATATAGGTGATTTCTGAGATATCAGCTACTACAAAAAAGATTGTTTCTCCTTCTGTTTCATGACTTGCAAGATAGAACATAGAGCTAATAACTAACAATAGCACACATGCATTTCCAAGGCTGTGGTCATGATTTCACATTTGCATAGATATCATTTTCTTTCCAGCTAATTCTGTTGATGCTAAAAAGGTACCTGAAATCAGTAACAGTAAACTGGCATAGACCTACTTGCATAGCAGGGAGGAGACATCCACTATAAGCTTTCCCGAGTGTCAGGGCTCAGCTCCCGGACTCGACAGCCGAAAGCATACAGTGCAAGTCTGCAGATGTGCCGAGAGCCCGAGACATCGGTGGCACTGTGTGCTTCAGCTGCCATAGAAGCCTATGCTAGTAAGTCTTAGGCCTGAAGAAATTAGATTTTAAAAAGATAAGGCAAGGAAAATGTAGGGAAAGGCAGGAATATTCTTTTAGGCAGAGTGACCAGATCCACGAGGATATCAAATTACTTGATTACAGTGCAAAGGAAATCAGCAACAGAGCTAGGAATCGAATTCCAGTGTCTTAAACTGTGAGTTGGTAATTTGACCATAACAATAATTCCCTTTTTCCCAGGTAAACAGTCATACTGACAAGACAAAGAAAATGAAGCCAGATCTCATGAGTCCCAGTGGGATGATCTTCCACTTCTTCCCACTATTCCCAGACATCTCCATGTTTAGAAGCACTGTCCAAACTTACTAATTTATCTCTCAAAATACAGAGCAGCTTCTTAAAATATATCAGACTTCAGCCTCCAAGGGAATATTTCTACTCTTGGGTTCCTAACGTGAAATACTATTTACCTCTTCATGCACATTTTGGATTTTTTGAATGGAAAGCTACACTTCTAAAAAGCACTAACCAGAACAGAGCAAGTTTATACACTCTTTCAAGGAGCTGATATGAAAATAATCGAGTGGCTACTCAGCTTGCTTTGAAAAATTACTGAGTGCACACTTTCACTTTCCATTTATTGTCAGTTGAAAAGTGTGTCTAAAAAAATATAAGTTTCTGCACCACTTCCTGGACACATTCTGGTTCTATTTGAGAGAGAAGAATTTTTTTCCCTGATGAGATGTGCTTCTGTAACATTAGACAGATTTTATATAAAGCAGTAAATGGTATTTTCTAATACTGGATTGTTTAAAAAAGTGAGAGGAGGATATGTGAGTTTGAGCCATATGATTAGGAAAATAAAAACAACCCAAACCAATCTGTTAACAATATGTTCATACACATAATGGTGTATGTCCCTCATTTTAAACAACTATACCAGTATTGTGGCTTATTTTGTTGCCAAGGTTACTGAATTTTTAATAGTGTTTAGAGGGTGGTGGGTTTTTTTTAATTTGTTAAATAGCATTATTTTTAATATTAAGAATATTCTGATCTTAGCTATTTGAGCTGTGGAAAATCTCTTCTGCTTGGAAAATACCTGAAAATGAAGTTGTCATTTTAAGAACCATGGAAAGAGAATGCCATTTTCTAGCTACAAAAACGCTGCAAAAAATAGGAGGAATAAGCAGCTATATAAAATTATCCTCCACCTCATACCAGTGTGATGCCAGGCTGACCCGAGGGGGGGGCTCTGCCAGCAGTGTGAGCGTTGCTTGCGGCTCGTGCCACAACTGGCTCTGAATTCGACAGCCTTAAGTTTGCCAGTTACGACTGTGGGTTTTGGCAGCATGGCCACTTCTCCCCTAAACTGGCACGAGACCACGAAATCACTCCACTTTAAACAGAGACCTGTGTTTAGTGAACACTACTGAAAATACACTTCAGTTCTCCCTGAACTGAGCCGGCCAAACCCTGCGGTGGGGAGGGAGGCTGAGCAGGGCACGTATCAGAAGCAGGAGCCGTGGCGCAGGCGCAAGAGCCAGTGAAGGAATGTTTAGGGGAGTGGAAACAACTTTTCAGGACAGTATCACAGGCAGAACATAGATAAATATGAAGGAGGCAGCATTTTTCCAAAAGCCACAAGGTCCTAGAAAGGGAGCAGAAATGAGCTGTCTGGTTAGACTGCCTAGCAGCCCCAGCCTGCGTACGAAGAACTTACTCCATCTTTGAGGTTTTTCTCTTTTCACTTCATTTTGTAGTTACCTAAAGAAAATGTATCATGGCAGCAGCCTCTAGCTTTAATATTGCATATTGCAGCTGTCAGGGCGTAAACAGTACGGAGGAACGGATGGAAGCAGCCATCAGCGTCCCTGGTGCAAGTTGCAAATAAGATCACTCCTGCAGAATGTGAAAAAGAAAAAATACGAGTGAGCAAACACTAGCGAAATAGAAGGGTAGACTCACCTAGGCGACAGGGATGCTTCATTTTGTCTTGCTGTGTTATTCTTTGCTGGTCATACATGCCTAAGTATTTGAATCTAATGAGTCAAACTAATCCCCTGGAAACAGTTTATAAGGAAGTAATATGCAGCCTGCGGTGTAGAAATACACTGGTTATATATTATATTTACCACCATCTACTCATCTGAACACTGACACATATACAGATATTGAAATATGTTGTCATTGATAAAGGCAGTAATTTGAATTAAATGCTTGATTTGGGAAATATTAACAAATATATACATTTGAATGCTAGCAACTTTTCAGCTAGCATATATTAGCTCTTAAGTATATCTGCATACAGCTGTATTATCATGAAAGTATGAATCACCTGAAAAGTAGTTTTATACTGTAATGAGAGCACAAATAGACCAGCACGAGGCTGGCTATTCAAAGATGGCCTGGGATTTGATTAACTTAACAGACAAGAAGTGAGCTGGAGATACAGGTTACAGGTGGGATGCTCTAACTTTGCGTAAGTACGTTCTCGCATTCAGAGTCTCTGGACAGGTTTGGGAGAATTACCCTGGGCCATAACGAGGCTCACAGGGCCCAAGGGAGACTCCAGGACATTCCCCTAAATTAGATTAAAATTTGGCAGAACAAAGAAAACAACTGGCTTGTTTTATACCTGAAGTTTTTCAGTGTGAAGTCCATGGTCAAGATCTGGAGTAGTCACAAACCCAAGCTCAAATACAATAAACCTAATCCTAGCACTGTCATTTCAACCTACTCTTCTTTGAAATTCAGAGACCAGCATATTTTGAATCTATGACATTCAACACACACAGTCCTTGCCCATCCTATGCAGCACTCCACTCGCATTTGAAAAACATATTATGCAGCACCCCACCAGAATGCTCTCAAGACAAGATGGCATTTTAAAATCTGTAGGAGGACAGACTCAAGTTAGAAAAATCTCTTTTCCCACTGGTAGCCCAATAATTAAGTGAAATCTTTGGTTTCATTAGGTTTCAGAAAATTGCTTTCTTCTAAGTACCTCAGTGTTCAGTTCTTCCGTGTTTCTCTGAAATGCTCTTCTGTGAGTTTGGCTGTTAAATGCTGAGTGCCACTGCTCTAAACTGGAGCCACACTACTGGGTGCTGCTATAATGACCTTCTTCATGAATATGTATCACAGGATAAGTAAAGCAGAATAAAAGATTAGAAACTTTTAACACTCAGAACTCTCCAGAGCTTCAGCCCTGGAGATGGGAAAGGTGTACTGCTTCTTGCAAAACAGAACCGAGTGAGCTCTGGGGTCTTGGTGCTCCATTGTAGATGTTTCTTGGCCTCCAAAAAAAAACATAGAAGACCCATTTATTGCAGTGCTAAATATTTTCCATTCTAAAATCAGTAATGTAAAACACATTAAGAATTTTGTATAAAATGAAAAAAAATTAATCATCAAGGAGTGATGGACTAATTACCAAGAAAAATCTGGTTCCACAAACGCACCTGGGTATTAAGGAGTTTGAATTCATTTCAAAATTAGATCAAATTTAATTCTGCACAGAATGGATCATTTCTGATATAATCATAATGAACATTACCATGTACTGTGCAGTGAGTGAACTCAGCTGAGCTTGCCAAAATTCATTCCTGAAATCACTGCCAACACAAAAAAATAGCTTCCCCCCGCCCCAGGCTCAATGCTAAAGAGTTTTAAAAATACTTCAGAGTGATGTTAGGGTTATGGTTCAAGAGTACCTAGTTAAGCTTTGAAAACTGCATCATGTTACTAGTTCCCAGGACTGAAGTCCCTTCCAGGGCTATGATATTATGGCTTTGCATGGTCATTCAGTGGCCATCTGTCACTTATCTGTTTTGGCTGTGCATGTCCTCTGCTCTGATCATCATCGAGTTTCTTCCAAAAGGACACCCATAAACTAAATGTAGCAATTATTACATTCAAGTCAGGGAAAAAGCCCTTTGTTGCTGTAAATTGTTTATGTGTTTCTAAAGTGTTAGTTAGAAACAGCAACAAAAGGTGAAAATATTTTATAGGAGCCCTTTCACACTGGAATCATTAAACTCTTGTCTACAGTTTCATTACCAGCTTTTATTTTCAGAGAGCTATAATTCATCTGCAAAAATTTCCATATTAAGTTTCAGAGACCCAGAAAAGGATTGACTTAGCTGCTTCAAGTTACTCTACCCTTTTGACTTCTGTTTGACAGCTCACTGGTTCTCACCAAAACTGCAAAGTTCCCCTTGAAAACTCTGTCAGTAAGGCAGCTCTTCTGCTCCTTCTGCGCCTTTCAAGGCTGATGCGTCCCCCCGCCCTGCTCATGTCCCTGGGCTTTTCTTATGTCCCTGGTCCTCTCCCGGGGCTCCCGGATGCGGACGCAGGCGTACCGCGCGAACGCAGCTCCGATGAGGGCCGGCCTGTGCCACGGGCTGCCACGGAGGCCTGCGGACCTGATGGGTTCGCTGCCTGCGGCCGCGCTTCAATAGAGCCTCCCCAGCAGGAAAGATGCTTTTGCACATGTTTAGCTAAGCTAGGACTTACAGTCAACAGAACAGAAACACATACTTAAAACTTCAGAATGCAAGTGGTGTTATCCTGGAAAGGAAGAAGTCGCCATGGGTGTGAGTGAATATATAAGGGCAAAACTAGAAAAAAACAGATGAAGGACGGAGACAGGAGGCTTTATCATATTAGGGATACTGCAGAGCACGATACTGCCGCCTGTTTCGAGCACAACACTTCTCTGCCACTATCAACACTTCTAAAAATAAACAAAAATGAAATCCAAGGTGAAAAATGAATTCTATTGTCTGCGATTGCTTACTCACCAGAATCAATACCCCCCCCCCCCTTTTAAATACCCTGAATCTCTCAAATTATTTGTACTGCCAGCACACATGCTTTGGAGCCATTGCCACTCCATGGGAATGGGTGTAACATCATTTCTGCTAGCAGAATTACATTGCTTCTATCATTTTTGAAAAAGATCTACCACTAGTCTTCTCTAAAGATATGGGGGAGGCATCCTTATCCTACTGGCATCAGCTGGATATTTACAGTTAGCTTCAGTGGAGCTGTTTTACCCCAAAATGTTGTCACAAAAGATCTAGAAGTGAATGAATACACTTAAGGTTAGGGGAAAAAAAAAAAAAGAAATGTTATCATGTTCTCTTTTCCTATTATAATCAAATGCTGCCATCTCATAAAAAGACAAAAGGATAATCCTCTCTCCTTTTCTTTCAAAACTTGACAGAGGTTGCTGTGCAAGAAATCAAAATTATTGCTTAGTTTTGGTTGAACCCTCAAGTTAACCTCTCTGCTGCCTCTGTGACTGTGGACCAAAAACCTGTTTCATATATTGGATAGCAACTTTGACAAAGGCCGCTTTATTTCTTTGATTAACAGCTTTCATTGAGGATGAGCAGTGAATAATTACTAGGCAACACAGTGTCCTTTTTTTATATACATACTGTATTCGTTACTCAGTTACTAATCAGTTTGTGATGTTAATTCTTTCTTACATTCTGACCGAATGTTTTTGCACATAAGGTGTTCATAGTAAAACAATATTAAAAATGAAATCTCAGACTTTCTGTCCATTTCGACTAAAAAAGGATTTTTGAAGAATTTTGTAAAATTACCCTGAGTGTGAGCTTTACTCTTTGCATTCCCATATAAATTTCAAGTGTAATAATGCTTCTATACACTAATGGCATAGCTGACTTTTTAATAAATTATAATTAACCCTGTATTAGCATTTTATGTAATCAGTAGGGAATCAATAATTCAACCAAGGGAATCAATAATCCCTTTCATCAGCCAATTCTAGATCATCTGAGAGGAAACTTTACCTTATTCAGAAGCTCTCAGCTGAAAATGATCATACTAAACCGTATCCTCAGACAAAAAAATCCAGAGGGATTTCATCCTGAGGGTTCCTTGCTTTCCCTTTTCAGACAGTGTTTCTCCTTGGTGCTACCGGTGAGAAGCACTAAATGTACGTCTCTTTTATGGGGCCCTACCACAGTATCTCAGACTTCCATGATTAAGTGTGTCTCCCACAATAAATACTCTGGATGCAGTGTGCCTTCTACTTGGGGAAATAAAGACTAGCGAGCTGGCTCAACGGGCTTTTAGAGGTGTGATACTCAATGCTGCAACAGCTAACATCCATGAAACTAAGATTTGTACCTCGCTTTTCCTGCATAGTGAGGAGGGAGTAATCTGCTACTTCAGAAATGGATTTGAAACATGTTATGCTGTGCACTGAGACTTGCATTTGGAAGGCAGCACCAAAGAGAGCTATTTAATACAAACAGCTATCATATTCATGAAATATTTTCCTATGACATTTGATACAATTGCTTACTTTTATTTTTTAGCTCTAGTGTGCTAATGGATGTAGAATCTCCGATCACTTCTAGAAATTTGACTGCCCTGGAAAATCTGAGTTTCATTTTGCCTTTGCAAAGACATGTTCCTAAAGGTGGAACGTCACTGGATAATGGATCCAAAAACTGGACTCATCTACAGAATCAAGACTTTTTTTTCCTCCTTAAAAGTCCCTGAACCACTAGTGGTAGTGTGATTTTTATCAGGTTTAGAGAAAGACTGTATCTTCTAATAGGTTATAGAGGCTATCATTTAGCAAACTGAAGAATATCTGATTAGCATCCTAGCTGAAGTAGTACCATTGAATACATATTTTTTCTAAGATAACAGAAGAATGACTTCTTGGTTTGTATGAAGTCTTACTATGAGGGTTGTCAGAAGAGCCCAGAAGTGTCCCCCCATGTGAAGGAAGCTTCTCTTTCTCTACTGTTCTTTATTGCAGTGGTGTGCAGCTGCACAAGCGCACGTGGAAGAGAGAATCCTGTCAGTTTAGGGAATTCAAGAAAAATAAACACTCTTAGACGTGCATGCTTTTTACAACATTTATGGCTTCCCAAGTTAGTAGTTTCTGTACTGCTAACTTACCTCCTTAGCAGATCTTGGTATTGCACAGGGCCACACAACATTTTGAGGGCAAAACCTTCTTCCTCACAAATCCCAAAAGAGCATCTAACTTAATGAAATGTCTTTTTTCCCGTAAGTCTTCCAGGTTGTTCTTTAGCCTTGCTCTCTCACATTTTCAGTTACTATCTTCTCTCCCCTAGTTATCAATGCTACATATGATATCGATAGCTATATAATGATATTTTGTAGGGTTTTCTTCTCCTCACCAATGGCTTAAAACCCAAAAGGTAGCTAATTTTTCCTGCTAGCTATGAAACTGAGAAACGGAACCTGCCTCAGGCCATTTCTGCAACTTTTCTCCACTTTGTTCATGGGGGGAGTCTGTTCAGGAAACCTGCAATTACCTTCGTGTGAGGTGGGCCTGCAGTCACAGGCGTTTCTTTGTTTTTCAGTTAAATGCTTGAATTCCCAGACCACTGCTATTAGGACTGCTTGGCTAGTGACGGAGTTTAAAAAAAAAAATTTGTATATTTGCACAAGTTTACAATTGCAAAGTAATGTGGTAATGGAAGTCTTTCTTTGTTTCTTTTTTATTGGTAGCACTTTGAAATGTTTTTGCTTGAAAGACGCCTTCAAACTCTTTTCTTTCCTTTGCACTTATCTCTGCTCCACCAGCTTTAAAATGTTCTCTCAAAGACTTCTGGGAATTATAGCTTAGTTTTTTTTCCCAAGTAAAGATCTGCACTGAGGAGGCTGTTTGCTTTCCAAAATTATAATTTGTTGAATTCCTAATTACAGGAATTGATCTAACGCCTTGTCATGAGAGTATAAGGGAAAACATCCTTGTGTAAAGCTGCACTTGTACCTTCCCATCAAAACCCCATTTTGAGAGAAAAGTTGTTCAGTCAACATCACCTTGCACAAGCTGTTCTGGGTGGGAAAGCTCCTTATGTGTCAGACAAATCTGGAGTGCAGCTTTTTGCATGAAAAAAAACAAAAGGCACCTAAACTTCTAATCTACATGGATTTCAGAGCACACACATATTTACTTCATCATTTTCTATTAAGATTAATTTCTTGCAGAGCACAAAGCATAGGCAGAAAGTCTGAGCAAGAATCGCTAATTTGGAAACAGATTCTGCTTAAAAAACAGAGATATGTGTTGAAGCTTTCAATTACCACAGAAAAACAATTAATTGCATGGCTAGTAGTTTGAGACTTGAGTTATTTCAAGGACTGTTAGATTCTGTGGTACTAAAAGACTATTTATATATGTCAACTTTATATATATCAACTCTTCATATATGTCAGATATAAATATTTATTCAATTAAGTAAGCAATAATCAAGAACGTACAGACACCCTGAGACTGAGACCAAATCTAAGAATATAAACTTCCTTATGACTATATTTTTTACACAAAAATGATCTTAAGGATTGTTTCGTTTCTCCCTGAATAAAAAATGAAAGACATTTGTTTTTGTCCTTAAAGAGTTACACTGGACCCTCACAGAATGCATGTAGTTCAAAGCACAATAATTAACAAGGAATTTCAGTACAGATTGCTATTGTACATTATTTTCTTCATGTAGGGTCTTCCAGTTGTGCATATTTTGCTACTGCCTTCTTTATTATTCTTTATTATTTATCATAATCTTTCCTTTATTTGAATACCTTAATAATGGCATTCCTAGCAATGAAAGCAAATTCTAATATATGGTTTACACAAAAGGAAATGTACTCAGGTTTGTAATATAACATTTATATTTAAAATACATTCAGTGTTCTTGATGCCAATAAGAGTAGTTTGGGGAAATACAAAATTCATTTAATGATAGAATAGATAGCCCATGTTATACTTCACTATGCAATATATTGAAGAAAAGGTGGTCTCAGGGCCTGATTCTGTCTCATTTGCACTAATTGAACATTGGTTAAGCTTTGCTGATGGGAGTGGAATTATTTTTCATTTACTAGACAGTGCGTGACACCAGAGATTCATTTTTATGTATCATGTCTTTACACTTCTTAACACAGGATAATGATGCTAAGCACTTGCACAAAAAATGATTGTTCAGTACTGATGATTTCCATTATATTAAAATATCACCTGGGAAAAAAGCCATTGTTTCCTTTTAATAAGCAAGTTTAGATACCAAATGTCTGTTAAACTGTTCCTTTAATCTTTGTTACATAAATAGCCCCATGATGTTATGTAAATCAAGCTTCTATCTCCTCCCAGGAGTCAGAATGATTTGTAACTGGGCAGGAATAATTGCGAAGTGGACACTGCGACTAGCCGTCTCCCTGCTGCAGCCACATTTTGTTAAGGTTGTGCTCATTCCCATGCAATGAGACAGAATGAAAACAGAGAATGCCCATGCATGCAGCTCCTTAGATTAGTAATAAATCCCATAGTCACATGTTGAAAAACTTACCACTGCCAAAGAGAAAGCAGACATTACGCTGTAGGCAATGGGCTGCATTTTGTTTCTCACACCGCTTCTGTCTTGTATGCTCTGGGAATCATCCATGAATCTTTAAAACTTGATCCTGCTGTTATTCCATAAGCCTAGAAAGACAGTACAAAGAATTCCATTTATATACAGCAAAGAAATACTTTTCTTGACCTTCATTAATTTTTTATACAGAAAACAAAATACTTTTTTTAAGTAGCAAACAATAGAATTATGTAGGAAGGAAGGAAATCAAAAATAATGAGGTAATAATAACCGGTTTGGCACGCTACTCAATGGTTCAGTGTGGGCATGACTTGCCTCATTGTGTAGCTTATATATAGCTTCATTATGAGCAAAAATACAATTTACTGTAGAATTATTTTCTGGAGGTCTGTTTTATGCATCATCTACTTTCCTGGCAGCTTACAACCACGTTTAACCTGTATAAAATTAACTTTATTTATAGGTGATATCTAAACGAGCTGAACATGATTTTTTTCTCCAGCCTATTTCCTAAATCAGATACAGTAGCTTAACTCAGAACAGAACGAACCTGATGAATTTTAGCTTTGGTGATGCCTCTGCAGCCAGCTCAGTGTCTCTCTTGTAACATCATAAAGTGGATCACCAGGGGAAGTTTCCTTTGGCCTTCTCCTTAAATATCACAAACTATAGATCAATGGGAATGTGGCTCACCTCTCAGATAGAAAACATATTGTTCAGTATTACACCTTCTATAATAGCAAAGAGCTTTTAATTATAGACAAGAAAGGGAAGGTAGTTTTTAAGCTATTTTAGCTTCACTAGAACTACTCTTTCATATAATGTAAAGGATGAATGATAATAATCAAACAAGTAATGTTGTTGTTAAGTGATGAGGGGGGAGAGTGTATATATATATATATTACTGTGTTACCAGTTGTCAAAGTATATGTGTATTTGTCTTACAGCATTCTTCCTTCAGGCGGTAGCTAATCATTCCACCTCTAAGTAATTGCTCTTAGGTTCATTTAACAGATTTACTGTATCAGTGCTAGCATATGAAGATTTTTGTATAAGAGGGAACTCGCATGTGATTTACCTTCAGTTATCTGTGTATTAGCTGACATTTCTCACTAGCAGAGATTGTCTTCTTCAGGTCACATATTACATAAAAGCTATTTTACGTATATAGAATAATGACTAGCTTCAATCCACACACATATGGGTAAATCCAAAGACCTAGCTCTCCAAGATCACCTTAATTTTTAATTCAGTTTAGGTTAGACAACTAGTCACTGAGTATTCATTTATATTTAGAAAGTGAAATATACATGGTAAAGAAAGTTTTCAGTTAGAGACCATTATAGTTCCATATCTTTGTTACATGATATAATCTTCTGGGGGGGGAGGGGGGAGACTTTTCTTTCAAACCTGCTTTGCCCCCAGGAATATGCCCCCAAGAATATGAAGGATTATTTTAAAAAACCCCTCAAACTAATTGATAGAAAATGATGTGAAGCTTTGAATGTCACCTTTCCCAATGAAGTTAGCAGTAGAAAGTCACAGGAAAAAAATATGTTTTAAAGTCTTTTGTGTGATAAAGACACAGCAATCTCCCAGCAGCTCGCTGCCTAGCTGATAAAAGGAAAGGTCCACTGGCTACTCGTGCCTCACAGATTACTGGCCTCTCATCTGAAATGCTTTCCTCGGTGACCTTTCACTGAAGTCTCCTATTGATAGCACTGTAGACTGAGGAAGCTGTGTTTCAATATACAGAATAAGAAAAGATGATAATTCGTTACCATATAATGACCTTCCAGAGTGGGAGCTCATCTCAATAGTATATTAAAGCAATCCATTCAGGTATAACACAAGAAATAGGCCCAACTATATCAAAAACCCCTGAGCCATACAGTATTTATTGGCAATTGAAAGATAAGCTTCACAGAAGAAGCTACTATATATTTGCCTTCTAGTATAAAACTGTTTTTAAATCCACAAAGATACATTTAATAATTCCTGCAAAGCCGCCAGACAGACTAAGGTCCAGGGGAAGGATGGGCTTCCAGCTCAGAGCTCTGAACACCGCGACTTGCTTTAGCGTTCTGCTTCGCATTGCGTTTCAGTATTTCTCATACCAAATTTTTTTCTTGGCTTTCTTGATGAGGAAGACAGCAATAAATCATGGGCCTGGGAACTGGACTTGATCAAATTCTCCTGAGTCAGCCAGAATTTTTTTTTAAGGATTTTGGATAAAATTACTTCCTTGCCTTGCTAGCAACACCATGAGGACAGAGAAGGCAGCACATCCCACATCCACCTCAGTGCTCTCTTACACCTCCAAGAGTAGTTGCTCCTACTGACTCAGAAACAGCACCCTCCACACAAGTGTTCAGTTTAAAAACTCAGTTTATCTTATGCTGAATGAAACTAATGTAAAGCATAACAAAGTCAACTCCTTTGGAAAGTGCCTCAACAACACATTTTGATATAGTCCTTGATGGTGTTTGGAGATCTTCAGCAAAGTAAGCATTGCTGGACAAAATAACCCCTCTGCTTCTCCTGTCACTTTTATTCCTTTGCTCACTGACTAATCAGTTCCCACAACCTTTCAAAATTTTATATCAGAAAATTTTAGAAAATATAAGCAGTGTTAATTTCAGAGGATCCTAAAGCTTTTAAAGATTCAATTAGCTGTTCGTAGTCATAAAATACAGTCTACAAGTTTCAGCTATAGATATACATTGCTGACAAGCAGTTTGTATATTCACCTTTTTAGGATGATCACAAAACTTTTGAGTGGAACAGTGGAGGAAAAAGGTCAGTAATCAATGAGTCACTATGTGAGGTCACCCCCTGCAACATACTGTCATGGTGAGAGGGCTTGGTGAAATCAGACTTAAGAAAATTGAGCAATATTTATCCAAGCAGTAACTCAACAATCACCTGCCTTATTTACAAACAAGGTTCAGAAAACATTTTTGACCAAACATTCCCCTATGTTGTTACCCATCTTGAGAAAACAGTAGCTGAATTCAAGACCTGAAGCCATACTTACAATTTTTATAGTATTTGAGATTATGTTAATACTTGACTTTGTCACTGATTCATTGCTAAACTGTATTTGTGATGTCTCCTGGAACAACAGTAAGAATAAATTGTATACCAGCACTAGAGGTCGTGTTTGCTGCCTTGCACTCAGCACCATGCCAGCCAGCCTTCTGCTTCATTTAGAAAAGTGCTCCCCAGTGTATCTACAAAATAGCGTGTACAACTGCCCTGTGTTGCTCCGCAGAACTGCTTCAGCTGAGCCTGCTCCTGCCGGGCTGGGGGGAGAGAGAAGCTTTTGCGGATCAAGTCATTCTAAAGAATGACCCTGTTTGGAATCCAAGACCTCCAATGATAGGCTGCTTTTTTTATGAAACAAAATAGTTTCCCCTCTATCTCTAGTTAATTATTTTTTAAAAAAATAATTCCCCAGGTCTTTCTAAAATGTCTTTGCACTCTAAGGGCTAATTGACTTGGCGATACAGACAAGAACAGGTTGATAAAACGCAGGAAAGTGCAGAAATGAATTTTGAAACCTGTACTTGTTACGGATTATTTTTTGGGAGACATCCTGCAATTTGCTCACATTGTGTTTGAATGAATAGTCTTAAGATACAATGTGAATCTTAGAAAAGTATACTAGAAAGCTTTTTTTGTAAAAATTCCCAATGCTTTTAGGCAACACTGCTATCTACTGGGACACTTGTTCAAACCTTGTTGAAGCCTATAGAAATGACAGAGAATAATACTTCCACGACAGCACACATGCCAAGGAATCAAAGACAATGTCCAGATGAAAAGTAACTCAGCACCACGAAGGTACACCATTAGTTGTGCTGAAAAATAAAAGCTCAATGACCTGGCACTTACAGCTAACCAAGAGTTAAAAACGCTGCTTGAAGATGATGTGAACAAAGATTTCAAAGGAAGTAATTTTCTCCATGTTCTCCCAATACTGATAGCACCCTGGGCCAAAACCAGAGCATAATGAGTGACAAAAGTTGCAAAGCTGCATGAATTTGGACACCGATATGTTAAGGGTATTTCAAGTGAAATGAAACCATTTTAAGAGCAGAGACAAATAATATACTGTTCTGTCTAGGAGGTAATTTGTTCTGCAAGTCAAAACTTGCTGAAGATACCTATGGTGTGACTGTTATTTAAAAATGATGGTTACCGGTGGAAGCAAATCAATTCTTATGAAAAGCTGAACATCTTTTCAACCTACCACCTAAAAAGCTCTTTGATAAGTGCTTTCACAGTAATTGCATTCAGATCTTGATCACTTTATAGGCAGAGCCATAAAAGCTAGAACTGCTGAAAGTAGGACCCTTTAAACACAAGGGCATTGATTAAAAAGAAAGCTAGAAATGTTGGTCAGTAAATACAGTGGACATGTTTAAAAATGTGCTTCTCTAAGGAAGACAGTAGACATGACTACCAATAAAAAACAGTATTCTTTTGGTATTGTCTGAAGATTTGCTTTGGACCTGCCAGCTTATGATATGAACAGGCTGGTGGTGACCACCACACCTAAGTTTTGTAATGGCTAGCTATTAAGAATTCCAGTTCCTAGCTGTTCTTCCAGTCAGTGCTGCTCTCTGCACGGAACTGATAGCAAGGGCCAAATAAGAAACCGCTGTTTTTTAATACCAATCGAATAGCCAAATAACGTATAAGAATAACTGCTGTATTACTGAGTGTTCAAATACAAGACGTTTGACAGTCAAATTGCCCTGTGTCCACATGTTGACGTGCAGGACACATCCCATTTCATGCCTTATCAATAAATCATACTTAACTCTAATCCGGGCGGTCACAGGGAATGGGAGAGCTCAGGGGGCAGGACACAGTAGACTACAGAAGTTCAGTCCATGCTGCTCTATCCAAGTGGCAAGGACCAGCCTCTGTCCTTTACATGTTTCAGCCTCGGAGGCTGCCGAACTGCTAACACTTGCAGAGTAGTAAGTGGCTAAGCATGACTCTAACACTGCTTTTCTTAGTTACAACACACTGCTCCACCACCTACCCTTCACCGGTACCAGAGATAACTAGGCATTTACATTTTAAATTGGAAACTTAATCTAATTTCCATAAAGAGAGATCTTGTTCCCTTCGATTTGGATTTGGGAAACAGAATGGAGAGAAGATGCAGAACTTTCATCTAAATTCTCATTTTACTCTGGTGGGTAAACATTAGTAATAGGCAAGGGTCACATTACATCTGTCTATATCGAAGCAGTTGTAATCAGTCGATGTGAAAAGCAGGCATTCTTTTGCCTGGATGATTATACCTATTAACACAAAAATCATTTGAAGTGTATGTTAAAAATTCCAGCAGTTGTCTTTTTGATGTCAAATATGAAAAGCATACACTTCATTAAATGGCACATCAAAAGGATGAAAATGCAACCATTAATCTATATTTTATCACATCCTCCTAACAATGCATTGTAGAAATCCACATTGCACCAAATAGCAAAAAAGTCCTGAAAAATTCCTTGAGTGGTTAGGAGCACTCTTCATATATATTTCATTTTTTCTGCCTTTTAAATTTCCTAAGGCCTCCATTCTATAACTTGAAATAGCCATACTTATCCTCTTTTCACTGATGTCATTTCAAAACTTACACAACAGAGGCAAGACTGGGATGTAAAATGTAAAAACGTTTCCACCCACTGTGTTCAAATCCTTTGTCTTGGCAACAATTAGCACATTTGATCTATTTGACTCTTTCAGCATACTAAACTCCTGGTGTGCAACCAAAAGTTAATGACATTTCTCGACCTAAATTAAAGTAGGCTAATTTCATCTCTGACTCACCCACCTCCTCCGTCAAATGTACAGAGGAATGCCTATACGTCTAGTGACACCACCCTTAATGTCAGATTTCAATCACAGTATTTACTGTTTCTAATCAGCAAGGAAATCCATAGCTGGCAAGATGGGCAGTTCTCCATCCTCAGTAGCATGACAGAAAAGGGATGAAGTTTTGGGTCAAGATGTCCCTTGTTGATTTTAACAAGACTTACTGTAGTTGTAAGCACTTTGCTTGGCAGCAAGTTCTTGCAGGATTAAGCCTTTAGGACTTAGCTGATGATCTCTGCTTCTCAGAGGAAGGGAAAAAAGAGTTATCTGAAGCTTTAACCTATCTGGAAAGAATGCCTAAATAGACACAAATTCTTCACTCAGGAATACTGAGGAAGGCAGAAAAACTGAAGGTATACGATGGTGTTGGTACATCGGTATCGTTTAGATTACCTAACTCCCTATGGCCCCAAGGAGCCACTATGGAAACAACAATTGCTCGGTTAATATAGTGCTGGATCATTCATGTGCTTTGCTAGCCACATTAAGAGCTTGATGAATTCCTTGCACTATCTTCTCCTGATAGACACTCAAGTGAAGAAATGCAACTCAACTTCCTGTGGTATTTGCATTCCCTGAAAATGCTGTTGAATAAGTTTTCTGGCAAGAATGTTCAGTTAAACAGGAGCTTAAAGTAAATACTGGAGAAGATTCACAGATGATTCCTTTTTTCCAACTTGTAAATGAGAATATTAACACTGGAAATATGCTTCTGCAGTGCAATATTTATCCAAAAACAAGAACGTGACCTATTTATACCATTAAAGCCAATCAATACAGTTGGAAATAAACATGTAGATGTTCACTCTATCAAGCTACTCTACTGAAAATATTTTCTTTCTACTTACTAATAAATGTAAAACTAGAAGAAGGAAAAAACAGTTTCAGATATGCACTATTGCAGGGGAAGAAGGAGAATTTAAGTTTTCAGACTGAAGTATTTGTCAAAGCAAATTTTGTCACTTAAAAATACTCCTGTATTACCTCCTTATAGGGACATACATCATTCAGTCATGGAACAGATGAGATATCTTATGACTTAACATGATGATTTGCTTTTTCATAGTTTCATTATCAAATAATCATGCCAATATTACTAAGCTGCCTGTCAGAGGGAAAAAATATACTGTCTTCCTCGTGTTTCCCTCATCCCTACAAGATTTTACTACACAGGAGATAACAGTATGGTCTTGTTTCCCTCACTGAATTTAACTCAAATGAGGGTACAGTACCGTGTTCAGCTGTGAAACTGGCTGCGTGCACCCACAGAGCAGGTGGGATGACAGGAGGGATATCTGGAGATGAGATAAAATGAGAGGAAAGTCTTGCAGCATCAAGGAACCTAAGTGCCTTTATAATCAGGGAAGGTAGAATAAAGATAAGGGCAATCCTCATGATGATGAATTGTTTTGTGAGAAATGAAAATCCTTGGCACCATGAGATCTATAGAGGGTTGATCTTCTGGCCAAATGTTCAATTATTTTTGGCACCTAAGAGGTATTAATTGATTAAGTTAAGAAAGAAAAAGTAATATGAATGTGTTTTGTTTCCTTGCCAAGCTGGCGGTGAGGGGAGAGAAGCTCCCTTACCTTTAAATCTGCCAGAGCATACGCAGAGGTGTCTATCCTATGTGCTGCCTTCAAGTATACACCTCGCAGAATAGCTGAATCGAGAATATGACTGAAATACTAACCTGCATCTATCAGAGAAGCGTTTCAGCCGCCTGCTCTGTTTGACCTGCTCCCTGCGTGCGAGGCGGCGACATCCCTTCACCTTGCCCCAGCGGCAGCAGTGGCCGAGGGGCTGGGAGCCCACGTGAGCCCTGCAGGACGCAGGGAGCCGGCATGCCGCCCTGCACAGGGCCAGCCGGCCAGGGAAACACCTTTCTCTAGCAGCCAGGGAGTTAGAAAAGCATCAGTACGTTAGTTTTTTGTAAGGACAACTGCTCTTAAAACTCATTTTTGGAGGTTTACTCTTGTGGTGAATTTGAGGCCCAGATTCATGTCTTTACTTGTCTCCCCATGAGCTGCAGTGCCCCAGGAAAGAGACCCTTACCATTCAGGGAGTGAAATTAACTCCTGACATACAGCCCTTTAATCACAATTTTGCCCTATTGAACTCAGGCTGAATTCAACTCATGTTGTTTAAGTACAGTAGAGTAAAAGTGATATGAAATCACATACATGCAGGGGTGCAATAGGTCAAGTATAAACACATTTCCACATATCTGAAGCATCACTCACTTAAGTATTGAACAAAGATGTAAACCAGAGATTCCCAGGTGACTTGAACTGTATCTGAACCTTACAGCTTGCTCAACTATTCTCCTACTACAACCCTTCCCACTACAGTTTATTTGCATTCAAAAACCATGAGCATCAGATTGTGCAGTAAAGCACACTTTGCATCGGCTAAGGCCTATTTTGGAAGCCCAGGAAGGGAGAGAAGGACGGTCTTTTCACTGGCGTTTCACAGGCAGGGAAAGATAAGTCTTAATATCCTCTGCCCAGGTTTCACAGAGGTAAGATTTTGTTTTACATTACCATAAAATGTTTGCAATCTTTATATGTCTCTCATGCAGTAAATAGCACACATAGTAATATTGCCATCAATAAACTAGCTGAATCAAATCTTTTTCTGAGCCAATCCTTATATAGTGGTCATTAAAGAGAAAACAGCACTTCAGAGTTTCTGCACAGACTTTTCAGCATTCAGCAAGGAAAATATCTCTGAACATCCCCCTTTCTCTCAGGTTTTTCTTCCTTCACTCTGAAGGTCAAAGGTTTAATTTGTATGCTCATCTCTCTCTTTCACTTTCCAACATATCCCTAATTGAAATTTGACACATATACCCATTAGCTGAATTTATTCTTTTTCCACGCTTCATTAACAATGCTCTTTGCTATATTACGGTGATAATGCTCATCATAAAACGCTCTCCTATGCAATGTGGCTTGCAATGGATGGTGATTGATGGTATCAAAAGTAACCTGGAATCTGGAAGGTATAACTTTACATGCTGAAATTGCAAGCTGCGTTAGGAATCTCAACAGTTAGGGTCAGATGCAGATTTCTTAGAGTCTATTACAGCATGTAAAATGCCAGCCAACTTCTCCGATGCTGTAGAGTTAACCCATTTTTACAGCACTGTGGCTAAAGCAGGATCTATCCACGACAGCATTCTCTGAACCTGAATCTGTCACAATGAACTTCTGGCTGAACTTGATCTTAATCTACATTATTCACCTGAAATGTTGAATATAATTTTCTCCACTAAATTGTGCACAATTGGGTCTTGTAGCTAGAAAATGAAACTCAAAACCATAAATGCAAATAAGCTTTTCATTTTAAAATTGCAATTTCCTTTTCTGCTGTACTATACCACTTGTCCATGAAGTTTTGTCTTTTTGGAAAATGACATTTTCCTATGGTGTATAAGTTTCATAGGGTTGCCATGGAAACTGGTCCTCTTTCTCTCTCTCCCTTCACCTTGAGAGGAAAATGCTTGTCATTTACAGTGCATAATTTTGCAGGTTAAACTTTCTATGATCACTCAGGTAGCGATGAAACACAATTGCAGAGTTCAGGGACAGGGGAAGAGGAGAGCGCGCTCATGTATTTTTAAAGGTGATAGTCAAATCCTTCACTGTCTTTTAGACTCGCTTTAGATGAAGGGGCAAAGGGTGCAAGTCTGACATGCTGAGTAAATGGCCTGGGCTCTCTGCCTTATGGCATGTTTACGTGGCAGTGCAAACAGCCAGGCTCAGGCTTACCCTGCCTTGCTCTAAGGAGGGAAGCTGTGAGCTCCATCTGGCTCAAAGCTCTGGGAGCCACGAGCGTGGGCAGGGCGCAGCGCCCGGCTCGGCACACACCCCTCGGCATTTGCCGGCCCAGAGCCCTACTGAGGCCGAGGCCGCACTGCTGCCAGGCTTTGCCGGAGGGGAAGAGGAGGCTGCTCTGCCGCAAAGGTCCCAGATGGCCAAAGGGCAACAAAGGCACTTAAAAACAGCACTCGTGGGAAGTCGGGGGAAAGCTGCCTCTTTGCTGCCCTCTGGGTAGGTGAGCCCTTTGGAGGAAGAGGAGCTTTTAGCTTTCTTGGGAGCAATGGAGCAAGCTCCGGCAAGAGAAGGTGCCCCTGCAGGAGGGACAGCGGTGCCGGTGGCTCTGCAGCCCTTCAGAGCTGGCGGGAGAGCTCCGGACACCCAGCAACACAGCCAGACCTAGGTGAGGGCACATGGAGAAGGGACTCGTAGGGATCACATGAAAAGCCTCAGACAGGAGAGGGAGATGTCTTTGTAGCTAGGAAACGGGGCTTGGCTTTAGCGTGGTACTGACCAGGGGTAATGCAAGCTCTCATGAGGCAGGAAGAGAGGATCGCTTCAAAAGACAAGCAATTATTTTAAACAACTTATCGAGTATTCAGCCAAGCCAAAAGAATATCCCAGAGGAAACGGAGGCAGGAGGCGGTAGGGTTTGCTCTTTTGTCCCAACACACAGACCTTTCACCTTGCCCAAGACCGGTTTGTTTAATCTCCATGCAGGGGACATACATGTCACAAGCTATATCCATCATGCAGCCCACAAGAAATAAACTGTAAGCCATGCACAAAGCTGAAATTCTTGGAGGGGCTGCACCTGAGGTGCACCAGTTAGTGAGCGCGCCCAGATACGGGGAGCATGGCTGTGTAACAGAGCTGTGTGAGCAAGTCCCAAATATGACACCCTGAAGCCCGTGAAAAAAATCAGTTCCAACTCTCCCATCCACTTAGAGAAAATATTTGCCCATAAAATCTGAATTGTATATAAGAATAATTTGTCTATACAGAAAGAGTCTTAAGGAAAACCAAAAGGCAGTAACATGCACATAAGACCTGCTGCTTTTATGGCCAACCTGAAACAAGAAAAAAATGGAAAACTTTATTGTAAGTGCAATCTTTGAGGGTTTAGCCAAAGGAGGCCGAGATGTGTTTGGATAAATTCTGGATAATCATCTGAACCTCTGAATGTTTGTCAGCCTTAGTAGAGGTTTACCAACCACTTGCTTTAAGCCTTGCAAACCAATTAGCTACTGTGTGTAAATGCTTGAGGAATGATTAGTCATGAGGAGTCAGTTCAGCAGCACATACTTAGCAGGGATAGAAATGGATGTTTAAAAGAAGGCTATTTTGCAAATGAGCACCTGAAAGCTAAAAGCAGTAGTACAAAATCCACTAGTGTTTATTGCCCTACCTATTTCACCTGTGAGAAGCTGTGCAACTTTAAATTCTCTGTGTTAGAATATTCAGCTCAACAGAGGATTTATTTTCATCTTTTAATGAAGAACACTGCTGCGTGGTGCACGATGTGAAGATGTCTGAAAAGGCTTTTCAGGAACACTACATTGCACTTAAAGAAACACCTGATATGTTTTCCAAACTGCTTCCTTCAGATGGCTTATGTATGCTTAAAGGTCACTGTTCCTTTCAGAGCATCAATCGCCCCTGTCATTTATATAGCATACAAACAGCTCATTGCAGGATAAAGCGCTTTAAATACAAGACGCAATAGAAACAGAAAAGTCTAAACAGCAGATGAGGCATGGAAAAGAAAATAATTCTGAAGGAAAAGCTGCCTGATATTTTCACTGATGTCACAGTTTGGGAGTGCTGCAACTGCTCCGGCAGTAGAGACCTTGGAGGCGCAACGCCGCGAGGTGGGGGAGCTGCGCTGCTCCCGGTTGGGGCTCCCCAGCATCCCCGCTACCTGCCCACGTCCGCCAGAGCTCGAGGTGCCTCCCTTCGCGCAGCCCAGCTTTGAGAACAACCTGCCTCCTTAAGCTACCATGAAATGGGAAAATAGTCCCACTCTTAGAAGAATAAGGAGACCTTTAGAAGTCAAATTTAAGATGGCTACGATCCCCTAGAAACAAAATCAGACAGGGTCCATCCTGGAATTTTTGACTAAGGAGGCAGAGAGTGTGAAGTTCAGTGCTGAGGGGAGAGGGGAGAGGGGAGAGGGGAGAGGGGAGAGGGGAGAGGGGAGAGGGGAGAGGGGAGAGGGGAGAGGGGAGAGGGGAGAGGGGAGAGGGGAGAGGGGAGAGGGGAGAGGGGAGAGGGGAGAGGGGAGAGGGGAGAGGGGAGAGGGGAGAGACCAAAGAAAACCCTTGATGGATTTTTCTTTTAATTATAAAACTTATCATGTAATTGATGGGAATATCTTTTTAAACATACAGTTTTGTAAAACCAAATGGCAAGACTTTCAAATGCTGGTGCTTGTGTTAGCTGCAGATAGTGTTCAAAACTGGCCTCTAAGTGACCTCCAAGATAACAGACAAGCAAGATTATAGTTTTAGGACTCCCAGATTAACTACTGAAAACTAAAAAGCAACTAACAGATACTTACTTTGGGGTATTTGGTCTTCATACTCTGATATAGCCTATGTGCATTAACATAATGAAAGTAACTGACCTTTTCCTTAAAATGCAGTGTCTACCTCCTATCTACATCTACTCCACCTATAAATCTGTTTGGGAACAGCTTCTACAAAGAGAAAAGTGAGTAAGTTATGGTACTTTCATAATAGCCCCTTATCCACCTGGCAGTTTATAAGAGGTTTCATAAACCTATTTACTTCAGGTATTTATTCAAATACAGTGGTACATTAGCAAGCTGTCGCAGTACTTACAGGTATCTCTCAGCTGCATATAAAGGAAGTGCGCATAATTACCATTTGTTACTTTATGGTGTTTTAGTACAAGAAAGTAGCACAAAATACCCTTACTTTGTTGCAGAATACAAATTCTTCTAAATATATTGATGAGTTGGTTGGAAACCTCTTATAATTCCTCTCTCTCAGTGTGTCTATTAAATACTTTGGGGTATGTTTTTCTTTCCTACTGTAGGCATCTAGTTCTCCTCCTTAACAGATGAAAGCTCATGGTCTTTAGACTAAGTATATTGACTTTTATCCCCCCAGCCTTGTCAACAGATGCACAGACTGGGCTAGCCAGCACGTCTAGACTACACTTAGAGCCCCCGTTTTCCACGGGCCCAGAGTGTGGCTTTGGCCTGTCACTCTGCCGTCCCCTCTCCCACCTGCAGACTCAGGCTGTCAGGGCTTCTTTTCACTCATGTTGCATCAGACTTTGCTATTCCCAGTGTAAGTTGCTTTCTTGAGCGTGTCTGGTAGTTTCATGGTAGTTTTGAGGAAATTAACCCAAGACCAAGGCCCCATTTTGCTGTACAAACAAGTCACTGTGGATTGCTCCCAGGGGAAACTAACCGTCTGTCAGCAGTTTTAACAAGATATAGTTGTATATTAGTGGAGATTTCCACAGTCTCCCTTTTACAACAAGTTGGCGGATGAGAACATAGGGAGCAGTAGGTGCATCCTGTGACCCAGGAGAGACTAGGCTTGTTGATCTGCCGCTCGCACTCCCCCAGCCAGCTGGAGGCACAGGGCTCGCTCTTTTGATACAAGTAGATGGAAAGCTGTTTGCACGCAATTACTTTGCGCTGGAAAAAAAAGTTCTTAAATTGGGAGTGAAGTGATAAAAGGTCTGAACCTTCTGCTAGTCATAAAGAAAAGTAGCTAAAGGCAGCCAGCCAAGAGGAGATAGTAAAAAGGACATTTAATGTCATGCAAGTGTCTGTATTTTTTCCAATATATTTCACATGGAGAAATGATGCTTACAGGTTTAGGACATGATAATTTATGCAAAGCACTGTAAATATTCCCATTAATTTTTCCTTAAAAAATACATATTCAAAAGAACTGGAAAATGTTCACTGTACAGAGGAAAACCTTTTGCTGAAGCAGTATGGATACTCACGAGTTCATGAGTGATCATTTCTCAGTGAAATCCAGTAAAAGAGGAAATGGCTGGCTGAATTTATGGAAGAGTAATGTTCTAGCTCTGTATTTGCTACCAGTGCTTTGGAGTAAATTTGAGCTTCAAGCTGCCTAAAGCATTGAATGCAGGATACCTGGGGTAGCACTCCTTTTGTGTGCTACATTGATCAAGAATTTGCAACCAGAGGAAAGGAAATTTAGTAAGCTATTCCTTCAGGCCACTTGCAGCTGATAGAAATCAGTCTTATTCATATGAAGCACAATGAATATCTCAATAACTGCTGAAGATACTGCATTGATTTTGGCTGTTCTTGCATACTAAGCTGCATCATCCTAGGATGAAAGCATAAATGAACAGAGATGTTAGCTCTGCTCAAGCTACCAGCACCATGAACATGGTGATTAATTTTTCAGCGAGAAGCCACTGACCATTTTAAAAATTACCTTGAGTTGTGTAAAAACACACAAAAAAACCCAACAACAACAACAAAACCAAACCAAAACAACAAAAACCAAACCACACACTTCAGCTGCAGAATTGTAATTCTTGGTAGTCTTCCCTTCATAAGCACCTTTCTATGAGCACAGTGAGTTAATAAACTGTAAAACAAAGGTTTTAATTACAGAAAAGATTATAATCTGGCTCTGATAGGGAGGTTTATATACTTGTTGTATTCATTCACAGTGTTGTTCCACATATTATTGATCATACTAGAAAACTATTAATTCAGTAACTTTTGCAGAGTGAACAACGCTGTAGGAGCAAGCCCTGGCGACTAGTGATGGATAAACAAAGCCACCTGTCTTATCTTCACTCACTCCCAGCCAAATCCTTATCTGTTCCCAGTTTTGGTCAGTGTAAATTGATGGTGTAGGCTCGCTTCTCTTGTCAACACCCACATATGTGACCCACAATTGTATTCTTATGATGATGACTTTCTACACTTGTAGGTGGGAAAAATGGAATATGCCCAATGAAATTGCATAAATAACAGTAAATGTTCATTTCTGCTCTTTTCCTAGGATGCTCTCTTAAGCACACTGCTTACTCCATTCGGAAGCACTCTGAACACAGCGAGAAGTGACTATCCTGGCAAGAGTAGTTCCAAGCCTCAAATCTCTTGCTAAATATTCAGAGTGATGAAGCAAAGATGGATATTATTATTATTTGGTCGCTTCGAGGTATATTTTTAAGTGCTGCACAGAGATTTAACATTCCACTAACAACACAGAACATTTGCTTGGCACACAAGCAGTGACCTTCAAGACTCATCTGAGGACAAGGCAAGACAAAAAAGCTAAGCTACAGCAGCAGGGAGCTGACAAGTCAGGAATGTACATGCTTAAACAAGTTTCACTTATTAAAAGAAAATGTAAGCTTCTTTTCTGCGATATGTACTGCACAGACAGACTCCTCCAATTACATGGTGTGCCAGTGTACCCTAATCGTCACCATCAGAAGGAAATAGGTCACCAGAACAATTAGCACCAAAGTGGTGCATAGCCTCCTCAGCTTGAATTCTTCGGGTGACACCTGCAGATTACTTGAGCTTTAGGTACAGATAATACACACAGTAGAAGTAGTATAAAGAAAGGTAGATCTGAGATGCTCCCCCACAAGACTCCAAGCAAGCACCTGTCAGTTTACTTTGTTTTACTGACCATGACATTTTTGACTATTGCACGCAGAAGAAAGAAAACCGTTTGCTTTCCCATTCATTATGATCCATAGCCACAGGCAACAAAATGTATGCATGTACTTATGGAGGTGTTTATTTGGCCCTCATCACAGCTGAAGTAACAAGTATTTGAATTTGATTACCTTCATATTTCTAGTATTGAAAGGAAATGGTGTATATAGTTTCTAATAGACAGAGAGGATGCCTCTGGACTGTCATGTGTTGAAGACCTGACAGTTGAGAAACCACAGGAAAGCACAGGGGGAGTGCAGATACAGAGTGATGATATGAAAACAGCAAATAATGAGAAGGAGCATGCCAGCAGATGGCGGAAAAACAGACTGTTCAACAGCTAAGGACTCGATAAGATATGATAATTTAACAAGTGGAAAAAGATCCTTTAATAAAAAAAAAAAAAGTCTCTGCATGGAACAAAAGCTGATGAGAAAAGAACAGGAAAGAAAAAATTTCAAGAGTTACATTTAAACCTTTTTTTCTTTTTTATATAAATTTCTTATTTTAAAATGGAAAAATTGCTGATACAGTATTAAGAATAACTGAAAGTTCCTATCCTGATAATCTCAAGATAAGAAAAATGACTACATTTACTCAGCTCTATCTTCAATTAATCAAATAGCCCAGAAGAAATGTTGATGCTGTCTAGACTGCCTCTCCTACTTAAGGGAGAATTTTAAATATTTTAGTGACTTTTGTTACACTGAAAGAGTTCACGGTTTCTGTCAAATGGGTCTTCATACAGAAGCACCGAGTTCTTTGAGGTTGATGAGCATACTAGCTGCCTATCAGTCAGGCTAAAATGAAAAAAGTCCTTGTGCTCCTATATGGAATAAGACAGATTAAACAAAAGAAACTATTCTCCAAGGCAGAGCTTGGCATGGCCTATGCAGAAGATGAGGCAGATGCACAGAGGTTGAGGTACTCTCAGTCATGCTAGGAGGAAAGAGTCCATTTCTCTTCTCTGAACTAGTCTCCAATATAGGGGCTAAATCAGGTTCATAAAAGTTCAGATGAGAGCTGACTTGGCATCTTCCAGGTGAGATGATCGTGACTATAGTCAAGCATCAGTCCGGCCCCATAGACTAGATCTGTACAGCAAAGGGAGGTGATTAGCTGTAGCATCTGTCCTGTTGATGCATTGCTTCAAGAGACAATTGAAAAAGTTTTGAAAATACTGAAAAGTAAAGGCAGGCTATGTCTGATGTAACAATGAAAAGAAATAACACCTGATTAAAGAAATGGAGTGGGCTCAGAGTCAAAGGAGACCAACCAGAATTTCCACTGAAGGTGTCACTTCGGTATGCCTTTATAGTCACCAGAGACCAAGGCAATACTGCAGTTCATGGAGCCCAACCACTTAATTACCTTTTGAGATCTTCGTGTAACCCACTACCAGTCCTTGCCTATTTGACCCAGCACTTACATATATCATTTCTGACATTTTAGCAGATGCAATATTAAAAAAAAAAAAAAAAAAAAACACACACACAAAAAAAACTCTTTAGTATTGTAAAGGCCTCAATCTCCTTGGCCAGGAAAGGAAACAGATAGGTAAGTCTTTTTGGGTGGCAACAAACCTATGTTTCACGATTAGTCCCCCTGCTAATTGCTAAGAGACAGAAGGTTGTGGCAGTTAACTACTAATGCCTTCTCAGTGCTTTTAATTAGTAAAGGGTCATATTACAGCTGAAATAAGATGTTCTTCTTGTTAAGGCAGTGAATTTCAGACTAAGAATAAATTCTTGATGCAATCACAGATTTGTCACAAAGAACAAATCAATTAAGATTTCTGCTACCCATCCGTAAATGGACTAATTATTTATTTACCAGCCCTTTTTGTACCTATCAATTAACCCATGTTTACCTAAACTGCAAGGTCTTGGGAAGAATGTCTGTGCTTGGCTGGCACACCATCTATGGGCCCCTAAAGTCATTTGGGATCTAGCAATGGTAGTATTTTTAGTATGTGACAGACAGTGACAGAAAATTTAAGCAAAATAGATATCTTCATCTACTTAGTTCATTTGTAAGAGCCAAAGGACAAAATTTAGGAAAATTACAGAAAAAATGAGACCAGTGAAGATAACCAGAAATGAAAGTAACCTTCTGCCAAGGTCTGATATAGATGCACTAGATCATAATTATAACTGCAAGTACTTTAAAAGAAAATTAAGCATTTTATTCTGCATCCTGTTAAATTATTGAACTATTTTATAAAACCAAATTTCATTATTAAATTAAACCAAGAAAAGAATAATAACAAGCTAAAACAAACAGTTTCCCATTTGCGCTCCATAATTCTTCATCATGTGAGTTGTGAAAACCTGAAAATATTTTAAAGAACATTGCAAAACTACTGAGCATAGAGCAGAAGGCAGTATCTTTCACTGCAGATCCAGATTCTGTGTCAGAGCTGAAAGAAGGTATATTCTCCTAATCAAAGTTACAAATTGACCTAATTAATTTTATAATTAACCTTGATAATTGAAAGGGAAAATTGTGACCTTCACTGAGTTTGTTCAGTATTTTGTTTCAGACTATAAGCAAATTCATTCCAGCTAATAAGGCCAGTAGTCCCAAATGTTGATGGGATAAAGTAGAAATTAATTAGCACATGCAAATGAAGAGTACTTTTTTTATACTGTACTGTAGTTCCTAATTTATTCTTCCACAACATTAATCTACTTTTATACTAAATTTTGAGGATACTATGTCTCAGTCATGTATAAACATTAGATTTCAACCGAAAAAATCCTATCTAAATATAAAAACTTTTAATAAAGTTAGTGTTTACTTAAAATTTAAGTAAATAAAACTTGCTTTACTTTAAGAAAAAAAACACACACTCCCTAACTGCTTTGGTGAGTAATCCTAATTGGAGTAAATTTTGCAGTACCTACTCACATCAGATGTAGGTCATCTCCCCTCAAGTAGAAAAGGCAGAAAAAGCTGATTCATTTGATTTAGGACTGAGTAAAATAGGATTTCATTAAACCTACAGAACAATGATCTTCTACATCCGCATGCAAATAACTGTCTACCACCTGTAAGAAGGTTTAAGTTACCTTATATTCCAGTGCTGTCAGCTTGAACAAATTTTTCCTGAGAAGGCTTTAAAGACCTAGTCTTGAGCTGGAAACCCAGGTGGTCCCCCAAGTACTCTGTCCATTAACTTGCGGGAATGATGGGCGCCATCTCACTTCATATCTGACTGTAGTCAGACCCTTTTATCTTAAGGGTAGGGGGCAAAGAAAATCTCAGCTGCTCTTGCAAATGCTATCACACTTTTCTAAAAACTTGACAAAGAGGCTTGTAAAAAATGTCATTACGGTGTTTTGGATCAGCAAGTGCTAGAGTGCTCCTAAAATAGGTTTGAGGAAATTATCTTCCTGAAGAAGAGGCTGGGAAGTGTTGTGCTCCTCATCACTGTATCTAACCAGGGGGATTTCTAAAGGAATATTTAGTGCAGCATCCAACTTGTGTAAGAGTAGCAGAATAACAAGAATAGTCTCATATCCAAGATGTTTTAGTTCTCAGTTTAGCTTAAAACTCGTAACTCATTTTGAAACTATCTTAGAGACGAATAAGGTTGGGAGGCAAAAGTGGCTACGATGCATTGGAAATACTCCAAGTTCACCTGCATGTCATTTTTTATTTCTCTTGGTTTTAGTGTAAAGCCTCTTGCCTGCATTAGAAGGAAACTGCAGTCCAGGGACAGAAGAATAACAAAGCATTGTGAATCTACACTAGAAGTGGCAGAAAGTTTCAATTTCTTATACTTCTATTTTAAGGTGACAGAATTAAAGTGCAAAGACAGGTTTTTTCAGATATTGGCTAACGATAGTTCTGCTCTGACAGAAGTTGCCAGGAAGATGCAAGACTGTAACAGGAATGACATGCTAGCATTTGCTGGCCCGCAATCCAATTTATCGATTGATTTTCATTCATACACGTCAACTTTGGATATCATTTCTCCACTATTTTTTTTGATCTGCAACTGAATTTGAACTGCATCCCTCAGTGGGAGAGGCGGCCGCGATGGGTGCGCGCAGCGGGGAGCCCGGCTGCTGGCAGCCCACCCTGGGCAGGTGCCCGTGCACCAGGTCTACCGCTTAGTGAGGGGAGGCAGGGTCCTGGCAGGGAAATGCTCCCTGCTAATGGTTTAATCTCAGTTTCCTCTCTCTCAAGTGTGAGGTAGGAGAATAGGATAGTGATGGTGTATAGGCATTCAGCCAAAAAAAACCATCAGCTTTGAAGTCTCTGCAGCTTGCCCTGACTTACGTGTCTCACAGTAAATCAGAGCAGGCAGTAAAAGCAGCCCCCACAGCTAGACTGGCACTTTTTTAACGATTATCTAAGGCTATCTCCTTTTGAAATAATAAAAAAAAAAATCTCTTCTGCTCCTGACACCTTAATAATAGTAAGTATAGCTCATTTGTCCTCATTCCTTAAGAACCATTTAAGTACTGTAGAAAGGATACCCATATTTTTGTGCATCAAAGACAGTCTTATGCACTGGAATTGATCCTGGAACAGAACAAGAAAACTTTTACTTTAGGAACATAGTGGGGCAGTTAGGTGTTATGTGATGAGAGCTACTAGTATCCGTTCCCTGTCCTTCCAGGCTTTGGGCCAGAGGCAGCACGTTGCGAGACCCCAGCTGCTGGCAGCGCTCCTGTCTGCATCCCTGCTGGAGCGAGCAATGGACGGCTCCAGCTCCAGCCACTCGAACCCTCCGATCACACTACTTTATCTCCACGAGGTATGAACGTAGCAGCGGTAGCAGGAAGTCACTGAGAGCTAGAATGAATGATCTGGTGTCCAGAGGGTGGGGGCCGAGGTCAGGGGGCTATTTAGCTTTACGAAAAAGAAAGATCTTGAACAGTTACATTAATGAAGCTAATTCTTAAAAAATGCGAGTGTCTGCAGGCTACTGTACTAAACAGAGAAAAAGATTTAAGAGATGTGAACTACCCTTATTTATTTCAGCTTTTGCATCCTTAAGTAGAGTACCATATATACAAACAGCTCTCTTAACTATGTCACACATGATCAGGGCATACAAGAACAACAACAACAAAAGAAGGAAGTACTACTCAGTGCGAGCAAGGGTTCAGACTCCCTAACTGGAAAATCAGATTCGTTTTTTCTTTTATATCTTTTCTGTTTAGTCTGTTTCTGACATCAGTAATTGCTATTGATTTTTATTATCAATATTGTTAATAATCTTAATTCTAAAGTACTTGTGCAGTCCAACCCTCATTCTTGGCATGGAAAACCTAATAGAAATAGCCATAGCTCTGCTTAGATCAATTGCTCAAAACCAGACAGTGATGACTGCACATCCAGTGTAGTAAATGGTTTCAGCTGGATATAGCTGCACTGTTATTTTTTCTACCTTAGTATCCAGCAAGTCATTTATTTTTAACTGTTGAGCCAAAAACTGTGGAATGTCTCATACAGTTAGGGATACCCTATTTTTATGTGGCAAGGAGTAAGCAGCTATTATTTGAAACACTTAATACTATACACATTGGCTTACCTCAAAGTAAAAAGCGACTGCAGCTCCCACATTAAACTAATGCAGTAGGAAGACAAGTTAGCACTTCACTGCGTTAAAATCTTCTCAAGGCATGAAGCTGGTAGCTTGTGTACTCTATCAGCTAAACTGTATTCACATCAACTCTATGTCATTCACCTGAGTAAAGTTTTCTGTGGCAATAAGAACCAGGGACATGGGAAGTTAGGCTTTACCCATCATATTCTAGACTGCATAATAGTATTTTGGATTTATACAACAATGACTTTCATACAGAGTCCTCAAAGTCTCAGAGCAACCTTTTAGGTAGATAAATACAATTATATCTATAACGTAGAGGCTCAGGGGGATTTGTTCAACACATCAACAAAACTTGCCCACGGTCACAGAGAATGTGCTTTATCATTACAAAGGCCAGCTGGAATACAGTGCCTTTACAGACAGACATAAACCGGTGAGGTTGCACCGTTTCCTCAGAGTGGTTCTGAACATATCCTAATACGTTATTTTTTCTTTCACATACTGTGTACCGATTACAATACCCGCACTCAGAATTCATTGCGCTTCCTTTAATTCTGCAGTACAACAGATCACAGACAAAACCCGAATCACATCTGGTAGTACCATGTCAAGAAGCTGTGCAATTTTCTTGGTGAGAATACTCAGGGAATTATCTTGGCTTGTGCTACAGAAACTTAGAATTATTCTTTAGCTTTTTTAAACTACTTTAAAATGATCTACCTACAGCCAACAGCTGGTTCCCAATGCGTGACTGCCAGTGTCGATGGAAAAAAAAAATCTCTTCAACGGCCTGCAGTATATGATATTTCTGGTGTTGTTACATCCAGCTTTACTGAGAGCAAATGCAATTTTTTAAGACATATGTTTGTTTATCACTGAAGGCTCATTTTATAAGAAAAATGAAACTACAGTGCATTCTATCCTATGCATAATGGCAATACCTATCCTATGAAGAATTTGGAGACTTATTCTTGACTTCAGTTTCAGCTCTTTTTCTGTTACCTTTAAGAAAAGGAAGCTATAACTTCACGACCTGATTGCCAGAGGCAGCGAGAAACTTCCGAAGTCGCACAAAACACCTGCTTCAGACCCTCTGAAAACTGACCGACTTTCTCCTTTTAGTGACTCTTTCCCAAAACATCTTGCAAGCCTGTTTGAGCCAGACGTCACCCAATTTACATCCCAAGATCTACGAGCACTACTCAGACTACTGGCCTCTGACACCAGTAGTCGGCCAAGAGCTGTGTGCGGCTTGTCTCCAAGTCACTCAGCAGGGCTGGGAGAGGAAGCACAACAACCCTGATTTCTTTCACTGGCAGAGTAAGATGTCATATGAACCAAGACACCCAGTGGCAAGAACCATAAGAGGAGGAAGTTCAGAAAAGTTTAACACAACTTTGTTATATTTAGACCCACATTTTCAGTTTCTATCACTTTTTCCAGTCTCTAAAATGAAATAATGCTGGTTGAATAATGAATTTACTTTTTCTAGAAATAGGATCAATTTTCTTATTTATTTGCTGTGAAACTCCAAAAAGAGTTCACAGGCCTCCAGGGATCTAAAGCTCATGTACTGAAAGCACCGATCTAGAACGTAACAGAGAGCAAAACAGAGAACTGTGAGAAGCCCCTGCCGCACCTGCAACGCTGCCTGAAGCCCTGCAGCATCCCGCAAAGCGGACGGCTCTGCTCACCCGCCGCATGTCGAGCTGCCTCCAGCCCGAGGAGGGATGAGAGCGACTGGGCAGGGCTGCTGCCCGGTTTTGTCGCCAGGCCTAGGCCACACACACCAGAAGAGGAGCTCAAGCTTGAGCATGCAGAGCTGCATTTCTTTCAGCCCTCGGCATGCCTGTCCGCAGCCACTCAGCTGCAAACCTGCCTACCAGCAAGGGGATTTATTCTCACCCTCTGTTATGCAGCACAGATATGCCCAGAGATTCACAGGAGCTTTCTGGACTACACAAAAACTCTTTCGTAATCTTTCTATTCTGTATATCTTTCCTCAGGCTGACAGAGGATATACCAACTCTTTCTTAAATTAGGCAATGTGAGTTCACCAGCCTGAAAGCATATCTGCTAAAAGCTCTTCAGGAGCTTGCCCTGGAGTAAGGAATAGCTACAACATCAGTACTAGCAGATGAGTCAGCACCTGAGGCTTAATTTTCTTCCTGGCGATAAAAGCACTTAACACCTGTGGGAAGAAAAACATTCCCAGGACTTGCCTTCTAGAAGCCCATCTCAGGAAGATGTTTCCTCTCAACTTGCACACTGGTGGGTTTTTTAGTTTTACTCAGTCTAGCAATGAGCTAACTTGGCCGATCATATTCTCTTCTTGTTGACGGGGACTCGTGATGCTGTTATTGATGTATGTGATTACAGGGATTATCTCCGAGGGAGCCAATTACATCTGCATTCATCTAAGGGGTTGCTGCAGAACCGCGTGTGACTTCTGAGTTCAAAATTACACTCATCAATGTCTTAAAGTAGTGTCACAGAAATTATTTGATCACACTAGTTAATTAACAGTTAGAAATAATTGGGTAATCAGAATTAATGAAAATGGGAAGCTGCCTCTTTTATGCGTATCTCACAAGAGAAGTAAATGCTGAATGTTAAAGTTATCCCTTAACAATACAGTTTCAGCTTCATTCGGCAGCACAGCATGGAGAACTTCCAAAAGCGCCCATGTAAAAGAGACTGAAAAACAGAATGAAAATGGTCATAACAGCTTTTTATGAAAAACCAACGTGAATATTTTGGCTTTAGAAACTCATTTTTCCTTTTCTGAAATAGTATGTAGACATCTCTTTTTCCCTAGATTTACTTTCAAATGAACTAGAACATTCTTTGTAGAAAACTTGGTTTTGCTGAATGAAATGTTTTGTAACCATCTTGAAAACACCAGTAAACATTCCAGATAAACATAGGTATCTTTCAGTGGAAAACATTAACTTTGTACAGTGTCCAGCTTTTTATACCCAAAAAGCTTTCTTTTTTTAAACCTAACCTGCTTAAGCAAGGCTTTAATTTTTAATTTGAAAAATTGCTACCAGCCTGAGAAATAATTTAAAATGTTATTATTCTTGGACCAAAGTCAGTCTGTGGTTGTCCTTACTTAATTTGAACAATGACAAAACATGTGTGTGCTTAATTCTAAAAAATACAGGAAGTCATAGAAATAAAAGAACATCCTTCAAGGATGATGGCATAAAATAAAAACAAATACCAAAGATGGGAGCCTTCCTTTGTATTAAGCCAAGGAGTTTAATACTTGTACCTCTAACGTTTACAGCATTGTAAATATCTCCACTGATTTCTGCAAGGCTCCTGTAAAACACTGCTTTCATCCACAGCTAGTTGTATATCCCACTGCAGAATACCAGCAAATTTGCTGTGCAAGCAGTCCAACAGCACAAGCGTATTGATGTGGTAAGCAGCAAGAGGCACAACGTGTTACAGGCAGGATTGCTTTTCTATCTCCCTACTAATAAACTCAAGGCAGATCCTCATCCAGTTCTTCTAACGAGGCTCATGTTCTAGCAGCAGTGCTATAATATCACAGGTTTCACATCAATACACAGTTCGTCTTTGCATTTATTCTTATAATGAGAGTCACTGTGATGCCCGAGACTCAGGACTGTGACTCCTGCAACCAGCATCAGCGATACTATTTGTATCATATTACCCTGTAATATGTTTAGCTCTGTTGCAAGAAATACACAAATCACAACCCTTTTCTGTCCCCCACTGATCAGTATTATTGGTAGGTAGTACTTACTTTAGCAGTGTGCCATTAATTGGATGACTTGACTGAGCCTCTGAATGAAATAAAATGCTGGGTGAGCTAATTTCATGTCAATACCAGAATGCTTTTCTATCAACTGCGTCACTGCGTTCACAGGCTAAAATGAATAAACACGTGTAACCTATTTGTGTAATGACTATATCAATTATAAAATGTCAAGCTAAGAAATGTAAAAAGCAGGGCAGAAGGCAACCAAAGTATTTCCAGGGATTCAAGTCCTACTTACAGTTTAAAATAAGTATTTGTTTTCTGAAATAAAGAGATGGTTTTGTTGAACTCCTTTTTTGCTTTCCCCATCATAAAGCTGTAAGCTATATAGCACAGTTAAAAATCAGGTAGTTTAATATTAATGGATATATCCAGCTTTCACATCTTGTGGTCTTCTAAATCTTCCCTATCTGATTTGGTTCACGTCCCCCACAATGAGAAAAAAAATCAATTTGCCAAGCTTTCCAGCTGGTGCTGTTGGGTATGAAGTGCAGATGCTGCTGACAGTTAAACACCGCATTTTGGACACAGTTGCATCCTATTCGCAAAAGCCACACTATGATGCCTGATAGGCTGCAGAAGGGCGAAAAGCCAGCTCACCAACTGTGGCCAGTCTTCAGTCACCAGTCATTAAAAAGAGTGATTATATGGCAAAGAGGGAAATATTGCTGAATTCATCTTCCAGTGCTGCTCAGTTCCTCCCACACATTGCCCACTTGAGTATCTTCCAAAAATTTAAACATAAAGATGGGTAAGAGTAAACAGAGGTATGCCTTAACATAAATAATTATACCTACCACAATAGGTGCGAGGCAGTCAGATATTCTTCTAGTTCTGGTCTCTTGACTTTCCCCTTTAGACTACTCCGTGGTTTACAACTGCACTTTTCAGCCTTTTTCAGTATGTGACTTCTTTAGGCTTTCCTCATGGCAGTACAGGTTGCAGCCTATGAAGAGGGGCTAAAACACTTGCTTCTGTTAGCTGGCACCTGCAGGGGCCTTGGAAATAGCTCTGGCAGCAGGTGTCAGACCCTTAATTGAAAACTCCTGGTCTAAAACAGAATTGAATTCACTCTTCCTTCCCACAAAAATGCCCCAGTGTAGGAAAGGGTGCAGGTTTTGAGTAAGTCTACATGAGGCTCTTAGTATATTCCAGAAGACAATATAACTATGTCTTACTGGGATTGACTTTATTTGTGCAAGTCATTTGCAAGTTAAAATTCCCTGTCAGAAATGTTGCTGTCTCAGAAACTGACTTCGTATGCCTAGTGTACAGAATTGTGTCCATGATACTGACATCAATATGATATAAAAATACATTAATCTATTACTATCTCTTAACTATTTAACAAAAATCTCCAGAAGGCTTGCAAATATATTCTCTTTCAATAAAATAGCTTGTTAAATGGGGAAAAACTGGATGAAGGAAACAGAGATGAATGGGGTTACATGACAACTTTTAGAAAATGGTTACACCAAGAATCCATTTTTAACAAATAAACCATACCATCTACAGTGGATGTATCTGCACAAATATTGATACATATACATCTATGTATCACAAGAATTGACTTGAGGCAACAAGATATAAATCATCATTTATGTAAAGCCCAAGAAGGAATTATTTACTTCCTACTAATTATTTAAAATTCATCTCGAGAGGGAAGAAATGTCATAAGAAAATTGCACAAGATCTTCTCTTCTGTGCACACATATATACTCATTCACTCATTTTTCTCCCTTTATTTGACATTTACTTTGTTCACATAAGTGATACGGCCCTTCCTTCTCTGTTGGGGAAGAGAAGGGCATGAAGCCAAACAAGATAACAGCTTAAGCCAGCTGATCTGTAGTTTCTAAATACTGGAGCTGGGAGATGACCAAAATGCCTTTCTACCCACTTATGCAATTATATTCATGCATGAAGTTAGATATTTATATGAGGCACCAGGTGAAAAACTTCATTCTGTAACAGCTAAATACCTTGTCAACTTCATATGAAACCACAAAAAGTTACAGGCATGTTCTTTAACTTGTTCTTTTAATGAGATACTTCCAGCAATGACATGGATGCAAAAGCAGAAAAAAAGATTTCTTGGCCTGAAGGGAGGCAGAACCACAGGAACGAACGTTCCCCTTTTCCATCAGGGTTAATGTTTACATCAGCAGGAAACAGCCTGGCAACCTCAGCCTAGTACTAATAGTCCTAAATTCTTTCAATCAATAGTATTGCGTATTCTCTGTCTTTTAAGCAAACAGAGGAGACACAAGCCCTGGGAGTCCCTTCACTAGCTGGAGATTGGCCCTTTCCGACTAAATACATGTGATGCCTAGTTGAGAAACCATCAGGAGAGACCTGGGAAATAAAAATTCTCTGTCCTCAGGAGGCAGCCTAGCATCTGGTGGGGTAAACGGTGCCCTGGCTTGTTACTACCTGTTCCAACCGGGTAAGCTTTCACACCTGGAGATTGCTAGGTGCAACAGCTGAAGACAACCATTAGGATAACAAGGTATTGGTGGGTTCATGCTGTAGAAAAGAAGAGCTGCCAAAAGCTACCTAATATAATTTTACACATACTCACATACACACCCCCACCTCCCAATCTCTGCCTGTGGCTAGTGATTCTCTTAACATGCTGCTTAGGAATGGCAGACTTTCTAATACTTGCTGTACTGGTGTTTAAAACAGCAATGTAAGCACCTGGAAAGGTGTTTGAACAAAATTTAAAATTCTATTTTAATATAAATGCAATTTTATGATATATTGCAAGACATCAGTAGTGTCTTTAAAAGCAGTGCAGATGGATAATTGGGGGATTTAAATAAGATTACATGCTTACACATCTTATAGCAGCTACTGAAACTGTAATGGAGGTGTAGTCTCCTTAGAAAGGAAGGTCAGAATGTAAATAAAATGTATGAGCATAGCAAGATCAGAAAAATCATATCCAGTTTCCTCCCTGGTAATGCATAAAAGTGGAAATTGCATATGAAAAAAAAAACCAAAAAATAAACTTTGTAGCTATAGCAATTAAATCTTTGGGGACCACAAGAACTGGTGATACTTTCATTTCAGGAGAAGGAGAAAATCTGCAGACAGCTCCATACAGCTGAGCCCTCTGAACAGGCAGAGAGGAAAGGCTGGATGGATCCAAAATGCTGGGACGTCAGGAGTCACAGTTTTGTAATAGCAAATTCCTTTTCCTGCTTGATGCTTTCTGGGCCCCTTCTGGCACAGAGGGAACAGAGCAGCTCCTCTTGTTCTTCCCATTCCCCCACCTGCCTCTTAGCTGGATGAAAGTGAGCTGATGGAAGTTAAGGCTCATGGGCAGTAAGTGGATTTCTTCCCAGACATCTGCTAAGATTAGCATCTTTCTTTACACACACACCCCTCTCCAGCTCAAGGTACAGTCTAGCATTTGACAGCATTATCCCTCCAGAACATTCCTAGCTCTGTCCACATTTTTACTGTCTGTCACAGTGGATGTGGGTAGAAGTCCCTGGTTAAAAGCATACTTTTAGCATATTATAAGAAAAAATCCTTCCAGGAATGGTGATTATTGACTTGCTGTTTTAAAGAAAATGGAGAGCAACTGAAGCGAGATAGGAGATATCTTGTGGATCGAAGCCGTATCACACCCAATTCACTGCAGGAGGCTGGAGGCTATTCCAAATCATCAGCAACAGAGAGACATTTTTAGTGTGAGCTCCAACAAAATAAAAAAAGGGGGGGTCAAAGTGAACAGGCAGAAAGCTGATGTAAAAACTTGATTCACTAAGGGCATGGACTCAAAGACAGCAGCTTGTTTTATATTCTCGCCCTTTCCCACTCATGAAGAAGAGGGAACATGCCCACATAAGAACTGATAATAGCACTCATAAAAAAGAATCCAGGAACCCTCAGTTTTGGTGGAATTGTTTCAGAAAACTGGAAGCACGGACTTAAAAGGTTCACAGCTGTCAGGGTGTCTTTTTCACTGGCAGACTGGTTTCTCCAGTGCCAGCAGATGAAAGGATACCCCAGGCATGCTCTGAAAAGCCCCTCTGTTTCACGTGGGCCTCCTGGTGTTGCAGCAGCCCGCGGAGCTGTGCTGCCGCCTGCCCTGGTGCCTCCTGGCACCCACAAGAGCCGCCACGCCGTCACCTACAGAGTTGTCTGTGGAGGAGACACATGGCTCTTCCTCTGTTATGTGACAGCCTTTTTGCATAGTGGGTGGGGATCACAGTGGTGCTTATGTGTGCTTTTTGGCTTGTAAAATGTCAAGACTTCCAAAGAGCATGAGTGCATTATATGAGAGACTGGCAGTTACTGTAGCTGTCCCATAATATTTTGCATCAGAGCCTTACCAAACTCCCTGTATCCATGCACTGAAAATCAGCCTCTCTTTCCCGAGATGCGTAGTGCAGAGCTGTACAGCAGATTCATCTTCCTGTTCCCCCCTTTGATACTGTGCCTTCTGAGATCGCGTCAGAGACATCTGGCTATGCTGTTGTGCATTACAGGAAAACATGCTGTTGCTCTTTCTCTCTTTTGTGGCCAAAAATCTCATGAAGTAATCATGTGGTTCTCAGCAGTATTCCCCATCTCATTGCAAAAACTGACTTTTAATGACTTTTGTTTAATTAGTAACTCAAAAATAGACATTTGGTCATTTGGAAATGAAGTCATTTCTTAGAAAAGGTCCTGATGCCAAACTAAATGCTTCAGAATTTCCTAAACATTACAAATGAGAGGTACCTAAATTCCTATTTTACTAGCAACCATTATCTAGCCGTACTAGGCGGATCCAAGATATCCTGAACTCTCTAGGATTTAAAATCTGTATCCAAATCCAAATATCACAGCTTCTGCCCACCTGCATTTTTGTGAGTTTGAAGTCATCAGTGTCTGAGATAATTTTTAGTAGCAGAGCCAAAAAAGGAGTATCAGAACTGGACTTTGCAGGAAAGCAGAATAAATCTGACTGCAGCCTATAGACACTGGTAGAACTGCTAATGTGCTAATCACCTGACAGAACAGATAAGGCAAACCCGCTTTCACAAAAAAGGTCAGGAAGCAGGGGGGAAGAAGTAACAGTAAGAAAAGGATTAAAAACTAAGCAGGTGTGTATATGATATGTCTACATATCATAGAACAGGTATGTATACAGACATGTATAATAACCATGCCTAAGGCAACACATCATGTATGAAAAGCTTGCAACAGCTTATTTAATCATTTTATTAAAAGCTAACAGGAGCCAGGGCAGGTCACAGAGCAGAGATTGTGTGAGCACAGAGTGGAGAAGAAAAGCTAATAGGAAAGGGAAACAAAAAGGCTGAGTCAAAAGAGGACATTTAACTTTTTTGGTAGTAGCTCTGAAAAGACCTGTCTAAGATAAGAGAACTAATGAAACCTGACTTCTTCATTTCTTATTAATGTGGAGCAAAAAGCGTAATGAGGATATGTGAGAGATTACAATAAACACATTGGAGGGGCCCCTAGGAGAGAGAGAAAATCCCTGAATCACTTGCCAAGTAGATAAGGAAGCTTTGATATAAAATAGCAATGAATACCAGCTACAGATGTTCAGTACCTTTGTTCATAGAAAAGTCCATCAAGTGCGGGCTGGCATTTCCACTTTTATATCTGATAACAGATCTCCCTTGTAAAGAGAGCTGGGGAGCAGAGGCACAGCTTACAGCATGGGACTTGCCTGTGCTCCCAGCCTGTATTCTAATAGGCTGTATTTCTACCCCTTGCAAAAAAATAAAACCCTACCAAATGGAAAGTTAAAAAAGAAACTCCAGCCTAAGCTTGTGTTTTCTGCAGTGTACTTCAGGAGCGGCCATATGCCTACGGGCGTAATCCGTGGGATGTTGCACTCCGCTGTAGGATGGTACTTCTCTGCGCCTAGAGGAGTGCGCAAAGGTGGCCTGAGCCAGGATGGGAGCAGGGCCACGGCTCTTCCTGAGCCTGGTCCGGGCAGGGGGGCCAATGCCCTTGGGGCTTCCTTCAGCCCAGCTCACAGAGAAAGCCTGGAAAGTCAAGAGGTGAGAAACTAGCATCCCACAGAACAGGAAAGTAGCATTGGTGGATAAAACAACAGCTCCACCAGTGCATAAAAAAGCTTTCTTAGGCAACAGCCATCCCCCAGGATGCCCCTGGGGGCAGCATTATCACCCCTACACTTCAGAGTATTTAGCTGTGCTGGCCCATCCTCTCCAGTTATCTTCATTATGGACCGACAAGATAAGGTAGTGCAGGGACCTTTATACCAGCCCTTCAGCGTCTCTGCACTGGGAGATTTTTCCAATAGCCTGCCATGCAAAGATGTAATTTTCCATATGCTGCCATGTCAACATGAGAGGGAATTACGTGAGGAGCAGAAGTGGTCCTGCAGCAAAGCTGCTGAGACAGAACTTGACCATGAGCTTTTGCTGTGTCTAATGCAACCGCGCTGAATCTAAATATCAAGAGTAACGTGGTACTAGTATTTTCATCATGCACTTTCAGAACTTTTAGTATCTCAATATATTCTCTAAAGCAAAAGACAACAATTTTCAGGCCAAATAACGGAATTAATGACAGTGGATAATGTTTATATTGTTTAATATGCCTGTTCCTATGAGAAGATCTGCTTATGTTTAGCAAACTGAATACTACAAAAACATCCATTTTTACTGTATCACATTGGTTAAGCTTGGGGTAAATTCTACAAAAATTGTGTGCTTTGCTTATTATAACTAATACTCCAGTTAGAAAAGAACTTTAGTTGTGTGTTCCTGATTTGTGCTCTTTTTAAACATATATACATGTGCCAGCAGATTTCACAGGCCTTTTGATGTTTTATTATCTCTGTATGTAGGTGGTTTGGTTCCAGCTATAGTTTGAAGTGCAAATTTGCCTCTCAGTTTTTCTACGTGAAGGTTAAAAATACAGTCACGAAACAGCCCCCACACATTCTTTCTGGGTTTCCAAAGCAGAAATCTCAAACAAGGCACTTTTCCTCAAACATTTATATTTAAAAAAAAAATCAAATAAATAACTATCAGTCAGCTGTTAAATAAACAGCTTCAAGGCCCAAAGTCCCTAGATATTTCTCTGTATCCCTGAAGCATTAATCCTAATGCCCACTCCATTAAAAATCTCTTGGGAGCTACAGGCCTGACAGTGAAAGGAATCGCACTGCCTTGGAGATTAACTCAGTGCCTGCCATCATCAGCCCACCGTGCATTTCTGGCACTTTGCATGTTATTGTGACTAATTTAGAAACGAAGAGATGTAACCCAAACAGAGCGTTATTTTTAAAATCAAACATAGCATCATATAATTATTATATGAGTATTTCAGTCTAAAATAATGAAAAACAAACAGGAAAATGTCGGCGACAAGTTATTTTTCACCCGGTATACTGCATTTCTGCAAAGCAGGAAAGCATATTCCCAGTTCGGTTGTTCCACTGGCCAGCGGCAGGGGCAGCGTTCGCCCCGTTGTTACACCACGGCGTGGCTCCTGGCTCCATATAAAAATCTTACAGGGCTTTTATGAAAAGATTTTCTAGGGAAATTAATGCTTAAAAGTAACCCCTAGGGTCGTAAGCTTTAAGTAGTGTCACAAAGAAGAAAAGAAAGGGTTAAAGGGAACTTGCCAACTTTCAAAATTAACACCTTTTTTAAAAATGAGAAGTTGCATACGAGCCCTCCCGGCAAATGAGGTACGAGTGAACGGAGCAGACTGCAGCTGGAAGGGGAGGTGCTGCCCCTGCTCCAAGGAGACAGCTGGGCTGAGCCCCCGCCGAGCAGCCTGACAGTAAGGTGCTGCTGCTGCAGACCACCGGGAAACGGTTACTTCTGCACTACAAAGGGCAGCAGGGAGGGAAGGGCCGTTTCCAGAGTCAAATTTTCTCCCTGCAATGCTCTTGAGGCACTTCATGCCATGTATTGTCCTTCATTATGGCTGCAACCTTGTGAAGAATGAGCCCCTCGTTGAGACAATCAGACGCTGAGAGAAAGAAACTAAAAAATTGATTTTCCTCAGTTTCTTTGACTTCAAGAACCTCGAGGTGCTGCTTCTAAGCTTAGCGAGAACAGACAGAAGTGTGATTTTCATGTTGCAGACGCGCCCTTTAATGATGCCAGCAGATTATAACAGAAGAAAAAAATGTAGTTGCAAACTACTAGCTCTAAGTGACCTGATCCCATATAGTTGATATGCCGTACCTTTCCCAGAAGGCAGCTATTTTGCTGCTGCTAAACATAAGAAAGCTGGGTGCAGTACTGATGATGATAAGCTTTCTTTAAATCCCATACTGGCCAATGGTAATAGGATTCTTAATCCACAGACTGCTGGATGACAGAAGTGAATTGGATCTGTGGACTGGTCGTTCCTTTATTCCTCTAGATTCACTTTGCTCTGTTAATATTCTTAACCCTTTCTCCTGAAACAGCCTTTTTTCCATCTTCTTCAGTTTTGTGACCTCTTTTTCCTTTGCTTGTCCCTGACTTTCAATTTCCTTTTGCCACTCCTTTATATCTAGCTTACACACACCTCCTTTCTCTTTCCCCTTCTCTCCCTCTCTCTTTGAGATTGATATGAACTATGTATTTTTCAGCTAGTCTGAACTGTAAGAGTGTGTCTTTTCATTTGTGGGAGATATGAAATATTAAAAACAACATTTCCTCGCTTCACTCTCGGTAAGAGCTTTAAGGAGCTGTTACAAGGATTATTTTTCCTCTAGCATTCAGGAACTTACTGGAAAACAAAGATAAAATTGTAGCTTTCAAGTAGGTCATTTAATCTTAGAACATTTAATTGTTGAGGTTGCCAGCTGTGATTTGATTTTTCATCTTCTTTTGTTCCAAGGTTACAGACCTTCCGTTTCATTTATATTTATAAACAATGTTCCCACTATATTACATGCATGGATTATTAGGAACACCTCCCAGTAGAGTACTGTCAACTTTTTGTACATAATTAATTAAAAGCCTCAAAGTTACCTTTTATCAAACTTTCACAGAGGTTTAGCATATCAGAAATCTCAAAATGAAAGAACTCTATTTAGACCAAAGGGCTATCCAGCTTACCCAAGTAAGGAAATACTCTTTATTTCATGGGATTAAAAAAAAAAAAAAAAAAAAAAAAAAGGATTAAAGCCAAAGTGGAAATCACCTAGGACAGAATGTGGCTGCACTGATAACAGAATTTTATTTCACAGTAAAGGGAGACAAACCCTGGATCTAATTAACAGACCAGTTCTGATAAAGCAAGTCAAAGGAGAAAACTGCTAGCCCAAAACTATGATCTTACCTGCAAAAGAATTAAGGTGGGAGTAATAACTGACCCCTAAGAGTTAAAGTGCTTATAAATCACCTGCAAGAGGGAAAAAGACTGCAAATGCAAAGCTCTGCCTATCTGCATTACTGCTGCTTTTTACAGGAGTTCCTCAAAAACAAATTGAGCCTTTCAGCTTCATATTAACTTGTAAAACTTTGAATCTGCGGCCAGGTCAGCCTCGCACGAGCCCTGTGCACACGGGAGTCCACACATCACCTTCCTAATCTCTTACTTGCAACGTGCAGCACGTTCGAGCAGGTGTGGGACGGGCCTGCGGCACGGGGGGTGATCTGGCTAATGGGAGAAACACACGTTTCTCCTTGCAGGCCTTAATAAACCCTTTTTTGTTTGTTTCCTTGCCGTCCTAACAAACTGTGCTTCTCTAACCCTGAACTCTCTGCTGGGGGAAGCAGCATCATGAACACGATTTGTAGGCAGGGAATGTCCCTTATCTTCAGGCAGTCCCTAGTACATAATAAGTAAATGCAAAACTCTCAAAAGCATGTTGCAACGTTTAGCTTTTTAGGAGGACTTTCAGGGCAGGGCTTGTTGCTTGTGAGAGCGTTAGTGCTTTGGATAAATTTTGCTAAGAAAGTAAACATTTGGAGGGTACCTGAAAGGCTTATTCCCCTTATTTCTCCTACCACAAATTGAAACCAGGCTCCACTGAAGACAAGTCAGCAGCAGAGCAACACACATAGGAGATATTTATCTTGATTTCACAAGTTAGTGGCCCAAACCCTTTCACAAAGGTGGATTATTTGGAATACGAATGACTGTTACATTCCTACCCTTCACTCGGGTGGCCGGGAGGTACTGCAGGATCTGTGCACTTAGCAAAGCCAAGCTTTGAGCCACTCTGCCAGCTCTTACCATTTTTAGCAGTAGATTGAAACCATTTCCCAGGATCAACAACTTTCTGTTTTTCAAACGCTAGAAAAGGAAACTTTGCAACATGGCTGTCTGCCAAGGAGTCTTCCTTCTACTAGGTGACCCCTGGTAAAGCAGCAGTTTAACTGAACAGACAGTTTCTCTCTAGAGGAAGTCATATATTTAGTGTCTCAGATGCTAGGTTAGATGTCAGACTTAATTTGAAACCTGAGATGCTGTAATTCAGAAGAAACTCTTGGCAAAGTATTTGTGATTAAACAAGAGGACATTGGTTTTTCTAAAAGGAGTTCTCTCATTCTGTTTGATATTAATTATCTTTAATGAGCAATGGTTTACTCAAAAAAAAAAAAAATCAGGAAAGCAAAGGCTAGCAGTCCTTCTCTGAGGTTCCCTATGGTACTAAAAGACAACAAGAATTAAAGATCTTAATGATGGAGTATTTACTCTTATCAGAGCTGCTACCAGAGCTCTGGGACCCACTATACTGTCTGCAATAGAGAAAAATTCCCCTTCTCAGAGACTGAAACTGGAATTTTGATTTGATTAAACAGGAATGCAAACATTGGTTACACTTTGCAGTATTCTGAGTAAGTAATTTACTACATGAACCTTGAACATAATGCATTTATTATATGCATGTTATTATTTTTATGCATTTTATTATTATTATTATTATTTATATTGCATCCCTATGATGTCTGTGCATTTCTTCTAGCCAAGAAGCCAAAATCCATGTGGCTGTTCTTACAGAAATAACTTGGTCTTCCTGGAAGCTAATTCTTGTTTTACTTCAGAAACGTGTGAATCATGTCACCATACTGTATGTGTTGCCAGTCTAGATACTTACATCCAAGGTCCCCATCCTGGACTTCATTTATATTCATCAGATCTAGTAAATGAAGTTAACAGAGACTAGGACATGGGCTATCTTAACACAAAATAGACGCTTACATTTGCTCATATACATCATATCCTGACATCTACCAGTGATACCAACTAGATATCTAATGACAATAGAGAGCTGCCAGGGTAACTACCTCTGATATAGACAGAAATAGTATGTACTGTCACCCCTAATTAATTACAGCTGTTTATACTGTAAATTATGTAAGGGACAGCACTAGCCAAAATTGGTTGCTTGCTCGTGGTCTGTAGTCCTAAACAAAAGGGGTCAAAATTTTCTCTCTGTGTAAGTAGCAGAAGTCGCTTGAAAAAGCCTCAGCATTGCAAATTTCCTTGATCATTTTCATAAAACACTGAGGTTGTATGAGCTGCAGTAAAAAGCACTGATTGCCACTTCAAGATTTCTAGTTGAAAGCACAGGAAAACCCCCTGCTGTCTTTTCTTTAGCGTGTGTAAGAATATCTTGCAGAAATTTTCAAAACTCCATTTTCTTAAAGAAAAAAATCATTGCCATTAGTCTCTTTCAGGATACCTCCTAGAAATAGTGAAAACTGTGCTGCTTTCCTCAATTTAATTATTTATTTGGAGGACAGTCACATTAGATGTCAGATCCATTATCATGGAAGTTCTGAATGATCCCGAAACCAAAATGAATGCTGCCTTCTCATCAGTAACCTTAGCACTTCAGACACTATTTTAATTGTTATTTCACTGCAGAATCCATATAGAATAAGCATGAAACATGATTCTCCAACTGTCTTGAGATTTAGTTTAGAAGAGTCAGCAAAACCTACACATAAGAAGTGAAGCATTTCCCATTGCAGATGCTTGTCTGTGCCTGTCAAAGTCTTGCAAAAAATAATGTATCCCTCAGCAGCAGTGGAATAAGTAAAGGAAATAGTGTTAATGGAGCCTGAGTATAAAATGTGAATATATTATGACAGAAGATTATTGTTAAAGCTAGAGTCAGTGAACTTGAATGGATTTCTCTCCACCAAAATCTAAGCCTTTCAATCGCACATATGCATGCAAAGGATCTTGATGCCTACCAAGTCCAAAACTGAACATGCTTCTACTCATTAAGGAAAGGTATATTTTTTGCAGTTTATTAAATATTCAGCTGATATCCTGCTAGCTTGCATGAATCTACCCAGTTCTATGAAACACCAACCTTGTTTGTATCCCAGAAGGGCAGCGATTATTTTCACTAATCGAAATTTTGATGTTAAACACTTTCTCGACTGTCATCTCTTGTCACTGAATGTAAGAATATCTGGACTGGGTCAAACCAAAGATCTGTCTAATCCAGTAACCTATTTCCAACAGTGGCTAAAGGCAGATGGCTAGGGACAAGCTTAAGAACAGGACAAGGAGGTATGATACTATTAAGAATAGTCCCTCGGCTGCCAATCATTTTCAGCTCAGGGACTTTTGGAACTGTACGTGGCGTCTCCATGTTCAGTAACATTCACGGTATTTCCCTTACAAGGAGGTGCCCAATCTTCCTCCCGAGTCATGGAGCTTTCAACTTTCAGCATTACTTTTAGCCCAGGATGTTACGTAAAGAGCTATTCTATCCAGCCTCTCTGCACAAGAGTTAGCAGTAATTACATCCCGTCTATATAGATTTTCCATTTAGCCATTCTAGTCTTCATTTCTAATTCTGCACTGCTCTTCACTGTTACATCCTGTTCAATATACAGAATATTTGCACACAGATGTTGATGCTTTATAATCATGACAGTTGTTTTCATGTTTCCAGGCTTATTAATTATAAGAAAGTGTAGATATGTGGAATATTAATTCAGCTTTATGCCATTTGAATTGGCAAGGCAGGGTGCACCATGTGAAAATATTTTATTCTTTGTTTAAAAATCAGGCTGTGCACTTCCCTTTACCCAGAAAACCAACATTTTCACCACTTCAATACTGTTCCTCAAGAGAGACGTTCCAAAACATGGAGAAGAAGAGGAATACTGTTATGTACAAACTAAGTGGTTTACTTCTGCTACTCACTCTATGTCTTCACCTGTGTAAGGTTCACTTGCACACCCATCGTGTATCTCTAGTTCCTTTTGGCAGGATTCAACATTTAAAAACAGGTTTTGTGTTATTTCTACCAGAAGCCAGGTTTCTAATTTCTGAACATATAAAATGTTCTTGTTTTCTCAACCTTCTTTCAAGTCTTACTATATTGGATTTGAAGCCTTCTCTACTTCTCATTTACTATATCCCACTTTTTAAATTGCAACCAAAACACCATCTGTGCTGAAATTTGTTACTTGAGGTTTTTGCTTTGGATATCAACTATTTCCATAAAACATCGTTTAAAATCAATTAGTCACTCTTGACATAAAGACAAACTAAACAAACAAAGTTATATATATCTTCCTATGCATTTTTTCCTTGAGCTTTTGCAGTACTGCAGAAAATACCAGCTTCGTGTGACAGTTGGTTGCCTATTTAATGACAACAGATAAGAATCCTGTAACAGAAGTTGGGAAAATATATTGCCCTGATTATTATTGCCCTGAATGAAGCAAAATATCTTGATACTTAGATGACCAACTAAGACAACTGAGATCTCCTTTTATCTACCCTTCTGGCTTGTGTCAGCAGTGGGGTGATGGCAGGCGAGGTTCCTCTGCCCCTCCAGCGAGGCAGGAGCAGGTCAGAGGGAGGCAGGAACAGAGACCTGAGCTGGGAGGGGAGTCAGCTGCAAGAAAAAGCTGCTGTTACTCTGGTGGGAACACGAAGTTACCAACAAAGCTGAACCAAGGAGGAGAATGAATTAGGAAGCTAGCTCAGGATTTGTATTCGGGACTGAGGTAGGAATGCAAACCATGGGGGCTAGAGATGCACTGGGGGGGTTTCAGTACACTAGAGGTTAGGGTTTTGCACTAATGCCAACCTACATGTTCAAAAAGCATAAATCAGGCTCCTAAGCATAACAGCTCTGACTTATAATAATAGCGCTCACCGGGGTCACAGTCAAGTCCTGTAACCATTCCAGTGTCTGTGAAGTGACCTGGTGAAAAAAATGACCTGAGAAAAAATAGTTTTCAAATCAGTTCTCTGAAGCGGTTCTCCACACAGCTCTTCAACCATTAACGCCAGCCTCAGGTCAGGGACACTGAGGCACCCTTTCAGCCTGCACTTAGAGTCAGACTCCAGTCATAGAAACATAACCAAATTCCCTAAGGTCTTTTGACAGTGTGGAACAGGCCTGTGACTCAGGACTGTTTTTCTGCCATACTTCGAGCCCAAGAGGTTTCTGAAGAGGCATCAGATGGACCCAAATTTGTAGTTCTTTATTAGATTTACCTCCAAGGGATTATTTACATGTATTAAAGGCTACAGGTGTAGGATCCTGGTATTAGACTTGGATCTAGGAGAATATAATTTTTACATGCTTTAGCTAAGTAATTTCCTATTACAAATAAAAAAAGAATGAAACTGTTCCCTGCAACCTGCATATTTGCTTCTCTTTGCTGTGAAGACAACATCTCTTCTGTATAGAATCAGTGGTGGTGTAGCCTAATGCTCTAAAAATATAAGGGAAGCAAGGGAAAATATCTTTTCTTAGACTAAGACAAAGCTTTGAGCACAGAGTCCTTTTCCTGGCCATTTCAAAGAATGGCCTAAAAGAGACACTTTATATTGACTGGTTGAACCGGATTTTTTGACCAGAACTCACAACATCAGATTCCACTTCCCCTTCACAAGGCAAGCCTAATAAAGAGGTAGGATCTTAATTAGATCAACCTGCATGGTTGGAGGAGCGGGGGAGATGAAAACAGACTTTCCAGGCATACAAATCTCTCTCTTCTACCGTTATGGTCCCTGCAGGTGGTCACACACAGCAAGTCAAGAAGAGCATCTGTTAGCAACGATGAAAAATCTTTCGTGACTAAATCATTTCAACCCTGACAAACACAGAATAAGGCAGCAGTTTGATTGTTCACTGCCCCTTGAGAGAAAATACCTTGTAAGTAATATACATGCTATTTTAATTCCTTTCTGCCTGTTTACGTGCAATATAGACCTCTGAAATGGATTTTACACAACTGCAGGTCTTGGAGTGCATCACTAAGAAATGAGGGATTTGGCAAGCAAAGAACAAGCCTTGATATTACAGTACAAATATGTACATTTACTTTTTAAGTCTTAAAAATGATAAAGAATTGCCTTGAGAAGCCAGAGCCCCAAACACATGTGTCTGCAGTCTTCCTTTTACTAAATGCCAGGCAAACAAAGATGTAATTTTAAACAACTCGATGCGTATAATTACAAATACATGGCACTACAAATTCCCTCTGGTGCATTTGTCATCATGCTGCACACCAAGAAGTCCTTTTTGAGGGAGCTGCAGACTTCGGTTTGGCAGAATATAGTAATATCAATAGGAATGTTACAGAGGGCTTGGTATCAGGAAATAGAATAGAAATCAAGCTTCTAAGATGTGTAGGAAAACATGCTTAAAGGACTGAACAAGCAAAGATGTTCCCACCTGGAAAATTAGTAATACATCTAGTCTTGTGTACCTCCTAAGGAATGCCCCATGTTACACCACTCTGGGTCTGGGCTGAGCTGTACGACTGCTGAAAGAGGACCCTGTTTTGTAGGGCTTCCTAAATCTCACAATGGAACAAAATCATAATTAAGTTCTTTCCAGGCTGTAAAGGTGCAAACACCTTATCCCACTGCTTCTAAATTCATAGCTCTCTCTGCCCACTGACAATCAGTCCTCAGACTTATGGAACATAATTACTGCATAGTATTTAGCCACAAACACCACCTAAATTAAAAAAATATATATCTGCTAGGAACACCAGACTCTGGGTGTCTGCTGCTATTCGCATCTAATTTTTCATACCATCTTATTAAGGAATATGTGAGTATATAATGTAATTTAGAAGAGCTTTTCTCCTCATAAAGCTATGACATCTCTAGAGGAGTTAATATTTGTTCTGGGGATCAACAGGCACTATAACTGAAATTAAAGATGTCTTTTTCATCTAAAAAATCCTTCCTAAGCCTCATTGACTCAGTGCCCTATACACAGTCGAAGGTCTGGAGCAAAACCAGAGATGGTTTGGAGCAAAAACAGAGACCTGGAGCCATAGAATCTAATGACAAAAAAAGTCAGTTATTGGAGGTTTACATCCAGTGTGATCCTACTCACAGTATATCTCAATTTCACACAATGTTTTAATCAAAGTAAGCTTTTACAAATGTCCACTTCTACTCACTCTAATGGATCCTAGGATTGAGAAACCCATATGCTAGAAAGTAGCACCTAGCTGTTAAAGTAATTGTCATTAAGTGACATTAAACTCAAAGAAATGTATTGCAAGAACCACAGAGCTGAAGGAACCAGGACACAGATGCAGTCAGCAGGTATTTCCACAACATTCCTTGCATACACACAACAATGGTTATCAGGTCACGAAGAGCATCATTTAGCAGAACCAGAACAAGCAGGCACACAGGCTATGCACGATTTGACCGCTTGGGTATCAGAGGTGACATGATTTTGCACAAGGAGAAGTACAGAAGCAGCAAGGTACTGGTCATCCTCATCCTGTGCCCCTCCAAAGAATAGCATTTTGAAGATGTGTATTTTGAATGGTAAATCCTGTCAAAGCCTACAGCTCCCTCCTTAAATAAGTAACAAACAATTTTTAAAATGCTTCATTTCACCAAGAAAATTAGATTGACAAGAAATTCAAGATGCAGGGCTACTTTCTAAATTTGCCTTTATGCAACTTCATGTTAAAAATAATTGAAATAAAATGCCAAAAGCTCCATGACAAGAACAAGAATAGTATCTCAGGAAGTCCTGGTTTTCCTCTGCAAGGTTAATCTGTATGATATTTTAGGGCGATATGCTATCTAGACCATCTCACATGAATTCAGACCTTGACCCCCTATGAAGTCTAAAGGAAGAAAACAAGCATGAGTGATAGAACAGTGTTTTACTTACACTTTTACTATCTGACATACTTGTTTTATGGTCTGTGGTCTCAATCTGAATGAGGGCACTGATACACTTTGCCCTTTTAGACTGTCTTGTTTAAAAATAATGTAAATTGGACAAAGAATTCAGAAACATATTTCTAGACGAGGATGATTCTCAGACCAAGTTAATGGAAATCGGCATGCGAGGTCACAGGTACACAGTACTCTCACGGAAAGATTTAGAATCACAGCAGCAAAAAGAAGGGAACCCAACATCACTCCAAAACAGCACAGAAAAGACTGGAACATTATTTAGGGTATGCGTATTTGGCTTATTCCTAGAGAACATTTTTTATATATAAAAACGTACATCAGAATATATATTTAGATAGGGCAGGGGTCATCACTGGAAACCCTGGAACTGGATCTAGTAAACAAGATATTTTTCTGGGACTAGTCCTCAAAAAGTGGTCAAAAACCCAGACCCATCAAATTAGGGGAAAATACATTAGGCGGAAGTGAGGGGTGTTGGGTTTTGAGAGGTTTATCAGGATGCATATAACCTGCAAGCATGACTAAAATCCCTAGCTGGGGATAAAAATAGTTATTGAGCTTACAAAAGCTGGCCATCCCTCAGCAAAAGCAAGTACTATAAGGGCTGTTCACCTCCATGATTCAGAGTTGAAGTTTTGAATTTGGTCAGACTCTGGGCTCTCTGTTTTGACTCCTTCACAAGTCTTTACAGATGTGCTTAATTTGGCACCCAGAATAAAAGATGAGTTCCAGCAAAGTCCTGTGATATGTTTAACCATAGGATCAAAAAACTCCCACTGACTCTAAGTAGGAGAGATCAAGCTCTCTGAAGGATCAAGCTGTATATCAAGTAGGGTCAAGCAGAAAGTTTCAATCTACAATATGAGCACTGTTTTTTTACTGTATATCACTGCTTTCCTGTGAAAGACTATCCTCTTCCAGCACAGCAGTCTCTTTTTTCTGAGCAGCCATTATCAGATCACAGAAGTTGTTTGTAAATGTTCCTTATGACTTTTCCTTTATTTTTCATTGAGCCAGTTTTCCAACATGAAACAGGGCATTTAATGTTCATATGCTATAGGCAGTGAACCTGCAAAAGCAGCCTTCATAAACCATGTGAGCCTCCTCAATGAGCAGAATGACTAACTGTGGACATTCATAAATCCCTCCATATCATTCATCGTAATTCCTGAAGTTTCATTAATTCCTATAGAAAGTCATAACTGTAACACACATCTTAAGGAGCCAGTAGGTTGGCTTGCTCTCATGGCATAAAATAAATACGATGCTCCCTTCTTTACTCAAGGGATGCAAGTTTTGGACATGAACAGAACAGGAAATCATCACTCAAAATGGGGGGATATTCTTTTAGCATGCTTTTGTATTCAGAATGGGCAAAAGTTCAGGACTAATCCTGCCCCTACTGAACTCAGTGGACACTTTTCTCCCTGATGCTCAGGCAGGATTTTATGCATAAGGCTTCTGATCTGCTTCTGATTTTCAGCAGCCCTATTAGAACTGCAGGCTTGATTTCCAGGCAGACTAACAGGGCATGCATGTCTTGGCCAGGGCTGCCCAGGACCCGCAGATGAAGGTACCTGGAGCAAAGTAGGGGTGAAGTGAACTGCAGTAGCATGGAAGATCAGAGAGACAACATATGTCTGTAAGAATCCATAGAAATGGAGAAGACAAAATCTTTTTCTTTTTTTGCTGGTAAGTTAAAAAATGAATAGACAAAATGAGCGTTTCCGGTGTGCTATGCAAGACCCTCTCTTCACTGCAAATGCTGAAGAAAGCTCGACATCCTGCAGCCAGCCAGCAGGCAATGACTCATCCTTTCAAGACGTGGACTCACTCTGTCTTCAGACAACCATACTCCCTAGTCCATATATTTTCATTTGTGATAGGTGTGACAGTCTTGTGACAAGACAGTAAGTACGCTGGAAGAAAGGATATAAACGCACGTGCCAAATATTTCTGGCAGGCTGTGACTAGGGAGCTGAAAGAGAGTGATTCCACATGAAAGCCAGGAGGGCATCATCAGAGGGTAAACACTGCTCCTACTCCCTTTGTAGCCCAGCAATATCCCCGTGCTGGACAGGCCCCCGTTTAAGGTATCCCCCTTCCCTGAAAGAGAGGTGTAAACAAAAATGTGGAACTGGAGACTGGAAAAGAAAAACAATTCATTTTTCAAAGCAAAAGACTAGTTTCTCTAGGAAGAAACAGGATCAAGCTGAAATGTAAAAATCTTTTAAAAGATTATTTAGTGATAGTCATAAGGTCTTTGTAAAAGCCTGCAGCTTTTCTTTCCAGCCCAGATTTCACAAAAGAAAGAAAAGCTTCAGTATGTGTCCTTAAAATATTTGTGATAATTGCTATAAAACAATCACATGTAGCAATCTCAGCTTACTGATGCACAAACAATGCAAAACATCAATCACTGTAAACCTTTCTAAACCTACATGTGCATGTAATTTGGAAGAACTCATCCTATAGCAAAGATAGCATAGCAGTTTGCTATAACTTGGTATGTAACAAATTATTTCTGTTAAAAGAAACCACAATAACAAAAGGGGTATTTCTAGATTTATGGTTGGTGAGGTAAGACCCAACATTTTAGCTACACGACACCGTGGGATGAATAGTGTTTGTATAATTTACAGAAGATCGTCTCTGAACTTTCAAGATTGCTGGTATATTTTTAAATACAAGTTAACAGATTTATTGCTAGGTTTATTAAGCTGGAATGAGTGTTTCTTTGCTCTTCTTTTCTTTCCCTGAAATACAAAGTTAAAAGATGTATCCAACATACTTTCTATGTTGAACCATGGCAAGCTTTCCAGGTTAACTCAATGGCCTTTGAATCAGGCTACAGAATGGTCACACTAGGTAAAATAACTGAATTCCCCACACTTTATATTCAGACTGTTCACACACTATGAACTCCTTCCTAGTATCTTTAATCAGGACAGATATAAACCTTCTACCTCTCTTGAATGGTTACATTTTGACATTTTAGGAATTACATATTTTGATTTTTCAAAAACCTTTGTTTTAACCATTTTAAAACACTGTATTTTATTCCATGTGAGAATGCTCACATGGAGAAAGCACAGCAGAAAGTTAAAAAGAAGAGGCAATGTCCAATCCTGAGGACACAAAGCAGCGAAGTATTCTGAGGATCCAGTTATTTCTTCTCATAATTTTCTTTGGTAGTGAATGTCAAAATATTCTGGTTTGTTCATGTTCATCACAAAACAAATTTCTAGATTCTTGCAAAATGGAAACTTTTTTTATACTGTTAGAAAGATTATTATGGATATGAAAGAACATGCTGAACTCTGTTCCAGCTTATTGTAAAAAATAGGTTTTAACTCTAAACATAGAATTAATGTTACTGAAAATAATATATAAGCATGGGTTTGGGGTCAAAATAGACCTTCCAGGGCTAGTAATTAAAAAAATTACTGAACTTCACAGATTTAGTATGAAAATCATTCCAAGAAAATAACCCCAGCGCTGCTACCTTACGTAGTCATTCTTCTAACTATAAATCTCATTTCAGCTGGTTCGATTTCACTCCATGCCTGAAAATCTGTAAAACTTCAATGGTAATTCAATGGTAATTCATTGTCTGTTTAACCTAATAGATTTTTAGTCCAAATTAAAATTTACACATCTGTTTCTGTTAACCAATCCTAACTCAGCAATAAAGACCCCTGAAGTTTTGCATGTATTCATAAGGTAAATAGGAGAACAGCACAACTTTGTTCTGTTTATTCACTGAAAAAATTAGCATCAAGCTAGACACCTACTGCTACACAGAGTTTTAACCTACACGAAAGCATGCAAAGATACACAGAGCTACTCCAGAAGTAGACACATATGAGTGCAAATAATGCCTGCTATTAATGTTTTTTACTTATATTTTTAAAATTATGCCATATTATGAAATAACTATGTGCACAACCTCCTTACTACTGTTCTTTCCATATTTCCTGTTTCTAATCAGAGTGATTAAGAGAATATCCTCTGCCTGTTGAAGACGAGCTGTTAAACAGAGTATCAGGGCAGCTGATTAGGACAGGTGAGCCTTGTCCCCTTGTCCAGCAGCGCTCAGTCACTGAACGTCCTGTCCATGGTAGAGGGAGCTGTTTAGACTCTCCTTAATTAAAGAAGTAAGAGCTTCAGCCATGCAGATTAATAAGCAGATCACTGACGAGAGCTGGGTTCTTTGCCAGGTGTGCAAACACGCAGGCATGTGAACTTTGCTTTGCAAAGATAGCTGGTGGCAATTATAATCAGACTGGAGATGTGTCACTCCACATTTGTCAGCTGTTATTCATCAATACTTGTTCTAGGAAGCATAAGGTCGCTCTGCAATATGCTGAATTTTCCTGTTGATTGAAAGTATTTAAGGATGTCAAATCAAGGCTCTTCTCTATTCTTCACCACACCTGTTCAGCTGTTATTTCATTGTTATCACAACTGCAACAAAAATACACGATTTCTATACAAAAGACCCCATTAACACTTCTGAAGATGAGAATTTGGTTTGCAAACTAGCTTGATTTGTGGAGTACAAATTTCAAGGGTACTTGTATCTAAGTTTCAAATATAATTATAGGCACCGTGGAGCTAAAATTTTAATGGCGTGTAGGCAAAATTCTAGGCAAAATGAGGTCTTTAAGAAGCAGCCTGGCATCAAAGTCACATTGTTTAAATATCTGACCATAAAAGGCAAATTTTCAAAAAGAGCATAATCCTATTGCATTTCAATGTCACTTCTGCTCTCTAGACATTAAGATTCCTTTGACAACATTACCCCAGTCTCCCATACTGGGCATTTTCTAGGTCACTGCTATTAGCATCTTTACCTTTGCAAAATGTGTCAGGGAATCCATGCATTTCCAGATGCCTTTTTTCTCACAAATCTACCTGAGGACAAAAGCTGAATGAGCTGCCCTACTGGACAATTCAGCTAATGAACTGGGGGGAGTGGGATGGACTGGAGGGTCTGTTTTGCACAGCAGTCTCCCATGCAACTCCAATGTTTATGTTTTTTTCATCTTCTGTACGAGTTCAAGGGATTCTTTAGGCATAGTCCAGCCTGTGACCCTCAGAGCATACTGGCTTTGCCTATGCATTGCTCATGTCGGGTAAATGGACATGCAGCTCGTGAGGTGTTGTTTCTGCTCCCTCACTGGATGACTGAAGTTTTATAATTAGATCAGTGGTCATTTGCAGCATAAATAGCACATACCGCTCTTCAGATACATACTGAGGTGTGCATATATTTACGCAAAAAAACCACTACGCTGAGAAAACAGCAATAAAAGGTTAGGAACAATGAAAAACCCAGCTAAGAATAAACAGAACCACTGATGTATTAATATTTTTCTGAAAATATTTTTCAGCTGTCGGAATCTTGCTATTTTATCACATCCAAAATACAGCAGGAATCGTCTAACATCTGGGCCATAACAGCATGCCCTCTAATACCATGCTGGACATAGCTTCAATGCAGACTCAGAAGAAACTAGGAACATGACTTACTGCAGTGAACAGGAGTAATATTCTTTTGCTTATTGAATCAGAGTGAAGAGTGATTTAACCACAGATTCAAAATACCTGAAGTGAAATCTGGGAGTATTTGGAGTTGGCCTATTTAGCTATTTAACTGACGACTGCTGATTAATGTGGATACAAAACTTTCAAATGTCTGTTTAACTGGAACACAAAGTTGATAGACAAAGAGTTTCTAGAAGCTTCTATCTGAGCCAAAGAACCGCAACAGGAATACTGAAATACTGCAGTTTTAAAAGTTTTCAGAACAGCCATGCTGAGAAGAAATTTGTTTTACATTTTAATCTAACTTGATAGTATCACAATAATGAGGGACAGTTGTTTTGATTTCTTATTCACCATGCTTTGGACAACTGAATGACACACTGCTGCACATTTTTAAAAAATTAATAATCTGTTAATTCCATTGTGCCGCATTACATTTATATTTTCCCCAGCTACTAATAAAGTTTTTCTAATTGGGCCACTGGGTCTCTTATTCAAATCACAGTTTTTAATTATTGACACATAAAACAATAAAATATGATTCTTCAGGAATACATTAGCATTATATGAGGAAATCTGAACATTTTCGCTAATCACAGGGATGACTCACCATCATGACTTCAATCCCCACAGTTACGACTGCTGAACTACACAGTCCAGCCTTTCCAGCAGTTTGCAGGCAAGCTCGGCAGCAAACAAGGGAAGAGCTGTAAATCGGCTGCTGTCTGAGGTACGATCAGCTCTCCTTTCAGGATCTAACCCACTGCTGCTCATTTAGGCACGAGGACACTCCTGTCCCATTTGGACAGGCAGTAGATCAGGTCTCTGCTAACCTATTTACAGGAGGGAGAAACCATCCTTTTCCTAGTCATTAAATGAACTTCCAGTGGTGGACAATAAGGATCATAGCATATTCTTCATCTGTGTTACGTTACAAGGTACACTGGAAATGAAGCTGCAAGGCTAGGGATTTGCTGACTTGAACTCACTCCTTGCAGCCTATGCCCAAAAATGTCAGCATTATTAAGGAGACTAATCTCCTTGCTGCAGAACTAGCTGGTTGACTGGCTTGCCCTAAATACACACACAAACACAGCATTTAGGGCAGGCTGTCCAGGCTGAGGCCCTGCAAAGCATCTAAAATACTGCCTATCTACTTTGCTAGAGAAAGTCAGAGGTAAGAGGAGATGCACAGACAGGCTCCGATCCCAAAGTGCCGGCCACACCAGTAGAGCTCAGCTGAGCTGGAATAAAAGCGGAAACTGGGTGAGGGTCTTGCAGGGTTGCAGGTACACACTGACTGCAAATTCCTGCCGCTAGCAGGTACCAGCCACGAGGGCCAGAGCAGGGTCAGGGCCTCCACCCGCTTGCTAAGATCAAGCTCTTGGAAAAGCATTTGCTGCACATGAGGAAACAACCCAAGATCAAGTACTCTTGAGAAGATCTGTCAGACCATTATGTGCTGGGACTTGCACTGACAGTGAGACTCCATGAAATATGCAGAGCTATTCAATGTGTCTTTTTCCTCTTGCCACCTTTTCCCTCTCCCATGAAACTGTTTTATTCCCATTTGTGGAAATGTGAAATACGGAGACTTCAGTGTTTAGCACACAACTGCTCCGCCTTGGCATTGGCGTTATGCATAGCAGCTGAATGCAAAGTGCCACCAACACACCCCCAATCTGTCCGGGACCCTGATGCAGCTGGAGTCTTGGCAGGTCGGCAGTTTTACAGGCACTGTGAGATGCAAGTTTTGATCTGTTTGTTCCAACTCAAATGTTAATGTTTTCTCCCCATGCTTTTTAATGATAACTAATTATCCATGAAAAACCAACGAGTTAGGTATCAGACCTCTCTCACGTTCCCATAGTATTTTGAGATTGCTTTTATGTAGTCTTAATTTTCTGCTCCATCTTCTGCTTGTCAACTGCCACTTGGCTACAGAGACTACTGCACATACTATGACCTCCCAAAGACTGCTCAGGTCAATAAAATTTTACCCACAGGCAAGTATACAAAATAATAGAAATGCAGTATTTCAATAGAATAATTGCAACTTTGTTTTGTTTTCTTTTTATGACGGCTGAAAGATTCCGTCTAGATCAGTTAACATGGCCTCTGATCTAGTGGACCAAATAATGCCCATGCAAGATAGAGTTGCTGAGCATCAACATTATAAAGTCATGACTTGGGAGTGAAAACTCTAGACATGCACAGCATTTTAGTGCAGGGGCCTAAGTTTGTAAGTTTTTGCAAGGCCAGCAACAGGCTGGAGGCACCAACACCATGGATGGAAAATCACATGAATCACAAAGCTTGCCTGCAGTGTAGTTACATTGAGGTCTCCCACTTTTCTGAGTTTTGTGGATGAAGCCCATATCAAATCTCGCGGGTACTCCAACTGTTTTAACATCCATTGAAGGGCACCATTCATAGCTCACCTTGCTCACCTTGCACCCGAGCTCCTAAATACTGCCCAGTCCCCTGACACTTATTTGCACTGTTTAAGCATAGGGGGTTTAGAAGACCTAAGTTAATAGCTAAAAATTAGGAGGCATAAATAGTTCTCTACATAGGCATGGGAATTTAATATGGCCTGGAAAATTTCCAACACCATTTGAAAATGCAAAATGAACTGTTTTCACATAGTCTGAACTTCACATAATCTTGTGTCACATATGAAGTCTCACAGACTTCACATAGTCTTCTGCAATATAAGCTTTTTCTTTTGCATGACCAGTTTTTTTTTCTGAGAAATCAGTTTTTCACTCCACCTAATGAGTATCTTTTTCACAAAAATCCTGGTTTTCCACTGACACTTCTTTTTGTCATGTGGCTTGCCTTTCAGAGAGAGCTAGCATTAAAAAATAACCAGGGCTCAAATGGGATAAAAATAGCTGAGAGGCTTTTATCTTAGATTTTTACATTTTTTCCTGTATGTTCTCCTTTCTTCAACTTATTCCCAATTTTATTTTTCACAGACTTTATTATCCACCTTCTCAAAATGTCTTATTTTTCTCTCCCTTCTGATTTTTTATATTGTTGCCCTGAGGTTTACAGTACACTGTGTGCTAACTGGACCCCAAATACGTGAATTATGCTCTTCAGTTTAATTGCAGTTATGAGAGAGCTTCTAGCAGAGTGTCCCCCCCTTCTTTTTATTAATCTTTGATAACCCTCTCTTTGATCTGCACACTACACCCTGCTAATTTACAGATGCTTTTAAAACTCAGACATGGGATTACTTCATTTGATTCATGGAAGGCCATGAGCACTTCAAATTAACCTTTTGCTTCCTTGGGAAAAAAATTTTACTTTGGGGACTTGGTTCACCTGTTGAAAAAGAAGCTGTCTCTTCTTATTTACTGAGATTGCCTCAGTACCGCGGAGATGACTCATGCATACTCTGCAGGGTTTAGATGGCACTGTAAATTCACCGTGGGACACCATGGACCTGATCCAGAGCAAACTGAGGTCAAAAAAAATCATTTCTGTTGACTCCAGTGGCAAATCTACATTATACTGAGTGCACTTTGTTCCCACAGAAATTAATGGGAGAAGGTGTTTAGTATTTCAAAGAATCACGTAAAGGCGATACTGCATTGTTTTATCTACTAAAAAACAACAGCATAAAGTGACATCATTACAGCACTCTGACAGTTTTGTCCCCTGACCTTTCTGTATCTACATTTACAGAGATATATTCTTCCATCATTGTTTTAATAGCTCATGTGTAGCTTCTCTAGAATTTAGCTGTTACGTTGTTTTGGTCTCTAGATTTCTTCACTTTCTGGGCTTATTCATCCATTAATGTCAGTATATGAAAATAATACACATTTCTGAAAAATATGTGTAAATTGGTCATGCTTTATAATTAGAAACTAAACAGAATTAGGCCTTTTTTACTTGTTGAGGTGTTACCTATTAGGTTAGCTATTTAGAGCCTACACTTAAATTTCCTCATTGAAATAAATTTTGGGGGAGCCAGGGGACAGTAGGAAATAAATTTTGGGGGAGCCAGGGGACAGTAGGTAAAAGTTCTGCGGTGGTGGTTTTCAGTACAAGGTCTGTGAACCTCTAAGAATGCAGGGGCTGCTTTGCAGGGCTCCACAGAAAGGAACTAAGGAGAGTGGTCATACAAATATCACCAAAAAGCTGAAAGAGTTTGCTCTATGAAAGTGTCCAAACTGTGGGGTCTGAAGGTTTCAGAAGATCCTTATCTAATACTGCCCATAAGCAAAACAAATGTGATGACTCTATTTTCCAATGTATACATCAGAATTTGAGTAGAAACGCTTTTAAGCACTGAATGTTCCTGTGTTTGAGACCAGCTAGATCAGAGTTTTTTCATCCCTGTCTCTGGCTGTGAGACAAGAAGCATCACATCATAGTGCTGAGAAAATAAAACAAGGCGGAGGGTAAAAGAAGGACAGCAAATACTGAACTTGGATTTTTGCTTTTCTAAGCATTTGATAAACAAGAATTCAACTCGATTAGAAAACTAATCCCAAAACTGGGTTAGTATTAGTTTAACAGTGGTTTTGTCCTACACAAGTTCCTCTTCTGCCTCCCTCAGTATTCAGAGACAAAACTGATTCTCTAAATCTCTGGTCCATCGCCCTGGTCTAATTACTTGACTGCAACTGACTTTACATAACTACTGTAATAAGCACCATGACTGTATTGTTCAAATACTATTAGTGTGCATACCAATTAACAAGCCTGCAAGAACAGCCATGAACTTAGGAGGGCAATGGTATTTTATGAGGTTTTATTAAAATATTGTATTGTGCATATCCGACAGGCCAGAATAGAGTAATAACAGAGGCCTTTTCTATTAGAACTTTTCTTCTCAGACTTTCCATTTTCTGCCTTCAATAGCACAGGTTTCCAGTAAAAAGAAAATCCAGAAAGCATGAGAAGTGTCAAGATGAATGTTGTTTTTTCATCTTCATAGGCGCTGGTTCCTGGCATTATATCTGATCATTACAGCCTGCATGACTTATCCTACTGCCTTACTTTAGCCTATCTGCCTCTCTTATTGAATCAGTTCTCAATGAAAACTGGCTTGTTCTGTTATACTTGTTCACTTGAAGTTATTGCTAATACATAGGGCATATCTTTGCCTTGTGCCAAGTCATGGAGCAGATTTGTATCTCATATGAGAATATGTGTGATATTCAGGATATCTCATTTGAGCACCATTTTCTTGCTCATGATCCTGCAATGTGAAGATAACTACCATTATTAAGTGGAATCGAAACACCACATGTTGATTATACACTCACTGACAGGGTACATTGGGCATGCAGAAAAAATGTTTTCACCCTAAAAAGCTACAGAATTTTCTATAGGTTGAAGTACACTGAAAATCAAACACTGGCAGTTTATGGACCATGATTTAATTCACATTTGCTAGGAAGACTTGGAATCAAGCTGTTTTTCCTGGAATTGCATTGACTCTTTTCAAATAGAGAGTTATTTGGGCTACATAACCTAACTCCTTCCTCTCTTCCTCTCTCTACTTCTCTGCATAATCCAAGTACTATCATAAATCAGTCTTCTCAAGTTCTTCAAGCAATAACTCAAAAATGCCAAAGGGACTGAAGCAACAGCAATAACCATGTGACACCAAAAGTCGCAGTAGCACCTGGACCTGCACTAGCAGCAAAACGTGCAAGATTTATAGGCAGTACTGAGCCAATGCAGCAAACATAGCTGAAATCATCAGCCTAGTGCGAAGCAAACTTACACTGCTGTGGCAGTGGTGGAAGATTTTTCTTCAAGGTCAGTTGATCCCAGAGGTTCCAGAGTTTTTAGGAAGAAAACGTCTGTAGCATACACATACGATCCTGTTTTTATGCTGCTCCTCTTTATTTTCCTACTCGCCTAGTGAGAATAACACCATGTGCCGAGCCATGTGAATGGATTATACACAGCCTTAAACAGCCAGACTCTCCACTGCAGTATAAGCATTATGCTGAGCAGAGTACAAAAGAGAAGTAGAAATGAAAAAAAAAAAGAAAGAAAGAAATATCAGAATGGGCCATTTTACTCTCTCTCTGCATAACTGGAGTGACTGCAAAAGAAGCAAGTATGTCCTGTTGGCACCTTTGCTACCTACAGTAGCTATTTAATATGCATCCCAGCCAGCAAAATGAAGCTTATTGCCAATGCAGTTAAAGGTATGGAACAGAGCTGAGATAGCCTCACTATTCAGAGTCAGATGCTCAAACAAGATGTATCAATCAATCACAAAATACTACATGGCTGTAGTTTCTGGAGTAGCTGTGGTTCAAGCTTCTGAGCCACGCCTTTATCCATTTTTGATGAACAACTGCTGGCTTTTAAAAAAATTACTTCAGGGAACTTAAGTACACTGTCTCTCTTATAATCTGAACAGACATACAGTAGTGTCAGTCACAGTGTTATTTTACAGTAAAAAGATCACAGAGTAGGAAAGAATAGCATGAATGTCTCCATGTGGAAACACATATAACTTCTCTCTGTCAGAATCATGGCAACTCTCCGAGAGAAACGGGGATCACATGCCAGAATCACGTAATTCTTCAAAATCTCCAAAGACCAAGTATTAACACTTTCTTAGTAGAGTGTGACATTATAGACAGGGGTGCCAGCAGAAGAGAGAAAATACCATGACCATAAGCTCCTAGTGAGCGGAAGTGCCTTTATCTTTCACTTAAGTTACATTTTGCAATGAACAAGTTAATTCATCTCTATTTGGCTTCACTATCAGTGCAAGTACAAGTGCAAGCTGAACAAAAAATGGACTCTGATGCATTATTTACAGCTCTTTGCACAATTGCTTTGTATGAGCATTTATTAATTGCCTGCAAAATCAGCAAAGTATGTTCTGTGTGTCAGCTCAGCATATACTGAAGATAATTGCACATTTGAGCCACACGGTTGTTTATGTCACTTTGTAATCACACTAATAATTGCCAAACAACCAAGCAATTCAATGAACAGTAAATGTAACATTTAATTACTTTATTAATTTCCACATAACACGGAAGAAGGAAAATAACCAGCTCAATCTGTAATTTCACTCTATTTGCAAGCCCTATCTTTATGCAGATATATGGGAGAAATTATCAAAATACAGCACAGGAGATGCACAAACATAACTCAGTGTTTGCTTGATGTTTTTCGTGTTGGCATCTCTCTTGCATGGAGCTTTGAAAATTTATCCTATAACGTCAAGCAACTTCAAGGCATCCTGGACTTTCGAAAATTAAAAGGAAAAGAAAAAGCTAAATAAATCCTGCACTGAGATACAAATTCCACCTTCTGTCAGGAACTTACTGATTAGAAAACTCTTTATAGGTTAAGCCAACCATTACATTTTTATGTTGCTATATATTTCAAAACATAAAAAATAAAACATTTTCCCCATAAAACCTTTCAAAACAGTAAATACTAGCACAGTCCACAGCTCCAGATGAAGCTGCAATTTATTATTTATCTGTTTTTATATTCTGCTATGGTATCTTTTTCTTTTACAAGCCTGGCACATTTCCCACAAAAGTTTCTTCATCAGCAGTTATTTTAAACTGTAGTCCTTTATAGTCGATACTGCTCATATGCTGAAGTAATTCTCAACAACTGAGTCTGTTTTACCAGCAAAGTGTCTTGGTTAAGGAGACACAACAAAATCACTGCAGTCAGTCAGCATTAAAAAAAACCTTTTTAGAATTCAAATGCATAATTCTGAACTGGACTGCTGTGCCTGAATCTATGCTGAGCATGACTTTTTTCACATGTGTTTCAACATTCATGCTGTCTTTGGGAACCATATTCAAGCTTAAGTTCAGGTATTCAGTGACAAATTGTGCAAGCCAGTTGCATCCCCCCTCCGGGTGGAACTTCAAATCCTGAACTTGAATTTCCCTATCTTGAGTCTCATCTGGTTCACAGAAAATGGGAGCCAAAATGTGAGCTAACATGTCATATTTACGGACCACCAGGATAAGTGTATTTAAAACCTATGCTAACATGCCTAGCAAGCACCGCAAAGTCTGACCAACATAATAGACAGAAATAAGTGTGTTGTATAGCTGCCACCTATTGTGTTTGTCTTTCGGCGACCGTGGCAGAAGCTCTGACCCAGCTCTCACAGGTAACACACTGGAACAGGCACCAGACACTATCAAACCTTCATTTGTCCCACTCTGCTAGGCATCATGAAGGAGGTGATTATTTGTACCTTTTTAAAGCTGGGCAGTGCTGATTTTAAAAATGGAATCTTTTATTGAGGTTGCTATTTAATATTAGGGTAAATATAAAGGGGTCAGTATGTCTTAAACTGTGACCTATTCTTACTGTATAGATATCATGTATCTAGGATCAGAGCTGTATCTACACTTAAAAAATGGCTCCAGATGAGCCTCGACCCCATCTCATCTCAAAATAATTTTTGATCATATTTGTTCATTTATAAAAATAGTTTGTACTTCTTTTATCATTTTTATAAACTCTAAGCCATTCATTGACAATTGACCAGCTGGATAACTTACCAAAAGACAGAACAAGAAAGTAGTGAAATAGATTGAATATTAAAAGGCTTTAGTGAAAAATGTAAATGCTTTGCTTTGTCCTTGATGCTTAATACTCATATCTTTCAGTTCATCTATTTTTATTTATTAGACTTTCACTGTATCCCTCACATTTACTCTGACATACAGAAGATCTTAGTTCAGAGAGTAAATATAGTACAATGCAAAGGGTTACAAACATAAAAAAACGTGCTAGAGAAAAATGTAAATGCTTAGATTTGTCCTTGGTATTTAATACTCATATCTCTCAATTCATCCACTGTATTTATTAGACCTTCACCTTATCCTTTACGGTTGCTTTGACAGTTAAAATTTCTTAGTTCACCAAAGGGCAAGATTGCTTGCACTGAGTACCAAATAGTACTCCCGCTGTGACTGCCAAACTTACTGCAGGTTTTGTACCTGATGAGACTGCTTTCAAGAGGAGAATCTGAGAAGTCTTGAATAAGGTCATTGGTGCACAGGCCCATATAACATCAGGTTTGTTCTTATATTTAAGTAGAGTAATTAAACAGTCATTTCTATTTGAAAGTTATGTACTGGTAGCTCTACACGCATATTAGTACTGTTACAACTGGGGATCTGTGACCATTTTCACTTCTTACCTCATCATAGAAAGTGTAGCGTCTGATCTATTTCTAATTTCATTATGCTTGATAACACTGAGATGTAAGTCAGCTTAGCTTCAATGAGTCCCCTCACAGAACAACTGGTGTGAATTATTTTACTATATACGTTTTTATGTTCATAGTACCATACTGATTTTTCTTTTCTTTAAGCTAACAATTAGTAAGAAATACAGACTTCTGAAGTTTTAACATGACAGTTAGCAATTATAAATGAAGGTCAAGTTGCCCTAGTCAGATCTGTCCTTAAAACTACACTTCTACCACTGTCCAGAATAATTAGGAGTTGGTACTGTTACCAACAGTCATTCAGCTGACTCTAGTTTTTAATACCTACATTTCAAAGACCTTTGATAATGTGCCTAAAAACACCTTCAGTGCTGATCTAGAACCAAAATCCTATTAAACAAAAATCCCATTAGCTTCCCCAAGTAGAGAACAAGAAGAGTCTCTAGAACTGAGCCAGCATTATACCAAATACTGCTACTCTTATGAAAGAGAAAAGAAAAAGCAATGAGGAAGATAAGCTGACTAAGATAATGTGTTGAAATGTTGATAGAATCTAACTTGCATAATATAAAGACAAATGCAAAGGATTAAAACACCATATAATTTTGAAACCATTATAATGTGCTAGAGTGATTCCTTATTAGGGGGTCTCAGAAAAGCATGCAATTTCATCTTCCATGAAAGCTGTAATCTCTCTGTTGGGTGTGTTAAAAATGGCTTTTTTACTTCCCCTCTGAAAGTCTTTGATTTTGAGGGTTTATGTCAGGCTGCTGTCATTACTTTAATTCATTTTGTGTATATTGTAATAACAAAAAAGTTTTAATGCATTTCTTCTCAGATCAATCTGGACAGGTCTCTCTAAATCAGTCTTGTATAATGTTAGGTAAAGAAGTTATAATTAGATCAATGAGGACTACACTGGCCTTGAAGAAGCATTTTAACTTTATTTTGTTCATTTCCATGTAGCAGAACTTGTAATATTAGACTTCTGAAAGCTACTCCTAGTTATATTTTTAGTTCTTGACTTTTAGAAGACACTTATATGAGATAAATGAATTTGGGAATGCACATGAAGTGCAAGCTATAAAGCATGTCTCCCTCACAAATCACTTGCAAATCATCTTTATAAAATGCAATAAGCCATGTACAATGATGGCAGGAGATGTACTTTTGAACAACTGGAAGCCATCAGACTGAACCTGTCAAGAAATAGCCTCCAGTGAACATGGAACAGCAGAAGAGAGACTTTACTGCCCATTACAGTGAGACTGATTTACTAGAATTATTAGAATGTGAAATTTTGTTTGTCTGGCAGATGGCAACACCACTCTTCGTACAAAATACATAAGTTGGTATCATGTAATTGAGTGTAGACAGAAAGATACAACTCCATCAGCTCTCGGGAGGCCCAAACTCTGGTATTTTTTCTCATCAAACTCCAGCCCCCTCTTTTGAGGCAGCTAAAATATATCTACACCTGAGTAACAGAGCATAGCATTGGAATAATGACTTAGGTCTTAAAAGCAAGTCATTCAGTGCAACAGCCACATTAACAGAGAACTATGGTCACTATTTGGAAGCAGATATCACCAGAGCAGCGGGCTCTCCATTGTTTTACAACCTTGTATATAAAAGTGATGACAACCTGACAATATTTAACCTCCTATCTTGTGCATATAACTGAAGGAATAATAACTGAATTCACTCAAGAAGGATGTCTAGAGATGCCACTATACCCACCCAAATGTCATTTTACTTCCATGTGGATCTATGCTTCTATAAATATAATATCATTCTAATGAAATAAGTAGTCTATTCATTAAAGGAAAATAATAAAAAAAGCTCTTAGAGTCCAGCTGCGCATGACTTACTAATTATAGCAAGAAAAAGTAGAAAAAGCACAAACTTCCCACTTAAGCAGAACCATCAGGCAGTCACTTAACGGTATATCAAATAATAACAATACCACTTGTTCTCATGCAGTAGAAAGGTTTGCAAGCTTGCGTATACTAGCCAACACCCTTAAATTGGATTGAAATGTGAAGAAAGCCAGATACAACTATTGGGTCAAACTGTGAAACCCTTGGTCATTTCAGAAGACCCTTATTCTGGTGGCTACTATTTTCAGTAGTGGAATGAAGTATTATCCAATTTGAGTACTGGCATCAGATTTCTTCTTGTTTTTCCATTTATTTATGCAACTTCTTGGGTGCTCCCTGGAAAGATTCTTGAACTAATGCTGACCAGTAACCATAGAAGGATTTAAAAAAGGAAAATTTAACACCAGCTGACTCTCTTACATCTCTGTCAGAGAAAGCCAACACAAAAAATCGAGCACACAACCTGATCTAACCACAGTAATTAGAGACTTCAAACGTGATCCTTATGTACCTGGCTTCTTGCTCAGTAGAGATGGATTTAGCCTTTGGGTTAACCTCTGGCTAAAATCAGTCCAAAACAGCTGACATGTAATATTCCTGGGCACTGCCATTTAATTCCATAGATTCATATTTCCTATCACTTAGGGTTATGCTGTGTAGTTTACAGGAAGCATCAGCCTCCTGAAGCTCTCTGTTCTGACTTTAAAAGTTTTCCGAGGTTGCCAAAATGTGTGTCCTTGCATGGAGACTGGCAATAGGTTATTGATCAAGTGGCCTTTTGGGATTTTTCTGCTTTGACCACATGGGAAAGTTGGGATCCACTATTTAGATCTGAGGTGTCGTTCCTATGATTTTGCCAGGTTTCCATTCATGCCATTGTTTAGGATAAGAGACTGTTTTTTGCTTCACTTGGAAAACTTGGGAACTAGCTCTTAGAGTTCTTTTAAAATATTAATCATCTTTGAGCCACCAAAGCTTTATTTTTCTATTCCTGAGCATAAAGAATCAATGGATTTGGCCTTCTGTGGCCACTCCATGTATAGCTCCTCTGCGTAAAATCAAGCTAAACCTACTGCTAGTCAGGATGTTTTTTCTGTTGTCTTGTAGTTAGCCAGGATTGTGACTCCTTTATATCACACTTGTCTTTGTTTTTATATAACTCCTAGCATAATAGGGCATCTATAGGCACTTTTGGTCCATTGATACATTTTTATTTCAGTATGAAAGATAATCATTTTGGAGTTAGACGTCTACTCTCCTCCATTTGTAATGTGCATAGGAGCAAAAGCATTGGAGAAACACTGGGCTCAGAAAGAATAATAAGGTATGGATCAGCACAGGCAAGAGCCCACCATGCAGCTGACCAAGCTGTGGAAACTAGTCCACATTAAAGTTTGTCTTTTCTTTTTTGTCAGTTTAATTTTAAATCAGAGCCCTTCCCAGATTCAGCTGGGTGGCACAAGTGCTGGAGGCGAAGGGGGAATGACGGCAGAGCCGAATAAACTTAGCAGGTAGCTTAAACTGTACATAAAACTGTGGCCCTAACCTTTTCTAAGTGTGTAAAAGGGAGAGATGCCATTGAACAGGGAGGGAACAAGCATCGCAGATTCTTTCTGTGCATTTTCACAGAAAGCAAGCATGTGCTTAGGTAAAACATTCTTTTTAGAGTTCTCAACAACAAAAAAAGGAGCAATTTGCATTCTGTCAGCCTGTTAAGCAACATATTTATTCCTGTATAATGATTTCAATTAAATCTTTGGTCTCCTAGAGAATGTTTTCATCTTGCTATATTCCACAAGAGGCTTAACTTAAACTTCAAGGATACTAAGTGAAATCACCGAAAGTTATGATCCTTGCAGAATAAAGAGTGAAATTACAAGGAATGTAAAGTATCCTACTCAACCTTTAAAAACTGTCGTCTTAACAAACATTTATAACTGCAGACATGTCAGAAATACTACACATCTTAAATATTTAATAAAACAGTGGTCACATTCAAAATCTCTCACTTTCTTTCTGCTATGACTTGTGACAGCACTGAACTATGGATGGAAACACTATGCACTTTCCAGATACGAAAATTTTGCCTGCTGTTTTTTCAGATGTCAATGTGTCCTCCTAGTAAGATGTAGGTAACTAAGACTATTGATAGGTAAGGTAACCATTCAGGCCAGTTAAAAGGAAAGCTAGAAGACTGAGCATCGATCCTTCTAACTCAAAATTCTGTCTATGTTTCCTAAGTCAATGAACATCCTTCTGGGGAGTTCAGTCAACAGAAAATGCCTGTATCTGTTCCCAGATTTTCCACATTTGCTGTCTCATGGTAAATTGGAAATTATTCTATGGATGAAAATGTTGAATGTGCACTCAGCTATGAGTTAGCTTGTATAGTAAGTAACTTGAGCAATACAGGCACTGTGTACATCCAGTGTGTGCTATTCATTACGTACATTAACAAATAAGAAGCGATTTCTGCTAGGACAAAGTCATGAACCTTGGCATGGTCCAGTCCTTTGTAAAACTGCACCATTGAAACTACAGCCATTTGGAACATAGAATTGCTTAGAACAGTCATTCATGTAAGTGTGTATTTTCAGTCTTTTCTTCTTGAGAATATGGAAGAATTTTTCTTCATACTTTAAAACATTGACATTGGCATAAATCCAGGATGAAAACTGCAGCACAAAAGGGAGATGTTTTATAAAGTTATGAGTGACTGAAAACAGGGAGTTACAATGCTAACTACTTTTCAACCTTAATTATAGAAGCTGCTACCCGGCACATTCTATAAATATCAAACCTCCTCTCTAGAAGTGACGAGAGCACTTTCTGTGATCCTGTTATCACACTAAAACAGGAATTCTCATAATTTTGCATTGTTAACTGTATTTTGATACAGAGATTTGTCGCACTGAGCATTTGCAGTTCTGCAAACCAGAAGAAGCTGTTTGTGTTTGTGACTACGTAATATCTCAGAAGTAGTGTGATTATGACAATGTTCTGCTTACTTCATCATCTTTTATGGGCAGAAATGAGAATAGTCATCTTGCCTGGACTTCTTACCCACAAGAAAACAAAATTTTAGAACCTCTCCACTTAGTTATTCAAAATACAATCTTCTGGTTGTGTGGGCTTTTTGGGGGGCTCCCTGAGCCCAGTCTCGTAATTTGGTATGCACAAGAGGAAGGTGAGCTCGGTACAGGTGTAACAAGCCACCAGCAGAACCAGAAGTACAGAAAAGGAGTACCTACGACAGTGCCAAACCCTATGCTGAGCTCTGAGCTAACTCTCTGGACTCAGTTTTGCCATATTTAGCTCTTTTTTTGTTTGCAGCCTTGGGTGGTTACTTCATGCAATATTTCAGTGTTCACTAATTATGCATTGCTTAAAGAATTTAGGATTAAGGATTTAAAACTGTCTGGTTGTCTTACTGGTATACATCATACAGCAAGTATCTGCTCTTTAATTACAGGATTGTTGCAGTAAACTTTGCACTTCCAGAGCAATTTATAACTCTGCAATTTAACTTACAATTATAAATTCTGTTTTGGTTGGCTTTACTAATTTTTGTGTAAATTTTTTCACTAGGAATTTATAAGCAGAAATAGATTTAAGGAGACTGAAAAAATGCATGTACTAATAGTAATTTTTTTGCGGATTGCACAAGGCTGAAAATGTACACTATTTCCAATTATCTCAGTCAATAGCAATGCTTTTCTGGATACTAATCAACTGTGCTTGCTTGTTTGGCTAGTAATTTGAAATCATCTTTGTTTTATTAAGTTTTCACAATTTTTCTCCAATTTTCCATCTTTGTGAGAATGACACATACAATTCCCAATAAAAATGGCTAAATAATAATCATTTAAAACTATAGATTAATCAAGTAAAAACAACTGGTGCAATTATTTGGCCAAACAAGGATGGAGAAGCATTTTTCATTGGATTTACTGTGTTGTGTCAAAATCCCTCTGTGCCAGACCCAGTCACTCTCTGACCCAGCTGTCCTGTTTGCCGAGCAGGTACCTAGTGCCGTGCTATCTATGGCAGCTTGCAAGGTGGGGAGGGGACCAAATCCTGCTCTGAGCTTATACCGATGCCTGGCTGTCGTGTGGCCTGCACAGCTAATCTAGGCTGGCCCATGCCATGCCAGGCCACCTTGTGAAGGCAGCACAGCTGCCAAGTTTCATGGCCTCTGCAGCCAGAGAGGGAAGCGAGCAGGAGACGGGGTCAGCAGCTCACACCACAGCCCAACACTGTACATGCCACAGCAAAGGAAAATTTCCGGTGAACAAGCAGGTTCCGCTGGTGTAAAATACTATTTCATAAAAGTCGCATGTAATACAATCTCTAATCCTGATCTTTGTCTGCTCAAGGCACTGAGGTAGCACCTTGGGGCGCTTCAAGGGCACTTCTGAACTCCCAACTCTCCCTATACATAAGGAGCTAAGCACTCGCAAGCTATTCTGGGGTCACTATTTTACTTATAAGTTTATACTTATATAAGTGCAGTAATTACGATGATGATGATTTATTAGTCCAGAAAACTGGCTAGACTATTTGTGGCAATGTCACCCCATATCACATGTGAAAATTTTAACAAAAATATGTATCAGAGGGTATTATCGTAACAATGATGTGATGGCAACATGGGATCTTCACTATAATACTTTTCATAACTCCCAAAGCAGAAATGGCCAGTGCAATCCAATATGAATTTCAACAAATGAATTTCAGGAATGAGGAAACTGATATTTTGTTTGCTCTTGTTTTGTACTTGCACATGATCTGAGCAAAAGCACAGGAGAAAGGTGTTTAGGAAAAAGAAATTTTGGTTGGATAGTACCAAGTGAAGTTTTAAAAAAATGAGAAAGAAATATTAAGCTTATAGCAGGGCTTTGTGCTATAATCTTGGTGAGACGGTTTGATTTAAATTGCTTAATAGCTATCCTCTTTCAGGCATTTAATGAAAGTGCTATAGTCTGTATGTTGGATATGCTCTCATTTTCCCCCCTTTCTTCTATATAATCCATTCAACATGATGTATGGTGGTTGTAAATATCTTAATAACTTGATAGCAACGGAAAAACTTGCATAAGGGTGATTGATCTAAAAACTGATAACCATTCCAGTCGAAAGACATGTGCCTTCTCCTTCCCCCGCATCGTAAAAATCTTAAATTATCTTTCCTTACTACAGTAAGTGCAGTGACTCCCACTGAGCTGCAGCACCCTACTTGAAAAAGTCATAATTAAATAGAAGAAAAAGGTGAATCCTTCTCACATTGCACTCTAAAAATGTCAAGAGATATTTCCGAACAGCTCATAAGTGGTCTTCCACATATTTCCTGTGTCAAAAGTTTATGACTAGCATAAAGCTCTTCTGTAGTAAATTTTGCCAGAAGTTATATCACAGTTTTGAAGCATAATAGCATAAATTCAAGATCTTTTTTTTTTTACTATTTGTTCTATTCTTACATAGTACAGAAGAAAAAAAAATCAATTTAATCTATGATATGATATAAAGGAAAGATATTCACAGGAACACAAAAAGTAAAAGTCAGCAGGAATTATGTTCTTAAATCTTTTTATACCTTTTAAAAGTTTTCTTCTCAATGTGTAACTATTTTACTGGGAAAATGTTAAAAGCAATGTAATTTATTCACTGTCTGAGAAACACAGGGCTGTTGGACACAGTCTCTCTGATTGGCATCATAAACCTGATTAGAGATAAAAGCCCGTGCCTAAATTTTAAGTTTAAAATCCAGTTAAAGACAAGGTTAATTGCTGTAGGCTTCTTATGAGGTGGGAAGCTGAACAAAAACTCAATCATTTTTCTTTCGCGGTTAACTTTTTAAGTGACTTGTCACAACAGTGTTCTCAATTCACAGTCAGAGAGTAGTTGTCTGTTTAGATTTCCATAGTTGGCCATTTTTCAGATAGCTACACAGAAAGCTCATGATTTGAAAAAAAAAACAATTGCTTTTTTCAAAGGGATCATTAAATAAGAACTAATTCTACCAGAATCCCCCTAATGACATTTTTGAAACTATAGTGAAAGCACATGAAGACTATATCATAGAGTACCTTCATGTTGTATCCCTGCTCCCCTTTCTAATAGTTATGCTTCTATGTAAAGAATTCTGTTATTTCCTTTTCTAATGGGAATTAGTAGGAACATACCTAATAGCATTTTTTCCAAAGTATTTTCCAAGTTTTACTTTTTAGAGTATTTCTACCAACTCAGTTAAAAGTTCAAGTAGGTGATACATATTTCTTCCAAGGAAATGTATACTAAAAATATAATTAATATATACTATGAGAATTATCTCCCCAAAACTATTTTAAATCAATGTCGGATTTGATTTATCCATATCCATTTTTTTTTAATCTTTAGGCCATAGATCCATGAAGGAAAACATTAGCAATTGCTCCCTGGGATTAATACAGTGCTTCAAAAGAAGGAGCTTTTTATTCCCATAAGTGCTGACCTGATTCAAAGAAGGCCTGTAAATGATGAGCTGAAAAGAAAGAAGCATTTAACCATGCAGAAATAACATGTTTCATTGCTCCAACACGAAGAAATTATGCTACATAGTCTGGAGCTCCATCTCCTGGCACTTGTCAAATAACTAAACTAATTTCCAAGTATCTCCTAATGTATATGCAGACACCTCAAAGCAGTCCAGCTATATTGCAAGAGCGTACAATCCCTCACCCCACCAAGGTGTCCAGTACGAGGTTGCTAATCTCCGCAGGCAGGGAAAGGCAGGAACGCCCACTGCTTCTCTGCCTCCCTCGGAGGCAGCCTGTTCCCCCCTTTCCTTAACCATGGGCTTCAATAGCATGGTCTTACTTTAAGTAAAAAGCATATGAGTTTGTGCTTATTGCCTTGCTCACTTTTTTTTTTTTTTGAGAAGGGTAAAGACTGTAATTATGCACAAGAACTGTGCAACACAGATTGAAGATTGTGCATTGTAATGTATTTATTCAGTTCTCCAGTTGTGAGACACTGAAGGAACTGTCATCTTGGGGTCAGAAAATATTCATATAGCTGTCTGGAAAACAACTGTATGAATTTTTCAGATGAACTAGAAACTTTTTTTCTTTTAAAACCCTTATATATACCTATACGTACATATATAGATACAAATATATATATATTTTTTTCTTTACCATGCTAAAATGTGATTTCTACTTGACAAAGCATAAGTGCCAGAGGAAACAGCATACATAGAGATGTACTAAACGTACAGTAAACAAGCGAATGTAATAGATGAGGAACAGATAAATCAAGGTTAGGATGCCAGCCTGAAACAATGCATTATATGGCCATAATGGGAGGTTAAGTTAATGAATTTTGTCTATGCATTAGCCATAAAAGCATCTGTAATAGAAAAGACACCAAAACCTATATATTTTAGGAATATTTTTGAAAGAAGAAAAAGATTACCATTTTTACAAATATTAATTATTTTATTAGACATCTTCTTCTCTCATCTTTCTGTTAAATGTACCCAATCTCGTCATATTTTTATTAATTTCTTTCCATGAATAGATTCAGAAATGAATGTCCTATTGTTTCTTAGCAAAGATCATTATATGACTCATTTAAATATGGTTTTCCCTCTGTTAAAGTATTTACAAGTATTTACAATAAGCTATTTTATTCAGCCAATCAAAAGCACCTTAACTGAAATGCATTACTATCGCTCTACAGTAGCTGGATCATTAATTTAACATACTAGCTTCATTGTAGATAGGGGCTCTTTATCAGCCCTATTGATGCAAGCATGGTCAATTTAATAATTACGTTTACGACTGATCTATTTTTACTTTATTTTTTCATCATTTGAAAGCTTTCAGGATTTTATGGGAATCTAAATCTACTCAAGAGAGAAGGACTCTCACAAAAGAAATGAATTAGAACATATAATGCAGGGTGGTTATTTCTTTGGGAATGAAGTATAGTTGTGATCTGGGTTTTATTTAAGTAGCAGTCATTGAGTATTGTGCACTCCTTGACTAAGTGTGCATTGCTATCTCCATTCCATCAATGCTTTCTCATTAACTATTTTTCTAAGTTGTAATCATTCTTGTTTTCTTGTCTTGTCTGATATGAAGTCTTGACTTGTAAGGGCTTGACTCAATTGTCTAAACAGAGCAACAGAGCACCTTCACGCCTCTAAGTGCCTTCAGCTGCCAATGAGAAAGGTGCCGCAGATGCAGCAGGATGTCCAGGGTCCCAGCTCTTTTCTGCCAGCCTGCTGGAGTGTCCCAGGTACCTGGAAGTCCTCAGCTGTTTCTAAGATAAAGCTCCCAGCTACTTTACTATCATCCTTATGCAGTCTGGCCTACTGCTAACAGCAATTATTTAACCCAAGTTCTGCTCTCTGCTACTCCAGTGTAAACTGATTTTAGCCTCATGGGTTTAAGCAAGGTTATTCCAAATTTATCCCCCTTTGAGAGTAGACCTTTCTCCTTAATGCCTGATACTCAGCTACTTAGTAAAGTAAGGAGTATCCATTTCTCCTTCAGAAGGTCCTCCTATATTTGGTGAATGTAAAAATACTTCTAAGAAATGATGGGGAAAGAATAAAAGTGTGGAAAAATTATATAAAAGAGCTTTTCCAATTTTCTTTAAAGAGTAGTGTAGACTTGTATCTACTCTTAAGTTTAATCACATATAGTCTTGATTCTAAAAAGACAGATCAGAATTGATCTGAGACGATGAACTGCCTTGCTTGTCATTCATTATGCAGCAAATTCCGGTAATATATGTCCATTCTCCCAGAGGAAGCAGAAAATATCAGAAATCACTGGCATTATGTATGTGGCAATTCTCTTAGAATCTATTATTGCTACTCAAATTATTGCAGATTCTTATTACAAGGCACATGCCTGATCAATGACAGGCCTTTATTAGTTCCCTTACTGACTTTCCAATATATTAGACATGGCTAATGTTGTAACTTAAAACTTGCCAGTAATTATGGAGGAAATTTCCAAAGCACTGGTTCAAGTGGGAAACTTCCAAGTACCTGTGCGTTTCTTCTGCATGTTTTCTTGCAGCAGTCTGATAATATTTTAATGAGCTCTGGTGGTAAGCTCAGACTCAGAGAACACTAGTGGATGCAAACACACAGTAATTCCACCTTAGTATTTCTGTAGGCCTTTTTCTCTCTGAGTCTGCATGGATGACATTCAGCCTTATCATCTACAGGTGAATGTGACAGAGCATGAAGGTTGATCAGTGTTAGGTTTATTACACAATCTCCAAATTTGCTTGTTGGTGAAGCCAAAGAACACCGGAGAACTGCAAGAAGTTTCAGATTTCCAGCTGGAGATTTCCCACATTAATTCAATCAACTGGACCTGAACTTAGCTAGGCTCATATACATAAAAGGAGAGCATAAGGGAATATGTTTCTTGCTGTAGGAGGCTTTGTTGGTTAGGGTTAGCATAAGGAAAATAGAGCTATACAACTATTGGCAGGTTTTGTGTGAGGCTGCAGCTTTTATGCTATTTAGAAAATGCAGGGCACAAACTGAAGCACAGGAAATTCCATCTGAGTGTAAGAAAACACTTCTTTCCTATTCTGTGATGGCAGGCTGGGCTAAATGAATATTTTTAATGAATAATATGCCTGTAATATACCAAATCTGGCTAGTCATAATAGTTTTTCTTAGCTAAGTGTCCTGTAAGCTGTTCTCCAACTGCTCAACCTCACTCTCTGCTTATAGGGTGCTAACAATGTTGAATCTGGTTACTAGGAAGTATCTTCTAATCCTTAACAACGGTAGCATGTGCTTATAGACCAACAGAGATCGTTGCAATCATGGCCTTTTAAACATGAACTATTATTTCACAATACTTAAACCTAAGACTTTGTAGAAATTTGTGGTTCACTTTTTATTCTTGCAACTCCTCCCAAACAAAGCTCTATGGGACTTACTTGCCTGACAGTTGTCAGAAATTCCAAACACTTTGCACAAAGCAAAAGGTTCTGCATAATAATATTCAAAGACATTGAATAATTTTTTGTTTTTCCTTATTCTTTCATCCTTGTTTTTCCTTGTTTTTTCACATTGTCAGTATTACTGTAATCCTAAGAGATGCTTTATGCATGAATATGATGTACTATACATCTGGCATCCTGAAGTCTTCTACCTTGGGCAAGGCACACCAATCCAGTCCAGTCTCTGCTATACTGCTATACTCTGCCTGATTGCCAATTCCCTGAGCTCTGATTATAAGTAGCTACTCTATAGTTAAACGGCACAGTCAACATTCAGGTCTCATCTTTGGGAAGACATGGAATGATAGTGGAAAACTGACAAAATAAAATGTAAAAATGCTAATTATTCTACCTCCGTATGTTGTAATTTATGTCTTATAGTCAGTGGCTACCTACTACTGCAGAATATATCTCAGCACCACACTGAGTGGTTAGCTTAGCTTTAAACTGCATGCTTTTTGCTACAAGAGTTGTGAGCTTCTCTCAGCTTCTCAACAAACTCATTGTGAAATTAGCTTGTGAGATGTGATCAAATGCCTAGAGAGAACTACCACCATCTCCATCTACTCCCATTACTTTAGAACTAGTTGTTGCTTTTAAGCCTTTATTTAGTGCACTACACCACACTGACACAGGCCTTTTTTTTAAGGAACACCAGCATAATGTCGTTACCAAAGAAACAATAGTGATTACTATAAGCAGTGGGCTTGACTAAGACAAAGGTGGGTGGGTGACTGACAAAGGAATCACCGGCCCAGGATGCAGCAGACCTGACATGCTGTGTCATCTCGGGCAAGCCCCAGTTCTGGGGCCTCAGTTTCCCCATTGCTAAATCATGGAGGGTGTGTAAACTGCTTTCTTCAAGAAGTGCTTTGAGATCCACTGATGTTCCATTTTAAGGAAACTTTTATTAACTACAGAGGCCAGCAACTTCCCAAAACAAGGCTAAGTGGAAGTGATCAGAAGCACATGGGGAGGCAAAGCAGTCCACCTGGGCTGTGATGTCCTTCTCCCAACAGGAACATCAAGTCTTTTCATGACTAGAAAGTCGGATCTCTTTCATTAGCCATGTGCAGAACATGAGCAGTCACAGTCTGACCCTCTCTGACTCAGCCTAAACAATCTCCAACCCTTCCTCCTTCTAGGTGCAAACTTCCAATGTGAGATTTGGGAACAATCAAGAGTTTCCACTGACTATGCAGTGCACTTGCAGATTTAACACAAGTTTCTGTTGTGTTATTTTCTCCTCTTGTTCCTGTTAAACTGGCCTTTTGGAGACTAAGGGCTTGTGAGCTTTGCATGTTAAATGCTAAACCCTTCTTATAGTGAAACTGATTTTTTAAGGCTTGAGGGAGATTGAAAGTAGATTGAAAAGAAAGCCATGGAGTCCTTGTGCAAGTCATTCACCTTGTAGAGCTCTAGGCTGAGAGAGCTCAAATGCCACTCTACATAACAAGCTCAAAAACACTAATTTAAATAACAAGCACAAACTCCACTTGGGATCCAGACTGAGGCATTTGTGGATTGTGCATCCTGAACTCCCAAACAACATTATTTGAAGAAAAAAAGAACAGTTATTCCCTTTTAAAGTGGTAATTCAGGGCCCAATTCTCAAAAGCATTTGAACATTTCAAGGACTATTGCTATACCAAATTGTTCTTAACTACAAGTATTAAACTTTAAAAGGTACAGAGTATTTTTTTCAAATTCAAATTATTAGCTGCATGTCTCACAAGGATAATAAATCTATGCATATTTTTGTCACTTCAACTTTAGCAGAAAGTGCAGTATTTGTGCGTTAAAGCTGAAAGCTTAATGCTTGCTAACCAATTATGCAGAGGATATCTAAACACCATCTTAATGGCCCAAAAAGCATACACAAGAGTAGAACTTAAAACTCCTATATCTAATACTGATCAAATAAAAATATTTGGGAGAGCGTAACAATCTATTTCATAGAAGAAAAAATGCAACATGGACTACTAAATAAAAACATACTGCATCTAGCTGCCCAAGTTCATTGGTACAAATCTTCATAAACTGGAATACCACAAAAGTGCTGCTATATAGTTGCCAAGTCATTATAACTTTCTCTGCATCTTCTGTTGTCTCCTTATTGGGAATAGGATAATGAACTAGTCTGCCTGACTAGTCTTAAGAATCACAGAATTAAAATTTCCTTGAAAAACTAAATTAAAATACTACAGTTAAAATTCAGCAGAAGTGTTGCTTTGGACACCTCTCCACGTTCAAAAAGTCTGAAGTAGTTCTATTTCAACAATAGAGAAGAACATTTCCTTTTTTTAATGGAACAACTTTGCATTTTGAATGAAAATATTTGCTAAGTTATTCCTAAGACTCTTTAAGTTAATGGCAGAAATTAAAATATTTCACCTAATCAGCATTAGTTTCAACAACTATTGGTTCACCAAAAATATCAAGATGATAATTTTTCTTCCTCTTTAAAATGAAGAAAAAAATACATTTTGGAAATGGGTTCTATGTCCTCTAAGAGGACAAATTTTATACTCTCAAAGGACATAGAATTTGTCTTGTGCCAATCTCACTTCTCCAGAGACTAATTTCATTCTTCAAAGACTCTTTTTGAGTCCACTGAGCTCAATATTTCACTAGTTTTATCTCATTTTCTGGAATACCATTAAGTTAGAACTGGGCACCCACCCCCTGTTCATCTGTTTCGAAGATGATGAATTGTGCAAGAAATAAATGCAGACGTAATAAAGGTATATGAGTTAAGGTGAAAGTGATGGGTAAGGTGTATTGTTGAAATTTCTGTTCTCAAACTCAGTTACTTGCAGTGCAGTGAAATTTTTCCATGTTAATTTTTCAAACTACATTTGAGACAGTCCTACAATTCATATACAGTCAAAACTCCCTTTCAGTCAGTGGGAATTTAGCCCTCTTGCAGGCATACAAGCTGCCGCACTTGGCCCCAAGAATTTAATGTAGCTATAATGACTCATTATTGAATGTTTATTTGAATAACAACTGCTTATTAAGTATATTAATCTCAGCTGATTAATGTAAAAACTGTTTAGTGAAAAGCTGTTTTTCTTTACATTAGTATGCAATTATTTAACTGAAAGGTTCAAAGAGACTCATCTAATTACAGTGTTGCTTTAAAAGTATTTAAGAATAAGTTATTAAAATATCATTTAAAATATGCTTATGGATCTCCTGTAGTGCTGTTAAAATACAAAATTCTGTTTTCAGATTAGTACTTACAATAGGTGTCCTTTCAGTGCTGAACAAATCCTTATAAAAACTGCTTAATGTAGAAGGATTGAACTGTTTCCTGTAAAACAGCAAGAAGTTAGAAGAATCTCAGCATGTGCAGAACATATATGCCTCCGCTCAAGCTGAAAATAATGATTCAAAATCAAAATTAGTGGCACAATTACAAACCAGCAGTTAAGACTCCTATTGTTGAACTGGCATTTATGGGCAAAGCATCTATTAAAACTAAAAGTAGCTGGCCATGAAATCCATTGTCTGTTATTAGAGGAATTAAAATGCCCATTACCATGTACAACACAACAAATTCCGCTTGTCATTTATCATCTACAAATATCTGTCCTCAGATTATTTTTACCTGGCTATAAGAAAATATCAAAAGTGTCTTGGCTGTGGTCTAGTGTTCTGGTCGCCTGTTTTGGGGGAATACTTCTTCCCCCAATCATGCACTCTTCCATCAGCCTGTGGAGGACAGGTCAAGCTCTGTATACCTAACATCTGTGAAGAGAACAATCAGAAAAGATGTCTTTGGCCAGTAACGTGACACGTCAAATGTCTAGTAAAATGCTCTTTCACCAAAGATATGTAAGGAATTTGGATAAAAATAGCCATAGTCATGTGTATGGATGATACAAGCCAGGTGCTCTTCCAGCAACTTTATACTACAAAGAAAGTGTGATGTGGTGGAGCTGCTAATCTGCCAAATTTAAGTAGGAACAGTAGAAGTCTGATCAATGCTTCCTGGCCTCAGAACAATTTCTCTCCCCTACAGCTTAGGTACATAATAACTATCCTTGCTGAACTATTAAAGTATAGGTTTTCAGTCTTTCACAGATACAAGGCATTAAGAAAGCCTGTTAGATTCTTTTCTCACTAAGCCCCTAAACTGCTCAGTTAACCTCCTTCCGCTCTTAAACTTCAAGCCTACATATTATTATTATTGATTCTTCCTTCCTTTCTTTGCCACGTTGGTGTTAATGTTATTGATCTTTCTGACTCACCCTGTAATTCCGTCGCTTTGTTTTCTTCCCTGCCTTTTGTTCTCATTTCACATGAGGGGATCTCTGCCCCTGCCATGGCCAGGGCCTGGTTTGTGTACCTAGATGCCTCCAAGGTCAGTCCATGTGATGGCTGCACCCAACAGGGACAGAAGAGTTGCCAAGAAAGGAGGAGGGCAGAAATGCTGCAGGGCATCTTGCAAAGAGTATTTCCAGTTAATGTTAAATAGCCGTAAACCTCCCTTAGACTGCTCAGCAGAGGGACAGGCAATTGGCTTGTTCCTTAAAATCTCTTGTCATGCTGTCAAGTTTGTGTACATAGTGATTAAATGTGAAAGCTCTGAAATTGCTGCCTCTCTCGCAAACTGTCTCCTTGCTTCACTTTGCTCCATGTTCCGTGATTGCATCTATCTGTTTTTTCCTACTGTGAGAAAGCAACGGATTGCCATTTTATCCCATGTTTCTATTGTTCTACCAGAATCAGAGTATCAGGCTCTGCCAGGTATCATGGCTCACTAATAGGGCTGTCAGATTTCCTTTAAAACAGATAAACAATGATAAGTTGTAGCACTCATACTTTAGTCTTGCTAACCTCTGGGCTTGCCTAACAAGTCTTGAGAAACAGGTCATGTATTAGGGACATTTACAGAGGACGCAGGGAACGGAAACTGTTTGGAACAACCACATCTGCAAGAAGCCCTGCTCTCAAGTCACAAGGGCTGCTCTGAGCTCCAGGCACGTAACATTTCTGACTCACAAAATTAGCCCAGGTAGAATAAGTACAATACAAAGAAATACCTAAAGGAATAACTATCACAAGCAGAAATTTTGGGGTTACTTTTCCAATCAAATAATACCACAGTGGGAATACAGATCATTTTATGTTCTGGTGGCTACTGCAAAAGAGATGGGAACCAACAATAACACGTTCCGGTCAGCAGAAGAGGTTCTTGCCCAACCTCACTGGGGTGTGACAGCCTCGGCAAGGTCATCACTGACGTTATACTTCTGTCACTGGTGATAAGCAGTAAGAAAAATACAAGAAGCAAGTCTAAGACTTTACGGCACTAATTTAAAAGTAGACTTCCTTAACTTGTGATCTAATTGTAAACTCACTCTTGGGATTTACAAACATACTGTTGTACCACTAGATATGAGGAAGGCTGCTTTAAATAAAAACAACAGAAAAAGCAGAATCCAGAAACACAACATCTGCAGCGTCCCACTTTTCAGCAACTTGGAATAAAAAAGTTTTCAGTAATATGATTATAATGCTTGCTTTCCCAGTAATTAATTATTTGCCTCTGGCTCAAAGTTGTCAGACTCAAATCACAATTGTATTCTATTTTTCCCAACAAAAAGTATATAGACACATTGATATACTTCATTAAAAATTAGTGGCTGCTAGTTTGAGAGAGATGTGTCAAGAATTGCATGCAGTGTAGCAAAACTTCAGGAGTATGGATATATGTCTTCCATGGTATCTTTCCAAAATTGGCCTTACTGATTCCTTGCCTTTTATCTCCTAGCCTGGCCTTCAGTATAAAAGGACTCAGGCAAGGGAATAGTAAGAGACTTTCAGTCTCCTATAAAAATCCTAAACTAATCACAGCACTGGTGCCTCTTTAGACCCCTACAGAGGGATCTAAGAGGCTCTTAGAGGGGATTATGGGCAACTCCTCAACACGATGCATGAGAAGAAGAGCAGTGTAGCAACAGGACTCCTGGCCCCCGCTGTGAGACCTAACTGGGGCTAGCGGCAGCTATCAAACTCTCTGCATGGGAACCCAGCAGGAGAATGGCAACAGCTCTTAAACCCTCTGCAGGACATTAGAGATGAGTACTAAAAAATACTAGAAAATCACACAGGAGTACTTAAATATTACTTGATCATTAACATAGTAATTACATCAGTGCTGCTCCTGCCTGATGCCATAATTTAAGAGGTTTCAACATTTCCATTATAATCAGTAGCAGTTATTTCCTGTGGTTCATTGCCCATAAAATGTACACCAGGAAAAAAAGGAGAAGAAGAGACTTTGCCATGATGACAATTAACATCCACTGTGATGCTTCTGCATCCCTGAGCTGCAAATCACTCTGGTGGCTGCTTCATCAGGCTTCAGAGGGCCATGCAAGGCACATTTGTTCCTGTAAGCTTTTAATTGAGGCTTTTAACTAAGATTTTTAATGGAATATTTTCTAAGGAAGTAGGACATTTTCTGAAGTGCCGCCACATTGCTCTGTCTTGGAGAGGTCACAGTGTCTCATCCTCCCAAAGGAGGTATGACAAACTATCCAAAGACATGGAAACTAGCCAGTATCTTCTGAAAACTATTCCAGATATAACTCCACTTGGCTAAAATTATTTTTCTAAATATCAAAACTAGCCAAATGATTTAGTAATCCAATGGTTCAGCTTTGGATAAAGTCCATAGTGTAAACAAACAATGATGAGGCAGATGCAGTCTCATGCAGGATTTGATCCGATGAGTGCTGTAGTGAGGAAAGTATCTTTTCCTTTAAATGGTCACAAAAGGAAAGCTACTGTGAACCCAGATAACCCAAACAGAGTTGTCTTTAGCAGTGTCAAATGAGTGCAAAGATTGGGAGCTAATCAAAAGAATGAAGAGGGACTTCCTTTCCTAGGGGTAGAGACTTAACTAGGAAGAGCTTGAACTTGACCTAAAAGCTTTCTGCCATTCTTAACAGATAAGCATGGGATAAAATATACTTGTCCATAATAACTGGCTCCTAGAGCCATTGAAATGGAACGATTGAAACAGAAAAAATATCACCAGTGAACTTTTGGATCCGGGACTCTGGATGGGGACCCTGTCAGTAGCCATTTATTTACTCTCAGCATATGGCAACGTATTTTTCACCTAGTCAAAAACTTTCACCTATCTTTCTGCCAGCCATATCTTACCGCACTTGATGAAACTTACTAAATAAATGTGCAGCCGAAAAATTATTTCCCCCCTAAATCAGGGTGTAGGTAATTAAACAATTCAAATATCTGAAACCCTAATTAATAAATGTGGAGTCTGAGTCTAGAAGGTAGAACAGAATTGCAGAAAATGGGTCTGGAAGAGACTTCAAGAGATCTTCTAGCCCCACTTCTTCCCCAAGGTAGGCTCAACTATGCCTATGACATTACTTACCGATGTTTGTTAATCTGCTCTTCAAAACATCTAAAGTTTTTGACAATGGCCCCAAATATTCACTGGGTTCACTTTTTTCACCTAGTTTTGCACCTCCTTCACTTGCCTCATGTTTAAGATAGAGCCAAGGGACTTTCTGAAGACATTTTTCTCTATATATGTTCCTCTGTGTTCCTCTGACAAGGAAAAGTACTGATCAAATACACACCACACCACCACTTCTCAAATAGCTCCATGTCTTTTTTCTTAGTCTTTTCACTAATATTTTAAAGACAAGATTCTGGACTTGCTAGATTCTGTGGAACATACATACAAAAATGCTTCCACAATATTATAGACACTAGATATTGCGCAGAATGAATTTTCTAGGAAGGCTATAATCTCTGACCTAACAAAGATATAGAAAGTGGATATCAAGCTCTGCTGCCATCAAGATGAAACTTCAGAAAAGTTATGAAATGTGAACTTACCTAACAAGCTGCCACTCATTTTGCAAATGGGAATGTAAATGATGGCTCCCATCTACCAACCAGATTGCGTGATTAATTAATGCATTACCAAAAAAAAAAAAAAGTTTGACATTTACAGCAAGATTGGGTGACTCTCTCAGTATATTAGGTTTTATGCTTTTGATGTGAACTGGTCAAAAAATTACAACAGTCAATCAACTTGAACTGTTTGTATTGATCTGCATAGAAGATTGGAAAAAAAGATATATTGTCTCACTATAAACTTTTTTCCCAGTTTTATTTGCTTTGCAAGAGAGCAATATTTTTCTAAGCATAGACTGAGTGCAATGGCTCCATTAAATGGCCCAGGAGGCTTTCCCAGCACCATTAGAAGCGCATTCTCTCTGCTCAGAAGCTACTAAGCAATATTGCAGAGGAAATGGAGTCCCCTGGTATATTATTCCCACAGTTGCCATGATGATCCAGCATTCGAAATTCACTTGAAATACTTCTGGGCTGTGGTGACTATGATAAAAGTGCTGTGTAGCGAATTTTTCTTCTAAAACATTGCTTGCCATATTAATGACTCCTTCAGAAATTAAATACCTTGAGAAATCATTTGAGATAATTAATATTAGGACCGTAATTGTTGTTTCACAACTTAATGACAAACAATTTGTATTTATTTATTTTCCCCTCTTCTTATTTTTTTTCTGTGTTTCAGTTTTCCATGAGCAGATTGTCGTTGTCTTGAATTCATCTATTAACTGAAATTATCCTCTAAGGGCTGATCTGATCTATTAGATTCAGTGCAGATAAGGTGTCTGGCACATAAGAAGATAATTTGGGAAGTAACTGCTACTCAGAGTACAGCTTCTCCTGTGCTCCTGTGCTCTACTCTCATAAGATAGGGAAGAGAAAGGCATTTATTTTCATGGTGCAGCTGTCCAAGGCTGCTTCAGCAGACTGAGTTGCTTCCAACTCCTTTACAAGAGGGTTTCGGTGACTATGAAAGAACACATTAGCCAGATACAGTAAGCCAGGCACAGAATAAATTCTGTGATACCCTCTTTAGAAAGACCAACCTGGTGAGAATTAACAGGCTATTTATGCAACAACCTTAGAAGAGTAAAGAGTAAAAGAGAACCTCCTCAAGAAATGGGCAGCATCCCCTCTCAAATTAATCCATGCCATCGAGTTGCTTTAACTGAGAAGAGCATTTGTCCCCAACTGTTTAACTTTGCCACATTTTGTACCACCTGCAATGACATTTCATTACTACAGCATGACAGCAGCAAAATCACCATGCAGCTATCAGCAGGAAAGGAAATTAGTGATGATTATGATTAACAAAACAACTCTGGTTTAGCCTATGTTGAGAGAAGACAGTCTCCAGAGGAATCAAATACTGGAAGTACTAAGAATGAAATATGAGCACCACCACGTGGTTCCGTAGATCTGCCTCCTCCTTGTTTGGGGCCAAAGGGATAGGACATAGACAGGCTAACTCACAATAAAGAGCATTGTTTTCTTCTGGGTTTCCTTCTGTCCTCTTTCGCAAGGCTGACACTAAAAACTCACCCTCATACCTTCTCCACCTGAGTGAAGTCCAAAAAGCTATTCAGAAAAGACATGAGGTGATGTGGGACTTGAGGCAATCCCTAATGAATAGCTGCTTGTCTGCAGTAGAAATTCTGTCCTTCTTTGTTATTTCAGTTATTTAAATTGTTCCCACAGGGCAATGCAATCTGCTGGCATGCCTACAAGTTTAAGGGACACGACTGAAATTTAAACCTGGCTTTGTCATAGATTTTACAGATTTCCCTTTTCATCTCTGATTCAGACAATTATCTGGAAATTGGGGATAAAGGGGGAATAAGCCTAGCTTGTGAAAATTAATGCATACAACATGTCCTGTCAGCTTAGAGTGCTTTGGTTGTGCGAAGCACTACACAAATGCTACCCTTATTTTAGAGGAATCTTCATTAAGGTATCAAATTAGGAAAATGATGAGACTAGCTTCATATCCTTATGACATAATTTTCTTTGTTGCAGCAGCTACTGAAAACATTTCAGCTAAACTGACGGACTCATATAAAAGCAATATATGTCATTCAAGAAGACATATAAAGATATTTGAGACTATCTGTGCTTCCCCCTATAGAGATACAATCTTGACAGCTTAAATGGTCAACTAAAATACAGACTGAGCTTCTACGACAAACTTTTTTATTAATAAAAAGGAAAAGCTACTGTGTATGTATATCACTGAAATAAATGCAAACATTCTTTCATTTTCTCCTCACATTAGCAAGTCATCCAAAGATTTGAAAAATTTGCCTATGAAATTCTCTTCTAAGTTTGACTGCATTTTTCTATCTTTTCAGAAGATCAGAAAGAGACATATACATTTGATCAGGTTTGATTTAACACCCCCAAAATGACTCACCCTTTCCTTTTTAATGAATTGTATAATGAAATCCAAATAACAAATTTATCTAAAATATATACCAAGTTGTAGGATGCACGTGACCATTTGTACAGGGTGTTGTTACCACTTCGACACTAGATGACTGAAACATAATAAGAAGACTACAGATATGCTCCAACATCTACTTACACAAATGTCCACAAATGAGGGAACAGTCACAACCACTGCAAGTCACCAGTTAGCTCACTGTCCTGAAAAAGATCTATCCAAGTTGCCAATCCAAAGGAAAATCAGACTGTGGACAACTGGGATCCCAAAGTGCCCTACTCCTCCTCATAAATAACAGGGGAATGTGTAGCAAGCCACCTTCTGTAAAAGTTCATGTTTCTAAAATCACTTCCTCCCCATGCTTTGCACTACCTTTGATTTGAGTTACTTTGAATTTTTGTTACAGAATGTTTTTGGATAGGGTTGAGGATTTTCTTCCCACATCAAAAGAATGAGAAGGAATCTCTGTAGGAGTCTGTCTGACTGAGTGATTAGTTTAGTACTGCTGAGATTTTATTGTAATATTAATGATGTATTATGGTGCCTAGGGTCTCAGATAAGCATCATTTATTATTTTAAATCTAAATAAATAAATAAAAACGGGAGTCATAAGAGAAGCTTCTTGCTTAATCGTACCAGCACTCTGGCATAATCCCAGTCATATTAAAATTGAAATACATTATATATTCTACCTAGTTAAGAAACCACACACTGAAACTCTGGTTTTATTTAAACACTAAGGAAAACATCAAAATCAGGGTGATGAAATTTATCACCAAAGTATCACCAAAGTGACACTCTACTAGTTTAGTAAGAAAGTAAAGAAGGAACTCAAGCCACTATATGGGAAATGTAACAATCACCTCCCTGTGACTACAAAGTAGGTTACTGAATGAACATTTTGAACCTCATTTGTACAGCAAGTCCAAGAAATTTTTCCAAAACTGCTAATGTCCTGCTTAGTTTGTTTACACATTTAATCACTACCTCTTCCTTCAGACTATAGTATATCAGCTTTGAAAGTGTAGTAAAAAGAAATAATTTGCAATCATTCTATAAAAATAAATCCACCTCAAATTTTACAATTTTGTTTTCTAACTTTGAATTTATAAAAGGAGAAGATTATTGCCTCTCCCACTACCATAGATATTTTTTCTTTTTTTTTTTAATGTGAGCAGGCAATATCTCAGTAGTAGTTGGCTACTCACTGTCACACATCATATACATTCTGAAATGTAGTGGGCATTTTGAGTATAGATGTTTATAAGTAATTTGCATTGCCTCGGGTGAACATGACCCATTCTTTATTTGTCAGAAGCATGTATTTTAGGGAGGTAACTTGATCCTTCATTATGAAAGAAAAAGCATAACAATTAAGTCAGAAGTAGCTTTACAATGAATTGCATCACAGAACTGTTTGATTGTGTTAGTACACTAACATTATTAAATTCCAGATTAGTTATGCTTAGGATAATAGCTTTTGTACACCCACTCCTAGCCCCATCTCAAAACCAGATGAAACCCTGGAAAAAAATTTAGATATATAAGTACCAAAAAAAGACAAAACGCTCTATTCCATGTTGCTCTGTTGTATACAAGGTTTTTTATTAAGCTTATTGCAGAGTGTCTCAGTTTCTTCTTCATGGGAAATTCCTATTGCATCAGTCTGTCTAATGGACAAAGAACAGACAGACCTGAGCCACATGCAAAGTTATGTGTCATCTAAAGGTGGGAGCTACATCAGTTTCACTGAATTGGTACAAGATTCCAAACAGAAATTTACTCAGATCAAGTTTTCCCCTGGTTAAATAGAGAGAACCATCATCCTTTTAAATTGGTGCAATTTCTGTGCTTAAGCAAGGCTCCTATATCTCTTTTTTCTCTCATTCTTCTTGTATTCTGAGAGAATTCTCAGGATTCACTCTGGCTACAATGAGAATTTTCCATCCAATGCAGCTATACTGTGGATAAAGGACAAGGTGTTATAGGACTATGGAGGACTATGATACTTCAGGTTACATTTCCCTTTCCTGTGAGTATCATTCAGTTTATTACGTAACTTTTTTTTTTAATTGACTTCATCTTTTCTCCCATCTTTCTCCCCATGTATTTTATGCTGTTAGAAGTAGTGCTATATTCTTGCCCTGTACATGCAGTGCTGGATCGACAGTGAGATCAGACTTTCTATTATACCCAAAAGTTGTACTTCCAGTAATTACTTCACACATCTACGCATTTGGTTATCTAGCTAGCTGAAACCTATTTCTGAAAGGGATTATTTTTCTTTCTCCAGCCTTAATGAAAAGATACAAGGAAGTAGCTTTAGACTGACTTTCAGAAATGTGTCTTTCTTATCAGGAATTAGTGTTTTGTTGAATTTCAGCAACAGAATCATAAAAGTTTGAAGACGATGACATACAACAATACAGCCAGGTGGCCTAAAGAAAAGGGGGCTGCGGTCCTTTCCGGTTTGGTGTAGTCTTTAGCAGTTACATGCTATTTTTACTCGCCTAAATTGCATGAACAATTCTTTTGGAAATGCAGTAACCTTATGCAAACCCATTTAGCAGACCTACTTTTATAAATACGATGCAGCTTGACAGATGAGGTACCTTTCTCATAGTCTGAAAAACACTTTAGAACTGAAAGGTTTTATCCTTCAGATACGTTCATATTGATTCCCACTGGAGCTGAAAAAAATACAAAATGGCAGCCAAGAGCAAATCAGTGTCCTTGATTTGGGAAGCCTGATTGTAATCTTGAAAGAACTTGTTTTAGCAACAGTTGTGCCCACAACCCTCTAAGAAACTTAGTGCCCCAAGGGTGACTACTTACGGGTGGTCTCCTTTTGAGATTCACGATCTGGTGGTAAGAAAGCTCACACTTCTTTCTCAGATTTAACTAGCTCTTTCAAGTATAGCTGCACGCCAGAGAGTGAAATCCAAGTCTTAAATTTTCACCTGCCACCAGACAGAACCCTTACATTACTGAAGTACATTCATTCCAGTGCTTCCAGATGTTTGCACTTTCAAAGAACAAGAAAATAGTTCCTTCATGCAGAGCAAGAACAAGAGTCCATGCAACACTCTTGTATTCAGCCATAACTCCAACCCATGCCCAGTGCTGCCAAATAGAAGCAAGGAAATACCAGGCTGCATAAAACAGACAGGCAGTTGTACCAGTTGGCTGCCGCTCGCTCCTGGAAAAACTTAGCAGGAAGAAAAGCAGCAGAAGCGCAGCTCCCTTCTACTTGCACACAGGGCCATGCTGTATCCCTTGAAGCCAAATGTGACTGGCAGTACTTTTCCATGTGTACTCCATCCCTTTATATAAATAGAGTTTTAAAGAATGACCTGTTCAGCAAAGTAATTAAGTCAAAACCACAATTCCTTCTATTTTCAAATATAAGACCCTGGGTTTTCTTAATATGGAAATGATTCATTACCTAGAAACATGTAGAATGTCATAATGAATATCCACTGGTATCCATTTACCTGAGACTCCCAGACTCATCTTACGTATAGTGAGAAAAAAGCAAAAAAATCAATGCTTTACTTAGTTATCCTCTCTTCAGCCAATTTTCTTTTAAATTTCATTTTCAACCTTTTCTGCATTGCAGAAAAGTGTGTCAACAGACCAGAATTAAAAAGGTGACAAACTGTGAAGAATTAAAACTTCTAATTTAACAGATGAGCAACTGCAAATAACAAAATCTCAGACAAACACAATTTTAATGAAAGGTGACATGCCAGAGATAGGGTTTTTTTCCTTTGCTCTTCATCAGGTAACAACAAATTAGTTTAGGAAGCCATACAATAATGCTGTGAATGCAATAACAAATTCATATCCTGTGCTGTTAGTTTTGTTTCCTTGTTTGCTTTCTGAAACCATATATGACACTTCTTTTGTAAAAGTATATTTTCTTCACACTAGATGTGTCAACATTTGTTCATGTCTGGACTAGCTCTCATTCTTATTACTATCAGGTATAGCTCTTATTTTTCATCTCCTCAGTGGAGCTTTATATTTTAGCCTGCTGAGTGATGGGGGAAGGGCAGGCACTGCAGCAGCTTTTCTGAAGTTTTTTAGCACCTTATAGTGCTTCACATGTACAGAAATGGTTGGATCTATGTTGTCCACTTGCTTATAATGAAGTTTTCCACTGAAGTAAACATAAGAAAAAATGATTAGAAAACTAATCATGTATGAAGCATTTCTAAAGGACAATTCTGTGTTTAAAAACTACCAGAAGTCTTCTGACTGACTGCAAAAAGAAACCAGAATCAGGGTTACCTGTCCCTTTGGTATTTCAAAGACTGTATATATCAATTATATGTTGATGAGATTTCTCCCACTCGTACCTTTGTGAATATATCCCTCAGAGTGCTTACCTATTTGTTCTAGCACGCTGGCTCTGAATACTGAGTCAAACTCACAGTCTTTTACCAATTGTTTTCAGAATGGTGGTTGTCCATTTCTTTTTAAGAGAGTTAGCAGAATTACCACAACTGAACAAACACTGGGATTGATTGATTCCTCTTCTATGAGCAGAGTTTTTGCAATCTGCCTGTGTTTCAATCCTTGGAGTTTTAACTGTAACTATTGCCTCTCTGGCCTTCAGGAGCTTTTTCTTCTTTCCATAAACTCATATTTCTAAAAAAAGATTAAAAATGAAAAATTGTTCTCACAGTGGAGGACTTTTTTCTTATATCCAGACAGTATTTCCCCTAAAGGAACTTGCACTTTTTGCCTAGTGTCCTGTCACCAGGCACCTTTGTGAATCGAATACCTCTATCTCCTGTATAACTGCCTTTCAGGGATCGGAAGACTGTGATTGAATTCCCTGAAGCCTTCTCTTCTCTAGGCTGAGCAAACCCAGTTCAAACTTCAGCCTTTCTTCATACATCAAGTTCTCCAATGCTCTAATCATCTTTGTGACCCTTCACTGTACCCTCCTCAGTTTTTCGGTATCTCTTTTGAACTGGGGACACCAAAACTGAACACTGTATCTCAGGCGGGTGTTGAGTGGACTGGAATAGTTGCAACCCTTGAGCTGGTGCGGCCCAGGACACAGTTTGTCTTCACTGCTGCCAGAGCACACTGCTGGCGCATTTTCATCTTGCTGATCCCCAGCGCCCCCAGCATCCCCAAGGCCATTTCAGCAGAGCTGCTCTATGGTCCTGCTTGCAATTACTCTGTCCCACATGCAGAACTTCAAATTTTGTTTGTTAAAACCCAGGCAATTCTTGTTGGCTCAGTATTCAAGGCCTGTTGAGATCTCTCTGCATGGTGGCTCTTCCAGTGTCAGGTTATGATCAAGCTTACACAACAGAGAACTGGAAGTTCAGCCTTGATCTACAGAGTGCCAGACCAGTGCCTTACTCTGAAACCACTGTGCCCTCTACATCCCACTATACCTAGTAGTGCCTGCAGTGACAGCTCCTGTAGGCAGAAAAGCCGATAACTGTGGAGTTATTGAAGCAAGCATTGTGGAGTAAAGCTTTCTTGTTGCATCATTTGTGGATAGAGAAGACAAAATTCCTTATGTCTGGGAATCTTTTTTTCTTGAAATAGAAGAACAGCTTTGACTCCATCCACCAGTACATGCTGGGGCCTGACCAGCTCAAGAGCAGATTTGCAGAGAAGGACCTGGGGATCCTAGTGGACAACAAGTTGGACATGGCCCATCAAAGTGCCCTTGTGGCAAAGAAGGCCATGGTATACCCTGGAATACCCCGAGCTTCATTGGGCAGAGTGTTGCCAGCAGGTTGGGGGAGGTGATCCTTCCCCTCTACTCAGCACTGATGAGAGACATCTGGAGTGCTGGGTCCAGTGCTGGGCTCCCCAGTACAAAGCAGACAAGGACATAATGGATCAAGTCCAGCAAACGGCCACTAAGACAATCAAGGAACTGGAACACCTCTCATGCGAGGAGAGGCTGAGAGAGCTGGGACTGTTCAGGCTGGAGAGGGGAAAGCTCAGGGAGATTTTATCACTATGTATAAATATGTGATGGGGGAGGGGGGGTAAAGAAGATGGAGCCAGACTCTTGTCAGGGGTGCCCAGTGACAGGACAAGAGGCAAAGGCCACAAATGGAAAAACAGGAAATCCCATCTGAATGTAATAAAAAACTTCTTCACCATAAGTGCGGTTGAACACTGGAATAGGTTGCCCAGAAAGGCTGTGGAATCTCCATTCTTGGAGATACTCAAAACCCAACCAGATACAGGTGTGGGCAACCTGCTCTAGCTGACTCTGCTTGAGCAAGGGGGTTGGTCCAGGTGATCTCCACAGGTGCCTTTCAACCTCAAATATTCTGTGAGTCTTTGAGTCCGTGACTCACTGTTGGGGGGGGGGGGGGGGGAAGACTCCTGGATGTCAATATATCATTTTCTTACTTTTCCCAAGAACAGTTCATGTATTGGCCACTCTCTGATTATCAGTCAGATTCCTCTTTAAATTCTATTTTCAATATATAGGGGGAGCTAAAATCATTTTGCCAGTTCATATCCACTAGGTTCTCTGCATGTATTGTTAAAAGCCATCAGAACTGTATGGCCACCTATAACCAACACACAGCAGTACAAATGACTATAACCCATGCCAGTACATCAGGTCCTAGAAGCCTCTTCCTCCCAGCATTCTTATCCTTGCTATATAATCCTTCCAAAGTCCCACCTTTAAATTCTGAGGTAGAAAACAGATTTTGCAATGTGCTCTAGAAGCCAGGGGACTGACTCATAGAGAAATAGAGGCAGGGGGTAGGTGACAAATTCCTACATCACTGAGCCTCTAGAGATTGAAAATTTTGCACCTGAATTTCAGTGTGGGGTCTGGGCTAATTTGTAGTGTATTAAAAATGTTCATGGTCTTTGCTTTGGTTTCAGAGTGTCTGAAAACCATAATAAAGTAACATACCGAGAATGAAATAGCACTCCTTTACTCCCTTTAGTGGGGCTAAATCCATAAACAGGAGTGGGTTCCTGAAGTCAGCAAGCCAAATCATCAAGCAATATAAAGCAACAAAGCACTGCAGAAGTTTGTAAGTAGCCTTGCTGATTTATGCTAGTTTTGGATTTTGGCCCAGTGGAAAGCAATCTGCCTATCCCAGAGATGAATGCAGTATTCTATGAGTATACTCGGCAGTGAATTAAAAAGGCATTAAAAGTGCTAAAGTCTACTTTAAAAGAAATGGCTCAATCTCCTTCACTCAAAGAGTGTATTTGAGATCAATGTAATCAGTGATTCACTTAGTGTTGGTAAGCATCACTTGCCTACCTCTCTAAGGATCACACAGAAATATGTTCTCAGGTGTATGCAGTTAAACACAAATCAGTACCAAAAAAGACTAAGTGTCTTCAATGACTTGGCAAATAAATTACAATTATGTGAACAAAATTATCAAAAAAACTGATCCAGATCCTGAGAATGAGAGTTCCAACTCACTGAGGCCTTTATGGGAGTCTTCAAGGTTTCAGGTTCAGATCTCAGGATCATTTCCAGCCAGTGGTCTGGCATGTAACTCCCGTAACAGTCAGTAAGATGCATGGTATAACGGCCCCTAAGATAGCAGAGTACCCTAATTTTTACATCCTCTGTACTCACATACTTAAAAATATTCTCTCATTTATTTCCTCATCCACAGCAGGTGCCACAGTAAATCAGTCAGTGGGTACTCCTGGTCCCTGCTAAGACCTTGGGAAAATCACAGTTAATCACAAGTCTCTTCCACAGCCTGTTGCTTCTGGAGTGGTTGGAAATTGAGGGATTATTTATGTTATTACATACTATGAAGGGATTGACACAAATCCACAGACACAAGAGACTAAGTTGTTTGGGTAGTATCGCTTCTATACTGTACAGAAATACTACACACAATCAGGTTTCGGCTAATTGGATTTCAGAGATCTGTCTTGAATCTCTTATCCAAACTAAAATAAAAAAATAAAAAACAAAAAGACCAGCTACTTGTAAAAAGGATGGAGTCTGAGCATCTCTGAATGTGAACAGAGATTCCAGCATATGCATGCCCTGCTGGCTCTTGGTTTGGAGGACATCCTCAGCAGCTCCCTTGCCTGCAGGCCCACCTACTGTCTAAAGCAGCAGTATTGAGAGGACAGCTAGGAGGATCGTGTTTTCTCATTATATAAAAGATTTGTAAGTCCTGGAGGTATTTTTATGAGGGTGTTGTTTTTGTTCGACTGCACCACAATGACATTTGAATATCAAATCCTCTGGCAACCCTAACATTAGAAAGAAAGAGCTGAAATACAAAAGTATGGCCTGATTTGCTGGAACAGTTTTATGTAGGTTTGTAGTGGTGTAATGCAGCATAAAAATGGACTATGCAAATATAAGCAGCACGTAAGTGTTGGGATTGTGGAAAGGCTTTCTCTTCTCAAAAATCTGACAATAACTGGTAAATAACAGATGTCCTGCAGGGCTGCCTGGAGCTCCATGCAACTATCTCGCACTGTTCATCCAGGAGGTACCATCTAGGCTCTAGAGCCTTCACACCACCGTCTTCATCTACTTGATTTGCTACATTCCCAAGCGCTTTAGATGGAGACAAAGGCATGAGCTCCCTCCCCCCCATATTACCTACCTACCCACAAAACTTAGGAGTCTCTCCTACACACCTCTGCATCACTAGGTATTACTGAGTTTTTCACAGAATCACAGAATAGTTGAGGTTGGAAGGGACCTCTGGAGATCATCTGGTCATTTAAGTTATATTAGGGGATGATTTCATGAATGCAGCATTTGAGACTTACTGTTTCTATTGCCTACATGTGACACTTTGGCTGTGCAAATGTAATCTGTATATGGTAATGACTGTTTCCCTATATAGCCCTGCAGTGACGAACTGGTATGTATTTTATGTAATAATAGGAATTTAAAGCAAATACCAAGACTTGCATTTTCCCCCTCCGACACGTAATATATGTTACAGCATGAACTAGCTATGCCTTTCTAGACTGTACCTAAATTTTATCATAAATGAGTCTGTTTTATGCATGTTTGGGGAAAAAGGACTTCATCTGTTAACATAATCCTAGAATAAATAATGGAACTGGGATAGAATAAATAATGGAACTGAGATATCATTCTGCTTAGATTATGGCTGGCAACTGAAAGGCCAGCAAGTAATAGCAAGGAAATATTGGAAATTATTGGAAGAAATTGCTCAGATGTGTCCAGTTTAGGAAAAAGAAAATGATCACTTACAACGTCACATAAAATCAATTGGCACCCATTCATTTTGTACCACAGATGAAATAAATATATTTTATTATCTGGATTTCTCACAGCAGCTAGGGACACTAGTCTGGACCATTATCCCATTGCACTGACTTGGTACAAACACAGATCAGAAAGAGATAAACACTGCCTCCTAACACTTATCATCAAAACATAAAGGAGAATGAGTGTTTCAAGGGAGAAGACAAATACATTGTAAAACAGTTTTCATCAGCAAGATAAGCAGCTGTCTTTGCTCATTGGGAAAATTAATGTCAGGTTTTGGGAAGCATCTTGGAACAGGGCAAATCAGATAAATGTAAGATCTTTGCTTGTTCATGAGGAACTCTTCCCAAATCTGGAGGGGTAGCATGGGAAGAAACATTAACATGTTTGTTTGAGGCTTCAGCAAGAAGGAAGGTTGGTACCGTAGGCTAGAGACAGTATTTCAAAGTACCTGAAAAACAGTTGTTAGAATGGCGATAGGTAATGAAGTGCCTGGGAATACAGATAAGCAAATACATACTTTTTTTAATAAAGGGGAGAGTTAAAATAAAGGGACATACAACACGAGAAGTATCACTATCAAAGGGGCAGGGTAGGGAAATTATATTTGCACCTGCATTTGAGGAAATAAGAGCTGGGAAAATTTAGATTCATTGAGTCAGCTGAACTTGCAGTCGTTGAATCAGGAGTTAATGTGCTAGCTGATATTACAGATGAAAGAGAAGGACAAAAGAGCAATAGTGGGAGAACTGGGCAAGGACAAGAATGATTTGTTGGGTGGGAAAGAGGCTGAGAGAAAAATCATATGTGCATTATCAAAAGAGGCAGAGAAGAGAGAGAAGTTAGAATATGGAAAGGTGGATAGGGGATGATCAGGAAACAGGGGGGAATGGGTCAAAAGGAGGAGTTAAGGAAGAAAGCACATAAGCAACTTCCATATATTCCTAACAAATTCAGCCCTCCTCTACTGTTGAAATCATTGCTATTACACTAAAAGAGAATGCGGATCCCATTTTGAGCAGCAGAACATCAGTCAAACAAAATAATTAGTCAATATGAACGACAAAGAGTGAAGTCCTGACTCGAGCATATGCTTATTTTTTAGCACAGCAGGTAGTCCCAGCACAGTTCCTGTGCCCAGCTCCAGAGTAACGAGGAGATTCAAAAGACCAGGTGATCTGAAGTGCAGATTGCATACCCCTCACATAGTACCAAGAACTGCACCCTTATGTTTATTAAACTTTAAATAAACAGGGACATCTCACCTGGGGAAATACAGTATTTATTAGCTCTTCTCATGAGGATTGTTGTTTGACTTTCAAGTTATCTGAATTTGTTGCAGATTCCTCTTTGAATTAGTGTACTGATGTGTTCAGCACTTTTTATTCTAGAACCTTTTTTCTTTAGTCACCCCTATAGGTTTTTTTAAGTGGGTTGACTGAGCCTTACCATCTGCTTTCACTGTTACTTAAGACTTCTTCCTAAATCACTGCTAAAGTAGAAAGAGACAATACAGCCTAGAGAGAAGCTTGGATCCTGGTCTTACCTTACTCCCACTCACTAAAAAGATCAGATCCTGCAGGAGGAGATCCTGGCTCTCCTGCCTCTCACATGGCAAAAATCTCTTCAAATCAGCCCTTCCTTAAAAAATTAACTGATACTGGCTCTATCAGAAAGAGAAAAAAGAATAGATGTGCCAGTTGTTGCAGCTTCTTTCAGTTGTACAAGATATTAAATAAAAAGCCTGAATATCAATTCAACAGGAGCAAAACGTGATGTATAAATCAGAGCATTCAATCAAATTCAACAAAAATACTGATGATACAATTCAGTCATCTGTACTGTGCCATCTGCCAGGTAGAAGGACAAATAAAAATCAAGTAAGGTCTTTAAAAATTTTGCAGAGAGTAATTAAATATTTTCAATAAATTTGATTTACAGTAATTACTAGACATTTTTAAGCAGGAGCATACAGTTGCCATTATTCGTGTGTAAGCTGCAGACTTAACCTGGAATGTGTGTCATCTAATTAAGTAACACTTAAGTAACTCTACAGTATTTCATGAAACCTTCTTAATTATTCAGTAAATTAAGAATGCTGGGGACAGGCGCACAGACGTAGCCAAGTTCCCGGTTCTCTTGATTTCTATAGGACTTGTATACCTAAAAAGGAAATAGGATCCCAAGTACAATTTAGGGTCTGGGATCCTTGTAAGTGTTGTGAAACAAATGTTGCTCAGCTCTAAAAATCTAAAGGTAAAGGAGAAGGGAGGTTGTAAATCACGTAAGACATGAGGACTACTCTTTGAGAGGTTCCAAGGACACATGGGTACCGTTGGAAGCAAGCGGCATCTCACTGTACAAAATGTCTCCTAAAAACCAGGTCTGTTCACTGTAGCTAAAAATAGAAAGTCCCGTCACTTTGATAAAGTAGGCCTCAAAGAACGTAAACAGGTCAGGCTTCACATCTGCATAAGTCCCCAAAAAAATAGAGTTGTGGGAAGAAACCAAGAGAAATAGTTTGCAAGCACCTACAGAAGGTCAGAGAGAAAAAAACAGTTGGACTGTTTCCAACCCACCTCCCTTCCCTGCCTCAGCAAGACTGCACAAAGCACTATAAAATACTCTAGGAGGAATAATCTAGTTGGAGATTTTCTGTATTCCCATTAACATGAGGTATCTGTTGATTCCTTTATTTCACAACTGATACATCTTAATGGCTTGAAGATTTTCCCAGTAACTTTTCCTTAGTCCCCTGCTTTCACATTTCTGCATCGGCCTTCACATTTCTGTGTAAATGATCCATTTCTATTTTTGTTCACACATATTCAGTATTCCTAAACTGTAACATCCCTTGCTGTCTCCCAAACAAACCATGTTTTGGTCTTGTAATCCTTCTTCCTAAGTAAATCCCTCCAACTGTAATAATGATTATATGGCTCATCTTTGAACTCTATTTAATTTGCCAAGATATTTATCTCTGATGAAGGGATACCTTACATCTACAAAGCTGCAGAAGGGAATCTTATTTTCCTGCTCCATAGCATAATGACTTTGTATGCTTCCCTAACTTTTCTGCCATACTGCAAAATCACCTCTAATTTCCGATCTGTTATCTCCCTGAGCTTTGGCAGTGTTATGCTTTACTAGGTCTCTCCCTCCTGCTAAATCTCTTTTGTATTAATTTCCTCTACATAAACTTATCTTTCATTTTCTACAGCTCTAAGGCTTCTAAAGCTTGTATGTTATTTTTGGTCTATACTTTGAGCTCTTTTTTCTTTGGTTTAGATCTCCGATATTTGCAGCTCTTCACAAATTAATGTCATCTGCAGATTTCATTAGTTTTATTTTTCTGTCCTTTCACAATTATAAAAAGTACTGCAGGTACTATAAGATGAGATCAAACACAAGAAGCAAAAATTCTTGTAACAGCCTATACACTGCTACTTTATCATTTAATAATTAATCTTTGTTCCAAATTTCCATGTACATTACATGCCCATACACAAACCAATTGCTTTAGGAGCACATTTTCAGATACATGAAGAACGCATTAAAATCAAGCTGTGCTCTGCTCTCCCAGTGTCTAGGGCTGTAATTCTGTCACAAGAACAGTACTTGAGTTTGACTGGCAAGGTCGAGCCTTTATAAACCCAAATAGCTTCTTGTTTTTGTCTCTGAGATTATTATGGGACTTCATTAGTCCTTTGTTAATATTTTTCTGCTAGCTCCTTTGTGCAGATGAGTTGCACCAGTAAACTCTCTTTCCAGCATCGCTAAGAGGAGACACAGCTGTCTGAACCTACTTCACCTCAAAAGCTACTCTGAGGCCGCACAGACTCTCACGTAGAGACCAGGACCGGAGGGGAAGAACAGACCGCTCCAATACAGAGGGTTAGTTTCTGGAGTTATACTATACAAATGCTTTAAACAAACATCTTTGTATAGGGGAGTATGCTATAACCTAAAGTATGCTCAAGCTGCTGTAGTGCAGATCTTTATTATCCCAGTTAATCCATTGGAGCTATTAACATTCAGAGGTAGTTGCCAGATCAAGATCATAGCCAGGTGCTCTGTAGGCGTGAGCCAGCAGAACTTTTAGCTGCAGAGAAATATACGCATTACTGGCCTGGAATTTGTAGACTGTTATGCAAATAATGGCATGAGCCCTGCAAACATCCACACTTGTGACATGCATAAAATGAGGGGACACTGAAAGCAACAAAATCTGCATCGTGTCTACAAGCTGAGGCATGCATTTGAAGCATCACTACCTGATAAAATAACTTTCACCACAAAGAACAAATAGATTTCCAACCCAAGAGTTTTCAGAAGCAGGGACTAAAGATCAGTCCTGGAACCTACTTTTACTGTCTCTTTAGCCAGGCTAAGATGGCCATAACAACTTGTAGCTACAAACATCTGACCGAATATAGGCAGAGAGGAAAACTGTAGCTCTTGAGCATCATATGTTGCACTATCAGTAATTTCCCATCTCCTCCAAAGCCATTTCAGAGAAAAATAAGCGTAGAACAGCATCTTTCCATGATTTGTCTGACCTGCAGAGAGGCATTTTATATACCTTGGGTAAAGTGTAAGATAAAAGACAACAGTAGATATAAAGATAGGGCAGCACTAGGAAACTGTAAGCATTGATCAGCATGTTGAGTTCAGCATGATGAACAAACTGTGTAACTAGCACCTTTGCAGCAGGGAGACTGATTTGATTCAGATTTGCCTTTTATAGGCAGGGAGACTGATTTGATTCAGATTTGCCTTTTATAGGCAATTCTTGGTTCTCGCCAGTCACTAGGAGTCCCCTGGGAAAGGGATGCTGTTTTCATTGGCAAGAGTCAGGGAAAAGGTCTCAGTGTGTGAAGAAAAAGGAAGAGTAGTGACAGTGAAGTGGAGTCCTTCTGCTTATTATTAGGTATTTCATGCAGTCCTGGGACTATATTAATTTTAGAATTTAGAGTTTAAAATGTTAATATTGAAGATTTACTAAATCCACATAGTTTCTCCTGCTGGTATTTACTTTATCCAACTTGCAAAAGCAACTCTGTGTTCTCTCTGTGACTACATACATGTATGTATATATGTACACATGTAAAAAAATGCATATGTTTATAAAATACATACATAGTACTTCCCTTAGTTTCAGAATGTCATTCCCTGTGGCCTTACCTCTATTACACACATCATTCATTAGATTATGAAAACCATTAATGTCAGGCAGCAGAACCAAATGAATTCACTAAGGGACCACCATTAGCATATCAAGTAGCTATTTCTCAGCTAAATATTCCTGACAGCCCTCATTACGTATGATGGATGGGCTTTATAAGAGGTAGTAGTTCCAGAAGAAAATAAAATCTCAGCATTCTACCACATGTGGCCCAATAACTAGGTATCATTTTTTGACTGTCTGTTTGCATTTCTTTCCTTTTTTTTCTTTTAGAATGAAAGAGTTGTAAAACTCACAGATAGATTAACTGCATAATTCAAAATTCATTAAAAATTGTGAGCCTAATTTAGACTAGTTTCTGAATTCAGCAGGTGCTTTAGTCATGGGATATCAAACACTGTGTCATCATAGCTGTATTGCTAGCAGGCTGTCAGAAAGAAAAAGAGATATAACTGTGAAAAAGCAAGTAAAGCTGGATTTTAAAAGACCGTCAATTGCAGAAACTTTTATGAGTTGAAACCCAACATTTTCTGAGGTAAGAAACACAATTTTAAAAGTAAAAAAAAAAAAAAACAAAGTGCAGCAATGTCTCCAGGACTAGATGAATAGTTATTGCAGTGCCTCATGAAAAATGTGTAATTGCACATGAAGCCACAAACAAGCACACCTAAATATCTATTTTGTCTCCTACTAGGTGGGCACAACTGTGGCAACTGGTAACACCCTTTCATGGGAATATAGACTCAAGCACTTCCTTTTGCCACATGATAGGAAATACTCTGAAACTTTCTGCTATACATTTCCCCATAAATGTTAACAGCAGAGCTTAGGGCCATGTAGCACCAATAAAAGATGTAGCTCCTACATGCTTTAAAATTTGAAAAATTTTTACTTTTAAAATAGATTTGCCATTTCTATTCTTGGGCAGTTGAAAACAAGCAGTCTGATGTTCAAGGGGTCAAATGATGTGTCATTTACACTGGTGACGACAGAGTTGAAGCTAGATAAAATCATCTAGTAAAAATGTATGTTCTCACTAAAGTAAAACTATGTATCCCTATAGAAAGTTACCTTCATGGGGGTGGTTCCCCAGACCTGTGCTACTCATATGTTGTAACTAATTAATTCCTTTCATAGGTTCCAGATCTACCCTAAATTTGGATTCAGTATACCACCAAAAATATCAGTTGCTGATACTGGGAATATAAACTGAACTATGGATAAGTTTAATTAAATCAAACTGGTGAGGGTCTACTGTCCATATCTTATATTATCTTGGTCACTTAGCGGTGCAGCTAAAAAGGCAAGAAAGTTTAACTGAAATTTGTCCTGTTAACAGCTGCATACCAAAAGTGCATAAATGAGTAGCAAAACGTAAGTTCTGTAGCTTGAGAATATCTGGGAATAGGCAGAGAGAGAAAATGAACTACCAACAGAAGCCATTTACATCAGTAAAGTTAGAAGAGCGTGCTACATCTGTCTTGGCTACCCCTGGTTCTGTGAATGATTATCTCAAGTTCAAGCTCCAGGGATGCCAATCCAGTAGCTTCTCAAAAATAAGGAGGAGGAAGGAAGGCACAGTTTCAAGAAACTTATGCTTGCCATTGTATTTACCACTTTTCAATGTGTATTATATTAGCTTGGGAATGCAGAAGAAAACTATATTTGAAATAATGCTTCTTAAATAACTTTAAACCCTCTTCAATTTCTCACCATGATACCCCCAGTTAGTAGTCATCATGACACTTGTCCTATTTCCTTTGAAACAACAATACGCTTTTATGGATACTGGTAGGAATTTTTTGAATGAAATGTTTTATGAAAAATAAATCTTCATTCTTACTATTCTTCAAGGTAGCTAGATAAAAGCTGGTTAAGGCCACAATCAGTACAATTTCAGAAGAGATAAAAAATCAGTCCTTAGTAAATAAATACAGAAACAATGAGATACAGCATAAATAAGTTGGTAAATATCTGTGTTTACTGGAAACTTTTTAGATGAGAATAAAACTCATTTTAGCAACCAGCTGCTTCCTAAGCTTTTGTCTAGGGGCTAACAAAAAACAAAGATGTGACTCTTCGCCCCCACCCGCTGGAGCTGAATATCTCCTGACAGGGATACACTGAAGAGTAGGAGGGGGCCAGGATGAGGAATGGAGCCAGGATACCTCCGAGGGATGCTCTCAGCTGCAGCGGGAACAGCTGTAGAGGCCAGACTCCATGAGCAGGCCCTGGTGGAGGGGCGAGATGGCGGCAGGCAGGCAGCAGAGAGGGAGGGCAGGGCATCCATGATTACCCCGAGCCCATCCAACACCTCTTTGAGGGTCTCCAGAGACAGGTTTATAGCTCCGGGCAGCCCTGGGTATCCTCCTCTCCTCTTCTGCCCACCTTCCACCTCATCTCACAGCCAGACCCTATGCCCTGTCCCTGCCAATCCCAGCCACTAGACTAGCAGGCCTTTCCGACTGACTCCTGGCAACATCTGCCTCGAGGATATGTGCAGTGAGTGTGTCCACCTCACACGTAATTTGCTCTTTCAAACAGTAAGAGGGTATTCAGATTGTGGAAATCGTAGAGGTGTGCTATCCTCCTAGAAGAAGGCATAGAAAGTAAAGTTGAAGAACTGCTGACTTAGGCTACCTAGAAAAAAATAATTCTACCTAGAAAAGAAAATAATTCTAAGAAGCTATTAAATACTGGAAGTATCTGGTCAGCACAGTCACTGACATCTATCAGTCTGGCTTTTTGACAGCATTACTGCCTGGTAAACCAGAAAATGAGAACTTTTAACACACTAAGCATTTCGTTCTCACGCAGAATGCTTTCAAGTATTTCTAGACTATTAACACATTCTGAGATTTTGGGGGAATATTTTTGATATTATCTGATGTTTTCTAATGAAGCATGTCTCAAGCAAACTTATTCTGATTTTGCTGAATTACTTCTGAACTGTATCTTTTCAGTAGTTTGGTGCTCAAAATTAAATGCCATATGTTCAGCAATGTTGAGACAGAAGGAAAGGGACTGTATAGCAACAGCCCTCCTCTGCGACATCATGTCTTTGTGCAAACTTCCCAAATTGTATGATTTTTCCAATTGTCATACAACATAAAAAATCTGTACTGAATTTATTGCAGAGCTCTCCATTTTTTTCCAGTTGGCCATCTTCTTCAAAGCATGTTTTCCCAAAATTTATCAGTTTATATTTGCCAGTCTGGGTCTCATTTTGCTATTCTCTGCTTTTGTTTTCAATTTCTTCTGTTGTCTTTTCTGTTTTTCTTTTTCTTTTTGATTCCTTGTCTTAGCTGCTCATAAGTTGATGTCATTTGCTATTTCATTCCCATGTTGCTTAGTCTTCCTTCCTTATCATCCCTGAAAATATTCATTAAGATGCAGCTTCCCCAAGACACCTACATGCAACCCAGTGTACTTACTGTCCTTCAATTATGATGCTTTATATGGCTTTTTCTTTAGCCCATATAGCATTGTTCACATTTGAAGCAAAGTAAATTAACTTTCCATATGTGATTTCCTGGTAATCACTATCCAATGTTTGGCTAAAATCTAAGTACACAATATCTCTTGTAGTTCTTTCATGTACAGTTTTCATATTTTTTTCAAAAACAGCAACATAATTTGTCTAACATGATTTATTATTTATCCTATTTAATGTTCATGATTTTGTTACCCTCTAAATTTGTAGTGACTTAAATGAGGCAGAGGACTCCTTCGCAAACCAAATTATAAAACAGCACGCAATTAATGTTATTATTATTCAGAAATTAGTGTTATTCTAGAAAAAGAAAATAGACTGGACACCTACTGCATGCTTATCACAAATGCCACAAGCTGACAGAACAGTATTCAGCCAGTTTCTTTTCCCAAATTTAACTTCCACCTACAAGTCAGTAATTTGTTTCATTTTCCTTTGTCTCACTGTTATTTGCAGGAACAGCCTCACTAGTTAAAGAAAAAGGTTCATTAGAACAGGTCACCGAAAACTGTGAGATACAGGGAGACCATGCTTGATGAAATGTGCTGAAATCTTTGAAATAACATTGTTTCACTCTCAAAAAACTTTTTTCCTTCCAGTGTAATTCTTTACCATTGACATGCACAAGTCCTGAAGCACTAATTTTCACACTTTTGAGGTACCTCCAACTGGCCCAAGAAAGAGTTCAGATTTTTTAAATGGTTAATAATTTTAAATACTGCAATTATTTTGTGTGTCAAAACTCAACAAAGTGTGTTTTTCTCTTAATATATGATTCTTCAGAAATGCAGTGTTCATCCTTTGAAAATCTAGTGCTCTAAGGTAAATAAAATTAGCCATGTAAAAGTTAAAGAGCCCAAAATAACTATACATGTTTGAAAATCTTGTCAGATACCATTATAAATATTTTTATAAAACTACTGAAAACTGGCCAAGATGTATATTCAAGTATCTTAAATTTTAATGAAGTTGTAATGAAATATAATGATGGTTATATTTACTGCACATGACAGCACTAAAATGTTTACAATTACCTTTCCCAAGCAATTAACTTCAACATAGCATTAATACAATACTGATATTAATTATGCAAAAGATAACTAACTGTAAGGCCATATCTCCAAGACATACTCTCTGAATACTTTTCTTTAGGCTCCCTCAAATTTATTCTATTAGCAACAGTTACACAGAAATGAAAAAGAATAAATCAGTGGTAGAAGTTCAGTGCAGGAAAATCAACTCTGCAACATTTTGCTTGTTAAATACTAGTCTAAATACTCATTTCTCAACAACCAATATGAAAAATCACAGAACAAAACTTCACAGAGTATATAAATTATCAAATGAGAGTGAATACATTCATTGTTTTAACCTTAGTAAACACCTGTTTGTCCTGAAATATTAATTCTCATGACTCTCATACCTGTAAAATTGTTTAAACATAAGTTTATATACAAAGCTATACACTTTAGACTTTACAGAGCCCCCATTTGCCCTTTTAGCTAAAGGTTGGAGTGTGCAAATTTTACTCATGTAAAGTAACAACTAATACATTCCATAGGCTGAAATGGAAAATTTCACGTGGCAGTAAACAAAGTGCATAGCTTAGTCAAATTTGGAAAAAAGCTAAGGATTAAGTTACGCTTAAGTGAATATCCATTGATTTGAGAAGTATCATTTTCCTTTCTGAAGGGTAATAGTTTCTAACTGAACTAGTGAGTGAATTTTGCAGTAGCAATCCAAATTAGATCTTGTTTGGAAGAGACAGGGAGCAACAAGGTGGTAAAAAGAGACAGCATAGGTTTCTGTATCTGACATGTTGCCCATCTTTATGAAATTGTCTAAAACAGAAAGACTGGGAAAAAAAATAACATCATGCCAAATAACTATTTGTGTCAATACTCTCTGTATCGATGATCTGACACGGCAATCTAGCAGCCAAATTGGACCCAGAATTTTATTTTTCCAAGACTCTCTGGGATAAGGGCCCAGCAAACTCTTTGCTGATCTCTTCCAACTGGCTTTCCGTTATACAGAACTGCTTCTTGAGCTGTACACAACATATAGCACATACTTCAAAAATTCTAGAGCTCTTCAGGCATTTCTATTCTTGTAAACACTCAAGAGAATGAGCTCACCTAGTCTGGGTATATTGGTTATTATGTTCTCTCTAAGGGACACAGTTTTGTCCCTTTGAGAAAAGTTTATCAGGGGAGTTACGCAAGGTTGCCTATGATAGCAACTACCTACTTCCAAGAGCTAGTTCCTCACTTTGAGGAAAATGTACAGAAGTTCCTGAGGCAGAGAAGACAATACTTCATTTGTAGGTGGTTTTGCTACATAAGAAATACGATAGCAGGAGTTCAGTCTTCAGGTAATTAGGAAACTGCATCAGCTTCAACCTGTGGTATAAGCCAGCAGCAGATACCACAGACCTGACCCTACCACCTCTCCTTTCACTCTTACCCATGCTCTTCACACCTTGGTACCTCTGTTTCACTGATGTCTCTGTAAATGTTGTTGGCATGATCCATGGCCATCTAGACATGGTCTGACTCCTGGAGTCATGATTAGAAAAGCAGCTTTTTGCTTTACAAAGGCAAATGAACCTTGGAAAAAGTATAAACTAACAAGCAACATACTTTACTTCCATTGCCATTTCAGGCTGTTTGCTTCATCTGACCAGCCTCCACACATAGGAATACTCCATACAACAGTGAGATGCAGTCTTAGTAGTGGTGCTCTGTTTTGCCTTTTGGTAGCAATTTAGATGCTGGCTGCTCTCAGTGGCAGCCCCTTGCAGAACAAGCATCTCCGAGCAGGGCTGCCCACATGCAGTGTGCTCCCACAGACCCCTGCCACACTCACTGCTGTTCCCACTGAGAGACCAAGTGGGCTGTTGAGATAAACAGCAGCCACCTCATGCATGTTTGATGACAGCTTTGCCAGCAGTACTTACATTATTTCTACATGGATTTACACTTGCATAGTGAATAAAAACAAGAGTTCTTCAGAACTAAGTGGCATATTTACACACTAAAACAACAGGAGCCTGTAACAGATAAGCATACTGCTTTCAGGGAAGCCCTTCTCGCTGTGGTGCTTTCTGCGAAGATCTTCAGGGTTTGTCTTCACCCATTCTCTCTGACTTTGACCATCTACATCTGAATCCCACCTGAATCCTTTCTTCCATGTTCCCTGAGACATAAGCCATGGTAGATCAACAAATTCCAATTAGAGCTTCATTTACAGGGTGTATAGCACAGATAAAGGAAAAGAAGCAGATGAAAAATGAAGGAAGTTACTCTTATCTTCATATATGTACATGCTCTAGGAAATTGTGCAATGAAGGTCCAGAACAGGTAGATTTCTTCTAATATGATATGAGCAGTGACTAGGTCAGAGTTGTTTCCAGCTGATCCTAGTGCCTCTTTTACAGGTGTGAGTGTACATGGTAATATCAGGTTCTGATATCTTGACATAATACCTACTTTTGTGGGAGAATGTGTCAAAATAGCTGGTCTAAGTTCCTCTGTTGTGAAATTTCTCCTGTTGAGAAAATAGCTAATGATTTTCTACATGGCATTTCTCTGTTGTTTCCATCTCTCAACTTTAAAAAGAGCAGACGTATTTCGGCTTCCAGAAGTACTGCTTTTTGGGAGATTCATAGTTTTTGGCAAAGCTCTTCACACCAGCAGGAAGTCAGGAGAAAAAGAATAACATGAGGGGTAACTCTCGTGGAATGAGATGGAGAAATTTAAAGAGAAGTAAAGAAAAGAAGAGGAGACAAATGCAAAAACAGGAATAAGTGAATGAGGAAAGACTTGGAAAAGAGAGCAAGACACAATGATGAAACCTGGTAGGGTAAGAGTAGTCTTGGAAAGAAAAGGTGAAAACTTAAATAAAGGACAGGAATGTGGAGAAAAAAAAATACGAACCATTAAAAAAAGAGGACATAAGAACAGATAAACAGAATGGAAAAAGGTCTTTGAGGAGCTAGGGTCTATACATTAGGAGATGGAGGAAGAAACTAGAAAGGCGAGTCTGTGCAGATTGAATGAGTGTTCTCAGAAGCAGGGATGTCATGACTACCGTTAGCAAATACATAGCCCTCTAATGCAAAGAAGGTACTGCAAGGATCCTGAAACTCATCTGAAATAAAGCTTCAGGCCAGATGATGGATAGAAGCTAATGCAGGTAAAATTTATGTGTGATCTTTTGACTGTGAATGATGATAATACACACAGAGTTGACCCTCTCCATATTACCTGATACTGCAGCCACAGAAATCAGTTGGTCCTGCCTCATAGTACAATGGCATCACTGAGATGATTTTCTTCTTTCTCTTCCAGTGATTTTTGAGCAATTATCCTTCTATTTCCAAAAGCCTTAATTTGCTGATTACCATCAATTTCCCGTAGCACCTTCCACAACAACCCAACGTAAACAAAAGCATCAGCAATTGAAAATTACGGAAGAGAAACAAAACTGTAATCATATCAAATATTTATATCATGCTGACTACAGAGAGGAAAAAGCACGATTTATCTTTTGCAGTGCGCATCTGAGAGTTTTGATAATATGGTAAAAATACAATTTTTACATAATTTTATCTACTAATTGATTATGTTATAGAGCAATACTATGCTACATGGGGAAAGAAATGTGTTTAAAAAAGACAAAAGCCAAAGCCAACAAAGTTTTTGAGATCAGTAACCTACACAAAAAACATTATGGTAATTTCTTCATCACATTTCTTATATTTTGCAAAGGTAGAAGGCTTAAACATACTTTTGAACCTTCTTCTCTCATAAATTAAACTAATACACTGAAAGACTATTACATTTTATATTCACTTAAAGATAGCAACAACCAAATGCCCATATTGTTTACACAGCTCAAGATAAAGAGAAAGAGAAATAGGTATTTTTATTAAAGGGGTCAGTTTAGAACATTGTTTTTAAAAAAGACACTGAGTTATAGAAAGGAGGAAGAAAGCAAGGAAGAAAGAATGAATCAGTTGAAAATAAATCCTGTAGAACTGCAATAAAGAGCAAAAGTTTGGAGTTCTAGAAATTTTATAGGATGCTATGAAGTCACTGAAGAACCTATTGCAGGTCCATGAAGTCATTTGACAGAGATCTGTTACACCAAAATCCTCTTATTCTCTGGCATGTTTCAGATATCTATAGACATTTTTATCCATTAAATACATTAGGGCTTTTACAGTTCTTTCCAAAATGTGAGTGGAGAGATATGGAAATTGAGCAGCAAAAGAGTAACTGTCCCTATCCAGGAATGTGCTCTTAACAGAAATGAAATGAAGAAATGAGCTGCCATTTTCATCCTAAAAAGAAGTAGGAAGTATAGGTACACGTTACGCATGAGAGTCCTGTCTCAAGTTTGGAAAAAGCTTTCAGCTAACCATATCATAACACTGAGAATACCTGATCTTAATTGTCTAGAAAGTTTCTCTTTTCTCTCCCCCTTACTTCTCCCTTCCTACTAATCATGAATCTACTCTTATCATGACTTCCACGTACCTCTGAGGATGAATTTAAAAGCATGGCACAATTACCAAGCATATCCATCCCAACAAAACATGTATTTCAGATTTAGGATTCTGCCTGGGAGAGAAATAGGTATTCATCAATGGCTGTGAATTTGAGTTAACAGTAGCTAACTATATAAGCTGACAAAGAAGTGCCCAGAAATATCTTGTGGATCACAATGATGAATTTCTCTGTTTTTTTTAAAGACTTTCAATACATTGAAATTATTTGCTTCCCTATATGTCCAAGAAAAGGCTGCTCACTACTCCCCCAGGCAAGAAAAGGCTCAGATGAAAAAATACGTCTAGTACTAATTTAAAAATTCTGGACAAGTAAATGGGCCTTTTTTTTTTCAAGTAATACTTCCATGCAAGGAAATCTGTTGGCACAGTTTGTCCTTTACAAGTGCTGTATTTTTCCCTATGTACAATTATCCTCTTACATGCATACTTCAAAAGGTTATGGCAAGCATAAAGCCTGCAGGTTTGCATGAGGTGCCAGGCTTTTAGTATTCTGAAACTACAACAAACAGTCAAGGGCACTTTTAAGATCTTGTGAGCTCCTTAGAGTCAACTTATATCTTCAATATGCACAAAGGGTGACTTATTTCTCCTACTGACAGAGAATATCTGCTCTTCAGATTTTTTTCATTCCACCAGCCAAAGGCACATGAAATTCCAGTGCCTTCATTGAAGCTAAAATCCACGAGTTCAAATGAGAAATCAACTGCTATTTTAACAGTCATGTTGAGGGCAGTTAGGCTTTAGAAAAATTACCAAGAAATGTAGTTCTCCCTCCCTCTGTAAAATAGTTCAATCGGAAATGAGCAATCTACAGTCAGACTATTGAAATTCTATGTTCTCTCCAGGTACTCATTACTCTCCAGAAACTCTAAACCGCCCTTTGCTCCTAAAAAATGTGAAATTTCTGTGATGGATCTACAAGCAGTAACATGACATCTACGTTATCTGAGGGTAGCTCTTGCATCAGAATAATGAAGAACAGCATGAACTTCAGTTTGTTTTCTTACTCTTGTATTTATGGTTTTCCTTTTAAAATGTAGTTGTTATTAACCTGTCTTATTAGGTCCTCATAAAGCCAAGTTACAAATTCCAGCCTCTTTGAAAACATTTTAGAAACTTTTCGACACTTGGAAACTTTTTAGTTCTACAGAATATGAGAGCTGAACTTTGTTCCTTTCTTTGAAATATCCAGAGTGTATTTCTAATATCACATAATGTTAAAAGCAGAATCCAAACCATTTCAATGTATCTGCTTAAACACTCTAAAGCATGCCAAATTCCCAGTAAAAATCTCAGTTCCCAAGGCTCAGCCTAAATCAACACATTCATTTTCCTTTGCTTTGGCACTCAGAAGTGGGAAGCAAATAACAGGCCTTGATCTATTAATTTTTAAGAAATGTTGTGCCAGAGGTAATATTTTGAAAGCATGAAGTGTTCAAAGGTTTGCTACACTGAGATGTGGCAAACATCATAAAGGTGCTTGCTAAAAGTGGGCTGTGATATGTATCTTTAATTCCTACCTTAGTGGCTGGATTTTCTGCACAGGAGACTCAGAGAAATTCCCCAAACTAATTATGCAGACATCCAACATTATTAATCTTTGTCCTGCGAGGCATGGAAGAGAACAGCCTGATCTTAGAGATGCACAGCAACTGCAAAACAGAGAACAGATCTGCTTCTAACCTACCTCTGTTCAGCAGTGTCTGAAAGGCATTTGCATCTGATTGCTAACAGTGACTCACCATATTCTACAGAAGTAGTTATCTAAGATAAATACTCTGAAGGGGTATGATGTCCAAAATGTGCTGAGATACATTCTATTGGAGTTGAGGGCTGGTCCACATTACAAGAACACTTTCGTAACTGAACAAACTGGTGCGCATGCTGACAGCCTTAGGAAGGCCAAAGGGCAGAAAAATCCCAGATAGAATTGTCTTATGCTGATTCCTATAGGTCATGATAGAAGTGGCGGGGGAAAACTTGCTTTGATTCTTCCAGACCTGCTCACAGGCAAATATATTAATTCATTATCCACAGATGATGCATTTTATTTAATAAAGAAGGAAAAAAATGGAAATGGAGAACCCAAACCATGATGCTTCAGCTGCAAGAATTAAGACTTTTTTTCTGACTGTGGCTAAATGGCAAAATTTAGCTACAGAAAGCTATTTTAACTGCACAGAAAACAAGAGTGTGAAAAATGGCAAGGGAAAAGGAGTGTGTAGTGGAAAGGGACAGTAGCATTCACTGCCTGGTTACAGTCTGGTTTTAATTTGTGTAAAACTCCATTTAGTAAGTTTGCCTTATTAAGATGTCCATTAAAAGTCCAGAATGTTAATCTAATGGAAAGAATTTGATTACGTTTTGTTAGATTTTCCCATTAACAATATTGACTTTTAGCAGCTGTCCTAATCAGACATTAATGTGAATATAAAACAAATTAACAACAGACTCACCAATTTAAGCCTGGGGAGGCTTAAGAACCTGACAACTAAAAGTAAAACCAGTTCACAGAAGTCTCTTCCCAGGTTGTGTTGGAGAAATACACTTTGTGAAGTCACTGGAGATGACATATTGGAAAATAATATGAATTGCATTCCCATGTTCATATCTCTGAACTTGAATATTCAAATACCTCTGTCTTTAGCAGTGGACTAGCTACTATACCATAATTCCAGCTCAAGAGGACAGATACAGACCTGTGATATGAACTCATTCTCTAAATTTTTTAAATTTAAATGTGGTGAAAGTTGAAAATCTCAGCTGATTTGTTAATTGTTCACTGTCAGTATCAGACACTTTTCCCATTTCAGCTTATACCATAGTGTGAGGTGGGGCTTCTGCTTAGGTTTTTCCTACTCAAGAAGATCCTTTTATCCACTACAAACAAAGTACACTAAAGTTGATGTCTCTTATCTCAGACAATCTTCCAAAATGCAGGCAAGACTTTCAGAAGCATTACAGAAATGACAGCAGTGACAATTCTAAGATACCGTAACCTATTTTGGTATTTCCGAAAATCCAACAGATTTTGTTCTGCATCTCCTGTGGCTTAAGACATCCCTAGAAATGTGATTCTCTTAACTTAAGAGCATTAACTCCACTGTCTTTCAGTAAAATATTGCTACCAAAATTCTACTATATCACAAGGAAGAAGAGCACAAGAAAAAGTTCTAGGCCCACAAATACGATTCTATTCTCTTAAACTTGTCAACATCGAATACTGCAACATGCTTATTTATCATCTTAGGAAAAAGTCTAAGAGGCACAGGTAAGGGCAGACCAAGGGAGAAAAGTATATCCAAATGAGACATGTTTCATTTGGGAACTAAGAAATATACAGAACTCTCCACCATAAAGCACAACCCTCTTGGGAATGAACATTATTAACTACATTTCATAGCTGCTAGCTTTACACATATAACCAGATTAACAGCAGGTCTCCTGTGCATCTGTTTATGTATGCTTGTAGAGATTTTTATGTTTTCTGCTGCATGTGAAATAGGTTGGAGAGTTGCTTTATTATTGTAATTCTACACACACAAATGCTGATGAAACACATGACAATGAAAAGCAATCAAGAAAAGAAAAAAAACCCTGAAAAACACAAGGAAAGGATTTATTTACTCACAAAGCTGTTGTTATAAATGAGCAAAACACATGAACAAAAACTTACTTTCCACACAGTTGTAAAATGAACATCATTGTTAAAAACATTGCTGTACTTATTGGCATGTGGCTTCCTCACCAAAGTGTTGCCCAACAGCCAAGCCACTAGTTGCTGTGAGGAGGGCAAGGAGAAGGCAAACAGTGCCCACCAAAGCTGTGTCTCACTGGATGGGAAAGCTAAGAGATTTCAGCAGAGCATCTGCCCTGATCATCCCATTAACCAGAGATGCTTGGTAGAGGCTCCAAGAGACTGACACTCATGGGATTTGCAAAAGATGTTCTCAACATACATACTGCCAAAGACCTGTTTGTATTTAGAAATCATCAGACTATGTTTCACAAATGCTCTACAAACAGATAAAGTTCCTGTTTGCAGAGTGTTCTGCTAGAACACTCAGCTGTAAAAGGGAGTGTATTTTCATTCAGCGCTATTGCCAATGATGTAGAACTTTCTGTGGAAATATTCTTGGAAATTTGTACAACAATCTGAGAACTATTTTAGATTACGTACAGCAACCTACTGGCAGCTTATCTGCTCAGCTTTCTAGTTGGTCTCTTTCTTGTTCTCCGTATCTTGCCCAAAGCTGTACTGAAAATAAATGTAATTTTTGCTACTGCTGCTGCACCTGCAGTTTCTTCCAAGAGAATCTTGTCTTCAGCAACTGATCAACAAATCCAGTTTAGTACTTATCTATTAAGAAATTCATTCAGCACAAGCTACACACAGATTTTGGAGCATAGTAAGAGCAAAGTGACACTTCAGCAATTGTATAACATGCTTAGTGCTTTTATTCACATATTAGCATATAGGTGTTTGAAGATCAGATATGCTCATGCATAAATTTGAAGATGTGGGACATCATATTCTATCTTAATGCGTAAGTGGTGCCTAACAGCTTTCACTGTAATTGATGTTGTTCTTTAAGTTACAAAGTGCCTAAAGAACTGCAACTGAATGTGGCCTGCAACAATTCTGGTAGGGATCTAACATCATAATCTTTTTGAATGTAACCATGCATTCACAGTTGCTTGTTTTCGAAGAACTTTCTCCCCAGTCTCACATTTCAAGTTTTGGGAATTATTTACTTCTTACAGCAATGTCTAATTCTTCCTGGTTAGATTGTTAAACTCTCCAGTATATTCTGTCTTTGAGCATGATCGAGTCATTCTTCAGTCTTTTCATCAATTCATTTCAACAATTTAACTCTTTTGTTTGGCATCATAAGGTATTTCCTATAGCCTCAGGACCATTTTTGTAGTTCTTTTCTGCTCCTTCAATTTTTCAACAATTTGTAACAGTCTGGACTCTTGAACACCACAAAATATTCCAGGGTCCGAGCCAACAATGCCATATGAAGTCAACCTTTTCCAAATTTTTAATTCACATTTTGCTTTTATTTTCCACGCTGTATTAGCCAAAGTATCATTCAGCAGAAAATGATTCCCTCCTGACCACCACTTTTTGATACCTGGCTTATCAGATAGAGTGCCTGGTTGTTTTTTCCTCTGAACCACCAGTCTGATATGGTTTTCAAAAATCAAGGAAAAAATCCTGTTCACTATTTCATGTTCATGGTGTTGAGGGTGACAGGCCATGAAAGGAAGACATCTGACTGGTCAGGAAACAATTTGTATTTCTAAAATTATTTTTTATAAAAATTGTGAGGGAAGGAGAGGGGAAGACTTAGTGGGTGACCATCCATGGACCCTACTAAATCTTGAGCACTGCAGTAAAACAAGACACTGGACTGATGTTTTGTTTTTCTAACTCCTGATTTGTTAAATATTTGCTCTTGAGAAGATTTTCCACAGCTGTGTTTTTGCACTTGATCTTTTTGCCTGATATAGCCCCATCAAACCACATCCCAGCACACATGCTGCTCAGCTGCTATATGTGCCCTTCAGTGTTCTTTAATTGAAGCACAGTTTGCACTCTTTACAGGGATTCCACAAGGACAAAATTTGTGCAGGCAAAATGCCATAGCAATCTTTACTGGAAAGCCAGATGTTTCATTTCATCAGTTGGCAGGCTGGCAAGGTTCTACCAAGGGGGAAAAGGGGAGATCTGTGCATTTTTCTTAAATCATACCCAGAGCTAATTTGCCACTAAGTTAGCAGCCTCTGAATTTGGAGTGAATTGTTTTTTCACCTAGCAGAACCCATTTGAAATGAATTTGAAAGCAAAACAAGCAAAGGCTATCAAAATCATTCCAACACTGAATTTAAAAAGAAAGAATTCCAGGGAAGCTTTAAACACCTTATAAATTGCTTCTCAGTTATGACATTCTTAAAAAACACATAGAGCAAAATGCTGTCATCTGAACAAAAAAAAAGTGCTATGGTTGTGCTTTATGGTTGTGCTCATTAATTATGTTTGTTTTTCCTATGACTAATTTATTAAGGACAATTGAGAAAGCTAAAGCATTTGAACTGCTTTTCCATTTGTTTAGCTATTAAAATTCCTCTGCGAAATATATGTTTATTTAAAGTATCTCCAGCTACCCATTTACAATGCATTTGTTAAATTAGTTAGGAGACTTTAATTGGGCATCGGGGATTTGTTGTGCTATTCCCAAATCTGTTTACTAAAAATACATGAAAACAGTGAGCAATTTATTTATAACCTTGTTATATTAGGCCATTACCAACATCAGAGTTTTTTCTTAACATGTTTTTAATTTGCATTGACAAAATTCAAGCCATGTTTATTTTTTTCTATTTTTAATAGAGCAGTCTGTAAACTGCTTCTAGTTAAATACAGTAGAACCACCTGTTATATTTGGAACAGTGTTAATAGAAGAGGATTCCAGAAAATATGCAACAATATTGAAACATCAACAGAGAATACCATCTTTCTCTCTTCTGTATCCCATTAAGATCAGTAATTTGAGCAAGTTAACTCTATCTGAGACTATCGATGCACTATACTATATTGGCATCATTATCAAATAATCACTTACTTATTTTGATCAGATTCTATACATCTCATAGCAATTAAAATACAACACACTGATAAAATTCCTATTATTGTGTTTTGTTTACTGACTGGCCTGCATTCACAATGTCCTGAGCCATTCTGCCAAACCCTGACATTCCCATATCAGACGTGTAAGTATGAACCTTTTCCAAGAGGTAAGAGAAAAGAGTTTTTGTAGAACCTTTAACTTAAAAAGGCTAGTCTCACCAGAACAACTGGGAACTTTTAGGGAAAAAAATGGTATTTTTAGGAAAATCTTGGCTAGAGTTCTAAATATCAAGATTTGTCCAGAGCACAGAAGTTTAGATCTGTGTTTTGCCTCAGCTGTTAGAAAGACGGGCATTGTTTCCAGATTTTGAGCTGAACTTTCCCCATACCATTCTATCAAACGTCATTATTTTGTCTACAACCCACATCCTATTCTGAACAGAAAACTGGTCTTAAATACAGGTCAATACCATGTGTTTTCATTAGAAAAGGAAGAAAATGTTTACGGATCATCCATGCTTTTCTCTCAAATATCTCAGTCTGCCAACAGCCACCTATGGTGGAGTGGCATAAACTTGTTTTAAACAGATGTAAATATCCAAACAGTCAGGATTTAACCATCCAATTTATATAAAATGCCTTGAGCAGCACGAAATTCATAACCCAACTGATTCTTTTAAACTCAGTTAAACAATTTATTTCAATGATTTCTCAATGACCTGCCACCTAAATGGCAGTCCAAATTCTGAAAAACCTGGGAATTCTAAGGTAAGCGCTCAGACCTTGAAGAATGGATTATGGTGGGTTTCCAGAATTTCAGTTCCCTATCTTGTCTGCAAGGCTTCCTGTTTGGCCACTATGGGTTTCCAGATAATTCCTTCCTTTTTAAGATACCCCTGCTTTCATTGAACAATCATAAAAATCAAACTATCTGCAAAAAACCCAAAATATTTTAATGTTTGTTTCTTACCAAAGATCACTCTCTCGGTCAGTTTCTTATGAACCCCCAAATGAGTAAATGATGTACCATGTATTCAACTAGAGAAAAGTTCATGGATTAAGTCCTTGCTTTATTGAAGTCAGTGAGGGATTTGAAACTCAGTTCTACTGAAGTGAATTACACATTTAATGTAGCTGAATATGCTGGATTTTAAATAAGTCATCTGCTGAATAGTCATTAATAGGAATGATCTTCATGTCCCCAAAAACTCTAACAATAAAATAAGCAATAATCTTGACCAACTCAGAAGATTACTAGGGCAAATTTGTCCACCTTAATATGAACCTTAAGTTCAAAGCAGAGACTCCAAGAAAAAGGAACCAGATTCAAAGCTTCAGCCCTTCCTCAGCCTATCCTATGTCAGGGTCAAAAGATAGCAATGGAGCTTTAAATGCCCCCAACAGATGAGGATGTCTCCACATCTCTTCAGACAGGACATTCATGCTCAAGGTCAGGCTCTTTCTAAACTGGAGTCTTACTGTTAGAATAACATTGTACGGGCAGATCTCTGTGTTCATCCAGAGCCTAGTGAAAGTCACTGGACTGCTCTGCTGAGGAAAATAGTTCATTCCCAGGAAACAGCATGTAATTAAGTGTTTCAGCTTTCCAGAACTAATTTTTTCTGTCTTGTTAAATCCAGTCGCTTTAACATAATTTTCACTCCTGCTGACACTGATCTGCTGTGTTGTGATGAGTGAATAAGTCAACAGCGGTAAATGTTACCAAGTAATTTATTTAAGCTGTTATATAAAAGTCAGACTGCTTTCATGTAAAGGAAATCAACAACATACTTTCTAAGCCAAATATTTTTACTGAACATAATGTTGTATGAAGCTTGGGTTGTTTTCCACAGCCCGAAGAACAGCATTCTGTTATCATACAAAAAACTGCTGTGTCATTTCTAAAAGTACTGCATAGCCCTGCTATAGAAGAAAGTCCTGAACTGCCACAAATTACCATAAATACATCCATTTCAATGGAGCTATTCCAATTTATGCTGGCTGAGTTCCTGATCAAACGTGTATTGTTTAGCAAGAAAGAAAAGACTAAGAAACACAGAATGCTTGGGCAAGGGACATAAAAGAAAGAGAGCAAAAACATGCTAGGATAGGCACATACACACACTCCTATGTTTCTATAAAATATAAGTTATTTTTTTTTCTCATTTCTTGCAGATTATTTTAATATGGAGAAATGATTATACATCACAAAATTTCTCCAGAATATATCATATCTAGCTTCAGTTTTAACTTCTCTTTCTAGTTATACCTAACATTGTAAGCTTCTACACTGGCCAGCTTTAGCATTGCTCTAATCAAAGGGCCATCCTTGCTTGTTTGTAGAATGCTGTATCTTTCCCCTTAGTCTAAGAGCCTACAATTAATGACAGTTTGCTTACAGACCCCAATACCTGATGAAAGACCACAATTTCTTTCTGCTCAATTAAGACCTGGTTTGATTTTCAAAACATTTTCAAAAAGGTTTTGCCTAGGTTAAAAACTTTATTTTTTAAGAGTGCTCCAAGCACATCAAAATAAAAGTGAAAAAAGCTTAATGAACGCTTTTGGGGTTTATGGCTGCAATCAAAAGCTTGGAAAGAACAAGAGGCAATAAACCAATTGTTAGTACTGTACATCCTGGCATATAGTACATGCACAAGCAGCACAGGGGAGAGTACTTGCCTAACTCTGCAGGAAGCTTAAAGCTAACTCTCACATACACTCAAGAACCAGAAATGACAATTAACACACTGATATGATTGCTCTTAAGAGATTGTAGACATTCAAAAATGTATCCATAACAGCGGCACGAAAATCTGGAGACAGATTTAATTGGTAAAAATGGTGATTAAATCACAGAGGTGATTTTTATGTTGTTTATTTATACATTGTTTCACATAGCTTAAAGCAAATGGAGCAGCAAAATCCACGCAAAATAAAGAGTAGAAAGAAATTTTGAAAAAGAAAAATAAAAATGACAAACATTTCACATAGCTTATCAGGAAGCATCAAGAACAGCCTTCTTGGTGAATGGAGAGTTTAGCAGCTAGCAGCTAATATTCTCACAGGGCCATCTTGACAAATTTAGCACTCCAAATCCTGAGAGCCCAGATTCATACCCATCTGGCAATTCTGAGAGACAAACACTCATACATCAGATGTGCTGCAGAGCTAACATGCCCACACAGAGAGCAACAGTCATCCTGTTTTGATCTCAAACCGTCTCCAAACATAGCATATTTCTTAATTTTGTTGTCCAGTACATTGTACTGAGCCACAATAGGGGAGACACAGATCCAGCCATTTGGAACTGCTGGAAAGAGCTGAACAAAAAGCCCATAGGCAATCTGGTGAAGAAAGCACATGCCAGTATTATCTGAAGATATCTACTAAGGACAAGAAAAACCTGTGTCCTTCCATGACAGAAATGAACAGAACTGAGTCTTTACAGCAGAGAACAAGTAGAGATGCCATGAAATTGTAAGGTGGCTAACACTGAAATTCACAGAATGCATCTATGGTTACATTTGACTTCCAGTTAGTTTCTTACACAAGAAATATATTAGGAAAATGTCTCTCTTAAAATGTAACCAATGTTGATCACACTCTCATTCCCCAGTATGTAATTTAATTTCTGAACTGAGCAATGTCATCAATACACCATGCAGTGTAGAAAGCATTCCTTCCATAAACATAACTAAATGAAATGGTAGTAGATCAAAAAACAGATGGGGGCTGATCTGCTCATTTTCCTCCTGTAGTAAGAAAGCAGAAGGGCAGCAGAATAGTAGCCATTAGAGCAGGGGACTTCTCCCCGACTGAAACACACATTCTCATGATTGTAGCAAAAGTCGGTGGTGTACCAAATGCCCTCCCTCATTTACTTATCGATGAAATGGGAATAATACCTTCCAAGTACCTTTTGAGGCTTACTGATCAGAAAGTGCTCTAGAGTCCTTGAGTAAAAGGCATTTTTCTTTCACACCTGCAAAGTGTCTAAAATGAATGGCCTATTTTCAATTAAGAATTACCCCTCAGGGCTTTCTCATTTTGTTCACAGGGGAACTATGCCATGTAAGGGCCATTTTTATCACAACAAGAAAGCCCTGCAGTGAAAAATAATGTATCATTTGCCATGGAATTAACTTCTTTTGACCTGAAAAGCATGCTTTTGAAAATCATGAATGTGGAATTACAACTCAGGCTCGCCTCAAACTTCCTGGGCCTGGAAGTTTTCCTGATCAAGAAAACAGAATTATAAACAAGCAAACTGTACGAAGAGACACAAAGAAGAACAGTTGAATGAAATCAATTACCTTCTGCAGAGGTTGGCCTTGACTTTCAGTTCAATGCTGGAAAGTATTCAGTTGGTCATGAGCAGTAATAACCACTCATGAAGGCTAGCATTCTTTCCTCAGTAATGGCACATAGGTATGTTTACTTCTGTGATGAGTCAGTTCTTCAGTCTCAGTGTACTACAGTCCTGTCCTCTACAACCGTTTAGGTCTGGTGGATCTGCAATTACAGGGATAAGAAAGGATACCAAAAGGAAAAAAGACAGCAGAAAAAGAACGAGGCACACAGGAAATATACAAGATAGCTGCTAATATACAGAAATCAAACTTAACAAATATGTTTTATACATTTTCAAGAAGAGATGAGAAAGACAGAAAAGCCAGGAATTATTACCCAGAGAGGATAAGAAAGAACTGAACCTTCCATGGAAAGAAAAAGAAGTCAGGTTTGTTTATTTTATCATTGTAATAAAAGAACCTTCACAGCTCAATTGGGTTGCAAATGTAGTTCAGGTTTCCCAGCATTATAGGCACATTAATAATAATAACAGTAACAACAACAACAACAAGAATGCTAAAGCCTGGGTGTTATTTCTGACAACTTTTAAAATATAAATTGTATTATTTTCAGAGCCATTCTTTTCCAGTAGTTAATGGCATCATGGAATTGGCTTTGTATAATACTGATGTATTATGAAGTGGAAATGTTTATATATTCATGCAGGTTTTAAAATACACACACACCTACATTCAGATGAATAGCTCATTCAAGCATAGGAATCTGAAGTTAAATACCTTAATTCACATTCAGCTAAGTATTAGAGTAGCTAGATTTTCAGAGGAACTCTGGATATAAGCTCCTTCTTATTTCAACATTAATTAATTAGCAATAGTATATTTTGGTTTCTTGCTTTACATACAAGACTTCATTTCATTATATTCCCCCCTTAAAAGGAAGCACATACACACACACACATTATATATGCATGTCTGCCTGTCTATCTGTCTATCTATCTATCTCTACTCACACACACACACACTTTCAAATACCAAGGTCTAATGAGCCCTCTGAGGTATACAAATGATTAAAAATATAGAACATCAAATTCTCAGCTTAACAACACCTCCGAGGGGAACAGCAGGAACAAGAAAATAAAACTAGACCAAATACTCAGCCTAACAACTCCCCAGTGGGGTATGGCAGTCTAGGAAAGTATAATAATGAGATCAAATATATATTACAATATGAAAAGTGAAAATTCAATATGCAAGTATGAATAATACAAAATTACATTAGTAAAATGACATCTTCTATTAGCAGAATATCATACACTATATGAAACCACCTACTTTATGCAACACAGCCATGCTGTATCACATTTCCCAAATTCAACTATACTAAAGTACATCTTATGATAAAGTAGCTATTTTCATGTGTACCAGAATACTTCGGACACAGTATAGAGCCATATTAGCAAAATGTCTAGCTTCCATCTTCAGTTCCTTTTCTTTAAAATTCCTTTCAGAGTGTGGTTACAGAGTTATTCCACATAATGTCTCAGTGTGTCCCACACTTCTGTTGAGCAGTACCTCATTTGAGTAGCAGTAGTGAAAGAATAAGTAGCACAAGGAATTTCTTAGGGTTAGAACATCATCTTATTGAAGCTGACACAAGCAGTTTAATGGAAAATGAAATATGCATAGGCTGTAACCAGTGACATACACACTGAGACATACATAACTCATATGTGGCCTCCTTGTGTATAGTAGCTGTTTGGAGAAAATAAAATAAAGGTATTGTTCAGATCTATCTCCAGCCTGGCTATGGATACCAGGGCATTCACCGGTAGCAAAATTTTCTGTGGTGCACTTTCATGAAGGACCTTTGCCAATCATTTCATTAGACCAAATGTATAAAGAAAACATAATGTTCGCCCTATGAAGCATGATAATACCACTAGACATTTATACTGGAAAGAGGGCAACATATTCTTCTCTCTGACCATTATGGAACACGATCTTCCTCACTCCCTTTCACACTAACAAAGGCGCCATCACTGAGCTCCTCACTAATGCCCAGCACTCACGGGCTCTTTCTCTGTTTCTTTGCCTCTGGAGGAACATGGCAGAATCTTCTAAAAAAGGTATTAATGAAACAAAAAGTCGTCACGTAAATAAGGATGCACTAAGTTCATCCTTATTCTACGTGGAGTTACACTCTCCAGAGAAATGGAGTTGAGTGTCCTCTTTTAATTTGATATGCACTCCTTCAAAGTCCTCTAAAAAACATGAGGGAAAGCAAAAAAAGAGGAACTCCATTGTTTTCAGATAAATGCTATTCCTTACTTATGTACTTTTTGTTACCAAGATGAAATTGAAAGAACATTGCAATAGCTTTACCTTAAAACAACAATAACACTATACAAAATGGGTTGTCCCTTGCCTTTATGGATGCAAGAAAGTCAAGTCCTTCCTTCTGCTTCTGTGTAGAGAAGTTCTGTGCAGCACTGTCCTGGAAGTCTTTGGCTATGCTATTTCCTCCTCGTTTGCATTTCTGTACTGGATTCAGCACAGTGGGGAATGCTCTTGAGCAATTTATTTTCTCCAATCATTCCGTTCTGTTCCTCTCACCCCTGGGGACTGAAAGGAAGTCTTTGACAGGTAGACAGCTCCCTGTGTAGAAAAAAAATCCTAATGTCAAAGGGAAATCAGCAGTTAGCCAACTACCATAAATACAATGAAGGAAGAGAAACAGCTAAAGAAAGACATTTGAGATTTACCTGCTTTCAGAGACAGTATATGAGGCAACTGGCTGCGTACCAATCTACCTGAGGGTACAATGGGTACTGGGAAGTTGCCATATTGTTACCTATATCTTACCCTGAAACCTCACAGCTCAGAGGTGGATTTCCTGCTGAGACGTCAAAGCTATACACAGAGCTTTAATTACCATTGGCTGTAGTAATTTATTCTAGTAAAATAAAAATGTCATTGAGGAAGGCTGCTATTGCTGATATAATGTTTTTTTGGAAGGCTGATATATGCTAGCACCAGTTTTAATTAGGTTGTTTGGTTGTTCCTCGAAGAAAGACTCCTAAAAATTATATATCATTAGGAAGGTACCAAGCAGCGTAAACAAGCATTTTTTTGATCATAAAAAAATTCACCCTTGTAAAGAAGGAAGCAGAAGCCCAAGACATTTCAGTTTCAAACTTTTATCTTGGCCAAATGATCAATTTCGAACAGCAACACAGAAGGCATCAGTAACACCCAACTCTTTGTAGATATTCTGTAATATTGTGCTTCAGCACTAAATTCCACATGCATGTGAAAAATCAAAAAGATACAACTGGACATAAAATTGTGGATTCTCACTCTTTCATGTCCTACTCAGGATCCTTCTACAAGAAAGGCTTTTGAAAAAAAAATGGGAGGGAGAGAAACCATTATATTAGGGTATCTACTTCAGTACAGGGATACACAGCAAATAGGTTCTTTTTCTACCTAATAGCTGCTTTTCTATGTAAGAATTTACTGTAAGGAACAGAACAGTAAAACTAGAGGCCTTGAACTTGCAGGCATTCAAGGAACTCAAATAAATTCCAGCAATTTCAAGTTTTGCATTTGAGAAACAACACTGGCCTCATTATTTTCTGCTTCAGCACTTCTGAGCAGGAAGAATTTAGGTCAGTGTTGAGTCTGAGTTACTGCTGATAACTGTCAACAAATAAAACTCTGCCCCACATTTCATTTTTTATGAAAAATAAATGAGCATGGGGTAAGGAAATTGACTATCTTTCTGAGACAAGAATCTGTAAGCCAGTGCATTTCCATTTTGAAATTACTTTTGAAGGAACTGTAATGGACTTTCCACATGAAGCCTGAGACACAGAAGACAGCATCAGAGGCCTGGCCATATTTGTCTTTAGTGGTCCCAGTTCAACACAGAACTTCATCTTCAAGCAATAGGTGTGCTCAGGAGATCTGGTATAAGAAATAACTAAATGGTAATAAGAACTTTACTTCAACTCTGCTAAATATGACAGTGATCCTAGAAGCACAGGAGAAAGGATTTATTTTCCTGTGATGGTGAAAAGAAAGGGATAGTTGAAGAGTTTAACAGTTTGTCTATATCCTGTTTTGTTTTGTTTTTTACCATTTGTATCTTTTCTCCCATAATTCCAGTCCCTTTCAAGGGTGGCTGGTTTTGTAGTAGTTTAATAATAAAAACTCTATAATAACCTCTTGAATTTAAATTATATTCTTGTAATTGTTCAGGCTCAGAACAGCCCCAGAGTAGAGGTCTCTCTTCTCACATTATTGATTCAGACCTTGGGCCCAGAGAGGAGCATGTTTTCCTCCAGGTGACATTGCTATCTGTGACTAGACAAGCATGTTCAAAAGCACTAATTCAGTCCATTCCTATTCCCAACAGCACCTGCCAGCTTTAAGATTGTGTATAGGTCCCAGCAAAGTCATTGGGATTTAGGCACTTGTGTAAGTGCTGCATGTCAGTGAGTATGAGTGAACATAAAAACTAAGGACCTTCTAGCCCGTTCTTTTACAGACTCTCACTACATTTTCTCTCTTGTATGTAAAATTTAAAATGGTGATTTTTTTTCCCTGAGCTTATCTAATTGCCCTTTCTGTATAGCTAAGGAGAAAACCATGATATTGTGAATAAAAGCTATTCCTTTTCAATCACTTCTTCCTGCAGTGTGTTCAGAACAGGTGTTCGCAGTATTCAGCTACATTAGTTAAATTTTAATCAGCCATTTTCTTTGTGCCAGGGCAATGCCTCTTGTAGCACCAGAATGAGCAACTTAGGACAGAATGACACTACCTTTAGAGAGCATGCTACTCATTTTTCTTTACATGAGAAAATGAACCACTCTGACTCTAGAAGAGCAAAGTCGCACTGAAATGTTCATAACTGCAGCATTTACTTCAAACTGCACAAAGCAAATAAAAGCTTTGATGTCATATTCTGTGTTTCTGCTATTAGAAGCAATGCATTGCCAGACAAAGTGAACATTTAGGAGAATCTCTGCAGTTTACTCAAGGTGAAATCTTGGTCCCATCAAATCAGCAGTTTGATCTGACTTTACTGGAGTCAGGATTTCACCTGAGTCTAACTTTCCTTCTTATTTTTAAATCTTCATATTTACATTCTTTTAAAATCCATGTCAGAAGAGACTTCCGTGGTCACAGAGTCCTGACCTCACATCTACAAAGATTAATAATAAATAAATAAATAAATAAAACTCATCTCCTTTCCTAAGCCTATCAAGTCCTATCATAAAAACTGCCTCTCTCTCTTTCCTCCAGTTTCTCCTGAAAGTATGTATTAGCGCTCACTTTCCGTTAGCTTTCAGAACACAATCACAATTCTTGACTAGCTTAAGTGTGTATCAGTTCTTGTGCTAAGATTCCCCTCAAGTTAATAGCTCCTCCCTCTAATTCACAGACCTCATTCATATCTTCTTGCAGCTGTTATGTATAAGCTAAGTTTTCCAGGGATTATTTATACAGATGCTTCATGTGCAGACACAAGCTGGCTCAACCAAGAAAATCCTGAGGTCTGAGGTGCTTAAATACAGCCAAAGTCTATGCACTTGGATTCAGCACTGCACTAACATGTCTGCCTAGTACACAGCCAACATCAGGCAAATCTGCCAGAAAGAGTCCTACCACTTTCCGCTGACCATCTTACTAGTCTGTTGCACTTCTTTCAAGTAGCTTTTTTGAACAAGGGTGTGCAGAACTCTACCCAACAGATACCAAGTTAGTGTGCTACAATACATATGTACGATAAACCCCACCCACATTTTATCCCATTTTCTAGTCTTCTCCCTGTTTGAGAAATAATCTCCTTCAAAATGTATCTGAAACATCCATTCTGCTAAGTTTATATCAAAAGACTTGTCACTGGCTAAATCAATTTCTTATTAAGTTGTGATATAGTCAGTTTCCCTGTTTGAAACATTGACCAGTGTTACAACCCCTGCTAAGACTGAGGCAAAGCTTTCATTCAGCCTGGAGGTTATTCCTACTTTGTTTATCATCTCTGCCCCATCTTCACAGCAGAGTGATGCCATTTCTTCAGTAATCTTTTAGGTAAAGGAACATTGCCATTCATATTCCATTAAACACCTAAAGAGCTCAATCATATTTGATTTAAAATTAAGTGCTTTGATAGGTTTGCTTTTTACTTACCATTCAGCAGGAGTAGAAAATAGCATAACTCTCCAGTTACAGTGTACAAGAAAAAAAACCATTTCCATGGTCCCTTCTCAATCATTATACCATTATTACCTTAAAAAAACTGTGCTTAATGTTTATGCTTTGTTGTTGTACTGCAAGAAAGTCAGAAAGAACCCCAGAAACCATTGTTCTCCTTCAACTAAGCTACAAAATGACACTAAGACAAGCTGTGTCAAAAATGTGTGAAATCATTTGAATATAGAAAAAGGATAGTACAAATTTTCAAACTAGGAATAATTGAACACACTTTATTAGACAGTCACCTTAAAGGGATATGGCCAAGTGAACTGGCATATTTCTAGCTTCCTGAAGTGAAATATTTCCTTGAATCACGGGAAAGAATTGATTTTTGTGTCTTTTATTATAGCAGTGTAGTAAAAGTTAAAAGATGAAAAAGACCTATTAGTTCATCCAACACCTAGCAGTATATTCACAAGTGCTTTGTCCAAGAAAGTTTTAATCAGCTCATGGAACAGCATTTCAGCTGTTTCTCACAGGGAACTATTCTGCAGTCTGTTAAATTTTACAGTAAGGAATTTTTCTTTTTGCAGATCTATTCTCTTCTTTTAACCAACAATTCTGCAACTATTATGACGTGAAATACTGGCCTGTTCATTTTAAGGAGAGTTTTGTTATTGACTTCAAAGTATTTTGGATTTTCCCCTTAAGGTTTATCTATTTTTAATATTTATGTATAGCTGTTGTGCAACCCCATGAAAAAGCATTACAGAGCTGACCAGGTTTGGGACTGTTTATCCAACTAAACAATTGTATTTATTTTTGCTATCAATACTGTTCTTCCCACTCTATTGTCAAACCCAGGAGCGTCTGCATAGGTATGCAGAGTCAGACAGAACGTGCATATTCCTTCTCATTTTCAGTTCATTCTCTCCATCACATGTTGACATATAAGAAGTCTTAATCTCTCTCGCTGACATCAGGATTCATCTCTCCCCCATATTTATTCTTATAAAACCCATGACATTCTCAGACACACACACACATAAAACAGAACAAAAAGGCAGAGCATCATTCTCTACCACTGGCAATTCAAATGAAAGCAGAAGCATGCGTTGCTATGCCACAAAGCTTAGGCTTCCTCCAGTTGAGCAGGAAAGCAGCTCCACTTAATGGCACCAATGTTAGGCACATATCCTCTAATAGTGGACATACCCAGAACTATAAGCATAACAAAGCCCATTCATGTCAGAACAAAGTATCCGACAAACACTGAAATATCTTTGCATCGTAATGAAGACAGGCACTTGTAGCAAAGAACAGGCTGCAGAGCCTCCCTGATACCTTGATACCTATATAAACATATCTGCTAGAAACATGATTAGACTTAGTAAGAGTTTGCATGGTGCTTTGAGGTCCTCAGCTGAAAGGTCTGACAGACGTGCAAAGCATCATCACAGTGTCTGTTATTTTTCTGTGAACACAATTCAAAGCAATAGCACAACAGCTGGCACAACAAACTATCTGAAGAGAAGGTAAAGGAACAGGGCCTTAGTACCTACAACACTGCTATGCTTTCTCGCCCACACTGCACCCCTTGATCGGCTCCCAGTCAACAAATATTATCTTCTGTCCCATTCCTTTATCACCAGTTTGAGGAAAGAAAAGCATAAGTGAAATGCTGAAGATAGTCTGATGTAGTCTTTAAACCTCTGATCTATGGACAGACTTAGAGTATCCTTTCTGATAGGTTCTGTGAGCATTTGTACTTCCCATTGTTCTGGTATCATTACTGACTGCTAGCTTCCATTCTGACGTCATTGAGGAAGCGGTTGAAAAAAAGAGAAGAAATAGCAAGCCAGAGAAGCAGAAACAACCAATCAAATCTGTATGGAGCCTCCTACAACTTAGAAACAAATATTGTTTGATTACAACTTACTGTAGCAGAAAACAGAAATATGTTTATCTAGCTTCTCCCTGTCTGACTCCCTGCTTGGGTGTTGCTTTAGTGTATTTATGAGCGGGGCTGGATGATCATTTTCATCGTTCACTTCAAATGCGCACTGATGTGTCATCAATTAGTATTAATCATGAAATTGCCACATAAGTACAAAGACTATGGGGGTCCACACATGGCTCGTTAAGCAAGTATAGCTTAAGAAATTGACTGGACTTTCAGAAGTATTAGCTACGGAACCCTGTAAAAATAAGTGATTAAAACTCAACTAATGTACTGTCAAGACTACTGTAAAGATGAAGTGAAAGGAATTGGGCAAAATCATTTACCTTCCTAAAAAAAAGCTATCAATAATTACTATTGCTACTATCTTACTATCATTTCTTACTACCAGTTTACAATTCATGGACTTGATTTCAAGAATGCTCACTATGAACCAGGTACTGTAGAAATTAAACATTTCTACAAAACAAAGAGGTAGTCATTGCCACAGTGACAACACAAAAGAAAGCACTGCTTTTGCTTAAAGAAATGAAACATACGTTCTTCACCAGAAAGATGAGAGTTCATCAAAGGAAACCTATCTGTCTATGAATGCAATACCACAGTGCATTCCCTCTATCTTCTCAACTTCTGCTTGTCTAAATATTTGCCTAAAGAGGTACAGAGCTGAAAATTAAATAGCAGTGAAGAAAATAACGCAGAAAGGCTTGAATACTTATGACCATTATATCAACACAATACATAATACTAAAAATTATACATTTATAGTAATAATGTATCTGTTAGTGCTTATTCCAAAGTTCAAGCTGAATCTTCCTGTAACAGTTTGCATTACTAGCTAAACTAAGAATATATAGAGAGGGGGACCAGGGCTGTTCTCCCAGGAATCCATCCTAAATGTGCATAAATTCACCATTAAAGCAATTGCAAAATGTTGCCACTGTATTGCAGAAGCACAGAAATCATATTCTAAGGTGTATGGCATTGTCATTTTATTGTAAGATGTTTTAGTGATATATTTGAACAAAGATTCAGACCTCATGTTGGCTTTTGTATATAAGATGTAAGATGTCTGGTGCCATGAAGCTCTGAGTCTTGATTTCTGTAGCAACAACAGATAGCTAAACATGAACAGCAGCATATAGCTTGCTTTGTATAGACATCTACATAGCTCAGTTTACAATGGAGAAATGTGCATAGTCAAAAAATTAGATTTCCTACCTGCTTTCCTGAATAAACTTTTGCTTGGAAATCTCATCAAGGAACTCACGTATAGAAATGGCAACACAGGATTCAATACAGGAAAGCAGCCTCCTAAATCATTTAGTCTGTCTCAACTATTGTAATCAACCATGGTCATAAACCAATCAAGCTTAAAACCTTAGGTTTATTACAAAGCTTTATTACAAAGTTCTTCTCACATCTCATTCCTCTGAAGGTTAGACCTTCTTTTAATGCCATCCCTAAATGTATTCATGGCCATTTGCTCCTGTATAAAGAGGAGTTTTAGCTAATACTGCAATTCTGTCTCCCTGGTGTTTATCCACTGGCGTAGTTAGAAACAGAATGACGTCTATCAGTTTTCACGTGACTGTATTTAAAAACCACATATTTTAGCTCTCAATCTCCTAATCATGAGAGAATAGGAAAAAAGGATGGCATGAAAAGAGAATTTTGATTGTTTTGTTTTTTCTTTTAATGTAAGCAGCGATGTTTCAGGTAATGCAATGTTTCAGCTAAACTTCTTACTTGGTTCAGATTAGATCACCCACTTCCGAGTTGACCTCGGTCCCCATGATTTTAACCTTGTCAAATTTAGAGGACTGACTATACAGCTGATACAAATGCTTTATAGTCTTTGGGCAAGAAAGGCAAAAAAGAGACACAAAATAAAGATGGAAGAAGGAACTGGTCACACAGGTGAACGAATAGGGTGTCCTATGAATCTGCAGGTTTTACAGCTCAAATAAGCATCTTGAGCTAGCATCACAACCAACTGCTTTATGTAACTACACTGTTTTTTCCCCCTCTTTAACTGCACGACTAACAGCACTAAAATTTTATTATGATGGCACTTCTGAGGGAAGTGGCTGGACTAAAAGCTCCTGAAAAGCATGCTGCTAATGGTCTTGGAGGAACCACAGGCCAAGTGATACCATGAAGGCATAATCCTTCCAGGCATTGACAAGATTCACTGGCTGGAAAAAGCAAGCCATGTTCCACAATGGCAGATGGAAATGAAATTACTCTTGCATGGGCTTGAGAAACTTTCCTCAGCTTGCTCTATCTTTTGCCAATGTCTAGCAAGTTTAGTTGGATGACAGCTGCAGGCTTACTGCCCGGGTCTTGTTTAGCAAGGCATTAGAGGCCTTTTTCATAATTTAATCAGCACTGGAATCTCTATCAGTGATGACCGGGTTTCAGAATGCAGAATATTAAAAAGAACACATTCCTGCTGTGTTAATCAGAGACTTTCATTGTTAAATTAACATGCGTTGTCTGAATACATACATTCTCCCAGTGACATTGGCTTTTACAGGACTGGAGATTCAGTAAACTGTATCAGGAGTATTGGAGATAGCTGTAAGAGAATCTAAGCAAGAACTGTGTGATAATGCAGATAGCATAAGCCAGTCTCCCAGAAGGATGCGGCAACACAGATACTTTAAGATGGAACATCAAAAGCCAGCCAGCTGAGCTGACAGTGAACTACAAGCCAATACTGACTTCACTGCAATAGAAAACACAGGCAGTAAGCTACAAAATGATGCTTAAAAATACAGAATTATAAATACCATTAAAAGCTATAAACTGTTCCTTTCCTAGTTCTTTCCATAAACTTCAGAGGCCAGTCAAATGATGGTACCTAATCAAATACCTGTAAGATAAAAATCTTCCTCAGACTCTAAATAATTTGGTCTCTTCTGAAGTGCTGATACTGTTAGGGATGCTGCACTTGGGAAACAAAGAGGTGGCCAGAACCGACACATTTGCAGGTATATTCCAAAAACACCATTAATGTCATGCTGTTCTCCCTTCAGCACTTTTTTCTTCATATTTCTAGGAATTAAGATTCTTCAAGAATCTTTAAGATTCTTTCACTTGCCACCAACATAGTTATGGTTAGGAGTCTTCCAGCAGATACTAACTCCTCTCATACTTGATACGGATGTGGTGAGCAAAAAGGGGGGTAAATGGCTTCTTAGTTTTGCTAATGCTATCAGCCTTAACTTTTAGTTTTTAATTCTGATCTAATGATGCTTTGGAAGATAAGGACTGACCTTTATGGGACTCCTACCATTCCAGAAAAAACAGTTTGGTTTATGTATTAATCCACTCAAGAGGAACCTCGTGGAGTTTAAATGCCAATTGAACATGCAAAATACCAGGTTCTAAAGTGGAGTTTGCACAGCTGCCATGCTGGGTTAGCAGGGAGCAACTGCAGCCAGAGCTCTGAATAACAGGAAAACAGAACTTTGGATGGAAACTGCCTTTCTGCTATTTGGCAGAATCCACCAATGATGCACTTTGCCCTAAGCTTTGGCTCTCCCGCCTGTACACTCTTCTCTGTTTTTCCTGTTCAATCCTTCTTCCTGTACTCTGTATATTTTCTTTTATAAAGTTAACTGTTTATATTTAAATTGATTTGCATTAAGAAGTCAGCTTTAATATTTGAGTCAGTTACAATAACAAAAATTTCAGCTCCAATTTCAAGCTGAGACACTTATCTTGTAATTTGGTTCATAGTGTAGGAAAGACTGTAAAACACTTCCACCAAATGCAATGCTTATTTCACTCTTATTGTCACTGACTGTAGATCCACATCAAACATTTAAATGTTTCGTAACAAAATTATGCAGATTATAAATATTAACAGCACTCAAATTATTTCCTAGCTGATATCATAGATTTCAGAGAATACTTGCTGTTGATACCTTAGATATTAGGAATCTAAGCTCTATTTTATCCCTTCAGCAAAACAGTGATTTGCACATTTCTTTGGATGCCACTGCCTTAAGAGTTAGCATTGCTTTGGCAAGTACAAATATATTTTAAAAGCTAAATAAGCCCTGCTCCCATGATTAGATTCTGAGATTTACCATTATGAGCTTCTCTATGAAAGACAGATTTAAGGTACTGGATACCACAGAAGGGGCCATCCACTCAGCAGGATATTGCCCAATAATCTATTATACAAGGCATAATGGTTCCTCAAGGTAAATTTAGATGTCTCAGACTAAACACAAATCTTGTTACTTTCTTGACCTGACCAATATATCTTACTTCAGTGAGACTCTGGGATGCTCAGAATCTCTGAAAAATAAGCCAGAAAAGGGCTGTTTTCTGGACACAAACAGGACACACGAAGAAATGAAAGGAAGACTTTACCTGAGATTCACATTTACATAAACTATATGTGCAATAGAAAACATGTAAAAATATGTGAGAGGAACACAATGTCAATCCACAGGGAGACAGAAAACTGTGTGAAAGCTTTTTACCAGGGACAAGAAAAGAAACAACACATCAGACTTGGAGGTAACCAAAAGTGTTCAGGTAAATACTTCTTCCTGTAGGAAGTCTCATGATCAAGTAAAGATTTATGTGTGAGATTGATTTATTCCAATCTCCTTTACTCAAGAGAGCCTAAATTCTTCATTCTTTGGTTTGAATTCACACATTTGTCTGATGTTTATGCATTTGAAAAAGCTGATTCTAAAGCAAAACCCTTCAATTGTATTTCTAAGAGCTTGTTTCAAAACAAACAAGAAAGATGCAAACATTCAGATTTCAGATATATTTTTGTGTGTTTAGGATTTCCTTAAAGGATTATTGTCTGCTTTGTTCCTATTCATGCCTGTTTGTTCATCAGCCATCAGTAAGTACAGCATTTCAGTCAATCCTGCTTCTTGTTACATATGCATTTAGTCCTGCTCTGATAAACTGGACTGGTTGTGCCTTTGTAACTGAAAATGAACAAAATGAGACGATGTAAAATAGTTTCTAATTTTTTACTTCAGAGACCTAATACGTAAATAGAGTGCGAAATGAAAATGATCTTGGAATATAATGCAGTGGGCCTTGGCTTTCTTGCATGCCTTTAGAAGAAATGAAGTTGAGACCACCAAAGTAAGAAATTCCAGCTTCACCAAGAAAAGTTGAAGAGAACAGATTTTTCACTGTCCTTGAAATGTACAATTGTATTGAGTGCAATGAACATGAACATCTGAATTCATTTCTCATCATTCATGATGGTACATAAATTTTAGGTTAAAGGTGCTATGACAAGGATTTGCAGATATGTTTGATTTTAAGCACACGGATCTCCTCATTAACTTCCAGAGGGCTATCTGTGTGGCTAAGTCGTCCCACTGTGAGTCATCAGGTGGCAAAGCAGGAAAATAATACTTTACTCTAGGAAAGGTTAAGAAAAAAAACACTCAAAACCTCAATTCAAAAACTAGAGAGATTCTTCACAAAAGGCAGTTACAAATCTAACCTGTTTCAATGTTTCTTGGTATTCAATGTTTCCAAAGATTATTGAAGGGATTTGAAAATTTCTGTGTGGACTTCAAATGTGATTTTAAATCAGGTCCATACTGCTGAACTAGATAAACTATTTCCCCACTTGTGAGCTGTTTCTCCACTTAATTGCAACTATGTTAACTCCTTTGACTTGTATACAGTTTCTCCAGACTTACAGCAGCAGATGCAAACAGTCAACGTTACATTTTACTGCTCTTTTGGTCCGCGTTATGCATTAGTACAATGGAAAATCCACCATACCTTAAAACCCACAGACATTTACAAAGGTCTTAAATTTACAAGACTTAAGGAGCAGCAGAATCTACAGATCTTGCTCTAGCTTCTCTTAAAGAAAAACTATTTTTAATCTCTTTTAATGAAATCACATTTAACACTATCTTGCCACCTTTTCTTCCCATTCTCTGCTACAGTACTGTGATCTGCACAGCTGATGTCACTGAATTTTTCTTCAATCATACTAGCAACTAAGTGAGATGAATGACATCAATATTCTTTTCCTTAAAAGTGAAATGAGTTTAGTAACACTTAATAGTAGTAGATCTTCCTCTCTTTGTCCGGCTCTAGGCACCAATCCATCAACGTATTCTGCTTGGCACTTGAATTAACATATCTTAATTTTCAGGCAACAACTCCCCCTAAGATAATGAAATCTTTCAGTCTTTGGTTTCAAGTCTGTTGCATAGTCTAGGCATTTTCATCTATTACCAAAGATAATCTTTGATAGGGGTATCAAAACGCAGAATTAAAAAAGACATAGCCTAAAACTGCATCATTTGCAGTTCTAATGCCTAAATAAGAGTTCTTTTGGGTTTTTTAAGATGGATCATCTTTAGTTAACTGGGATTCAACTTTATGCAAAATATTTTCATAGAATCTTGTTTGTACTGAAGGAAAACACCAGTGCTTTTTCTGGCTGAAAAGATGCCAGCTGGAGCAAACTAATGAGCCCCAAAAAGAGAACATTTGTACAGCTGGAGCCTGAATGCTATCAAGCTGCTTGGCTTTGATTGACACTATAACAGTCATGATAATAGAAAGTAATCAATAATACTCCCTCTGTGACAATGTAAATAGTATCATCCAAGAGTGGAGAACAAAAATATTCACAGGTTCAGTTCAATTTGTGTAAACATCAAAGACTTCAGATCCTTGTTCTAATTGCCTAATCCATTAGGGTCTACAAATTTTGCCCAAAAAAAGGTTGATCAGTGGCTTGCCTAGAGTATTCAGCATTGTCCTAGTACTTGGTGTAGCCCAAGACAGGAAGTACAATGGTGAACAGGAACAGTTTTTGAAATCAACAGCTCTTAGGCTTTTAAAAGATTCCCTTTGGAATAAGAGTTTAACTCTTGTTTTTAACTCTGAACCAGAATGTTCTTCTACATCAGCCTCAATTTGCTGTGTATTTAATACAAGCAACAGCTAGTGTTGTTATTTATACTGATATATGCAGCCATGTACATAACACAAATTATTCAAAAATTGTACAAGACATGTTCACATGATCCTAAGCCTCCATGGAAATAAGTAAAATAGAACCCACCTGCCCATGGAGGATGATGGTCTGCCACTATTACGAAAACTGTGGTTTTTTTCATTGGAGTAGCAGTACACCTTGAGTGAGAATGGGGAGGCTTAAAAAGGAGAGAAGCAATAAAAAAAATGAACACTTGCAAGAAGAGTGAAATTAAAAAAAGGCCAAAGGGACAACAGGAGCACTTATGGACAGAAACTTGACTGCATCAAAGGGGTAGAAGATCGGTACGAGTATACAGGTAAAGAAAAGACTATGAAGGACTGTAAGCAATGTTTCTGTGTATTTTTTCCAGGGAGTAAGAGTGCTGTGCCCAGACATAAAGCAATAAGGTTCAACAGCTTGGAGGATTGGGGGGGGGGGGGAGTTTTCCATTTTTTATTGTAGTTTTGGGGTATTTAATGCCTCACTAGACCTAAAAAACCCTAGGGTCCCATGCTCATTTCAATTCAATTAAGATATACAGTCTGTGCATAACATACATCGATAGGGAGCCACATTTTCAGAAATAACTGCTTATCCATGCATTTTTTAGCTCATTAAAACAGACTCATAGAATCCAACTTTATTTAAAGGCTGTTGCTGGACTAAATTACAACACAGTATCAAGAGACTTCATGAACTAGATATATTCTATTTTATTAAGCTTTTATTATATATAGTATGAGTCAGCAAAGCATTCAGTCTCTGCTAACCAGAGTGCTGGTATTTACTATTAAACTTGAAGGTAAATATTTTCTACCCAGGGGACCCTGTAAATGAACTGTAGGTTTTGGTCTTTGGTCTGTTAAATTGGACTTGGCAGAAGCTCTGTCTCAGTCATTTTGGAATTTCTTTCTTTCTTTTTCAAAAAAGCTATCAGGCACATCAGAAAATAGCATGAGCTTTGGGTCTACACTGTACACCATAATAATCCCATGGTGGTATCTTTCCAAACAAACATACCATTTCCTAAGACTTTATTTTCAAGTTCTTCAAAAATTCAAAATAAATGGGACAGCTTATTTCTCTTGCAAAATTAATAAACTCTGTTCATTGACATAGGCTATGTCCCTAAATCATCCCACAGCAGTAACATCGACTGTCCACCTCTTTCTTCCCCCCACACGCAGGTATGGCTCCTCTGCTGTATGGGGAAGACACTGAACATGTAACTGCTGGTTCAAGCTACAGACACGCCCCTCTGTGTGCAGAGGGCAAAAACAGCTCCAGTTTTTGAGGAAACTTGTAGAAACTCGGCACTTCTTTTTAGGTTTCTGCCTCCATCACATCTGTTTGAATTTGGCCAAGATTTGAGAGGAGGCTTGTCAGAGAATGACAGCACATTCCCTCAGGCAACCAAAACCAGTTTCTGATGTGGTTTTTAGTATTTTTTCCCACTCCTTTCTTCTCCAGCAATAAGAAAGCTTTAATAATAACCAATACCAGAAGTAACGCTTGTGATTTGCAAGTCAGAGAACCCTGTGGCCCCTCCACCAAAACAGACTCAACCCCTTTCAATCACAAAAAGAGTGTCTTGGCATTCACACTTTTATCAGGCTGGATAAAAGAATCACCGCCTAAGGAAACTTCGTTGATCATTAACTTCCTCCTCCCGGGCCCTTACCCTTTAAATAAAGAAGACACCTCCCGCTGCATCCCTGACCGAGGTACCGCCGCCGGTTGCGAGTCGCCCCCCGGCCAAGGCTGGCCGCGCGGCATCGCCCCGAGCACCACCGCGCATGCGCGGGCAGAGAGACGGTGCTAGAAGGCAGGGGGCGCTGCGGAGCTGGGGGAGCTGCCGCCCCGAGCACCACCGCGCATGCGCGGGCAAAGAGACGGTGCTAGAAGGGAGGGGGCGCTGCGGAGCTAGGGGAGCTGCCGCCCCGAGCACCACCGCGCATGCGCAGGCAGGGAGAGGTTGCTAGAAGGGAGGGGGCGCCGCGGCAAAGCCGCCACCATTGCAGGGGGAGCTGCGGAAGCTGGTCTACTAGGCAGCCCTGGTGTCCTCTTGCAGGGCTCCGAGAGCTGCCTGAGTGGAGGTGAGGCTGGAGGAGCGGTGCTAGCCTGTAAAGGTGCTCCTGGAAATGGCCTCTTTTTTGGCTTGCTCTCTGGTCTGTGTTGCCTTCGTTTGGGAGTGTTGTTAGTTTTGGTCTGTGCTGCAATAAAGCACAGGTTTAGGGATATACAAAGCACAGCAGGGATGTAGATAGGCCCTATTGCAATGCCCTAGCCCCACACTCAAGGCCACTTGGTGAGCTGGGCTGCCACCTGCATCCCAGAAGCTGGGCTTCTGGGGGCAGCTGGGAGCAGGCTGGCAGTTAGCTTTGTGTGTTTTGTGGGGCAATAGTGTTAGGGAGCAAAGGGAGGTACTGAGGCAAAGGCAGGCTGAAAGGCCGGTAGTAGCCATGGGCTGTGGAGGGTAGCTCTGGCTGTGCTGTCAGCAGGCATACATGCCATGTGCAGAGGAGAAATGTGCTGGTTTTGAGGCTGTGCAGGACAGAGAGGAAGATTTGAAAAAAGCCTCACTGAAGGGAAGGTGTGGAAGAAGGCAGCAAAGTGACAGACTGAGGAGAAAACAGCTGTTTCATATGCAGCTGCCAGAATGGCCTTGGTTCCCTTCCTGGCTTGTTTGGAGTAACTGTATCTCAAATTACAGGAGCCCAGAGGAAGAAAAGAAGAAAGCTTGTAGGCTCGTGGGAGCACATGCTGCAGACTGGTGAGTTTGTACTTTAATTCTGGAAATCAGATCTGCCAGTAAACATGTTATGAATAGGACTTGAAAGCACAGTAAGACTCTTCAGATATCTCTGAGGGCCAGTTCACTTGTTACAAATGTACCCCAGAGTGGCTATCATGAAATGTAATCTTGTGGCTTTTAGCTGATGGTTTAATGTTGGAGCAAATCTTAAAGGGTTGGGTAAAGGGAGTATCTTCGCTAGTATCAGCAGCACTAATCTTAAACAGTTACTCTTTATATTTTTCTTTTAAAAACATAATGTCAGAGGTCACTGTGGAGATGGTACCTGGCCCAACTTTCTTGGACTACAGTAATTGTCAAACATACCCCTTTTGTTGAAATCTTTGTTACAAGTATAGCCTTTGTGTTTGTACCCATTGCTATTCTCATAGTGAAGGACTTTGAGACAGCTCCATTATAAATAAAGAGTAAATAGAGGACTTGATCCACCTCTGAAGTGGGTAGACCCCTAGAGTAGGTAGAAAAACTTCAGTTGGTTTCTCTCCCTATTCGATTATAATGGTCTAAAACATTTTTAAAAATTACAAGAAGTAATTGCACAATGCTGCTCTGGAAGCTGTAGTGCAAGATAACGTGAAATCTTTAGAGTCAACAATGCAGTTATTTCTTTGCTTTAGCTACAGGATAAAAGAATTAAGAGCCTTGTTTTGTTTTCCTGTTTTGCTTTCTTGAGGCTCTTACATCTCTTTTATAACACAAGTTGGTGTTAGGATGTAGGCAGTTGCAGTCAATTACAGCATTATAGTGATATCTACTAACAGCAGAAAAATAGCATCCAGAGAATCAACTGGTATTATATTATGCAAAGCAGAAGCATCGAACACATACACACAACACTGTAGCAAATCTGGCTTATTTTTTTTCACCATATATGAAATGTGAAGGCCTTCACTATGCAAAGTTTTGGTTTAGTGGGGTCAAAGACAAGGCCTTGTATTATTTTTTTCGTCACTGAGGGATTTGACGAAGGATAGAATAAAGTGGTTTGGGGAGGGGGAGAAGGACAAAACCTGTTTGCAGAAGGGACACCATTTTTCCGAATGTGCCTGTCCAGTATTTCACAAGATCATTCAGAATTTGGGTGATGTCACTGTGTTCACATTCTGCTCAAAGAAGTACTCAGTAACAGCTGTTTCTTACATGATGTGTTAGAAGTTCAATTGAATACAGAAACCAATAAATAGATCCAATAATAGGTGCTGTGAGGATTAACTTGTTAGTGATTCTGTAGCTTTAAAGTGAAATATAGTACCGAGCATGATGACTGAACGTTGTTTTTAATCTCTGAACATCATTCAAGCATCTCCCAAACAAGACATTGGATGCTGGAGGATTGTATGCTTACGGTCTTTTTTTGATTGGTTGTTTTCTTTCTTGTTTGTGCGCCAGTAACTATGTGGTCAAATAGAGATGTAGTAGAATGTGACACGTGAAGAAACTGAGGGTGCTTTCAGTCTTGCTGGGGAGATGGAAGAGTGCAATGTACTCTTGCTCTCAACTGGTGATTAATGCAGTTACTAATTCATAGGCCTGTCAGGGCCCAGTTTGATGGCCATGGTGCTGGTGAATGATTAGTCTGTGGATGTGCAGAATGTTACGTCTAGTGTCTCCAACTTCCAGGAGTTCTTGAGATGGTCTTTCTTCTCTCCTCTATGGAAGAGGTGGCAGAAGCAAAGGTATGCTGGTTCCTCAGTCGCTGCAGTTCTGAACCTGTAGACCAAATGAGTATCAGTGCAAGTGAATACAGCAACCCCTGAGTTTTGGCCGCAAGTCTGGCATGTGTTTATTTCTGCTGTGGGCATGATAGCCTTTGGGCAGGGTGGACAGTTTGGGACAGATTGTGGGTGTAGTGTTTTTCTTTCTTTTTCTTTTTTTTTTTTTTTCCTCCTGGGAAGGTTGGGAGGGGGGCAGTGTGGATAACAAGCAGTAATCTGTCATATTGTCCCAGCCTGAATCCCTAGAGACATCCAGGGATACCTTGAGAGAAGAGGCTTTTTTTTTTTTTACTCAGCTTAAAAAACAAGTGCAGAAAAATGATTGGATTTCTGTGTCTCAGACACTCAACTCAAATTCCTGAGGAGAAGTTGAGAGAAATGATGCCTTTCCTGAAAAATCTCTTGCCACTTCAAGGCAATTAAAGTTGGGTTAGAAAGTTGGCAAGATGTGTTTGGGAGTTGCATGTGAAATTAGGGAAGATAAGGCTAGTAGTCATGAATAAATTTAATAGCAAAAGCAAAATACCCAATTCAAAACCTTTCAGGGCTTTTCATTGTTTCTTGACTTGCAAAGGGAGAGAACTAGACCATTTCTTTCTTTTGAAGGTGACCTTCAAAGATGATGTAGGAACTTAAACAGTTTATGATACTCCAATAGCTTTTGAAGCGAGATGGGGCAAAGAGAGGGCTACTAAGACTGTCAGGACATTGAAAGCTTGATGATAGTGGTACCAAATTAAAGAGGCAGGCACCTTGTATCTCAGAGTCCCCGGGGGATAAAGGAATGCTGTTTATTTGAAGCAGTAAAAATGTCTCAAGTGCGAGAGTAGTTGGTCTATAACTTTTTCATTATCCTGTCACACTGGGAAATTCTCCTTTGCAGCACCTTAAAGTTAAGAGCAAAACAAATTTATTGCAGCATATCTGTCCTTTCAGGTGTTTTCTTTTTCCTTCTGCTCTCTCCTGTCCAGATATCAGGCTTAATTTTTGATGGTTTACTGAATATGAAAATCAAAATCGATGCAATTTAGTTCTGGAAGACTTTTTGCCTTTTCTATATGTATACACATGAATATGCACATTTGTGTGTATTTTTTAATCAGAACTGCAAAAGTTTTGTTAGGTGGCTAGTCTTCGTGGCTGTGTGAATGTGGTTCACTTATATAAAAACTCTACGTTCAGTTAACTAATTACAGTGCATAGGTACCTACATGCATGCAGATGCAAAAAATCTTCTCTGTTTGTAAGCATACTTTCAAAAGCAGGTGAACTAGCAACACAGAAGGCATATCGCTTCATTTTTATGACTGGTGCTGGGCAACAGAAAATGCATTTACATGGTTATTTCTGTAGTTCTTTGAGTGGTTTTCAACAGAAGAGAAAAATAATTCTTGCTTTACTTAATTTATCTTTCCAACACATCCTCAGCTTTCAAAAGCTGAGATTAAAGCAGTAACTGCAATCAATGGGACAGGTTTTGTTGCAGGTTCTGTCCAGGAATAACAACTGCTTGGAATGGAAGACTGAGGAATCAGTCATTGTATCAGAGGGCACTTCATGTCACTGTGAAATGTTGAGTAGCTGCACAGCTTAGCTCTTCAAGCAGAGCTAACCAACCAGTGTATGTTTGAATACAGGTGGAGGTGTATTAACTTGTGTAGCCTCGTATGTATGTAGTGCGCCTTTAACCTAGACTCTCACTGAAATGTGAAATAGGACCAGGACCACACCCTTTTGAGGGATATGCACAGTATCCCTTCAGTAAGTCTGAGGTTTTTCTGTTTTTATGTACTTATACGGATTTTACTTCTCTTTAAGAACTGCAAAACACTGGATTTTAGTCCAATGCTTTCTGAGTGTTTGTAAGGCATTTTGAATGTTTCTTTCTTCCTTTGTAACAGGAATATAAGCAACAGCGGGAAACACAGGTTCCTGACATGTAGTATTGAAATAAAAAGAACAGATTCCAAATACCTGAGGGAAGCTAATACCTGTCCAGATAGTAACCAGATCATAAGACTGCTGCTTCTGCTTAATTTATAGTTATATTAATTAGGAAGTCACTCTTCAAGTCATAGAGTTTCTGAAGTTGAGAAGATACTGAAATTTAACTTCGATTATTTGTTTACAATGTTTCTTTAAATATCAGAAGACAAAGATATCTTGCTCTGCAAGAGAAAGAGGCAGATTTGAGCATCTCTTTGACAGTCAAGGACCAGATATATGTACAAGACAGAATGAGAACTTCTAAGGTAGAAATTTTTTTTGTTTTGTTCCTAGCTAGTGTTTAACTCCTTCAAACCGAGTCAGCACTAACCCAATAAAAAGTGCTGTATGAAGCTGTGTTATGGAATATACCATGTCTTCCAAAACCCAGTTCCTCTAGCTGTCTTTATCTGTGACCAAAATTCAGCATATTAGTGTTCTGAAATTGCATGACTGGAGATAGGTTAGAAAATGAGAAAAAATTTCTGCATTTCAGAAAGCTGTGATGTCTTGAAAGAAAGGCAGTGTGCACAGGCTGCAGCTATGAATGCTAGTACAAACATTTCCCTCTCTCCCCCCTTTTTTTTTCCTCTGATAATGTACCCAGTGATTAGAGATGTTAGCAGAGTTCTCCCAGCTAGAATGTCTCTTTTCCAGGACAGTTGTTTCCATAATGAGAAAGCTGAATTCCGTACCAAAGGACTATCTTCTTTTGTGACCTTAATTGTTTGTTTTGGTGTTATTTAAAGAGCTTCAGTCTAGAGTAGAGGTTGGGGCAAATACATAGTAGTTTTACAACCTAGTGGCCTGAGGTTGTCAACTGATAAGAGTTCATGAACCTGATAGATGCAAACTTTAAATGAACTGTTTAATTGCAATCTTTAAACCCCATCACTGTGCAGCAAGTTGGGCTGACATTCTCACTGCCTGCTCATCCTGCAAGATTCCTGTGTATTGTGGACACGCACAGTCATGAATGACCTTGTGACTTGCAGCTGTGGAACTTGGAGCTTAGTTTATGTCCTCTCTGAAAGCATGAGTACCTTCTACATGCTGTTTGTTTCTTCAACCACAGATAACACTGCACGCACAATTTACAAATTCTTCAGCGCCCATTTACTTACTTTTAAGCAGCTGATTATTTTCACTGCTTGTCCATTTGGTTTCTGCTACTTACAGCACTTGATCAGTCACATCACTGACGTGGTGTCAGTTTGGTTTATTTCTCATGTTTGGGTTACCATGATTGAACAGCAGGTCATTTTAGGTTTGATCTGATCTTACTCCAGATGAGAAAGGTTGTATAAGCTACCTTCCATTCTTTTGTCTTCAACATTACCGGGCATATGTAATCTGAAACATGAAGTAGGTCAGTTACATGCTCAAATGATGGCCTACCTTCAGTAAGAGAAGTGTCTCCTGACTGCAAGATGGAGTGCGAATGGACCTGTAATGAAAGAAAAGAAATACATTAATATCCTTTAGTGATTATGGTGAGCTAAGATGGAAGCCTTGCAAGAAACTTGAGATAAAGCAGAACACCAGACTCTGTTTTTTGGCTGTAGGCCAGATTTTCTTGCAAAATTATTATCCTTTTTTATATGATCACCCTTCCTATTTTCCTATTTTAGGTTTTTCCTATTTGCAAAGTATTCACTTCTTATAAAAGATAAGGGATAACAGCCTTCCTACAAACAAGAAGCAAAACCAGCATTCTTGAGTTACTGGCGGTGGAGAGTGAGAGTGCTATGATTACTTTCAAAAATATTTGCCAAGACCTTGTGAGCCACATTTCAACTCATAATGGACTTGAAGGGTATTACGGAATAAACATCTTAAAAACGGGTTTACAATGGCAACCTTGACAGACCTAAAAGCAAATCAGTAAGCAGGCGCCACTATAATTAAGAGCAGTGACCTTTCAAAGAAAAGGGTTGCCAGCAGGTATATAAACTGCTGTTGTGCAGCTCACCTTGTTAAACAGGGAAGTTTGGAAAATGATTAGAGAACAGCATCAATCAGTGTTACTTTAGATGTCGGCTATAAGAGACAGCTGTGTGCTGTAGGACAAACTACATATGTACTATTACAAACAAGGTCTCTTTGTTCTGTCAGGTGTGCTGCAGGTAATCTGAATCCCTGGATTTAAATCTTGTCCACAGTTGTCAGGTTCTTTAATGTAATTTTTGTCATACCGTATTTCCCCCCTCAGATCTTTGATGTGTGTGATATTCTATCCACCTGACTTAGTATATATTAAGATGAGCAAGTTAAGCTTCAGTCACTGTCATGTGTGATGGACATGCCGGCATAATTCTGTACACACACTTCCCCCTCCCTTTTTTAACTTCCATTTCAATATGTTAGGGTAGTTGTCCGGTGACAGTTGTGGAGATTTTTGACAGTTTCAAGCTCATGGATTACTGCAGCCAGTTAAACCTGGGATTTTTGGTATGGTTTTTCGGTAGTTTTTTTTCATTACGGCATGAGTTTTGTTTCAGACAGTTTTACAGAAGCAATGTAAATGAACCTGACTGCTTTGATTGGCAGGGGATGCTAAATCACAGCTGAAGCCTTGCGTTATAGTGGGGCTATAAAAGCAGTATTGGTGCTTGGAGGGGGAGCCAGAACAAACTTTGTAATTCTCTTTATTCATTCATTCAAGCTTATCTCGTTCTAGAGGTTTAGTTCACATATTTTGCCCTGGATGCGAACTCTTCTATGGGACAGAAGAGCAAAAGCCCTAACTGTGCACGTCAGTGCGTCTTAATCTCAACAGGTATCAAAGCCTAGCAATTACTAGGGATCAATAGGGACTGATATCAGTAGGGATCCAAAGTTGTCGATAACCATCAATGTCAATCGCTGCCGATAACTGTCGATAGCTCTGAATCTCAACTGGCATCTTGGCCTTTTGCTCTTGGACTGCTCTTGCTCTCGGTAGGCATCAACGACTATCAACATTGACTGTTACTGAGAGGCCATAATGAGTATTGATTTCCATATGTATCACTACGGAATGATATCTATAGAATCGATCCCTATCGATAGGCATTGAAACCTCTCAGTCTCTCAGAAAGTTTGTATTTTTCGGTCTTGGGCTGATTTTGCTCTTGGGAGGCATCTGCCGATAGATTCTCTAGATTCCCTATCCATTCATCTTGAAATACCACCAAAATAGCATGATCCAGTTAGTGTGAACTCCAAACCAACTGTGGCAGTTCTTCAAGCAGCAGGAGGTTGTGTGTGGTGTGTTGTGCGTGTGGTTTTTTGTGCCCCCCCCCGTGACAGTCTTTCCTTTAGGTGTGGCACAGCCTGCCTAGCATTTAGGGACTGGTACCAGGTTTCTTCAGCAAAAATGAACATATAGATTAATCTTCTTCAAAATGACATCCATAAGCTGATCTAGACTTTTTGAAATGTCTGACTTGTTGATGCCTGTTGTCTTTTTTTATAGTGATTTGAAAGGAATTTCATGGTATAAAGCTTACAGTAGCTGTAATTTTGACTATTAAAGAAGCCATGCATGGTTTCTGAAGGTTTCACTTGCTTAATCTCTTTTGAACTCCTCACAAATTGCTTGTTTATCAAACTGGCTGCTTTGATAAAGCTGCTTATCTCTGAGATCAAGAGTGGAGTGTCTATCTACTCCAATTTGTTAATTTCCAGGAATGAAAGGATATCTGTTTCATTATCTGGATCTTCGCAGTACTTATTTTTTGGAAAAACGGGTTACATTTAGCAGCTGCTTTCCTTCTAAACCTGACATTACTTTTTAGGCTTGCTAGTTAACTATTTAGTGTTTTGCATCTCTCCTCCCCAAAAGTTAGTCTAATGGCGTAACAAGGACTGAGTAAAGGATATGATACCCCTGATGTCTTCCCCTTATCTGCTGGCTGTGGTCCTGTTAATAAAGACAAGCTTACTGTCTCCCAAGATTTTTCAGGTCCTTTACAGCAGAGCTGCTCCCTAGCCTGTATTGTTGCAAGAGGCTCTTCCTTCCCAGGTGCAGAACTTTGCATTTATTGTTGAATTTTATGAGGTTCCTGTTGTCCCATTCCTCCAGCCTGTCTAGGACCGTCTGAATGGCAGCCCTGCCCTCCAGCATATTGATGGGTCCCCCCAGTTTGGTGTCAAATGCAGACTTGACAGCAAAGCACTTTGCTGCCTCCTCCAGGTCCTTGATAGAGATGTTAAACACAACAGGTCCCTGGTACTCCCCTTGCTACTGTCCTCAGGTAGCATATGACCCTTCAACCATGACCCTCTGAGCTGACCATTCAGCCAGCTTTTTACCCATCTAGTTGTCCACCCACCCAGACTGTAATGTCCTAACCTGCATATAAGAATACTGTAGGAGCAATTTCGAAAGCCTTGCTGAAGTTGGCATCCACTGCTCTGCCCTTGTTCATGGGTGAGGTCATTTTATCTTAGAAGGCAATCAGATTAGTCCAGCACAATTCACCATTTTTAAAGCCGTGCTGACTGTTCGCAGTCACCTTCTCCTTCATGTGCCCAGAAACATGCTCCAAGATGACTTGCTCCATGATTTTCTCAGGGACCAAAGTGGGATAGACTGCCTTTTAGTTCCCCAGATCATCCTTTTGACTGTTTTTGAAGGTGAGCGCAGTATTTGCCTTCCTCTAGGGACCTCCCCTGATCTCCCGACCTTTCAAAGAACATGGACAGCAAAAATGACATCAGCCAGCTCTCAGCAGTCCATTGGGTCCAATCGACTTGTGTGGGTTGGGTGATCTCCAGTATCCCTGACTCAGTTCTTGTCTGCTGTTAGTTCATCTCCTCCTTCAATGCAGTCTGTAAGCACAGAGGCTCAGGAGACCTTTTTGTGAAGACTGTGGCAAGAGAGCATTAAGTACTTAAGCTTTATCGGCTTCTTCCTTCACTGAGTCACATGTCCCATTCAGCAATGGTCCCATGTTTTCTTGTTCATATCTAGGGTAATGTGAGTACCTCCCATTTCTTAACTATTCTATATGAACATTCTGACACAGTATTGGTACCAGACAGTATGGTCAGCTATTATTGACATTGGGTCCTTAGCTGGTACTGTTTTAAATCAGGGCTCAGGATGTTCTGAGACTGACACAAGTTTAAGTACAGTTTCCATGAGTTTCAAGGCACACTGTATTGCAGTCATTGTGTTCAAAATTTCAAATCCTAAAAAAGATTTGCTGACGACTCTTACATCACTGTTTTGGCCTACCATAGGTGGTTCTGTTGCCAGTGTCTCATTCATGGTGCCATTTATGCACAGGGTGAACTACACTGTGATGTTGGAACACAGATGCATATATTTCTAAGCTCCTAATAAATATGGGCACAGTGGCCAGTGTTCATTTCCACCTGACCTGGAGTACTTGGCTGATGTGCTGAAGTTGAGAGCCTATCTGCTGTACACTTTGTATAATCAGTGGATAAAAATGGAGGGGGGGGGGGGCCTGAACAGGTGAATCTGGCCACCTAAAATCTGAATGGACTCTGTAAATTCCTCTCTCCTTCCATTTTCTGTAGAAGGAGTCAAAGATGATTTGGTCCCTTGCTCAGGCACTAGTTAAGCCCTTCAAATTTGGCAGAATTAATCCAGGCCAATGTGCCCTTTAGAGGTGATTTAGCAAGACTTCATCAGTGTTAAAGCCATCTGGATGCTACAGTGGTTTGTCTCCATCCTATTGTTCTTCTGCGTAAGTTAACATCAGCAATGGAGTAGCCTTTCTGAAACCTTTGTGATATCTGTAAGGAGGCACAAATACAAGAAAGAGCCCTGGTCTCTTTTCATCACTTATCAAGGATCTGTTGAGCCTACTCAGCACTTTGTCTCTGACCAACCTCTGCTTCGGACACAAAATGGGCAGGGGGCAAACACAACATGCACTTCTTGTTTGAGAGCCCTGAGCTGGAGATTAAGCTTCCTTCTCATTTGATTTGAACTTTGGAAGGTTAGTTTCAGGCAAGGTCAGTAAAACAATCTTGTTTGGCTACAATCCATTAGAAACCCTTTTGAGACTTTTTTCTATTAAGAAAGCATGAAAGATAACTGCAGTTTGGAGTGGGGCAGCTTTTTTAGATTGTTGATGATTCCATGTGCTTTAAGTTACCTGATGCTCTTTTTCCCCACAGTGGAAAATTCAGGTCCTTCTTTTTCCCTTCACATCCTCTAATGATTTAGATTGCCTCTCATAAAATATGAGTAGGTACTGTATATTTAGAGACAAACACAGCAGGCTCTCTGTGTGTATTCACCATTCACATAGCTCAAGCATCTCAAGATGGATCTTTTACATGACCTGTTAATGGGGTACAGAGACAATGAATATTGGTCTGGTACCTTCATTTCCATTTCTTAAGGCCTGTCACTCCACTGTGTTGTCTTCACACTGTTTATAGTGCTATTGTCACATTTCCCTTAGCCCTGTACCTTACTTCTTGGCCTTTGGCTGTAGTTGCTCTTCTGTGTGCTGGTTCTGCAGCTCCAGCAGTTTTGTCTCTGCTTACACTACCATTTCCTACTCATTGTGGGAAAAAAAATTTATTTCCTAATAAATTGACTGTCTGGTTCCTTGCACTGGAGTAGGTTCTGGTTCAGATCTTGCTCTTGGGAGGTATATCTATTCAATAAAGAGGGAGGTACTTCACACTATAACCAAAATGTGCCAAAAGAGCAATTGCTACTTAAGGTCTCATTGTGTCATTTGATCTCAGCTTTTCTTCCAGCTTTTGATCTGAGATCGAGGCTTTGGAGAATTTTATTGACACTTGGAAAACTTACCCACATTGCTAGATGGTTACTTTGGTCTTGGTTCCAATCACCTAAAATGTGTTTCCTGCAGCATTCTAGGAAAATGCTGTCAGTCAAAGGAAGTCAAATAGAAGGGTCCTACTAGTTGAGATTCAGACTGGCTTACTGTTGCGAGAACCCGTTTAATACAAAAAAATGGATTATTTTCCAGATTTAAAACAAAATTGCAGTAGTGTTCAGCAGTTAGAGAGAAATCAGAGTTTTTTTTAAGTTTCTGATTAGAAGCAGACTTTATCTATCAACTCAGCTTGTTTGGCGTTCCCCCACACACACACCCCACCCCCACCCCCAAAAAAAAGACAAACTGGTGAGATTCTAGCCTATCCTAGCAGTAAGCTGGAGTAGCGATAGCCCCTTTGCTAATGAATGCTGGGTGCATATTATGATAGCAGCATAGAAGAAATGTGCACTTAACTTGTTTTTCTGTCTTGAAAGGTATGTGGACCTTTAATACTTCAGCTGAAATATGAAACATCTGAAGCAATCTGGTTTAACAAGTTCTAACATATTGGAGTAATAGCTTGTTGGCAGGTGACTGAGGTAAATGTAGATGTCTCTCACAAGCTTTTTCCTTTAATGTTTTAGCTTAACCTTTTTTCATATGAAAGATTCTTAAGACATAAGCTCTTAATGAGACTACTCATTTAAAAGTATTTCACAGAAATATATTCCCTTTCTATCACACTTACAAATGGGGAGGGCAAGGGAAGATTGGAATCATCCACTGTCACAGGTTATGCTGGGTGAAGATGGAAAGAGCAAAATACAGCCCTTGTGGAGAGTGTGAAGTAGTGTTTCATGTCATTGTCTTCCAGAGCTGCTTTTCAAGCACCGGAATGTGTTATGGAACAGCATCTTCTCCATGGAAATGAAGGCATAAACTTTTACTTCCTTCCTGACATCTAAGGAGCACATTCCGAATTCAGCCATGAAAATCTGATAGTCTTGCATTCTGCCTTTGGAGGTGGTTGTCTCTGTGGTTGAGGCATGTCTGAAGATCTGTGCTTCTTACAAAGTGCTGTTCATAAGCAGCAGAATTAATAGGCATTCTTTCTTGCCTCCAGCTTGACCTCTGGAAGTATTGCTCAAGTATCTTAATCTGGTCATTTTCAGTCCATTGTTAATGCTTGGAAATGAGCATTATTTATCTATTTATATTTCTTCTTTAAAATATCTCAGGAATGTATGCCCTACTAGGTTAGAAAAATGGTCCTTCAGTCTCCAAGCATGCAAGTATCTGTTGTTCATTCCCCTCATATTCTCTCAGCAGCCTGAATTGTTGTATTAGGGATTTGAGTGTTCCCCTTAGCATGTCTTTATGGGCATGCTTCCCAGCAAGTTGAAAAATGGCAATATGAGTATGAATGTCAGGAATAAACCTTATGTTTGTTCAGGCATGTAGTTCCTGAAGTGCTCCCAATGCCACAGATCATCTTTCTATGTTAACCAAGTTAGTAAGCTGGCATCAATTTGTTGTAGAAAACTTTCTCTCTCTAAAATACTTTAACCCTTTAATTCAAGCAAATAACATATTTGAATTTCTTATGTCACATAGGGTTAATGCATTCTCCACAGTGAAGTGGGAAAATCTCAAGAATAACATACTCTATTCCCCTGTTACCCGTATAAAATATTATTTACGCTCCAGGCCTATTGCTTCAGGAAATTATTGATAGGAACAGCTACTGCTTCACAAGAAGAGTAGAAAAGTCCTTCCTCTCCGACCAGGGGCACTTTTCAACCACCTTTACTTTATCACCGTGCCACAGAAGCATAGAAGATTGGATTTCAGACTTTGAATAATAACAATAATAACAATAAAAAAGTGCACGGGAAAGAAACTCTGTAAAACTTCACTTGGGAACTTTTATGAAGCTCTGAGCCATCTCCCTGTGCTCGAAAGGATTTGTTCAAAACAAAATGAAATTCAGAGCATAAGATATACAGTACAATCAGCATCCAACTTCAAATGCACCTCGTTGCGACTGAGCTGAACATTATAATTACAATTACAACTCTGCAGTGCTTTATGCATAAATTATTTAAATTAAACAGCATAGATTATTCAAATTTTATCTCCAAGAAACACTTCTAAAAGCCTGCTAACACTCATGTCACAACTCATTGCTAACAAATGCCAAACTATTAAAGGCTTGGGTGTGTGTTTTTTTTTTTTTTTTAATCTCTTTTCAGCCCTAGAGTCTGGGCAATGACTTGGTTTATTTCGAGTTGGATGAATCTTGGGTTAACTGTATTTGGTGGTGGCATCGTAATTTCAGATCCACCTTTGAGCTCAGCTGAGCAAAAAACTAAGCTGGTCCTATTCAATCTTTCCTTCCCTGGTAAGCAAGTAACTTTGTGTGATTTTTGTGTACAAAGCAAAAGCCTCTCTTCAGTAAAAATACAGAAGTCATGCTATACCTCCTAACAGTAACTCTAGCTGGTGTAGTAATTTGACATGATATTGGCAATGATTGATTTGAAGCAATGCTGATAAAAGAACAATATTTGCAGGTGAGAAAAGCTTCCTGAGAGAAGCTCTAAACAGGCTGAATCTGTCTCCTAGAGGAGACAGATTGTTTTGAGCATTATTGATGGGTGGCTAGGGAAGAGAATGTGATCAGTTCATTCCCCCAGTGCTGCTGTGTGCATAGAAAGCAGGTTAGGCCAGTCCATTGTAGATATGCCAGCCTATTGTAGAATATCCAAAAATAGGGAAGGTTAATGGGAATTCCCCCTCTGCAGCTGCTCATTAGCCTGAACTGGGAGGCCTAATAAAAAGCAACCAAAGGTCTTCCAAGTACAATGTATTTTTTGTTGTTCCGATATTTGTTTTCTGATTACTTTTAGAATGAGAACTTTGTTCAAAAGTTGAAATATTTGTAAGATTATGAAGCAGATGAAAATTCCGTTTATTCTTGAAATGCATTGTATATATCAGCTAAATTAGTGTGCTGCACTGGACACATTCTGATTTTCTTTTTTATGCCTTCAGGAGGAGGAAGTGAAAAGAAGAAAAGTGATCATACTGTTTTCTTTTCCCTTTGTGAGCTGAAAAAAAAATGCAATGAAAGAACAGATATACTTACTGCTGTGTTACAGTTCAAGCATAACAAAATGCTCGGCCAGACCTAGACAGTATTTGAACAACTTTGTGCTTGATACTGGTGATTGGCTAAGTTCCCTGTACTGCACAAACAACCTTCAGCCCAGTTTGTATTCCTGCGCTAGGTGCTTATTAGAAAAAAAAAAAACAACCCAAAAAACCACCCACCCCCAAAACCCAGAAACAAGAAAAAAAGGTGTCCATCAGAAGATGGAAGTGGAAAGGTAGTGACAGTGGCTGTCTCAGAGAAACTTGCTTGGAGTAAATCCAGTCCCAGTATCCAAGACTGGAGACTGACTTAAACTCCGAAGCTATAAATGAATACGCTCAGGTGAAACTGTTAATAGTTGAATGACTGGCTGTACTTTAGTGTCTCTTAACAGTGCTCAGCTTATGAACTCAGTATTAGATTTAAGTACATCTCATGTTTCAGGTTAGGCTGTGTTCCAGGAGGAAGTTTCTCCTGGTCTTGCCAGATGTTTGTGCCACTCTTATGTTTAGGCACCACACACTGATGCTTTCTCCATACCGCGATAGAAGGTAAAGCATTGGCAGGGTATGGAATTACTTAAGTGCACTGAAGATGTTTCTAAGGGTCCCAGGCCAGCATACCAAGTATTTTGTAAACAGAACAAAGGGCTAATGTCTGCTCCGAATAGTTTAAAATTGACATAGGAGACAAGTAAGAACAGATGTATTCAAGCCAGATGATGGGACTCGGAAGAGAAGGAAAAGCGATCACAGGCAACTTCTTCAGACGTTTCAAGTGTAAGGTTGCATTTGTCAGTGCCAGATACCAAAGTCATGCAAGAAAGTAACAAGACTTAAGTTCTTTTTCTGTACAGATGTGGAAGGGGATAAAAGGGGAAACAACAACAATGTCGTATTTTTGGTATAAGTGGTTTCAGCATACTATAGGCCTAGACCAAAAGGAAAGCAATGTGGTATTTCTGCTGTTTGGAGGCATGGGGTTTTTTTTTCCCCCACATTGTGTCTCCAGATGTGTTACATGCAAATACCCTACAGAGATGTAAATTAACATGGTGACAATTAGGTCAGCTTACTCCAGGCACTTCAGTGAACTTTCTCCACGGAAGTTAATTGTCAAGAATTTTTTTGTTTGAAGTTGATGAGTCACAGTAGCTTTCAAGGTGCTCTTTAATATCTTACTCTTGGAATTTGTCTGTATTGTATCGCTGGTTGTTAGGGTATAAGAGGGCAATCAGTAGCCATTAAAATGAGAATTGAACATTCATGTTTTTGTGCAGTGATAAACTGTAAGGATAGGCCAGTTATACAGAGAATTTTGTAGTACTTGGAGATCCGGATTCGTCTGAACAGCCTGCATTTAATACAGCCAGATACAGGTGCTGTATCTTGCTGCAAAAGTGTAGGTCGTCCATATTGACGGTGGAATACATCTGGAAAGTAGAGAGTCTGGCAGGGATTTGGAAAGCACAGTGGGCAACCAGTTGAAGAACAGGTTCTGTTGGGAGCCTATGGGCTAAGGTGCAAACCTGGGATGTGTAAGTATAGAACCAAGATTAGAAATTTTCTAGAGCACACCTAATTTGAACAGAAATGATGACCTTCGTAGTGGAATGCTGGATGAGTTTTGTGCGTGTGCTTTGAAGCAGGTGGAAAATCGCAGTGGATTCTTCTCCCCCTTAGAATTTAGGAGTCTATTAAAACTCAAAAGCTACAGTCTTTAGAATATCAGGCTCGGTGCTATTGATATTTGAATTGGCAAATATGTATTTAAAGATTGGGTGCTATATTAACTTGTTAGTTAATATAACTAACTGAGCTTAGACATTGTTACTTGCCTTTATTACTTTTATATTATCGTGTGTAGTAGCGGGTGCACTCTAAATATTGTTAAACAGTACTGTAATATATGAGCTGAGTTTAATCACTGAGGCAAATTACTGTTTTGTTGAAATTCTGCCATTTCTGCAGAAAAAATTTCTGTACAAAACAATCGGCGCTACCAAATTAGCTGTGATATATGTAAGATTAGAGCAGTACCATTTTTATGTTTTACCAGTTCCGCTTCGTAACTAACAGGATGTGTATTTTTTGTTTTGTTTCCCTGTGGGCAGTCACTCAAATCTTTGTTTCAGCATACCTCCTTTTTTTTCTTTTTCTCTCTCTTGCTAGCTCTTGGTTGTTGGGTAGCATATGGGCATTTAAAAATGACTCAGGTATGCAAAGGAAGATGCCATCCATGATTAGCTACCGTGTAAAGGGGCATGTGAGTGCTTGTCAATGTAGGCTTTTTTTAAAAGTGATGACACACAAGAGATGTTAGTATCAGTGTTCAAATATTTGGCATCAAAAACATAATCACAAATAACTGCAAACACTTGCAGACAAATAGGTATGAATACTTGCAGCAAACTATGATGATTTCATCTTTTCAGTAGCAGTGAGAAAAATACATTATTAATAATCTCATTGTGAGTACAAATTTGATGGGAGTTTTAATCCCTTTCACTGGCAGTAACTCAGAGTCTACTTTGGTCCAGTAAAGTCTTCCAACTGGTGCTTAATATCATGAATGTTCTTAAGCGTGTTACTGGTTATAGACTCTCTTAAAATGAATCAGTGAATTGCTGCATGCAACAACCTGGTTTGCAATTCATGGAAGAGTCTGTTTTAATCCTTTTATTCTTGGACATCTTAATTCTAAATACCTCAGAGCATTAAGGTTTACACTGCGTATAGTTCTGTTTCCTGAAAAATCAGTGGGAAGCAGAGTTAAGCCAACACAGTGCCTCTGAAATACTCATGCTTAAAGTCCAAGTACTTTTTCATGTTAGAGTGACAATTTACAGCTGTAGAAAATGTATTTAAGAAGGCTATGCTTTTTAAAAGATATCTTCTTTTCTGAACAAATTACTCATGCAATTTTGCAGACATGGTTATTTGGAGGAAAAAATTAGTATCACTATGACATTTAGCCACCTGTTGAGAAAAAACAGGCTTCTTGTTCCCCAAGTTGCTGAAATTGTGAGAAAAGATAACAGAGGATCTAAAATTCCTCTTAGGCTTTGTATCTCTTAAATTATAATGGAAATGGAAATACTTTCAACTTTATGCGTCCTTCACCACAAACTGAATATTTAGTTAGCAGTATGAGTATAGTAACTCAGTAACAATGACACATGGCTTGAGGGCCTATATAGAAAGAAAAGGCAATATAAGAACTATTTCTGCTTCCTTATGCAGGTTACTCAAACCTTTTGTCTTTGAATGATAGTAGGGCTCTATGCGCTCCCTCAAAGCAAATGGGTGTAGAGTTAATCTCATGATACATAGCTGTGACAGCAAGATACTTTCTTCCTGTGACTATGGAAATCATGATTCTTTCATATGCCATTCCTTGTTAGTAAGGTTGTTTTCCCTCTCTTAGGTATACTGAGTGTAATAACGTGTGATTCGGATGGTGATCTAGATCTTGAATTGAGATATTTTCTTTTCAGTTCTGGAAAGGAGCACAATAGCTCTTTATTTTCTGTTCACACCCCAGCCCAATCTGTGTGTGTTTGGCAGCAATAAAAAAGTTCTAACCTCAGTACCCATCTTAACTCTGCTTTGGGGGAAGTCCAAAGAAGAAACAGTTTGGAATTTACTATTGAGTCTCTCTGAAGTATAAAAGACAGCTTGTGTACCAAGTCAGACCAACAGTGGATAAACAGGAATGTTCAGTTGTTTCTCAATAAAAATACAAAGAAATACAGTAAACACCTCATTTTCTCCCCCCCTCCAAATTCTCTTAAACCTATGTTTAACATTGTCTAAGGCTATTTCGCAGTTTGACATGCTGTTTTACAGACCAGAAATTACTTTAGGAAATCAGAAGTAAAACTTAACTTTGCTTTCAAATTCCAAAGTCATCAGTTTTAGTCTTGTGATAAAATCATGCCTGAGCAGTGTTACACAATTAAGATAGTGTTATTCATACCCCTGTGGTTTGTAGCCAACAGTCCCACATTAATTTATCCAGAGCTCCCTTTAGGATTTCCCATGTTATCACTGAAAATCTCTCTCTGTTGTGTCTAACTATTTTGACAGAATTCTGGTAGACTGTAGGTTGCATGTGTTATTAAGCAGGCTACATTTAAATAGATGTTTCAAAGGTGTAGTTCTGTGGTCTTTACACAGAATTTAAGACAAGTATTCCAGGAATCCATCCAGTGGCAAAGCTCTCACAGTGCAACTGTAGCAGGATATCAGTGTCATGTCACAGAGATGAGAAAAGTTAGTGGATTTGAACAAAATGCTTCATTTCATTGTTTCCCTGCATGGTAGTACAGAGTTGATAGCCCCTAACATTGTGTATGGGTATGATTGTTCAAAAAATCTTGTGATGGTACTTGTATTTACATAGTATTTTTCATGGCAAGAGTTGCCTACTTTATTGCTGATTGTCCAAAGATTAAAGGAAATTCTCATCTGTAAGAAAAATAGGATTTGTTTAATAAGGAAAGCTAACAGTGTATTTCCAAAACAATAATCTAAAGTTGGTTGAAAACAGGTGAAACTCATATCTTCCTGATTCGTCTTTACAATAAGTCTGTCTTGATCTCTTCTATAGCATTAATTGTTTATAAATGCTAAGTGCAAACAGTTGTAAAAATTTGTTTCCAGAAAACAAACCTATTTATATTTACAGAACTATTTTCCATTATTCTTTGATTTTTTTTCTGCCTGATAAAGCAATTTCCCTCGCATACATCATGAAAAGCTTTCAGAGAGGGTTTTTTCCTGGGGTGATGCAATCTTTGCTATTAGACAGTTGATCAGCTAACATGTAAAATGCAAATAAGAGCTTACAGAACTCCCAGCAGCCTTTTCTACACTGACAATGACCTTAAAAGACATTTTTCAAGGAAATAAAACAGCTTTGTCTGAACGAGCTGTTTTCTTTAACATCTCTTCTATTTTGCAGAAGCAGCCATGATTTCTACTATTCATTCTGAACGTGTATTTTTACTAAGTGCATATCTCACTTGATGACCTTTATTTTACCACAGTTACGTTTCTTTCACTTTTTAATATGGTGTTCTGTAAGGATAACTTTGAAGGATGGAACGACTTCCTAAAGCAGCTTCCTTTTGGAGGATTTTATTTTTTATGTCAATGAACGAAAGTGCTTAAAAGGGTAGAAAAAAAATCTTGGGAAGAATTAGAATATGTGAGCTTTTTATTATAGAACAGGGAGTTATGGGCCAAATATTGCAAAGATCCCAAAAGCCTGTGCAAAATAGAGTGATATCTGCTTACAAAGAATATGCTTTTTTTTTAATCAGGCCACTCCACTGTATTGCCTAGTCTGCTTTCCTCTTCAGTAGTAGGAAGAAATTCCTAATGACAATTTAATGTAGCAGTGCACATTTTGGAGAGATTTGTAACTTGCTGTGTGGCCATATATTAATTAATTATACTTCTAGCCACATTAATAGTCCACAGTAGCTTCATATTTATGTATGCATGTTGCCTTTTATTTCCTGTTATCAAGCTTCAGGGAAGCTGTTTCTGGAGTCTTGAAATTCATGTTTCATTGTATGACAGATCTTATTTTATTATGGGCTTATGCCAATGACCTGCAGACTGGGGTCTTCAAGTCTGTAAGTAAAATGGCAGCAGTAACCAGTAAGAGTTGCCAGTTAGAGAATATGTGTCCATCTGACAAAACAGTGGAACAGATGACTTCTACAGATACCAGTTTTCTGCAGTTTCCCCTGAGGAGAAGGGAAGAAGTTGGAGTAGTGTTATTCCCCCAGAAACAAGGAAGAAAATGTTCTCATATCAGCAGTAGGATTAAATTCAAACCAAGAGAGAACAGTAGTGGTGGGGTTTGCTACTATGCTGACTTCCTGGTTGCGGGACCTAGTAAGAACAGGGGAAGCTATTATAGAAGACAGACGGTAGGAAACCTGTGAGTCAGAAAAGGTTGTGAGCTATATGAGGAAGATCATGAAGATACTAGATGTGTCTCAGAGTGTTGATGAAACAGGCAAGAAAAAGCATGATAAAATTTCCACCCCATTTGGGCTTGTACTGTCTAAAGTAAAAGCACTACAGCTTTTGGAAGCCAGGATAAAGTATGATATATAAACTTGCTTTCCAGTGTTACTGAAGTAAGTGTCTGTAAAGCTTGAGTAGTCATAAAGCTGGAATTCTAAGAAAGGAGTATGTTTTGAGCTCTTTGAGACTTTAGAAATCAGTGTTTTTCTTGAAGTTCTAGAGCAGAAAAGTTGTACTTTCTCATGTGCATGGAGTTGGTACTAAGGGAGAGGACAAGGACGAAGAAATGATGACTGGAGTCTACAAAGTCAGTAAAGCCGAACTCTTAAAATACTGCATATGACAGCAGTGTTTCAGCCTGATGTTTCGTTCTCCTTCCTCCTTTTTCCTTTGCAAAATACAAGATAGATACTTTCTGGAAAAAAAAAAGGGGGGGGGGGGATCACAGACACTTAGTCGTTGGCCTGAATCTCTGTTGCCCTGTCTTTTGTTCAGTCTTCAGTGCTTACATGAAGTGAGGACAAAGTCAGAATGCTAGTGCTGTTGTCAGACATCAGATTACACTGTTATCAGTAACTACACATGGTGCATGTCAGAAGAAAGTATGGACCAGTACATACTGCTCATTTTAAATAATTCATATGCTTTGTTATGGAATGGAATTTTGTAATTTTTTCCTGGCACTGTTCAGGTATTTTCATTAGCGTATGTCCTTTAAGGGTGTAATTTTTTCCTGTTCCATTATTTCCCCCAAGATTTCCTTTTAAATGTTTCCAAAACAAAGCATCAAAGAGTTTTCTTTGCTGTAAACTCTTCCTCTCCCCTAGTGAGCTGACAGGTTCCTATACACTGGGAGGAAATGGTATATTATCTTAAATTTCCTCTGTTTCCTGGTATTTGCAGCTGTTTCCCTCCAAAGAGCCAAGACACCTGTCATAACAGAGGAGTACTTTCTTTGGATCAGTAATAAATCAGCAAGAATTATTAATGTGCTAAGGGAGAAAGATTTTTTTTAAAGCTTTATTCAGTCATTTTTATCCAGTGTTAATGGAACACTTAAGAAAACAATGTATTTAAAATGCATAAACAATGTATAAAACAATCAAATTAACCAGTGGTTAAAAAAAAATCAAAGGTGATAAATACAGTCGATTACCACTCATTCTATAAACACTTGATTGCCATAAAAACTTGAAACTGCCTGTGAACTCTACAGTGCAAATTTTCTTACCATCCAGTTCATTTGGCTTATATATTAAGAAATTAGATTAATTGGGATTCTTGATTAAGATGAATAGTGTTTAGTGTTTGACATTTAATTCGAAGGTTGTCATCACCTGTCCCAGCTTTGATGTGTGTCAGTTTCCATCCCAAAAGGCTTAACAAGTTTATCAGGCGCATAGTGTATGTTCTTCTTTCAGTAATATTCCATCTTGTTTAATCTTCAAATACACTTCATTTTTCTAGTTCATACCTGGCCATTTGAAGGGTGCAGAGTCAAATATTGACATCCAGAGAGTATTGTGTATCTTCTAGTTTGGTTCTTACATTGTTGTCTTTTAAATTCCTGACCACTGATTCTCCCATTGCCCATTCTGCAATCATTTGGATGGGAACAGTCCTGAGGAAGATTGAAAAATAATTAGTGCCTTGGGCAAAAACTTGTTAAATCAGTGAAACCAACCACTTTGTCCAAAGTTACAGGATATGTCATGATCAGTTTTGTGTGGCTAATGTGTTTCTAATATTTGGACATTCTGCAATGTCTATAGTAAGCCCTTCTCCTTCTGAGGAGCTCTGAACTCCGTGTTCTGTTCTAATGATCTCAATTCCTGCAAATAGGTAGCTGTCTCAAAGTAATTTTAGGCCAACAGCATTCTAAAGTTTTCCCAGCTTTGTCATAATGCTCAGTGAGGGTTAGATTCTGATCATCACTTCTAAGGTGGTTATATTTCAATCTTGTAACATCCTTTACTAGAACAATAGTAATACATAATTCTGTAGCACATTGAAACCATGTTACTTAAAATATTTTTAAAACAGAAGACACAGATTTTTCTACAGATAAGTAAATATTATTCTTTTATTGAAGGCCTTCAGTAGTCCTTTTTTTGTAGATCCAACATAAGGCATACATAAAGTGGGGTGGAAGAAGTGTGGCTGCAAAGTATCTGAACTTTGATTGACAAAGGTCTGTTTTAAGTCTTAGTGAAGCACAGAACCTGGACTTCAGAGGACCAGAAGACTACCATTCTTTCTTGTTATCTTGTTATACTTGCACTTCTGCTGAGAGCATACCTAGAGAATTTCTATCATGTCCAGTTTACTGGAGATTAAACAGTGCATCAATCTCGTCTCCCAACATCCCGTTGCTTAATTGTAGCATCATTTATTTCCTCCATATGCTTGGCTTTCTATCTATGCAATAAAGCTAAACAAAAACATCTACATACTAGTAGCTTTCTAATATTTCTGGCTCTCTCACCTGAATTGAACTAAAATTCTGAATTAAAATTAGTGTGCATGTAGAAAAGTATTTTAAAAAGTATTTTAACATTCTTAATCTGAGTGGGAACTGGAAATAGCCTTATGTTCAGGCAAAAAAGTGAAGTTGAAGAAGAATTTGTAAGCATTTTTCAGATGATTATAGGTAAGTAGTAACCAGTTTTTCCTCACTACTGTTATAAGGTAATAGCGCTTGTCTCAGCTTTTATTTTCCAGTAATAAATTAATTTAACAGACTTCAGACCTCAGTAATTTACTCATATGAAATGCACAGCTAGAGGACTTACAGGGACCTACAGTGAAGAGGTAGAAGATGTAGTGCACGCTGTTAATAATAAATTGTTTTTCTTAGCTCTGTAGTGTGATTAAGTCTGCAAGTAGATGGAAACATATAAACGTGTAAGAAAAAAGATAAATAAGACTCACAAGTCAGGCATTTTGGTTGGAATTTTCGGAGACCTCTGGGATTAAAATTCCTAATTCCCATTAAACTTCTATTCAGTTAATGGGAATCCAGATCTTTTAGGTAGCTTTGAAAACCATAGCCCTTTTATTAGCACTCTCCAAGTAAAATGGATGAATATTTGGATTTTCAGTTAGTTTTTTTTTTTCTTTTAGAAGTGTGATATGAGTGTTATATTTTCACAATAAGCCAGAATCACAGAGGGATTCCCACTGGTTTTACTAGGCTTTGGAGCAGACCTTTTTAAATAAGATCAGGGTGCTGCCTTATGAAGAGGTAGAATAGGATGCACTAGAGGAGTATGGGTAACATGCTGCTAGTTTTATCTTGCTAAAATACAGTCATTGGGAAGATCAGGGGACATAGCCTTCCTCAGATCAAGCACTTGCTGTAGGTGTCTTTCTCTTTCTTTCTTTTTCTTTTTTTAATGTCTTCCTAGAGTAAACGGATTTGTAACTTGTATGTTTGAAGTAAATGCCTGAATTGTAATGACTCTAGCCCTCAGTGGGATAGTAATATGATTGAAAAATAAGTGTAGCTGCACACCTTAAATGTTATAATCTCTCATTTGACTTCTGGGGCAGGAAAAAAGGTGTTCTTCCTGGAATGATTTCTTGTTTGCTCATAGGGCATCTATCCTTGATGTTGCGTTTCTCTGTGCTCAAAGAACAAGATACAGGTTCTAACAGAATTCTGTTTGATACTAAGACCAACAAAACATACTCTTTAAACTCTACAGAAGAGAGTGTATTTTACTCTTTTAAGATGTTGCTGCTGGAAAATTAAATAGTATCTGTCTCCTCAAATGCAAAGATGCAGTATGTGGAAAATGTGACTAGCGTCTGGATAGCTGTATCTTCTATGACTGGCCTATATAGAGCCAGTATTTATTCCAGCTTCCGGTCAGTCCTGCCAGCCAGTGTCAAATTCCTGAGATAAGATCTTCTCCCCCTTTTAGCATGATGCTTTACTTTTCTGTTTTCTTCCAGGTTTTAGTTTCTGACAGGTCTAGAATGCTTCTGCTTGGATTGGGTGTAACATGTTTTAAAGTTTGTCAGTGTACTGAATTCACTGGGCTAGCTAGAGGTCCAGTGAATTTTGAGGTCCAGAATTTTTTGACATTTCTCTCTTCTTCCAAAGTTTCACCCAGTGAGACATCAGAGATCAGAGCTTTGTTATCCTCAGGATGTGTTTTAGCCCCAAAATGCCTCTCTCTTTCCCCATATAATTTGGCGCAGTTCTGGGGCTAACTGTGGCCTACCCAGAACATCTTGCAGAATGTTCATGATTTGCTGTTGCTCCTAATCTTATCCCTGTGTTACCAGAAACTAGGTGGACTATCTAAATTACACTTAATCTGTAAATGCTTTAGGATTTTTTTCAGGCTTTTCATATATATTTTTATATATATATCATTTTGGTGGTATGTAAGGACTGGAAAAAAAAACTGGAGCTAAAAACTTTTTATGAAAAACTAAGTTCTTAAGACATAAGGCATACTATGCACAGAAAGTAACTAACGTGTTATCACTGTGCTTCAGTCTAGATCTGCTTTCTTCCTCTCTTGTATCTTTTAATATAAATGTTTTTGCAGGCAGAGCTGGTTTCTTCCATGTATTTTTTGGAAACTTGGTGGGAAGAGGGAATGTTTAATCTTTAGGGAGAGGAAATATGTCTGGAAGAGGAGCTTCCAGATTGTATGGTAAGGCAGGCAGAAAGAGAAGGAAAGTCACAGCAGCTCAAGAGAAGCTGCTTGAGCGGAAAAGAGGCCAGACAGACTGACCTCAAGAATGAGATGATGATGCTTGGGACCAAAAAGAGTGGTGCTGCAAGTCAGAAAGCAACTGGTGAACTGAAATCAAGACTGGAAACAAGGGTGCACTTGAAAGGACATGCAGGGCAGGGAGAGGGCTGCCCCCCTTTTATTTCTGTTTTATCTTGTATCTAAAATCTGTTTTGTTAATAGATATGGTACTTTGGGTTTAGTATGTTTTTGGTTAGTTAGCTTGTTATTGCTCTATTGTGCGATTCCCTCATGCTCTTCCACAAAGCAGATATGCAAGTTTGCATCTTACCTGTATCTGACCCTGATTCTGCAAATGATGATGCAGATGAGTCTTCTGGAAATCTCCCTCTGATCAGCAAGACAGTGATGTGGATTCTTCAGACAGGAGAGAATTACTTCAGATGCTGATGGTGGAATGTAGGCTTTTAAATCTGAAAACAAGGATGAAATGCAAAGAGGCAGACAATTTTTCCAAAGCAAAGGAGATTCCTTCCGGTTCCCTCCTGTGGGAGGCATTTCTGAAACTTGCAGTGCAAACTCCTAGAAGCAGCTTCTGTTTTAATTTGTTATTAATCAGGATTTTACAGGAATTGCATGTGATCCCTGGAATTGACTGTAAGGTGGTTACCCTTAGCAACTTGCCATTTGCCTTGGATCACAAAATAACATGACCTCAGTGTATATAGCATTCCCCAGATGTTCTCCATAATAACTGCAGGGAAGTAGAGAGAATACTGCACTAAGGTGGAAACAGCTCATTTTCTTAAGGAGGACTTCTCGTTGCTTTACAGCCATGTATTTCTGTGCTCTGCAGTTGATAAACTCTATTTCAGACCAAGTAGAGGGGAGAACACATCTGAACATGAGAAATCAGTCCAAATAAACCACCCTTCAACCCCCACAAAATGAAGAAGGCAAACTATAATAGTTAGTGTTTTGTGACTAAGGTGCATCAATGAATGGATTGTACAAAAGAAGTGGCTTTTTTTGCTGAGCATAAGAATATTTCTTATTTGTGATTCAGACAAAGGCAATATTTTTTCCAGGATAAACTCTGAATTTCTTCCAGATGGGCCTTCCCACAAGTAAGAAGGGAAGGCTAATTCTGAGTAAGAGATTTTGAAATCTCTTGATGTTGAATAATGAATTGGTCCTTTTTGACCAGCAGAACTGCATGAAAGAGAAACAGGAGTGGAGAATCTTGCCTCTGCCTATCAGATTCTTTGGAAGCTTTCACAGAACTGACAATAATAATGGCGAAAAAGCTGGAGGTTATATATGAACTGCTTCATGGTTATTCTGTGTCTGACTACCTACTGTTGCACTCATTTCCTTCTCTTATTCTTTCTGCTTTGAAGTAAGCACATGGAAGGTCACATGAAAAACTCCTTCCAGGCATGCAGGCTAACAGAATACTTCTCTAGTATAGTCCTCTGGGAGCCATTCTTGTATGGGAGAAGCCTGAAGGCAAAGAAATTTCTTCCTGCCCACCTCCCACAGACAGACTGGCCTCTAGCACAGTTCTGAGGTGGGTTTGGGGTGTCTTCCTCCCCCCCCCCCCCCCAATCAATTGCAAAGGGCTTTTTTCTGAAATAAACAATGGGAGACCAGAGGTTGGGCCCCGAACCTTGACAGTGTCTCAGGCCTGTTGTTTGTGTCTCTTAGATTTCTAGCCAGAGTTATTTAATTTCCTGTTCATGTTTTCAAATCCTCCTTCCACAGAGGCTTGTGTACCGTCTCTCACTGTCTTTGAAAACCTAATACAGATACAGCTTGTCCTTTAATCTAATTTCAGTCAGTCACTTAGAGACAACAGTTAGCCCTAAGAACCCCATGCTTAGATTGGCAGTCTGTGAACACTAAACACAGCAGTATGTATGTATCTGCCCTTTAAATTGCTCAGATATAAGAAATGTCACTCGATATGATGAGATGAACATCTAAAATGCTTGGAGCTTCATCTCTTGAACTCCCTCTGTAACTAATAACATAATTCATTGTTTAGCACTCAGACTGCAGGGTACCGAACAATTGAACTCAAAGTTTGGAAGAACTTCTAAATCTTGTTAGATTAAATATTGGGTAAATAATTTCCATCTCAATCCAAGCATTTATTCAAACACCTACTTAACATGAATTTCTGGTCCAGCTCTGTGGTTAACATGTGTTTTGTGGGCTTAGAGTCAGAATATTCAGCACTCTACAGGATCAACTCCTTGAAAACTTAAGTTAGACAGTCCACTATTCTGGTGTTTACTTGGGGGGGGGGTGGGAGGGGGGAGGGGGTGGAACTTATGTGGAAGTGAAAGTTCAGCATCTCTGCGGAGAAGGCCCATAATCTACTTTCAGCAAATTAAAATCTAATACAGTTTGTCTATATTTCACTTACGCCTCAGGACAAATTAATGTTTTAAAAAAAACTTCGAAATGAAAATGGTGAGACCTCAGATTAACCGACTTGTAGAGTTTTTATTTCAGGTTTCATTTGGGAATTGAATGGAACTGTTAAATTACTGGAAGGTAAAACATCAGTGATAACTACCTTGCATTTTTCTGCAAATAGATTTTCACTCAGAAAAGTACAGTGGGATTTAGGAAAAAAAGATGAAAATAAAACTTTAAGGAAAACAGGAGAAGACGAGCTGTAGTTATTTCATGCTCCAAAACTCAAGTTTGGTTAATAGACAAATTACAATGCCAGAGAATTGTATTTAGAATATGCAATAATTATTTTATTTAAATTCACATAGATTGGAGAGTGGTCTTGCTTCCCATGCAGAGTTTGCTGTTAAAGTCTGGCAGTCTTAGCTGTGCTGTAAGATGGCCAGAATTTTAAATGAAATTTGTTTCCACGTGTGAAATGTAAGCAGCAAGGCCCAGCCAAAGCAGGGAAAGAAGTATGTTTGTAGACTGACCAGTCTCTCAGCGAGAGGAGGTCCGCTCATGCACTTGATGAAGGTTCTGTCAGCCTAGAAGAGTCCTAATAGAGTGCAAAGAGCCCAACATAGCAGATTTGAGGGGGAGATACTTGGCTTCTTTATTGTGAAATGGGTATTCTGCAGGGAAGTTCAGTCTTCTTCCCGAATCGTTACCAGGAAGGCTGCTTAGGTTACCGTAGCCCTCTGGGAGCATTTCCAGCGTCTGCCTCACAGCTGCTGGGGGATCTACCTTCTGAAACGTGAGAAGGAGGGCCACATGTATGGTGTACGCACATGTATTTCTCCTGGTGAGAAGGAGCTAGAAGAAGCGTGGTATTTTGTATTTTTTTTTCTTCCTCCTTCCCCTCCCCCTCCTCCTCTTCCCTCTAGACTCACCAACACATTTTCAGGGCTTGAAGAAAAATGTTACCTTCAGCAGCAGCAAACATTTATTCCCTGGCTCAGTGTGTCTGTGATGGGGGGATGGGAAAGAAAGTCCCTGGTGTATTTTGTTAGTTGTGAACTCACCTACAGAAGTTAAAGAATGTACGGTAAGCAAGCCATTCCTGCCTGTGATGTTTGACAGCAGAACTTCTGAATTCAGAGTGTTTGGTGATATTTAATCACCCTATAATCAACTTTTGAAGTGGTTAAACAAAGCAGAATTCTAATAAGAAAAATGTACAGAAAAGTACTTCCCATTTTTGTTCTAGTTTACTCTATTTATAGCTGATGTACTTTTAAAACTGTTTCTCCAAAGCAAAAAAATGCCTTTATTGTATCCCATCCTCATCTCAGAATAACTATATATACATTGTAGCTTTATTTAAAATACAAATATTGTTCTGCTTTTCCACACAAAGCCTCCCTGCAGGTTTGAGTTAAGGTTGGCTTTTCCTTTTTTTAATGTGACATTAAATCCTAACTCTTCTACAGCTTCTGAGCTGACTGTCATTCCTTTTTGCCAATTAAAACTGACTGCTTCAGTGTAGAAGGAACAGATATGAAAACCCAGTGACAACCACAGCAGCAATTTCATTCATGGCATATATGCCCAGAGGGTGAATGTCAGGAAGCCAGCAATCTGTTAAACGTATTATCCATGTTATACAAAAAATATTTCTTACTAGTTGTCTCTCTCTTTTTTTTTTTTTTTTCTTCATGTTTTGGTTTAAAAGAGCCCATTATTTTGTGAAATCTAATTTGGCTTGCTACATCGAAATGTATTAGGTGAATAGATATATTCTTCTGTCTTGTCTTGGATAGTTACAAGGGTTGTTAGTCCATTTGCTTCAAGGCAAACAGAGATCACCTCAGAGGTCAGAAAGCAATTGCCTTCTGTGGTGAAGCGATATTTGGTGTAATACTTGGTGTAATAAAAGGGATTAATTTTCCACTGCTCTGTACCGTGGGTAGCTATGGCTTCTGATTTGGTGGGTTTCTGCACTCTATCTACGCCTCAGTCTCTCTAAGAGAGTGTAAGAAAATAGTGACTCATACGTAAAGGCTTTCCTACAAAGCATTCAATACCAGGTGCTGCTAGAGTTAAGTTACGGGGCTAAATGGACCATTGATCAAATTTGGTGTGATATTCCTGCTTCCACAACCAGTAACTGCAATCAGAAAAATCCTGTGGCCTCGTCTCCCCACAGCCTTTCATATTACAAAGACTTCTGCTTGCCCAGAGTGTTGCAGGATGCTGTCACTGCTAATTTAGTAGCATTTCACAGTGCTGCAGATCACTTTTTGTGGCAGAAGATACTGATCCTTCAGTAACGACTCAATTCAGGAAGCAGCCTACAAAACATGAGCCTCTATCACATATGTTGAGTTAGTCGCCTTTTTTTGCCCATTATACCAATAGAAAATGGATGCAAAGCATTGTAAAAGCTCACTAAACATAAAAGGTCTTGTCCCTTTTATCTTCATCTGCACCAGTGAGTGACCAGATCACTCATACTGGTGCAACAGTGTCTACTGCTTTATCTTTAAATATACTACAGTTCCACTATTTTAGCATGATTATATCCATGTCAGTTTTCATTTAAAGGGTATTTTTGCAGTTTGGTTGTAACAAATACATTTTTTTCTGTAATGCTTGTATAAAGATTTGACTACTTATATGCAACATCCACTAAAGAAGGATGTACATCCAGTTTCATACTTGGATCTGACTCTGGAGATTTTAACCAGTTTGGTCTTGTTCAGTTCATTTCTAATAGTGGGAAAGAGTTTGGATTATAAGCACTAGCCACCTATTTAGTGAGTTATGAAGCATTTTGATCTGAGACATTATTTTAGCCCATTCATACTATAAATGCATGGGAAAAAGTTATCTATAAGTGGTTTGGCATCGCACAATACCCCACAATACATTGAAACAGTTACAGACTGGAGGAGAAGTCCCCCACAGGGCCTAATGTGACAGAATATAGGGGTTTTCTCCATGGAAATTACAGAGTATAGGGAGAGTGAAGTGCAGGCCTGCTTTCCTGCCCACTGTGCGGATCTGTCGAAACATTCATTTACAATTTTACCTTTCCTGTATGTACATTTTCTAATGTAGATAAGGGGAGTTTTGTTCCTCTTTGCATGGTAATTAACACTTGTAGAATTTTTGGATGGTCATAAAAATTGAAGGCCTACTGGCACTTGCAAAGGTGACTCATAAAACAGGATGTCAACCTAAATGCACCTTAGTCATAAGCTAAGACCACCTAGTCTTACCCTGCTTCTATTTCTGTATGCTCAGGAAGTTCTTTACATACAACCTAATCTACTCTGCTACAAGTTGCTGTTTACATTTCTTATTAATTAGCATGCAAGTAGAAAGGAAATAATGTGAACTTTCTGTGGCCTAATTGTCCAGCTTCAATTCAACGAGAGCTGGTGAAGTGCCATGCAATTAATAAGAGTGTAGAAAGAAGTAAAGGTCTTATTTTGTAGTCAGAGAGATTGATTTCACAAAGAGGGACTCAGTATAATTTTGGAAGTTGTTAATATGCATTCTGCAGCAAAGGTACTTTACTCAGCCGTGCCCTATATTCTCTATTCTGCGTTAAGACAAAGGATATATTTCGTAATGTTTTCTTTAGCATTATGTTTCAGTGTGGTTAGTCATCAAATCTGAAATGACATCTAGACCTAGTTGGACTTTCATGACACCTCAAGGCCATCATATTTTGAATTGTCCATATTTTTTTCTTGTTTAAGAATAGATGAAATGAAGCATTTCTTATCAGTGGTTTGGTAGTAGGGCATGCCCAAAGAAGAAAACAGCTATGGTGTCTTTATGTTTACTTTCTAATAGCATGTTTTAGCTGGAACTGATCTCTATATATGATGCAGGTATACTTTCTTGTTGCATATGATACACCGTGATGATAGCATGAAAATGTATTTATCTCAAGATTGTATTTTCATATTAATGATCTCTCTGCTCCCATTCACAAGGAAAGCTAGTAAAATCTGCTGTCAGTGTTGAGTGTGCAAATGTACACCTTGTAGCTCTGCTCCCAGTTTCTGAGCAAGGACATGTCAAAACAGCTAAACATTCAAGCACACATTTGCAGGACTGGACCTTGCAGCATCAGTGCGAAGAAAGGTATATATTTAATTTCCTCTTCTCATTTTAATGGAGTTTTAGGCAATGTGCATGCAGGAGGAAGGCCTGATGTCTTGGCTGCTGTCATTGTATTATAGTTAGAGATAAAGGCAAAGGGAAAAGCAGAAATAAGAGTTGCACCTGTCAGCAATGAGAAAACTGTTATTTGAAATGGCCACTTTTTATTCCTCCCAGCATAATGGAATAGCAACTTATGTATAGGGAAATGTAGTTGTTGGTGTGGGCCCTTTCAATCCTGAATATCCTGTGATCCAGGAGGAGTAGTTACTATGAATATTCATGCATATGCTTTTAAATTTTTGCCAGCAAAATTTTGTTGCTACAAATGTTCACAGAAGTGAATTCAAAAGGGGTAAAAGCATGGTTGCAGTAAAATCATTTAAGTTCAAACATATTTATTGGAGATGTATTGTATGACTCATCTGTCTCTGCTGGAAGTACGTCAGGCTCATAATATTCATGGGGACCCAAAAGGAATATAAGAAACAATTCCCCACACCCCCACTGCCACCAGTTTAATCTGCAGTTTTGCAGCTATAAAATCTGTTCTAGCACAGCAGTTCTGATTTGCAAATGTGGTCAGTCATAACCCAGAGCAGGCTTTAACTGCATGTATGGATCACATTAAACGCTCTAAATAGTTCTAGCATTCAACTGCCACCAGGTACAAAAGGCTGAACCTCCCATCATGCAACTTTGTAGGCCTATAAACCATACCAAGGCAGTCTTTCACTTCAGTAACCTAATAAATACTTTGAAAAGATCACTTTCATGTCATTGGTATATCTACCAATAATACTTAACAGGAGGCCAAATAGAATAAGAACAAATACAGCAAACCCCTTGTGTCCTCAGAGAATTTTCACATTTTTTAGACTCTTCCTAAACTTTGTGCTTGGTCCAGCAGTTTCCTGGAATAACCTCTAGAAGTAGATTGGCCAAAACAGTGATGAACTGGAGCCAGAGGTCAGCAGAATATGAGAATTACGTGTCAAAGGAGGAGAGGATATTTTGTGAGGAGGGGAGGATGGAAAGGATGTGGGGCTTTATGTACACACGTGCGTACACACATATGCATCTATACATATACACATATATAGGTAAATCTATAGATACATACACACACACGACCATTGTGTGGTCGGGGCTTAATAAAGTGCTTTGCATTACTGAAACACTTCCTAACTGTCTGAGCACAGATGGTTTTGGAGATTGGCCACAGCTGTAGCCAGAATGCTGGGTGGCACTTGCAAGCCTTGTGGTATTGAAGTATCCCCCATGTGCCTACCTGACAGGTACTCACATGCTGAGTATTGAACCCTCGCCAAATTTGGAAAAGGGAATATGGCCTTCCCTTAGGCAGAAGAGAGAGGCAATGTTCTTTGGATGTGTTCATTTAACAAATTCTGTTAATTCCCTTCTGTTACAGGGGCTAATGTGTAGTTGATGTTCCCTTTCCTTTCCCTCTAGTGCGTGGTAGTTTGCTGGTATTTGTTCTTTGTATCAAAATCTTCATTGCTATAGATTGATGGAAAGTGATTTGTCATTTATGGTATAAGAAGTGAAACATGTTTTTTGAACTCTTTTGATATGTGCGTCACTTGAAGTCATATGTTCTCTATTTCTGTTCAAAGCTACAGTTGTAGTTAGAGGAGTAAGGTGAAAACTAATAATGAAACAGGGTAATTTTTTATTTTATGCTTTCCAGCATGCCTACATTTCAGCAAGCATCTATCCTCATTCTAAGCTCACTTGCTGTGTAACCAGGCACCTTCTTATCCTATCATTATGCCTTTAGTTTCAGTCCTTTTCTACCTGTACAGGTCTATACAAACAGAGCAATCAACAGACAGAGTTAACCCATGGCAAAATGCCTGCTATATTTTCCTGATTCACATACTTTGTTTTCTTTCCCTCTACTCTCAACCACTACATTGTTTGACTTCTTACATTGCTGTCAACATAATTCTCCCTTGTGCCCATCTCATTGCTTCACGGTGAGAAAAGACAGTCTCTCATTAGCAGTTCTGATGCAGCAGATGAAACACGTAAGGGAGTTTGAAAAAATACGTTTGAAATTATTTTAAAAGGCATATGAGATTGTCATCTGCGTTCACATGTGTTTTGTAAAAAGCAATTGAATATTCTTCCCCAAATCATCTAAATTTGATTCATTCTGTTTTAGCAGCCATATTTCCGTTAGCAATTGGAAACTCATCTGTCTGAAAACCAAGCATCCAAGCTTTTATTTTGAGATGTTAAATGCCATAATATTTTGAAAAATTAACAAGATGTGCCTGATGGGTTAAAAAGTATGCATTTATGTAAAAGTGTTCAGCAGGTTGAGTGTTATGTGGGAAATGCCAGCATTCTAAACTTTGATGTAAAGCTAATGTCATGAGACATTTTAATATAGCAATGTATCAGAGAATAATGTTTCATTGTAAGAGACATTTGGAAACATTAGACAAAGTAGAGTTATAGTAAATGAATAATTTTACAGAAAGTTTCAACTCAGATATCTTAGTATTTTATGGCAAAATGGTAATCACAGGTGCAGACAAAGCTGCCTGCCCTGCAATCCATAATTAGCTCCTCTCTTCTATATTGCCTATTCTATCAAGAAAATGATAGAGAGGGATTTTCAACTGCAGTCTGTTTAATGTGCTCCATTTTGAAATATTTACTTGAATTCTATGAAGAGCTATGGTGCTTGGTTATTGAAACACACAATCTTTTTCTCTTTATGCCATTAAGAGTTCTCTCATCTTCTTTTACGTTTTCTCTACTCTGGAAGAAAATACAGCTGTCACTTTCAGAGGGGTTTGCTTTTCATCTCACTGCTTTTCAGTGGCTTTCAGGTCTCTAAGTGGTATCCAGTTTATTTGTATTCTCATGCCACTTCTGTGAAGCATACCTTTCTGTCAGCTGAGTGCGAGCTTTAGGTGTTTCGTATTTGGAAGCTATGGTATAAACAAATTGACAATATCAAGTGCAGCCAATCCTCTTGCAAGCAATTTCCACCTGTTCGCTGTACAGCATTATTCCTTCAATTCATTTAGCAGAACCATTTACTTTCATCCGAGTAGGGTTGAGGTTACTTTATCTGACTCGCAGCCCCTAGAGCTTGATTTACAATTTCTTGGATTTGTGTGGAGCCATATGCTAAACATGAAAGTAAGTCCCTGTATGCTGAAGATACTGGAGACAATTACTCCCTTCGCCATTTTTCCTCATCTGTTTTCTTCCTGTGTTAAAGGTTTCTTCAGTGTTTAAAGTGGTTCTTCTGCCACATCTTCTTACAGAGTTTGTAACTGCCCTTCTAAGGTCTGAATTTGCTTTCAAGTGAGCTCTTAGTGCTAAATTCACAGTACTGCAGAGATGAGTGTTCAGTTTCATACTTACTTTTCCTTTTCTTACTTATCTCAGTCTTGTACTGCCTTTATAATTTAGTGTTTATCTAAATAACAGCAGCCAGCAGTATTCTGTCTTTTTTAGCACTGATGTACGCTTTTGTTCCACTTTCCCCATTTTTTGAATGTCAGCGGCTTTTTTGTGTGCACATTTTTGTATATATGTTACAAAAAAGTAACATAAAATGTACACTTAAAAGAAGATGGACTTAGGCTTCAAGATTTGGAATTAGATTTCTGGACACCCGGGGGGATGTTTGCAGAATAAAAATCCTATTCTTGATTCATTTATCAAAAAGCCCTTAGTTTGAGTCCTTTTCAACACATAAGTGTGAGTATGTTTTAGAGACAACGTTTGAATTACAATTAAAGATGACAAGGCAGATGGGACATGCTTGTGATCTTTTATCCTGTAGTCATTTATTTTCCTGTGGTGCATTTTTTCAGTGTTTCTTGAAGCTTTAATGACAGCCATGGTAAATGACAACATGGAGTTAGTATATTTTTAAAAACTTTTTAAAAATAAATCTTAGAAAATTAGTTGGCCAAATGGCCCTCTTAGATCAGAATTCTTTTAGTTAGAGCTTTATATTACATTGGGATGTGACTAGGTCCCACACTTCCAGTGTTTTCATACGTATTTACAGGCCAGCTAAGTCATAATATGAATCAATTCATATAATGTTACTCTTTTACTAAAATACTCAGATTAGCTGACATTGAAAACGCTGGCATGGTGAAAACAAGTTTTGTTTAATATCACTTCTAAATTGTAATGAAGGATTTGCGTTTGAAAGGGATATTCTTGTTTCTGTTTCAATGGTAATTGCTACATTTCCTTTTACAGTGTTTTAAATAAAATTTTAACAAAAGCTGCTAGTCTTAGATATATCTTCTGAAGAAAAAAACATTCCATTTTCCTATATGAAGATGTGCTTTTAGGTCATAAATGCTTAAGCAAAACAACAGTGAACCTCAGAGAAAACTGATGATTTTTAGTCAGGAAAACCTTGACTGGAACTTGAAGTATGTGGGGGAAGGGGCTAACACAGAAATGCAGTTGCAGGCCTACCCAAGATGCGTTTAACCTACCTAACTCAATAACCGATAAAAAAGATAGACGTCAGCACAGTGCAGTCTTAAGTGATCCTGTATTTATTCATGATATTGGGAAGGCTTGCTCAGAAACTTGGGCTAAAGCATTTCCTATTCTGTCACTGTCCCTGCCACTTCTACTTCATTTACCCCTATGTGTTCTGCAGTTATATCTTTTGAGTTACCCTGGGCAAACATTCCAAGCCTCTGTATTGTTATTACATAAACAAATTCTTCTTTTCAGAATAAGAATGTGTAGAAGACTGCTCTTGCTACATACAGTGCCACCTTTGGCTCTTAAACTGTGATGCCAAGTGTCTGTGGAGCCCAGGGATTGCTCAGAATTTATTCATTGTTTAATCTTATCCAAAACTATTGAAGGAAGGAAAGCATAATGAAATGGCTCCCTGCGTTGCAGTGTGGTCTCAGTCAGGCCTGGAAAGCATAAAGTTAGGCAACAGACAAATAAGCCTTTGGCAACATTTAGGACTTGCTCTAAAGCATGCTGAAGTTGATTGAAATCTTTCAGTAGACATTGAGGATCTTTGCATATTGTTCTGGTACAAATAAAGGTAACCAAGGATGCTATCTTGAAGACAGGATAAGAAGGAGGGACTGGAAGAAAGAGCAGCAGTAAGGAAATGAGAATTTTGCCATTACTTATAGGGAGCCAAACCAAGCACCATATCTTAATCAATAATCATGAGACAGATCTCCAGACCAATTCTCTCCTCAGCTTTCCTGACCACTCTATGCGATGATAGGTCCTGAGGATTTTTTTGATAGCATTAACATAAAATGCATTCTTCTTTCCTATTTCTTAATGATTTTTTTATTGCACTCATGGTAATCATGGGGAGCATAAAGATGTCAAGAGAGCATGCCATAGCTCCAGCAAGCACTCTAGCAAATTTATGATGACAGCAAGCATCCAGTTTCCCTGGTCACCTTCTGTAGATTTGTGTGCTTTTTAATAAGAACGAACAATGAGCTATTTGTTTGTTATCTGGGAAAGCAGAGCTTTACAAGGAGATAATCTTTGAATTTTAGTTTTTGCTTTAAAGAAGCGCGTGCGGAAAAAATTGCTTGTATACATAAGAGAAGAAACAAGCAGACTGAAAAGAATCAGCAAAGGTCAGGAAAACTGGGAAGCTGGAAGCAGTTGAAAACTTAGGTCATTTTAGGAAGTCATAAATACTTGATAAGGAGTAGGGTGATAGTGGAACAGTCTATTAATACAGCTTTGTTTTACACTACCCAATACATGTGAATGCAACAGGAATAGAAAATGCTTCTATTTAGGAATTGACTTTGATTATTTTTATGTCAGTAGGCATGAGGAGAAATGTCCGGATTTTGGTGCTGCAGCGCTGGCCCAATATTTCTGAAAGGACAGAGCTCAAACTGAGCTACTCAATTTTAAGTGAGCTAGAGGACATTAGGCATGTTAAGGTACTTTAGGGAGTTTGAAAGCAGGTCAAGCTGTCCATGTAGACATAGCCACAGCAATTTAAAAATGAAGGCATTCATAGTACATTATTCTTCTGCAGTAATCAGTTCAATTAAAATTTTTGAAAATTCCTGAACTTCTCAGAGCACTTTTGTTGAAATTGGAATATACATTCTAGTGCAGTTCATAGAACCTGAAAGTCTTATCACTTCTTGACTTAAGTGCTAGATGAAATGAATAGCATAATGAGAAAGACTTGGAAGATGCTTCCTGATTTCTTAGTTTTCATGAGCTGAGCTAATTTTAAAGAGAAGAGCATGATACATTTTGGTGAGCAAAAGAATAGGTGGGTTGTTATTAATTTGTCTGAACACTTGCAACAACTTCCTTTCAGTCACCTGCAAATGGGGTTAGAGCCCAATTCCAGTGATTTTATCTCAACTTCTGTACAGCTGTGTTTATCCTATTCCTACACTCTACCAAAGTCTAAGTATTAACTTTTCTCTTCCCCAAAAGTCTTCAGCAGTACAGAAGGCTGAGAATTGGGGAGCTCTGGAGATCTGGTATGGCCAAAGCTAAAGGCAGTTTCAGTGGGCATCGAGTCCTCGCAGGATGGGGCTCTATACTTGTATTCCTGTGAATGTGGCAGCCAGGAAATCCGGAACTCTTAAATCCAACCCAGACTCTATAGAAGACTGTATGAATCTTCCAAGTTTAAACCTGTCATCTGGAGGTAGACTGCTGTTTGCTCACTCATTGCATGAATCTTGCATGTTTTCAAACCACAATTAGTACATGAACAAGTAAGCCCCAATCTGCATCAGTTGGAAGGCTCATACTAAAAAGAAGTCTATCAGAAATAGTTAGTTTTCCATTGAAAGGAGTTTCATTTAATGTCATCTTGTGCATTTTTACTGTATGAATGTTTAATGTATGATGGCCAAATGGTGAAGTACCTCACTTACTTTTTTCCCCACCTTTTCCTCAGCAAAATTGTCACGGTTTCAACAATAATAGTTTCTGAGGACTTGGCCTTGGATCTAGACACATACCTATTACTAGAATAGATTGCTTGTAGTCTGTCTGGTTCTGAATTTACTCCCTCTGATGTTCCGTTCCAACCTCATCAGAGCTATGAGGTTTTTTTGCTTCCAAGTCTGACCACAGTGGTGGTGTCTTTAAGCCCTTAACCTTTACAGAAACTTTAACTGGGAGATTTTTCTTCTTAACTCTAATTTAAACCCTAGAGTCTTATTAGCATGGCTTTGTTGATTCTGCTTACAGACAACATTTTTGTATACAATCTGGACTGAATCAGTTACATTTAACCTCCAACCCTGGAAACGTAGCACTAGGCTGCTGTTGCCATAAATGAGAGTGCCTTTGAAAATGCATGTTTTTGTTGAAGTTAAATGTGGCAAAATATGACCCTTTCAGTGCAAAGGCTTTTTTAGTTATCAGTGGTTACCTTATTGGGAAAACACATCTTATGACAGTCTCTAGGCCTCCTGTTATTTCTATATGTTTAGAAGTTCCAGTCATTGGTCATAAAGGGATGCCACTGTGAGAAGCATCTTACATACTAATAGTACATTTTGTAGGTGGGAAACTGAGGTATCTTGTAAAGGTTTTGCTATCCTCCAGATTGTCCAGGATCCAGACCTTGAATCTGAAGAAGTATTTGAAACAAGGAGGGATGAGAGCCACCACCTGCAACACTCTTTCCTTCCCCAACCTAGTAAATCTCTTTTTCAACGACAAGAAGTACTTGCCTTTAAATGGGAAAAGAAAGGCTGGATTTGTTTTCTATTAGCCGGTTCTTTACAGAGAGGAGACATCTGTGCCAGGTCCTCAGCTGATATGTATGAGACACTATTGAGTTCCACCAGAACCTCATTCAGGGGATTGCAGAAGCTGTTCATCTGAGGTGCCTGGCTAGTTAATTTGACTCAGTGATGTTACTCCACAGTTGAGCTTAACTGGTGTTATGGAACATGTCCTTAGAAACTGAGCTTGAGTACTGTACTGATGCATTAAATTGTTCATATAGACATCACCACCGTGTCTGTCTTCTGTTGGTTTATTAAACTGTAGTTAGTTTTTAGTTTAGTTTTTTAAAACTGTAGAAAGTGAGTGGGAAGTCACACTTGCGTACGTACAGGATATTAAGACAAGTGATGAACACAACAAGTCTGCTATTCTAGCTCTTTCAGCGTTGAACTGAGTGAAAAGAGGCATTTATTCCTTGCTTGGGCTAGGATGTTGCCTGTAGTCAAATACAAGATGAGAAGGACACATTCAGCCAAGGAATCTGTCAGAGGAAAGATCCTCTGTACTTCATCATCTATCCTCTCCTGGCAAGCTGCAGTGACCTGAGTGTCTGCAGCATCTGAATACAGTTCAGGTACCATGCTGCTAGTTTTGGAAAGGCTGAAGAAAAGAGTTTTGTTTTCCTATTCACTTTTCGTGAAGTTCTGTCTCCTGACCCAACAGCAAATGCAATAATTTGCATTGTCTTTTCTGAAGAAATCTCAGTTCTGTTGGGCAGAAATGAGCCTGCATAAGAAATGCAGAGATTGATATGCAGAGCATGCTGCTGTGTTAGTGCCTTATTACAGGATCGCAGTCTCTTAAAAATGTGTGATGCTGAATGGAATTTATACCTCACAGTGATACGCAGAAAAAGATAAGTTGTCCCTTGTCTTGATGTGAACTTAAGAAAAAATACATACTGGGAAGGAGTAACCTGTTGTAACAGGTGAAGAGTTTAAAATGACACACTCGCAATCAAATGCTCTCTGCATTCCAAGATGTTTGTACATATACTGTTGCCATGTTTCTCCTCCATTCCTCACTTCTCCCCAGAAAACAATGTTTACTTTCATTCTGTCTAATGTTGGGGTAGAATGTAGCTGATACTGTGTGGATTACAATATGCATGTGATGTCGTTCTGCTGAAATCCAAATACGACCTCACTACTGCGCAATGATCCCTAAGGTAGGGTTGTGCCTGAAACCTGTTTCATGGAATTCTTACACTGCTCTGTGCAAAACACCAAACCTTAAAACAGTATTTTATGGATTACCCTTTAGCTTATATCATGTCTCTTTCATGACAAGCAATTTATTTTGAGGTTGAGGTGACTTGCATTGGATCCCAGTCACATATTGTGGTATTATCATTCATACCTTAGTGTAGATTCAAGCAATTATCTGCAAAGATGTGTATAACAAGAGCAAGTAAAGTAAGGTGGCAGTTAAGCTCTGATTCACAATCGTAATTTTTTTGAGAGTCAGTCTAATGCAGGAATGGTTTTTGCTTTTGACTAAACCAAAAGAAAACCAAGAAAATTTTTCCTTCATTTTCAGTGCAAGAATTATAAATAGCAAAATATTAAAATCTGGATTATTCTAAGAGCTCTTGCAAAACGTCACCAAAATCAAAAAAGAAAATCCCCAAAACACCTTTCCTGTAGGTGAAGAAATTGCCTGCTTTGGCAGTATATAGTGAAATAAAAGGACAGAGAAAGTCCTGAGATGCATAAATAACTGGGAACACGAATGCTATAGAAGCTTGTTTTCTGTATAAAAGAGCCAAGCAAGAATGTGAGTGGATGCTGTAATATTTTCTGCTATTACAGCATCTTCTGTCTAAGACTCTCAGTGAATTTTACAAATACTAGTTAAGTAAGAAATCATGATCGTTTAGGAAAGTATATGTGTTTTGTTATGTCTTTGATTGTGCAAAACTGACTCTTGGTCCCTCGGGATGACCAGCCTCTGCCAGGATCTGACATGGTAACACTGGTATCAGGAGCTTTACTAACATCTCTCTCTCACACACACACTTTCTCACACATGTGCGCACACACACACACACTTTCCCTCTCCATCTCTCTCGTACGCTTTCCCTTTCCCCCCCCATGTTGCCTTGAGAATTTCTACATGTCTTTAATGTAAAAAGAAAGTGCTTTCTCTTAGCTATTTTGAGAAACAAATTTGCTTTTGCTCCACAGATAAATTGATACTCCAGTCAAAGTTAAGGAGCTACTGAAATACTGTAAATCACCTGACTTTCCTTTTTGCACTAGCAGTGTTTTCCTAGTGGTGTTATAATTCATTACAGGTTTTGTTTTCCTATTGCATCATTGTGCTGTTTCCTGCAAATTATATCAAGGTGCATCAGTTTCTAAGGTAGAGTGTGATTACCTCCTCATGACTTCTAAAAACAATTCCCAGAGGAGGAGAAAAGTCATGTTTGGTTTTTCACCATGAACAGCTATTATGTTTTGATACCTAGACATTTTTGTAATCAAGATAGTCCTAAAAATAAAGTTCTGGCCTACCAATAGCCTGACCGTAGAGTGCCTAAATGTGAATGTTGGATCATATATTACCCACCTATTATTAAAGAGTTACCACAGGTAATTGAGCATGATGGTGTAAGATTTCTTTTCACATGGAGGTTTCATCCATAGGTTAGGCTTTTGGTTCTGTTACAAAATGTTACAAAAAATCATCTAGGATTAATTCTGTTAATAAAGCAAGAAGAGACAAATTAACCATCTAATCTTGGTTTCTGTAAAATACAAATAGGACTTCACTAAATTAATTTCTTCTTCAACTGCAGTATGTTTCGAGGAAAGCTTTACATCTCGGTTTTCAGATTTCCGGTGATAGAAGTACATCACCAACCAGGATAATTCTCCATTGTTCCAAGAGCTGTTCAAGCCAGTCTCAATAGTTCAGAGACATCCTTGGCAAATTAATTTTAAATTATTTATAATATGGACTTTTTTTCTCTTTAAATTAGAAATGGATCTGCTGTTAACATGACAAATTTTAGTACAGTTTTTAAACATGCTCTTTATTTTTTACTGAATGGAAAATGTCATTTTCGTTCTGTGACAGGGATGTGTACATTTCTTCATTTTTATTGTCATTTTCATCATCTGCATTTAATTGTGGATCAGAACCATTCTAGAACTCTTTTGTTCTTGATATAGTTAAAAATCAGTTCTTATACGCTCTGATTCTGCTAGCTGTAGACTTCTTTCAGTGTCTTTTTGCTTTCCTTACTGCTTTCTACAATTTCTAGCTCTGATTTATAATAATTACCATCAGTTCTCATTTGTATGTGATTTGATTCCCATAAGGAAGCTTTGATAGAAAGCAGTTTTACTCATTTCCTTTTAAATTCTGTTTTCTTATGCTGAAAGACCAAGTCAATCAATTCCAAATGTCTTTGACTACCGTACTTTACTGCTTGTGTATACTGTCGTTACTTCAAGTACATTTATGGCAGTGGATATCAACACCTGGTTGACTGCAGAGAGGATTTTTTAATGTTGGCAATTGCAGAGGTTCATTTTCTCTCAAAGCTAGAGGCTACTGCTATTGATAAACCTTCATTATATGTAATATCCAGTATAATGCTGGAATGAAGAATCATCATCTGGCCTTTGTGAGTTCTCTCCTGAGCTTCTACTTCATATACGGAAGAGAGTTAAGTCATTCATAGGCTGAGGTGCCCACCTAATATTTACATATTTTTTCATGTGACTTCCCAGTAATTAGAAATTACTAGAGTCTTGAAGAAGGATATCTAAGCATCTCGATCCTAGATATTGTTACTGATGACTGTTTACCTTCCAACAAACAGATTACTTGCAATGTAGCGCATAGACTCAAAGTGCAGTGCAACTTCTTCATTTCTTAGGTTGCTTTTGACTTCCTTTTTGCTTCTTAAAGTAACTTGTGCAATAGTCTACATTTTTTTCTCAGTTCTGTTGTTTATTTTGAGATTTTACTCCATGGACCAGCAAAGTCCACAAAGACCTTTCTGTTGATTCTATGTGGTCTCTGTAGGCCTTAGATAAGGTTTTCTGAGACAAAACTGCAAAAAAGCTTATTTAGTAGAATTTTAGGACTTGAAGTAAGTACATTGTTCCCTTAATTACAAAATGGATAATGTAGAGAGTAACATCAGCATGAGACACATATCATCTCCTCTAAATGTTAAACATAGGGAATATCTGTATGATTTCTGAATCAGCTTTTCTGTAGTTTGAGCAGAAAAATACAAGAACTGGTTCTCTATTTATGTACTGAGATTCAACACTGAAAAATATCTAGTCATCTTTTATTGAACTGAGCTGTTGTGTTTTGTTGGATCTGAGGTAACATTTCAGATGGTCTATCTTTCCATGTCTTTGATTTCAGTACTGATAAATCTGAAATCTTGAATGTCATGTGAAATACGTGTTTTTCTGACGATCGTTGATACCTTTGTTTCTTCAGCCTGGAACATCAGTTGTTGCACATTTTATGGAGTCTGAAGTAAAATACAATCAAATCTCTTCAGGGAAGACATCAGACCCAGAAGGTAAGAATGTGGCTGTATAACACAGAGTTCTGAAAACAAACAGTGTGAGGAAAATTCTTAGAAAATGAGAAAGTATTCCTTGAAAAGGTAATGAGTCAGGTTCTCTAAAAACAAAGTATTGTTCACATATTTGCAAGTGAAACAGTATTCAAATGCTAAATGCAAGACAGAGTGAAAGTAAGACTATGTGCAAGAAGTAGTGTCCTAAAATATTCCTACAGGAATATTTTAAAATACATGAATCTTGAAATAGCAACTAAGCTGTGTACATCTGTTGCAGTTCTCAGATGAGATGAGAGGAAGGTGTGCCTCAGATTGTTTGCAGAGCTCAGACAGTCTTTAGCTATGTTTAAAATCAGGATCCTCCCTCTTGTTAATTTGAGCTAAATACAAATCTGCAATTCTGTATATAGTTGGTTCTCAGGAATATTATTTTAATGCATGAAGAATTAAAAACAGTTTTTCAGCATTTTATTTCTTACAATAAAGCCTAGTCCTATAAATCTTTCCTCCTAAGGAACAGTTCTTAACCCAAGTAGGCATTTTTTAATTAATAGGACATTAAAGGTTTAGAATTGGGCCCAGTTTATGTGACTCTTGCATTTCAGAAAGTTACAGTACTTGTAATCATAAGACATTGATTATGATTGGACAGTTCAATATAGCACTAAGCACACAGTAATATGTATGGCTTTGCAGTAGTAGTAGTAATACCATGTTACTCCTGGCTAGTGAACTGTAGGATCCCAAAGTGCTGTACTGATCACTGATGATATTCCATTTTCACAAATGGAGAAATTGATATGGAGAGGTGAAGTAACTTTTCCAACATCCAAGAGCAGGCAAGTGACAGGGAGGATACTAGAATGCCTTTGGAGTCTAGGCACTGGTGCATAGCTTCCAAAAGATAACCTGCCTAATAGAATCCAGCTATCTGTGTTAAATAAAACCTTGCTGTTATTCAGGCCTTGGGATCAGGCTCCATCTATGCAACACATTAATATCACTGTGAATACAGGTTTTCTGTTACAGGGTGAAAATGTGGAATCAAATCTGATTCCATTGCGGCACAGGATCTTGTTTGCCTGGGCCACTACTTTCCAGTTTATAACTATGTATGGGTGAGGAAAAGCCCTTACCAACTTTTAATGTTACTGTGACCAGCATAATAGAGTTACGGCAGCAACAAGAAAAACTTGGAACTCGCAGGCTGGCAGACACTGCAGGGCTGGCTTTGTTTTTACATGCTTGCTCCAATAGCTTAAGTCATTTTATATAGTCAAATGAAGTAAGACATGATTAAATTTAATTTGGTTCTCCTTTCAGATCATGGCACATATGAGCATAAAATAATACTATGAATTAAGACGATGTATTACTTTAAATTGTTATAAGTGGCTTTGGAAAAAAAATACAGGTTTAATTCATTTATTTTTCAAAGCCTCAGCATCTTTGGAGAGAAACTAAAAGCATGAGTATGTAGACATGTCCTTTCTCCTAACAGTTGGCTGCTCCAAGTAGATCAGAGGCATGTCAATGGTATTGTATTTTTAGTATTTTCATTTTCAGATGAGTTTGAAAACCAGAGGAAGTGGGCCTTAAACTTTCTCCATCCCTTTCTATCTGTGTAGTACATGACACATGCTCAGAGACATACCAGTTTGTGACATGTAGTACTATAGTCACTCACAATGTCCGATGAATCCTGGCAGCACATTGCATAAAGGGCGCTCTTTTAGCCATAGCTTCATTGGCCTGGTTATAGTCAGTCAGTCGTATTTGACCTCTGAATGCTGGAAGCTGCATTGTCTATCAGGTTCCTGATATAATTTTTTTTGCAAATCCACCAATATCATAATAATATGTTTGAAAACATACTGGTTCACAGTTGTTCATGGTGTGCCTTATGTAGCATAGCACTCATGTTAGAGTCAATTTTTTTTCTAATGGCGCATCCATGGTATATTAAAACTGTTCTCAAAGGTAAAAATGACATAACATCTGGCAAAAATAACTGCATGTTGTATAGCTTTGATACTGAATATGCAAGATGAAACTCCGATATCAAAGACAAAAGGAGTACAGGCATACCTCAGAGATATTGTGGGTTTGGTTCCAGACCACTGCAATAAAGTGAGTATTGCAGTAAAGAGTCACACAAATTTTTTGGTTTCCCAATGCATATTGTTTACACTATACTGTAGTCTATTAAGTGTGCAATAGCATTATGTCTAAAAAACCAATGTACATGCCTTAATTAAAAAATACTTTATTGCTAAAAAATGCTACCCATCACCTGAGCCTTCAGCAAGTCATAATCTTTTTGCTGATGGAGAGTCTTCCCTTGATGTTGATGGCTGCTGACTGATCAGGGTGGTGGTTGCTGAAGGTTGGGGTGGCTGTGGCAATTTCTTAAAATAAGACAATGAAGTTTGCCACATCAGTTGTCTCTTCCTTTCACGAAGGCTTTCTTTGTAGCATGTGATGCTGTTTGATAGCATTTTACCCACAATAGAACTTCTTTCAAAATTGGAATCAGTCTTCTCAAACCCTGCCACTGTTTTCTCAACTAAGTTTATGTAATATTCTAAATTCTTTGTTGTCATTTCAACAGTGTTCACAGCATCTTCATCAGGAGTAGATTCCATCTCAAGAAACCACTTTCTTTGCTCATCCATAAGAAGCAGCTCCTCATCCATTCAAGTTTTATCATGAGATTGCAGCAATTCAGTCACGTCTTCAGGCTCCACTTCTAAGTTCTAGTTCTAGTTCTCTTGCTGTTTGCACTGCATCTGCAGTTACTTCATCCACTGAAGTCTCGAATCCCTCAAAATCATCCATGAGGGTTGGAATCAACTTCTTCCAAACTCCTGTTAATGTTGATATTTTGACCTCCTCCCATGAATCACGAATGTTCTTAATGGCATCTAGAATGGTGTATCCTTTCCAGATGGTTTTCAGTTTACTTTGCCCAGATCTGTCAGAGGACTCACTGTTTATGGCAGCTATAGCCTTATGAAATGTATTTCTTAAAAAATAAGACTTGAAAGTTGAAATTACTCCTTGATCCGTGGGCTGCAGAATGGATGTTGTGTTAGCAGGCATGAAAACAACATTTATCTCATTGTACATCTCCGTCAGAGCTCTTGGGTGACCAGGTGCATTGTCAATGAGCAGTAATATTTTGAAAGGAATCTTTTTTTTTCTGAGCAGTAGGTTGCAACAGTGGGCTGACAATATTCAGTAAAGCATGTTGTAAACAGATGGGCTGTCATCCAGGCTTTGTTGTTCCATTTATAGGGTACAGGCAAAGTACATAGAGTGTAATTCTTAAGGGCCGTAGGATTTTCGGAATGGTAAATGAGCACTGGCTTCAACTTAAAGTCACCAGCTGCATGAGCCTCTAACAGGAGAGTCAGCCGGTCCTTTGAAGCCAGGCATTGACTTCTGCTCTCTGGCTGTGAAAGTCCTAGATGGCATCTTCTTCCAATATAAGGCTGTTTCATCTGCATTGAAAATCTGTTGTTTAGTGTAGCCACCTTCATCAATTATCTTAGCTAGATCTTCTGGATAACTTGCTGCAGCCTCCGTATCAGCACTTGCTGCTTCACCTAGCACTTTTATGTTATGGAGATGGCTTCTTTCCTTGAACCTCATGAACCAACCTCTGCTAGCTTCAAACTTTTCTTCTGCAGCTTCCTCACCTCTCTCAGCCTTCATAGAATTGAAGAGAGTTAGGGCCTTGCTCTGGATTAGGCTTTAGCTCAAGGAAGTGTTGTGGCTGGTTTGGTCTTCTATCCAGACCACTAAAACTTTCCCCATATCAGCAATAAGGCTGTTTCACTTTCTTATCATTCGTGTGTTCACTGGAGTAGCACTTCTAGCTTCCTTCAAGAACTTTTCCTTTGCATTCACAACTTGGCTAGCTACTTGGCACAAGATGCCTAGCTTTCAGCCTGTCTCGGCTTTTGACATGCCTTCCTCACTGAGCTTCATTATTTCTAGCTTTTGATTTAAAGTGAGATATGTGCAACTCTTCCTTTCACTTGAACACTTAGAGGCCAGTGTAGGGTTATTAATTGGCCTAATTTCAATATTGTTGCATCTCAGGGGATAGGGAGGCCCGAGGAGAGGGAGAGAGACGGGGGAATGACCGGTCAGTGGAGCAGTCAGAACACTCACAGTGTTTATTGATTAAGTTTGCCGTCTTACATGGGCGCAGTTCGTGGCTCCCCAGAACAATTACAATAGTAACATCAAAGATCACTGATCACTCATCACCATAACAGATATAATAATAATGAAAAAATTTGAAATATTGTGAGAATTACCAAAATGTGACACAGAGACATGAAGTGAGCACATGCTGTTGGAAAAATGGCGCTGATAGACTTGCTCGACGCAGGGTTGCCACAAACCTGCAATTTGTAAAGACTGCAATATCTGCGAAGCGCAATGAAGCGAAGCGCAATAAAATGAGATATGCTTATATTTCCCTGGTTTCATGGACATATGCTTGAGTCAGCAGCTAATGTATTAGAAGATTCCCTAATGCCTAGCCTAAAATATTGCCGTTACCGATTAGGTCAGAATTTTGGCCTAGTGACAAGAAAGCAAGTTTTCAAGTCTCAAACTGATATTTACCCTTGGGAAGAAGGAAAAAATGACCCATGAAGTTTCCATCTGCTGATAGAATAAATATCTGTAGTAGTCATGACTGGCATGAGTTCAGTAGTAGTAGAGCTTGCGGTGAGTGATCTCTGGCCTCCTAAGCTACAATATCTGTTGAATAGTAATGGCTACAAATCAAAATTACCTTAGAGACTTTTCAAAAGACTGGATTCTGTGTATCAAAGATACCCCAAGAAATAGGACTTCAAGCATTTGCTAGGTTTAAAAATTTACGTGAAGGGTGAACATGAAAACTGAGTAAGTCACAGAAATATGTGCTGAATGCCCACAAGTAACCAAACCATAATTGCTATTCAGTTGATAAATATGTTCAGTGGGTCTGTGTTTACATGGCCACAGGTGACTCTTACTAGAAATCACAGATGCTATATGCATTCATTTTTCTGCATACATTTGGCCATCTCTATTATAACAATTCTTTTCATGTATTAAAGAATTACAAAAACATTCTTCAGTCAAATGTGTTCGCTCTTTAGTGCCCAGGGTAAGTTCTGTTATACTGTAAATAATAGATACATGGCTGCACTATTCTGAAACCAAAGATTTTTCCAGGGAAGACGTTACTGGACTGATTCTTCAGCCATGCTCTTTTACACTACCTACCTGCTGATATTACATCTTGAAATATCAGGAAACTGGGATTCAGCAGTAAAACTAATGTGATGAAAACATCGAATTGTCATTTGAAAGCTGAGTTAAATTCTTTTCTGGTTTAAATGCACAGAAGTGAACTCAGTGGAGATGCACTGGAGTTGTCTGGCTGAGTCTAATGCATTCATTCTTTAATTTCCACTGTCACTGCCATACTACAGCTTGCTATGCTAATTGCAACATACTGTTCTAGAAGTACAGTCTGTCATGTACATCAATACCCACTATTTAAATGAGGCTAGTACTCTGTTTTATAGAATACTTAAATGCAAAAATTGATAATTGACATAGTGCCAGTTCCAAGTTTTAAAATTAATTAAGCTGAAGTTAAAAATATCTATTGCTGAAATGATGTGTAATTGTTTTAACCTACTTTATTTGAGCATTGAAGTAATTAAAAAAAAATTGAAGTTTGGAAATTAGAATTGGAAGCTAGCAGTTTGAAAAAACTGTAAATCAAGTAATACAGAAGTACTCAGACTTCCAGAATAAAATTTACCTTCTGATTATTCAAATATAAAGACTAATAAAAATATCAAGCATGTACTTATGGATTATGTACTCTTTTATTTATAATTACTATAAATCAAAATGATGGAGAATACCAAAATAATCTAATCTCAATATTTATTTTTCTTTCTGCATTTGATCTTTAAATGTATATTGCTTTGATTTTACCTGTTAATCTATTTAGAATCTATTTATTGTTGGTCTAACAACAGGATTAATACCTGGGACTTCACAGTCCAAAGGCTAGTATCACTAAACATGCTCAACTATGTATATTAACTGAAAAAGAGCTTTGTCTAGAAATCCTAATTTATTCATTTGGAAGGGATTCTTTACTTTTCTTTGGTGATATCCAATTCAGGAGACTCAGTTCTAGAAAACTAACAAATTAATGGTGAAATTATTCTTTAGGAAAGTTGACAACTGAGTGATAGTGACACTCTTCTAAAGCTTCTTTGTAGCACTTGCAAGATTTTTAAACTCCATGGCCATAAACTACCATTGAAATCAATGGAAGTGCAAACCAGTTCATACTCCATCAGGATCCCATGATGCACCCTTATCCGAAAGCGTTGTAGATTTGTATATCATTCAGTGTGCTATAAGAAATCCGTATAATGAATAATACAGTATTTTTTTTAAGTTGAGAATCTACAGAAATTTTATTTACCTGTATTGAAAACATTTCTTTTTGCTTTTTATGACCACACCACATAGACCTACAAATCTTCAAAAACCCTTTTATTCCATTTAAATCAAACTATCTAACAGCTTTTCTGGGAAATGAGGAACACAGGCTTTTGCATAGCTGCTCTTTTGTGGTCAAAGGCAAACACTTTTAACCACTGCTCCTATTTTGCTGGTAACACTTGTTTTATCATCATCATATCACACTAGAACCCAAGGGAAAAAAACATACTCATCATCTTCTATAGAAAGCTCATTTACATAATCAACTCAATGATCTAAACAACAAGTTGAATGCACATTTGAATCAATTAGATAGACAATCCCAGCTGTTTCAAATCAAACACTTCTACACAGTTGTAAATAGAGATGATAACAGATTCTTTTTGTTGTCTAGATCTTTTGCATTTTATTTTTGTAGGTTCTGTATCATGTGGTAAATACTATATGAACAGTTTGATATGATTATTTAATAAATGCATAGCTGTTCTATATAATATTTATATCCAGGTATAAAACCTTGTGTTGCATAATGTCCTCTGTCAAAGCCTGTTAAAATAAGTCGTTAAACTGGATTTTTGATTATACCTTTAGTAGTAGAAAACACTATAGCTAAGGCATGGAAGAGTTCTGGTTATTGAACAGAATCCAGGCTACAAAACGCTTTCCATCTGTCCACAGCCCTTTCTTTGTACCTTTTCTGGGTAACTTCTTTGCGTACAAGTTTTTATTGTTTTACTGTGTGAATATGAGGAGTCTCATTCCCCCATGCTCTCCAAAATAAGCATGATTAATAGTAATGTCACAATTTTATCCAAGTATATTTTTCACAATGGCTTAAATTGATTAGATTTGCTTTCTAAAAAAATTGGGGATTAATTTGGAGTTACTCTGCTTACTTATGGGGGAAGGATTGAGGTTTATTTGATTTGGTAAGGTTGGTTTTGTTTTTCTGAACTGCAGGGTAAAGTCCCTTCAGTCAGTCATTTTTAGAGTTAGGTGAAGGTTTAAAAAAAGCAAAATATATTCATCACACTATTTCTTTGAAAAGTTCTGAGGCATGTTTGTTTTTCCAGAGAAATAACTTGGCAGCCCAGAATTCAAAAGGAAGAACACATGGAAGGAAGCCTTTGGTATGGCTTTAATGCTTTAGTAAGCATAAAGAAATTGAACAGAAAATAATGCCCATAGAAGGAACATGGAGATCAGAGCTGAGTGCATGCAGGCAAGATTGGTTAGGTTCAGCATTTCTACTGTTTAGAACAGATGCAACACAAAACATATTATGCTTTCTAGCTGAGCATGTGAAAATGTATAAGGCAAGACATAACTTTACAGTGAACCTTGAATATGGATTGTGACATAACTGTACTTATGCTAGAGCAGACCCCAAGAATGCGTTCTTGATTCAAGAAGTCATAGATAAATTATTCACAACAGAATATCTTCCTGCTGTTCTATGCCTGGTTATCAAGCCAGTGGCCAGTAAATTTTAAGGCCGCTCCTTCCTAAAGGAATATTGGACATTCAGTCCATAGTCTGCTTACCCTAACTTTACGACAACAGCTGTGTGTATGTTTCTCTCCTGCTTTCTTCTGTGACCTAGTGAAGGCAGTGGTCATTTAGTCATTCAGTCCAGGATTAAGGGGGATGTCTAAATATTAAATTGCTTATAACTGTCACTCTCTAAAAATACCTTGGGATTTGCAATTCATGTATTTGGTCAATTACAAAAAATATGTTTTCCTGCAAAGTTACGAGATGAATAAATTCTACTAATTTTTAATTAGAATTTGCAAAATATTTATTTTTGGTGTGTACTTCAGATGTAGCATGTTGTTAGTCCCTAGAAATCACTAGACTCATGAAATGAAAAACTAAAGCAAAGAGGCATGTGAATTTCTGAACTGATTTGTTAAAAATCTTTATTACTAGAGTTTGTGCAAGAAAGGCTTGCTTGCCATACTTTAGGATATATTTTCCACACTAGTCTTTTGTTTGTAAAATGTATGTTTGGTATGAAAATTAATAAGAAAGAAGATATAATGGAGCACTTTTAATTGAGAACAGCTTACAGAGCAAGATTTCACTTTAATTGCAGACATTAAACAGATTGTATAAGTGAGCCAATAGAAAAATAAGCACATTCTGAAGTCATTGTTCAGCTGTAGAAAGTTTTCTATTATCAAAGCAGGTGGTATTTATGCACAATGTAATGTGCATGTGCATTATAATTTCTGGTCAATATGTGGCACAACATATTTTCAGGTGCGTTTAAACATCTATATTTAAGGACTACTGAAAACATTTTTGATCTAGATTTTTGAATTTGTGCCATTAAGTAAAAGTTGAAATAGGTTCACAGTGAGCAAACTTGCAGCCTGGAAACATAGCTTTCTATAATTCTGTTACTTTTCTTTGTAGAATTCAAAACAAAATGTGGTAAATTAGTGTCAAGACTGTACAAAATCTATTGCAGGATTCTGTATCTTGTTCTAGACTCTTTACATTTTAGTAGGTATCAGTAGAGGCTTTGTCTTTATAAAGGTCTTGCAAACCAACATCATTGTTGACATGATTGCAATTTGATTAATCTATAGGCAGAGCCCAGTTCAAAACTCTTAGTTGACTTTAAATATCATTATGGTCGTAGCTGTTGTGAGCAGGTCTATACAGAATCCAGAATGGAATTTTTGTCTGCCCTTAGCCTCAAAATCTGGTAAGGTTGTTGTGCCTCACGCATTTCTTGCAGAAAGTGCCAGCATAAGAAATGCCCCAAACTCTGTTACATATTCCTCTCCCTCCACTGCTCCTTCCCATAGCTGTTAAAGCTGCTGATCAGTGAACTAGAGCAGGACTCTAGTTTGGTTGAATAATAACATTTTCAAGGGAGGGGCCTTATTCTTCAGCCAAATTAGTTTGGAGTTTGACTTACAGCTTTGCCATAGACTGACAGCTCTGACAGCAAAACAGAGGTGTTAGATTGAAGGAAGGAACTGGCAGCCAGAGGTGAGTTTAGAGAGTTCAGTCAGGTTTGGGTCTGGTTACAGCAGTATAAGCAGCTCTGCCGCTGAATATGAAAGCACAGCCTATGATTGTGGAAGCATCTCTAACTCAGGAGAGGAATATGACAGGACAACGCCTGCCATAGTCACAGTTGCTATAGGTAACATCCAAAGATATGTACCATGTCAGGCAGTAGCACAACTATGAGCACATCTCAGCAACTGACACTTCAATCCCAGCGCTTGTCTCCAAAGGAAAAATAGCTATCCTAAAAGATCACATGCAGTCTCATGATACATGTTAGAGCATGTCTCAGTGCTGCAGAGCATGCCTCAAAACTGCCGAGAACCCTGCTTTATGTTAGTAATTCAGGATACTATGCAAGAGAAAATTCACTGCAGTTGCATATTTTCCTGGTTCAGTACTGATCCTGAGCATGCTTGTCAGTCATCCAATCGTAGCCTTTTCTAGTAACTTTCCAAATACCATGGCCATTTGGGTGATAATTTGATGACCAGACTCCCTCCATTTCTTGACTGAGATGCACTTGTGAATTTAACAGCACACTTTTTCTAGTCATATGGTATGTTTTGCTAATTGGGTTGCACAGTTTCATAACTGAGATATTATTTATGATTCTTCTTTGTATGTACTGCTAGTGAAGATAAATACTTTCTTGATCCGGGCACCTGTTTCTCTAGCTGAGCTGCTACATATCTCAGCTGTGTAATTTTTAAAGTACTTTGGCAACTGAGCTACATCTTCACTAGTTGAATGGTATACTTCAGCTATAAAGTTATTTACAAACTTTACTGATCAAGCTGCATATTCTTGGGCTGAATTTGCTACAGACAGCACTTTGCAGATGGAACTGAATTCTTTACTAATCATAGGAGATGAATTAATTTATTTGATTAGCAGTAATTTGCATTATTTACTGATTATGTTCTTCAGTTCCCACCCTAAAGTGCTGTGTTGTGTTGCTAGTGCTGGTTAATCACGTATTGCACTCTGCTTCAGAGAGGAAGATGTTTTGGTTGTGGGTAAAGAGATCCTTCTGTCTTCAAATCTTCCTAAAAAAGCATTCCTTCCATGTCACATAGGCGAAGATACTATTTTTTAAAAAAAGGAAGAGCACATGTTAAACCACGTTTTCCTGTGACACTAGTCTTTTTTCTTCCTTTTACTACAATTTGTTTTCTTCTTTTTTCATTGTTTATTATGGTTGTGTAAATGCTGTTATTATGTCAGTACTATGGCAATGCCATTATTTTCATGTCAGTGCCAAGAACAGTTTTATGGACCTGTAGATGCACCTGTTGCGGTTAGGTTCTCCACGCTGGAGTGTAAACTCACAACTGGAACCCACTGAGCTGCAGTCAGATGAACATGGGAAAGTGAAGTGTCCTACTCACCAGTGATGAGTTAGGAGAGTGCCCCAGTGTAGTGAATACAACTCACTGGACCAAGCTGCCTTTCTTTTTCTTCTTAGGTGTGTACTTAGGAATCACACCATGCTATTCTTCTGTAAATGAGCAAAATCCACGCAAATTCCTGCATTCATACACATTCATGAGTGTATAAGCTTGTCTTCATGAAAATCTATGTCTACTCATTTATCTCTGCTACTTAGTTTTTAAAAATATAAAACATCTTTGAAATACCTGACGATCTCTTTTATTAGGCAATTAAGTCTTCTACTCTCCTTATGCAAAGAGAATATTCATTTACTAACCTATGTAATGAGAGTAAGGAATTTTTCTGAGCATTGAGTGTTCTCACCAACTTACATTGTTCACACCCATCATTCTCAGAACTTACCAGGAAAGTCTGATGTAAGAGAGCTGACATACTGGCATACTTACCAGCTAGAGCTGTGGCCTTTTATTAGCCCAAATGAGGATTAGCTCACTGAAAAGAATCTGAAGAGTTAAGACAGTCTTGGCACCTAACTTGAATCCAGGTAAGAAAATTAATTTTGCAGCTTTGGCTTGTTCAAAGTATAATATAAAAAGATTAAAGACTGCAAATGAGGAAACCTGTCTCTTGCTTAATAAAGGCTATAATTAGAAGTGGCGTCTGAATTACAAAGGATACAACTTGATCAGTCAAATACATAAAGATTCAGTGATTAACTTTTTCAGTTGGCTGAAGTTTATTGGAAAGTAAGAAAGTATCAAAATGGAAAAGCTCTCATTTTACATGCCTATTTTGTACAACTTACCTCTACAGGTTCAGTTTTTGTTCTACTTTGGGGTTCTTATACAGCACTGATGATCAGAGATTGCTGGAAAATGTGGAGGTTTGTTTCTAGAAAAAAGGTTTTAAAAAATATGGTCTGCATCAGAAAAAATGAGAGCTTTCCAAAATGTTCACAAAAATATGCATGAAAAAAGCATAGCAAGTTCAAAGCCCTAGTTGTATATATAGTTACAATTATTTTCCCATGTATATCATTTTAGATTTATGTACATTAAATTTCATCTGGTATTTTATTGCTTTATCCTTCAGTGTCATGAGGTCCTTCTGCAGCTCTTTGCAGTTGGCTTACTAGCGTATCGTTCTCCAAATCCCCTAAGAACTTTTTCAGAACCTTGGTGTCACATTAGCCACCTCTATTTTTCAGGCACTAAGGTAGTTTTAAGCTAAAGGTTACACATTACAATGTTATAGTAATTTTATACCTGAGTGCCTTTGGAATGTCTTAGTGAATAGCTAAGTGTCTTGGGGATTTGTTGCTTATTCCTTTTACCAATTCGTTCCTCATTGTATTCTGCTAACACTTAGATTTGAGATGGAGTGTCTGACGTGTCCATCGTAAAGTTTGTGGTATAACTTAACCAAATCCATCTTTAGCGAATATAGGAAACAGAATTCATTTAGCTTCCCTGTTGTAGCCCTTGCCTTCTTTGAGCACTTCTTCCTTAATGTGAATGTGTACTGGCTATATAGAATCTCAGGCAGCCTCCTTGCTTCTGATGTATTTGAAAGCAGACTCATTTTAGTTTCTATTCTTGTTAACAAGTTCCTTGGTGTTTTTAGTTGTCTTATGATATTTTATATCTCTTTTGAATAAGTTTGTTCTTTTCAGTTTTCTGTGTTAGGACATCATTTAAACTTTTAAACTATTAAAAATAAAAAATTCTAATGTAATTTATCTTTTTAATTATACCAACCTATTCTTTCTAAAACCTTTTAGTAACTAATTTGCATTTTTCTCTGAGTCCTTAATATTGTGAACAATCTTTGTACTCCTAAAACCATTTTACACTTTTGACTGCACCTTTTAATTAAGTTTCCATAATGAAAGGAAAAAGTGATATCTAGTATAAAAAAAGATATTTTCAGTGTATGGTGTCAAACAATGAATTCTAGTGAGAAGGTATCTCTGCAGTTTTACATCTTGAACAAAGCTGCTGCAGATGGTTGTGTCATTCTGGTAGCATAATTGGTCTGCTGGCATTACACCCACATTACTTCCAAGGGTTGAAAATAAAATTATAAAGTGCTGCATAAAGCCTGAAATGGCCACCTTTAGGTTTAATCTTCCCCTTAATGTTGTAGAGTCTATAAAATATGCATTAATCCAAGTTTTTAACAGCTTTTATCAATCCATCTCTCCTTTGTAAAGTAGACAGTATCTAATATGTATGGTCTCTCTTTGTCTTTTTACTTTCAACTTCATGATAAATCTTATTATCTTACCTTGTTTTAAGGTTACTTAAGCAACATTTGGTTGGCTGGAGCATGCAAAGTAATAAACAGCTCCTGCTCAGCTGATATCCTAGGACCAGGCAATTATACAAAGACTGTATAGTGTGCATGTACCGTAGTTCAGCTGGCCGAATAATAATGCCTCTGCACATAAGCAAAAAGAAAATGATTTGTAAAACACTAACATATTGGCCAAAGAATCATTGTTGTATGATGTGCACCAATTAATATGTTCTTATGGACTATGTACTTTTCCTTGAAGTATATACTTCAGTAATATCCTTCAGCTTCCTGTTTTCTTAATGAACCTCAGCATTATATGGGAAAACAATTTAATAAAAGAAATTACACTGAAAGCTATCATTGATTTCAAGTACTCTATCACAAAATAATATTAAAAAGTAACAGTGGGATGTTGCTTGAGCACTGAAAAGTGTCATAATTGCAGTCATGCTTTGCAATTGAGTTAAAATACACAAAAGTCAGTTTATGACCAGAACTGCATAACCAAAGAGAAGAATACAATTGCGATCCTGTGCATCATGCCCTAGGTGATCCTGTTTGAGCAGGGTGGTTGGACTAGATGATCTCTAGAGGTCCCTTCCAACCTCAGCCATTCTGTGATTCTGTGGAAATAGTGAATCTAGCTAGAATCTAGGTACCAAGCATGTTAAGGTGGGCTAGTGCTGATGTAGATTTTTTGAGTACCTGTGAACCAGTAGCTGAACCATTATTGCAGTGAGGGCAGAGTAACAGGTATCACTACAAGTCTTTCTGAGGAAAGACAGCCCCACTTGTGAACATGAGTCCTAAACTGGAAGATTTTTAGGCTGCATGAAGCCAATGATAAAGACCAGAAGCCTTTATTTGTGATGGAAAGACCAAGCTCTGGAAGACAGTAATGTCTTGTTGGTCTCAGTGGAGGGGCTGTATCTTGTGCTTTAGGAAGAAAGGGCAAATCCTGTTTTCATGACAAAGCAGTCAAGTGTAAGCAATCAAGCAGTGACTCTGAATGGACTCCTAGGAGCCCTCTTGAAGTGTCTCCTGTGTTTGTGTCTGATTTAACTGATTTATCCATGTTTGCTAGTGTTCTTTTAATTCAGGTATTTTCTGGGTGAATGAATAATTGGCTTGGTGCATCACTGAGATGATTGGCTTGTCAAGGAGCTGAAAAAGCTGTTGTTTTGTGTTAGCAAGCTTAGTTAGGTGAGGCCCTTGCTGTGAAATACCGTTTCTGACCATATATGTAGCTGTTTGCAGAGCCCTCAGTCATTTGTCCACAATTGGTTAGCACAGCTACAGATAACTGTGTGGTGACAGGACCTTTACCTTTTCTCCAAGGGTGCCCTGCATTCTGGAAGCTAATGTCATTATGCTGCAGAATAGCTTTTTGTAACATTACACTGCAGTACAGAGAGATGTAAGGTTTGAACACGAAACTGGGTACTGTTGCCATCTTAAGCTTAGTACAGTCTAGTAGCAGGGTGCTTTGTAGATGCCAGAGAGGTGTTGGTCTTCAAAAATACGCTGCAAACTATGCCGAGTGAGAAGCTGATGAGCCAAAAAAGGAGGGTTCAGGTAAGAGTGAGTAGATTCCAGACCCAGCCCTGCTGCCCTACAGATAGTAGAACTTCTCCAGTGGTCAGTAGAAGTTTTATGTGCCAAGAAATTCCAAAAATACTGATATCCTCTTCAAAGACCAATTCCAGGAACCCTATGAGCATTTATTGAAAATGGTGGGGGTATAAGCTTGTGATGAAAAACAGAGAAGTGTTATGCAGTTGCTCAAGATCTCCATTTTCTTCTCTCTCCATCTCAGAATGTTCTGATATGCTTTCCCAAATATCCAACAGCAGGAGCCCTGCCAGTAGACATGAAGTCAGCACAGGACACCTGTAACTTTTTCCTTACAGTTTTTTCTTCTCAGATCTCAAGTGTTGGAAATCCCAGATGTTGTCATTCCTGACATTAATTAGTCACACTAGAAATACAAGTATGCTGTTTTATAAATACTGCTATTCTAAATTCTCTCTCTAGGGGCAATAAATAGAAAAGTCAATTCCCAGGTAACCAGCAGAATTAAGACGCTGTTATTTAATAGTGGTGTCTGTTTAGCTGCCTTTTTTCAAGCAGCATATAAGCGAGTCAGCGGTCAGCATTGCTCCTTCCTTCCCACCCCTTACCCTCTCTTCATCCCACTGGCAAAGTCTAGTGAAGAGTATGTTGTCTGTGAAGTTTCTGCTGAGAAGTTAAATTGTTTCACTGCCAGTAAGACTCCCAGTGATGCTAATGAAAGCCAAATGTTGTTGCTTCAATAAAAGTGGATAAATGCCATTAATGGCAGGAATGCATTAGTGAATTCACCACTGCGTTGTAACATAGTATGTCTGCGTAGAGGCTGCACAAGATGACAGGGGTAGCCGTGATTGTTTTGCCTGATACTTGTTGGCCTAGAGTCGAGCTTGCTGTTCATGCTTGTCAGCATTAGTATGATCTACTCAGATTATTTTAGCAATGTGCCCTACTAGACTGTAGACGTCAGCTACCGCTTTAGCTGTTAAAGATACTTTCTTAAAAATAGTTTTAAATCAGTGGCCTAGGATAAGTTGCAGGTTCTTCATGTAAGAACCAGATCCTGTAATTGAGGTAGCTATTCACTAGCCAGACTGGCTAAGACAGGTTTTGTTTAACATTTCTCTCAAACAAGTAAATTTCTGTTGATACTTATGCACCAAGTTAGCTACTGTGGGGTTCTTCCAATTATGATACATGCTAAGACTAGAGAGGAGAAGGTAACAAATCAACAATTGTTTACTAAATCGAGTTTTGCAAGCCACAGAGGTTATAAATGGTAATTGTCTATCTCAGAGACAGCAGGTCCTTGCAAAACATGTCTCCACCCTGCATCCTCTGGAGAATAGTTAGGTCAGTCTGTTTGAATCTCTGAACATCTGAGTTTTGTTTCCAAAATACAGCTAGTGAAATCCTCCCCAGTCTGTTTTCTTTATTACAGATATATGTTTCCCGCTGTCACAGAAGGTTCTTAGTTGATGCAAATATGAGTTAAGAGCGACACCAAGTGGTTAAACAACTTATTCTTATGCAGTTTTTTCTACGTATTTTTCCTATTTCATCTTTGATTTGAAACCTCACTTTTGCTGTTTTTGGTTTCCGTTTTAAGCAACCCTTATTATGTCACTGAATATTTTTCCCTTTAAATACAAATACGCACACTCATACACAAACTCTCACTTTTTATATTAACGTTGTTCTCAGATTGACACTCTGATTCTTCATGTCTATATAATGCTATTTGTGTAAAACTGCTTTTCTCCAGAATAACGGAATTGCTGGGTTTTAATGGGGTATGGGTTGAGAAAGATGTGGTACCTGTTCTCAAGGTGAAACAGGAAACCAACAACTGCACTAACATTATTTGTAGGATGCTAAGAAGAAGCAGCAGCATGGTATGTCATTGGGTTAGAAATCTTCAGGGCAGAGAAAATCTAGTCATGATACAATAATGCAAAGTTATTTCTCCTACACTTCTTTTCAAATGGCAGATATCTAGTGAAAAGCTATTCCCCCCCCGCCCCCCCCCGCCTTTTCTCTGTCATCAGAAGCTCTGTGAAGGACAGATGTGAAGTAGCCCACTTACAACCCTGCTGAGAAAACCAAAATTGAAATAACTATTGAATTAGAGCTTGCTGCCAGAAAGCTCTTTATGTGATGGTTTCATTCATATAATTGGTAAAGTAACAGCTCTGATGATAGTTGGCCCCTCCATTATCAGTAAGTGATTCTTAGTAGCTTTATTAACAGCTTTGTCTCCCAATTTAGGTAATTATTGTTCCTTAGAAAGAAAAGCTCTTTTAGCATGAGGTATTGCTTCTCTGTGGCAAATAGGAGGACTGAGTATAAGTGGACTTTCATACCAGGTATCCTGATTATCCTACCTAAAGGCTATAGTCTCTAGAACTCCAGTACTCTCATTTTTACAGTCAAAATCAGAGAAGGGAGTTAGCCTTAACGAACACCCAGACAAATGACAGACAGAAAAATACATATGGCTGTCTGGAAGACAAGCTTAACAAATTGAGAACTGGAGAGAATAACACTGGAGATTACAGAAAAAATGTTATTTTGAGCAGGAGTTATTGGAAGGTCTCTGAATTAATGGCCAGTCCTGCTACCCACGGGGAAAATATTAGTCATGTAATTGCTTGCATTAAAAATGATGCCAAAGACAGATCAGCTAAAGATCTGTGAATAATGAAATAATTACATAGGTCAATCTGTTACGCTTTCTAATAGCATCATACTCAAGTAGTACTTCCCCAAAAATGGCAACTATTGCAACTGAAAACATTAAATTGTTTCCATAAGTGAATTTTGGCATAGATGGCAAGCTGTCTGCCATTCATGTAGGACAAGTATATTTGTGCCACTGAGCTGGAAGGTGATGATGTTTTTACCCTTGTGATCTTTATCACTTAGCTTGCCAATGTAGCAAACTAGTAGAGCAAAGTACACAACAGAGTTGTGAAAATTCAAGTAATTCAGCTGCTACTGCAGAGGCAGTTGATGTGTCAGGATGGATTGAGAATAACTACAAACGATCACGCGACGTTTTGTGGAACTGTAAGAACAGGGTCATTATAAAAGGACTGCACCCATTTTATATGAATATCTTGATGTTCCAGTTGATTACAAAATTTTAACATCAGGAATTTTTGCTGAGTGAGTAAATACTGTATTTGGGCATTGCTGTTATATTTTGATATGTTTCTGACAAGTCAGAAGCTGCTAATAATGAGTTCTTCAATTTTTCAAGTAAAAAATTAGTATGTTCTCAGTCCAAATATGTGTTTTGTACAAAAAGAGCAAAGCTCTCTGTTTATGTTCCATGCATACCTATCACCTGGAGTAGCTTTGGCAGCTTGTTCTTCATATATTCCATTTACCTAGAGAAGGTTCAGCAACCCTTATCTTTGTGTGGTATTGATGTCAGTCCAATTTTGTAAGACACAAAGTTTGTTGGTAATAGCCACTTCCTTGATCTTTTGTTTTGCACTATAAGTAGAACCATTTATGTATGTGGGTTTTATCCATGCCCTTTTGAGTTGTAGATGAAAAGTAAAAATTCCTGACATTGGTTGCCATGTCAGCTCTCTCCCCATCTGCAATAGATGACTACGTGAAAGTGTTCTCTTCAGCTATGACTCTGCATGATGTACCATAGGGTAACTATATGATCTGGAGCATCTGGCTGCCCGAGAAGAGACGTTTTGAGTATCAAGTATCAGCAATGACATACATGGCCATTTCTGTCCAAACTTCTCGATGTTCATCATCTAGAGAAAGAACAGTTGTTTTAGTCTCAGAGTTGCCTGATTTCCATAGAGACTTGGAGTCCTCTCATTATGAATGTTGAAAGCTACTTAATAAAAAATCTCTGAAGAACGGCTGTGAAAAGAGCCACTTATACTATAAAAGGAATTCCATATGGCTTCACATTTCCCACATTAAAAATTTTTTTGCTATTCCTCGCTCATGCTTTAGCAAGTCAAGAGCTATGTTACCATCTTCCTCTGCAAAAAGGGCATTAGAGATAGTGCAGAGAATAAACTGTAAGTGCCAGAAAGAGTGGCTGCTGTCTATCAGTGGCAAACTAGGACTGATCCCAAAACTTTCACTTAGACCTGAGGCCAGCATGGGAGAGTGTATCAGGAACTGTTTTGAGAGGATGCAGTTTATCTCTGTTTGGTAAAAGGAAATAGTTTTTTGTGTATTTAATAATATTATTTATTAATAACAATAATATTTAATAAACCATGTTCTTCAGAGGTTCGTGCCTGCAAATATCAAGAGAGTTGCAAGATCCCAGGCAGTAGTCACTGGAGGATAAATGTTAAATTTCTTTTAGTGATGTAAGCAAAAAGCAGCATAAAGATAGCATTTTCCAAGATGGAGAGACAGGAAGGAGAGCATACTTGCATTGTGTTTGGTTTGTTTTAGTATTTTTCCTATATGAAAAAAATCACCTTCACTTTCAAGATGTAGGCAGGTTTTGTGACATCTGAAGTACCATATGGCTTATTGCTGAATTGTGGGACTCACTTTAGCTCTTGCTGAAGCTGTTTTATCTAAGAGATATTTTTGAATTGTTTTCATACAGTTTGCAGAAGTTAATAAAATATCATATGAAACAGTCTCTGAATCCATCAAAAGCATTTTTGAATCTCTCCTACCCACAGAGAAAAGGCTGAGCTATTTAATATTGACTCACCTCCATTGAGGTGCCAGTCAAATCAGCTGTAACAGTGACCATGAAATTTTATAGAACTATCAGGCACACTTTAGAATTTTTACATGATTTTTTTTTAATGTCTGATGTGTAAAGAAGCTCAATCAAACACGCGTATTTCTGATAAGCTCTCCATTGACCCCTGCAGAGTGGATATGATGCGTGAAAATTCCAGTAATTCTTGTGCCTCATTCTAGAGTGACAGTGCACCAGGCTTTTAAGAAAATCTCAGATTTTACAGCTTGTGCTTTCAAAAGCTATGGGCAGGACTGCTTTTTCTAGCAAGTCAGTATGGTCAGTGGAATATTATTTCCATAAAATATTTGGTGACTCGAATGCACATAGTTTATGTAGAAGACAGAATAAGGGTTTTATTGATGTGACTCTGTACTTTTATTTTTAACAAAATAGAACTCTTAAAAAATGGAATTGTAAAAAAAAAAAAAAAAAAAAAAAACGTGGAGTGGGGGAATGTCTTAACGTTTTAAAGGTAGATTATGTGAATTCTTGGCTCTTAAATTTTGAAGGAGTTTCTGTAGGGCCTGTTTCTATAGTATTGCTACAGCTGTTTTTTTGAACTCACTATATATGACTGTATGCTCAGTGTGCTCTTACTAAACTGAGAAAGAGTCCTCCGTAAACCTTAATGTAGGCAAGTAGCAGTATCAAGTGGTCACTCACTCTGTAGCTGAAGTTGAGCTACTCTTTGGGTTGACTAGCTGGATCAAGCTAAATTACCACTTCCCATTTTGCAAGACAGCCTTTTTCATTGACAAGAAAATATCCTTTTGCTTAGTGAAGACAGTCTTATCTTTCTTGTACTTACATATTCTGTCTTAAGGCAGACATCATCAGAGACACTAAACCTCAGCTTCAGGAGGCCCCTATTTGCGTTTGTTCTTTCTTCTCTTTATTTCAAAATATTTGTTGAGGTTTTCAAAGATTTTTATGGATTATATCAATGAAAGACTCATTACCATAATCTTAACAGAGAATTGTACAATACAAAGAAAAAGCAATTTATCCTTCCTGTACAAAAATAATATTATCATCTCTCTCACAGGATAAGCAAGCTCTTACAATTTTCCCTAGAAATCCTGTTTCTACCAATTTAGAGGACCTTGAAGGAAAATGTTTTAAGGAACCTAAAAGTAGCTTAGCAGATAAAAGCCTGGAAGCAATTATCAATAGTTAAAATTAAACCTAAATTTCTGTCTCTTAATAATATACATTTGATATATGACACAGGCTAAATTCTCAATTAGGGATTCACATACAGTTCTGTGTAATAGCCAGAAGTACCTCCTCTAAGAATATCTTTGATACTCCAGCTGATTTTTCCAAAACATCCTCCCAGCAAGTTGCATTTACCACCTCAGGCATGGTATAAGGGTTAAACCAAGATTCAGCCCTTATTATTGTGCATTGCTAATTGACAAGACATAAATGACTATTCATTATTTTTCAATGAGGTGATTATGTATGAGATCTTAGCAAACCAGCTGATGAAATAATCACACTGTGCATGTTAACATTAGAGCTGTACCCTACTCACAAGGGGGAGAGAGGAAAAGAAAAAGATTCATTAATGAAGCACTGAAAACTAAAAATGTTAACCTCTTTCTCTACTTAAGTTGCCTTGTTGCCAGTGTTGCAATGTACATTCATTCCGAGTTTCAAGATATGCGTGCAAATGTTGAAGGCAAACAGGAGAATCCGAGCCAAATTTTTTCCCAAGTCTTTCTACTACTTTACGACGCTATGAAGCACTATCTAATCAACACAGTACTGCCACCTTTACAAGTGGATTGTGTGTGTTTTCTTTTGCTTCTCAGCTGAATGTTTTAAGGCCTGAAAATGAATGATATCTCTGTGCATGATCCACTTTTATTCATATTTTTGGAGGAAAAATGAATTTATTTCTGCAAATACAATTTTTAAAGAGATACTAAAATGGAAATTTCAAATATAATCAGTTTACTGATGTATGGAAGATTAAACATAGGTAGGTGGAGTTCATCAGATTTTTATTTCAGCAGTGTAATGTTTTCCCACTTTTCACATATACCAAACAAGTGAATGTACTCTGTTTACTTCTCTGTTTAATTACGACACTGGAAGGTGTCCTTTGCATTTTTCATTAAAAAAAAAAAAAAAAAAAAAAAGGTGAGCTGAATGAGTGACATAGACGGAAGATGGAGAGAACAGCCATTTGAATCAATTCCTACATCACAGAATAGAAGATTCAGTCTTACTGTGCATTCAGCAACCCCAGACTTTTCCGTGGTTATACTACACCAAGGAATATCATTGTTTAGTTTGCTGAGAACTCCTCTGATAATCTCAGTGGAAATATGAGTGGAAATACTTCAGAAAATCTTGAACTAGTGAAGAGTATTAATAGTTCTGTACATTTTTAAAGGAATTAAATGTAATTATATAGAAATCAGTCAAATTTCATGGTTCAGTACATTGTACAGTAAGTTATTCTTTCTGCTTACTTTTGTTATTTCAGAAAATAAATCTCTCGGATTTCTTTAAAATGCAATAGGTTGGGCCAAAATACCAGTGGAAGGTTTATCGTTTTATATTAAATTCTACATGACTAAATATCTTCACTGAAAATTTTTAATGAAATCCATAGTAATGCAAGCTTGTCTTTGCAGTTGAAAAACATTCTGATATTCTGATATACTTTAATGAGTAGTTCATAAACCTTAGAGATTAATTTAGGTTTTCTGTGACATTCTGCAACTGCTCTATTAGGTACATTTCCTTCAACATTTGCAAGCATATCTTGAAACTGTGAATGAATGTACCTTTTAAAACTCATCTGAAATCGTTTTCATCCTTGTCCTTGTACTAATAAGCTTTCTATGTATTCAGTCAAAGACCAGAAGACGTGGTCAATTCAGGGAAGCTGCTTTGGAGAGAGATTATAGGCAACATTATGACATCAGTGCTGGTTTCAGATATCAGAATTAAGAAAAAAATGCTTTCATTTTGTCTCATTTCCTACACATGAGAATTATTTGGGTCTGTTTAGCCTAGGAGGTTCTTTCATTTTGTGTAATTGTTTACTGTTATCTGGCATATGAAGAATTCATCACTGGCAAATTAAACAGTTGTGAGATATCCTGCAACAGCCTGTTCAAATCTCTGGAGCAAAGGTCTGTTCTCAAAGAGATTTCACTGTCTGTGAGAGCTTTAGGACAAGGAGGGAAAGCGAAAAATATTTCTGTAGCAAAATACTGATTATGGTTATATCATATATTCACTTATATTAAACTCAGTATCTCTAGTAACCATCAACTAAAGAAATATATCCAAGAATGGAAAATGTGACTGTCCATAGGACAACACAGAAGGGTCAGCAGGACCTTATCAACATGTAGGAGTAACAAAAGTACCCCAAGCTTTGACATTTTTAAGGCATAAAAAATATTGCTGTTCAGTACAATTTCAAGCCTTTCTCGTGTGGCCTCCTTTTTTCTTGCTATTCTACTAAAATGGTGATGAGATCTGAACAGTCAAATTGCTGTTGCCTGAAGACTTCACTGTTACAGCATTCCTTTGGAATAAGAGGCACACAGTGCATCCCAAGGCAGCTGTAACTCAAAAAAAAGGAAGTTTTTCCTCACCAGTTACAGAGATTGGCAGACCTGCTAACATTGTCATTGAGCAAGTGCTAATAGAGCAAGTGCTAATCTAGAGTATAGGTTTACCATAAATGTATTGGAAGATTATAGACTTTCAGACACTGAGGCCTGGACAGAGTTGGACAGTAAGCCACTCTAGTGGTCATAGAAAAGCAAATCAGAGAAGTGATGCAGTAAAAGATCAGTAAGAGTAGTAGATGAACCATTTTGGGAGACATAGGCAAGAATGACAGTGAAGAAGGGGGATAGTTTGTAAGCATGTTTGTTTTGAGTTTTCAAAAAGAACTGTTCTTTTTTCACTGAAATATTAGCACTTCCATCTTCCTTCTTGCTGCTTCTTCCGTTTTGCTGGAGAAAGAAAAGGAAACCTTAAAAAAATACAAAGATGGTTTTTGCGTGTTGGGGGTGTATATGTTACTGAAATTGTTAACATGTAAGTAAATATAAATTTATTTTTCGATTTGCACTTACTATTCTGGATAAAATGAGGTGAAAAGTATTTTCAGCATCTTCATAGTAATCCTTGGATTTAATTCTGGGAAGTTGTTTTTTTGTAGAATGATATAAATGCTTTCAGGATCAAAATAATAGGCTTGTACTTTGATTTTTCCTTAATTTCACTCGGGGTTATTAAATTCTTCTTGTGGTGTATACGCTTTTGTGCTTTGTAACATTTCATACTAGAGAAACATCAACTGTATAGTGAGCATTCTCTTTGCATTGTCCCACCTAGTTGCTAGCACAACCTCCTTGAGCCAGGACATAGGATCTTGTTGCAAAAATGTAACTGTTTTCTTTCTAATTTTTGAATAGGGGCAGATGACCCCCTGTCATGTTGTAGCTCAGGGGTTCTTAGGAGGAGCTTAGGCTTAGTTAGACTGTACAGTTAGAATTTTCTACGCAAAGTAGTTATGTTGTATAAAAACAGCATGTACATTTAAAATGAAATAGCTGTTTCTGATTAATTCTTTTTTGAGATTTCTTAAGGTGGAATAATAGTGCTTTTTAATCCAGTTCAGAATCTCTTAGTTCAGAATAAGGCATTTTAAGATCTAGAATAGGAGTTAATGAGTGATAAATGCTCAGGAATAGTTTCCTCATATGGATGAACTCCTGAGATTCCTGACCCATTAGTTTTTCTCTATCAATATAACATCACTGTTTTTTAGTTTCAGAACAGTTCCAATGCAACCAAAGCCAATGTTCCCTACATAAATATTTACTGACATTTTTTCCTGTGCAGATTTTGTATTTAAAATAAACCCTTTCCCAAACCTCCTAAAATCTTGGGCTGAAATGACTAATTATGCATTTTGTACCTTGCACATTATTTTCTATAAATGGCTACTGTATTATACGCACTTCTTCAAGAATGTAAATCTATCTCTATGTACTGTAGCTACTTTCAGCAACTGTAGAGTTTGTTGCTCTTCTGATTGATGTCAGCACTACCTCTGAAAGGTTTAACACTGAGGTAGCAACAGCTGTTTTCTAAAAACCTATATACACAGAGCAGTGCGCTTGTGCAGGGCAGCCGTAGGGTGAACAGGAGTTTTCTCCTGAAGGTAATATTCCTCTGCAAGGACTTCATTCCATCAGCTGCCAGCAGTAGCAGCATCTTCACTGCATGAGCTCAAAACAAACTTGATGAAACAAAAGTCAGTGTTTTGAAAATGTTAGATGTTTGCTAGTTTTAAAAGTTTTTAGCTGGAAATTCAAAACGTTTGCCCTGGAAGCTGTTCTAAACAAGATTAGGTTTGAACATTCTTGAGTTTTAGGAGACTCTGCTTTTGATTTTGCATTTTAATATATAGCTCACTATTGTGTCAAGAATGAGCAACACCCTGTTAGGATAATGGCGATATGAATTTTGCAGCCTAAGTGAAAAGTGTTGATGGAAAAATCATTTTTAGTTGCAAAGAAATAAAATGTTTCAGGATTTTTGGCAAAACGAAAAAAAGGTATTGTGGACCAAATTAAGTATTTTATTTGAAAAGTTATTTTGTTCTAAATCTTTTGTGTCTTCTAAAAATGCCAAATTTTAAATGGAAAATGCTAATTTGAGCAAAGCTATTTTCAGATTTGAAGCATTTCTTCAGAAGATGTTGAAACTTCTATAAAATTTTCCTCACTTTCTTGATTGAAATTACTGGCCAAATTTGCAAATACTTTTAGTCTCTTGAAATTGTAATGTGTGACAAATTTCCTGCTGAGCAAATAATTTTTTTTTTTTTGCCTATCTCTTTGCCAAATACCTTGAAACCTAGCAGAAAAGACAGATAATTGCACTTCCTTCAAGCTCATCTTTGCAATTAATTAGATAGTGAAGACGGGCATGGCTCCCAGCTCTGAATTAAATCCGCCTGGGGTTTTTAGCATATTTAGTACCATGACAGAGATGCCTTCAGGCTTTCCGGCTTTTTTTCATAATTAAGGGCTGGAAATACTGTCTGTTTTTCCTATTAACAAATCTGAGATTCTGATGTAATCATGTTACTGTAGGTGCTGGCTTTGACGGCTTCAGTTTATTCTGCTTATCCCTTAATTTGGCTCAGACAATAGCCAAGGTAAGTTATCTAATTAAATATTTTGTGCAACTGTCTGATACAGTTACTTCCATTTTACAAATGAACAGCCATGTGAAATTTTTGTGCAGTCACATCAGTGCCTCCCTCTGCCTAGCCTTATGAAATATGGCAGTTTAATAGCAGTGAACTGTTTGGTTTAAAGCTGATACAAATATCTGAATGCATTCATACAGAGAGATTGGAAGTGGAATTCAAAGAAAAAAAGTATGGGTCTTGTCCAGGGAAAGTTTAAAAAAGTACAACTCAGTATGTTTTTTTCCAGATAGTTTTGATAGTTTTGTACCTCTTTGGTTTGGCAGGTGACAGAAGGAGAGCATAGGAAGTCTTGCAAAGAAACCCTAATCTCATGAGTTTCAGAAGTATAACAAGGGAGGAAAAATACATCCATCTTCACTTCTAGGTTTATGCAGAGCAAAGAATGTTTCTCTCTTTATTTCTGGCCCAGGGCTTTACAGCTTAGTTAACCAGCTGCAATCCAGTCTGGTCTCACTGATATTTTTAATAGTGTTCACTGTTGTGTTTTCCATAACAAAGGGCATCCACATATTTTTAATCTTGCTTTTATTAACACTGTGAAAGAAACAACAATGGAAGTTCCCATGAGGAAGCACTGCATGTGTGAGAATACTTTATTGTGTATCACCACACCCAGAACAAAATGGTTCCTGTCTGTGCAGAAATAGGCAGCTCTAAGAAATATCAAATGTGAGTACATGGAAAACAAATCCTAGTTTGTAACTACTGTGTGTCGCAATAAGTATATTTAAATGAAAGCTCCTTTTACCCATTAATCACACAAACTGTATGCACCTTCTGCTTTGCCATTTCCAAAAGAGAGGGAAGAAATGACATACAGTTTAAAAAAAAAAAAAAAAAAAAAAAAGATTTTCCTCTATTACAGGAATACTTAAAAATGTGAACTAATTACTAGGGTAAAAACTCCAGAGGCATTGTCTAAATATACACAGAATCTAATTTGTACCTTAAACTGGATACACCCGTTCCACCATGCTTCAGTCTACTTCTGTTCTCCTTCGTTCAGCTGTGTTTGTGGTGCTGAATAATTCCAGCCCAAGTTTCAGAATACTGAGTAGCGATTCCATAGGTAAGTGGGAAGTGCTGTGGGAAGTGCTCTGAGTTTGTGAATAATAGTCCCCCAAAGTGGCTAACTGTGGTTACCAAAATGGAAAGAGCTAGAATCAGAAGACACTTCTGAAAATTTACTCCTATAAACTTTAATGAGACTCTGACTGAAGCCAGTGCCACAAGTACATTTCAATATACATGTTCTTTGGGCTTATCATACACTATCCATTATACATTTGAAATACTAATCTTCTCTTTTCTGTGTACAGTTGAAAAAAAAAATTATGTCCAAAGATTCATACTGCTGCCTTCCAAAAATGAGGGAGTGACCTATTTAGAAAAGTGGGATCACAATGGGGGAGGACTGCTTTTGGTTTAAAAATGAAGTGTAGGTCAAATCCCAAATACTATAGCACAGTCCCAAAACCACTGTACTGAATGGAGGATAAATGAGAAAATAGGACAACTGTAGGCTCTTCAAAAGACTGATTTTGATGAGATGCAACTAACTGTTTTTAACCCGCTGGCAAGCTGAGGAAAATAGCCACCTCCAAAATTTATGAGGTTTCTACTGTTTCCATGAATATATCTGTTAGAATTTTTGCAAAGAGCAAACCTATAGGCAGTGTTAACATAGGAGCTGGGTTATCTGAGCAGCAGGATGCAGTGCTGCTGTTAAAGCAAAACTTCTCTAAGCCTGATCTGATTTGTAAAGAGAAAAGGTGTTGAGACGTGAATAAATCCTTAGATTTATCAGGGCTGGAGTAAAAGAAAAGGGAGTTCGTATTAAGCATTCCAGCTGTAGAAAGAGCATTTCTTTTCTTGTGTTGAGAAGGAAAGTGTAGAAATGGGTAAGTACTTTAATTTAATGTGCTTAATATTGTTCATAAAAGGTCATGCAAAATTAACATCTCTGAAGGGTTAAGTATTCTTCAGTTAGACAAATTTAACAGGAGAGTAGTGGGAGTTTTTCACTTTTGATTTTCCTCACCAGTACATTGAACTTCATGTATTAGGACAGATCTATGTGAAAGGCCAGGCCTGCTGTAGTCATTTTGGATTGATTTTAATAGTCTACATTTACCTACTGACTTTTTCCCAAACCATCTCAGAGGATTGTCCCTTTTTCTCAGAAAAGGCTATTTCTGGCCTCTGAAATCTACAGAAACTCTGTTGCCAGTACAGAGAACAGGTAGTCTGTAGGAGATTAGATCCATATAATGTGAGGCTCCCAAAAGCTTCTCGTATACCCTTGCACAGTTAAGTGTTGTGCAGAGTTTGTTAGAAGGCTCTCCCAAGGCTACCCCTGTGCCAAATTACGCGTGGGCTTCTCTAGGTGCTGTTTCTAATACCTGAGTGATAGGGATCAGAATGGCATCAAGGATCAAAAGAAAATAACATGAACAATTTCAAATTGTTACCAATGTACTTAGTTGTGTTACATGCATGCTGTCTTTATATATAAGCTCTGTTTTCCAACATAGCCAGTGTTGTTTTATCCCCAGAGCCATGCTCCTGTGTGCTGTGCTCTTTTGAGGAGGCTACTCTGAATTTCTAAAGTGAGATTTGGAATATATTGACTTTATTGATGCCTAGATGATGCATTCCCATACAAAGAAGTATGCCTTAAATGGGTTTTGTTCTGCTCTAGTGTTTAAAAAAAAGCAGACAGAGCTCAGCTGATTCATGAGTCATTCTCTTTCTGTATTTGACATTACTAGTGGCTCAACAATTAAAAAAAAATGAACTGCAAACCTCAGTGTCTCCTGTAAATTTGACTTTCCTGGAAGTTTGTTTAGAGTCTCTCCTCTTCTCCAAGGATATATATCAGTCTACCCTCAATTGTGGTTACAAGTACATAGATCAACGTGTCATCAAGACACAAAATAATTACCCCAAATTTCAACACAGAGTTTAATACCTTGGAAGTGGGTCTGTCATCTGAGAACATGCTATTTGTTAGTGAGAAATGGAGGCCAGCATTCCACTGAGAAAGGGGATAAGATGAGAAGAAACGACATTGAAACATTGATTCAGCATTTTGCCCTTGGTCAGAAGCAACGAAACTGCTCAACTTAAATGATGGTGAAAACATTCACACAGCTGCACTATTTAAAAGCAATTCTGTAACAAGCTGGGGTGTTTTTTACATGATTGGAATATTCATAAATTGGTACTAGTACAACTAAATCTCTTCTAAATGGAATCTTTATAGATTTACAGTGAATGTCTCTTTCAATGGAAGTTGCCATAGTTACAGCACAATTTTGCATGGAGCACACTCCCATCATAAGTTGTTTCACATTTATATATGAATAGTTTGAACACATTTTTTTCAGCTTCTTTTTGAAATGAGAGCAACATGCACAGTCTCAAAGGATAATTCTGTATTTGTGCCTGGGCATGGTGATGGTCCAGCTACACTCCAGATAATAGGATAATTCATGTTGGAAGGGGCCTCAGGATATCCCTAATCTGGCCTCCTGCTCCAAGCAGGGACATCTGTGAGATTAGACCAGGTTACTCTGAGCTTTATCCAGGTGGGTCTTGAACACCTCCAAGGATGGAGACTGCACAACTTCCCTGGGCAACAGCTGAGAGGTCAGCCTTGTGTGCAAGAGCTGTTGCTTAGAAAATTCTTCCCCTTTTCTTGGTCTGGGGTAGAAAGCACTAGAAAGTGCTTTTCTACAGTCCTTTTCAGGAGAAAGACCTTACTGGCTTCTGCTCAGTCAGCTTTGCACTCCAAATTTGCAACAAGCCTCTCCCTTTCAACTTTCTGCTGTCTTGCTCCCTGGATGGAGCACGAACAGCAGAACCCTTGCTCCATTCTCCCTTCCTGTGGCTGTGCCTGGAAGTGGTTCCAAATGCTGCCTTGTCTAATGATAAACATTCCCTGAGTGGCCAGTTAGCCCACTGAAGTAGTTTTCTCGGAACAATTTAATTAGGATTCTGCTGCATTTTGCTATTATGGTTGACTGAATCAGAACTTGATACAATTACTGAACAAAATGATAACTCCTGGATAATCTTGTCCCCCTATATCACTTAATGACTGGTGTTCAAGAGATCTTCTTGCTTGTCAGTGTGGATACTGGATGATTTGTCAACCTTTAAGATAAAATTCAACATCTGAACACCTATCTGTCTGTTTCTGTTAGACATCGTCTTCATGGTTGACAGTGTCCGGATAGGTTTACTTTTTCTATAAGGTCATGTGAAAGCACTGTGAATTAGTTAGAATATGTGTAGGCTTCATGCTATAATTTAGAGTTGAAATAGGGGCATATCCCCAAATTCTGCTTTATGATTCAAAGGATGAATTGAAGCCAAGCAAAATAAAGGAAAAAGGCAGAATATCATAGATTAGAAAGTATTAAGCTGGCAATTCTTGTGCAATGCTTTCACTAACTGGTTTCAGTACTCTGGAAAAATGTTTTATTCTAATATTGCTTGATGAATTCAACCATCAGCAAAACACAAGAAAGGAAGTCAGTTGACGAGTTTTTCTTGTGCCTATGTACTGGCTCTTCAGGCAGTTTGCCAGAAGCACATATTTGCTGTGATGCTGCTGGAAGTGTGGAAGTGTTAGGAATCTGTGGTGTGACTGCAGGTGCTGTGGAGGGTATAGAGTGGTTGAATGTTTTTGGGAAAAAAATATTTAAAAAAAACAAAGATGGTTGTTGCATTTACAATCTATATGATGACCTTGTAGCCCTTCTTCAGAGCCATCTTTCCTGGAAGTAACTGCTGTCCAAGCAAGCCAGGAAACTTATTCTCCATCAAGTTGGAGAACACTCATCCTTTCATGATATCTGCATCTCCTGTGGTGGTTTTCTCCATTTGCATAGGCTCAAGATAGTGGTTCTTTAGTATATTATAATACAGCTATGGCTATGCAACTCTGAAAATACAGGTGTGTTATTATTTCTTTTTGCCAGTTTGATAAATTCACAAATAAAGCAGGTTTTTTTAATGACTTTGCCTGTGATTCACGTGTGACTAATTTGGCTCGAGGCTTCTTGACACAGTTTAGGAGGCAAGGCACAGTCTTTTTTCCTTTTCTTCTCTATTCCTCCCTGCCTAGTCCCTGATGAGTAACATAAATTAGAACAACCTGCAGGAGGCCTTGCTTTTTCTCTGAATCTCAAATAATCCCTCAACATATGATCCTTGATAGTTCAAATGTGAATAAATTTTTAGTGATAAGATGGACAGTTTAGTGTTCTAGCCATATTGGCATGTAATGCAAGTAAGGCCGAAAGTGCGGTCTGTGCCTTTCAAAATATATCCCTATGTCTAAATATGCCTGTTGAATTTTTTGCCTATTTCCGAATACGTCTATGTCCAAGCGCTTGGACATTTAATGCAAACTTATCTCACACTAGTACTGTGAGGAACCCTGATCTTGCTGAAGCGCATGGAATCTGACTTTTCTCTGTTGAAAATTAGTTTGCCTTTTTTCTTCTTTGGGGATTTTGGTCTTTTTAAAATAATGATCAAAACATTTTACAAGCAAAGAGTGCTTATCACTTACTACAGTTCTACAAAAACTTAACTGTGTGGAGTGTGTTGTTTTATGTGTGTGTATTTACACAGGATGCACAGATCTTTCCTTAAATTCATCACAAAAGAAATGTTGACTCTCTTGGTTGATACTCAGTGTTTTTAGAATGCTACCTGGTCAGCTCTGGGAAGGACCATTTAAAAATAAAACTCAGACTTATTTAATGATCTCACTGATGAACCTATCATTCACTGGCATTTTCTGTCTCCACTACTTTAATGTCTTTCAGAATCTTCCAGTAGTTATTTTCTTTATCTTTCAGCTTTTGGAAAATCTAATCTCTGCTAAAATTCTTTTGGGTTTTTATTAAGTTGCCTCTGATTTATGTAATTTACCATGAAGTTCATTAAAGACTTCATTAATTTTTCATGAGTCTGTAACAGTCTTATCACTGCTGTTTTTATTAGCTAGGATATTATTAACTAAATTTGACTTTTTAATTTTGGGGGCAAGTTATTTACCTGCCCTATCACCACTTTTTTAATAATTACATTTTGCTCTATCAGATACGAAATGGTCCTCTTCTTCTCCATCAGTTCCAGTGATTAGGACTTTGTAAGTTAAGACCAGTTGCTTGTACTGACATTTCAATCTCAGTATTTTATGTTCTCATTCTTATTAAACTGACTGGATCTCTGGTCTTTTCCCTTTCTGGAAGAACCATGTTTTTGGATACTAAAAGCTAAAAAGGCAAAGAAACTTCCCATTGACCTACAGCTCAACCATGTACCCTAGAGGGATTAATAACAACCTGTAATTCTCTTGGTGTTTGTCCACCTACCTTCCCCATGGGGAAGGGCTATAGGACTCTTCCTTAGAACGAGGAAAGAAGAAAACCCTACAGAGGTATGTTGCATGTCACACCGTAAGTCAGAACACTGATTAAAAGCATTTTGTGAAATAGGATTCTTTGGCAGACTTTTATACTTTGATAAAAATTTGGGACTCTGGTTACACCATCATCTGTGGTATACCATCACCCATTTGCATTTGACTTCAGGTATCTCCAGTGATTTCCAAGGAGACTGTCATGCCAGCTCTGTTGGATGGATGGACCCTCTAAGGGCCTAGCAGATCACCTGAACCATTCTGTGATGAACCAATGCACAAGAGGCAGCCCAGGCACCGGATTCTCGGTCAACAAATACAAGCAAGGTATCAGCAAAGAAAGAAGTAGTTAAAAGGTGCATCTTCAATAGTGGCTCAGTTAGAAGGGGACTGGCTGTAGGAGAGGGGAGATTATTCCTCTTTGGCTGACAGTGTCCTTGTTTCCTGCCAGAAGAGCGTGGATTGGGAGGGTTTAAGGCTTTTTTGCTTTGTTTTGGTGTTGGTTTGGCTTTGGGTTGTTCTGTTTGTTTGTTTGTTTGTTGGGCTGAGTCGTTGTTCCCTTTTCTTTGTGTCTTAAAGCATGATCAGAGTGATTTTCAGAGGAGTGCCTCTGGCACTTAACTGTCCTGGGCTGGCAGGAAGCCAGCACAGAATCTTACTCGTCCCCATTCTTGTGTTACAGGGTTGCCTCATATTTTTTAGTTTTGTATGTTTCTTGGGGAGCTTTTCTGCCTCACTTGGGGACTTAAGATCTCTGTCGCGGCCCGAAATGAGTCGTTCAGGACGACCTCCCTCCCCTTGGGGCCAAACGACCAAGTTCGTGATGCCCTTGGACTGAATTAAGGTGAAACGACACCAGCCAACCGATTTTAAGATTTATTAACATAAAGATAAGGCATGTGGTCAAATAGGATAATTCAATGGCGAATACTGCAACTAGCTAGACAAAAACAGATCTTACCAACATTCAAGAAAAGAGAGGGGGAAAGAGAGAGAGAGAGAAAGATATCACCACCCGTGGATCCAGCGGTGTCCTGTTGGTCCTCTTCCTTTGGGAGTCTCGGCGGTGGGGGGGCTCCCGTCTGGTGGTAGGTGGGTCCTCTTCACCCTGGGTGTAAGTTTTGGTGGTGCGCGTGCAGTAATTACAACTCGACTTGGGTCCGACCCTAGGTTAGCTCGGAATGACACGCGTGCAGTGGTTACAGCTCGAGTTGGGTACCTCCGAAGAGGGACCCTGAACAAAGAGATCCCTGGGCAATTATAGCTTTTCCAAATTAAGTTTCCCACCCCCCCACGTGGTAGTTCAGACCAATAGTAATTTTTGAGTCTGGGGTCTCCTGCTCCTTATTGGATCTCATCGTTGTTCCTAGGCAGGCTGTTTCTTTTCTCCCTTATCTTTTCTGTTGCAGCTTCTGCCGACAGGTGTGTCTTCCTTCCTCGGGTCCCACCATCATCTCTCAAGGTCTTGACAAAGAGGTAGTAACTCCAGCAATTAGCACTGTTTCAGCAGTGCACAGGAATGCAAATTGCTGGTAACTCCCTTATCGTTCCCGCCTGCAGCAGCTCTGGGGCCCTTTCTCACCGAACTAGGGAGTGCGGCATAAGGCTTCAGCAAATTTAGCCACTCATGCCAAGCACGTTTTATAGAAGTTGTGCTAAAAACGGATCCCAAAGTCTCTGCCCGATTGTGGTCTCGTTCAGCGCAGGCTTGGTGTGTCCTGGGTGGTTGCAGGGAGACCATCTCGGGGGTCGCAGCAGCCCAGTCCAGTTTCCGCCAGGGACAGATGGCTTGTTCGGGGTTATGGCCTGCCTGCACCCCATGCACCAAGAAATGTTTAAGGCAAAAAATTCATTCATCTGTCCGCCACAATCTCACGGGCTGATATGGATTGGAAAAGGCTGATTTTGCAAGAAAGTAAGTGATGCTAAGAGGTAGCTGCACCTTCTTGTAGACCGGGCCTCAGTGCATGACAAACACTTTTTTAATATACTTTTTTCCTAAATTTGTGGGAGGTAAATGATAAGGATAAGTATATATTTAAAGCAAGGGTGGGAGAGGAGGGAAAAAGCAGACAGTCCTCTTAATTTACCTCGAACCAAAGATTATGGACCTTTTCTCCGTTCAGTAATCTAGAAACCACTACAAGAACATACCTAGAAACTGAAAAAATGAAGAATCAGTATATTTCAAAGGAAAAATATGAAGCCATTACCTATTCTCTCCTTTTTTTTTTCCTTCAGAACTGGCACTTCATAGTCATTTCCTCTAGTACTAGTTAATAATAATTAGAGAAGATACATGATCTGGGATCTTGCAAAAATACCTGGTTTATTCGTAATTATAGTTTCACATTTTTCTTCCCTTATCCTTTTCCATTTGTACTTGTTCAGAGTACAATAGCTGTGTAAAAGGTATCAGTACTGATTGGATGATCACCCTGAGCTTTCTGCCACCACAGTATTTGGAGCCTTTTGTGCCAGAGGAATGTTTAATATGGAAAGCAGAATAATATACTTTGTAGGCATGGGGCTGTTTGGCCCAATCAGGTGAACTCTGTTGCAGACACAGCGACCTGACAAATACGTATATTGTTTCTAATACCGCAAGTCCAGTGGTTTTAATCCCCACCTTTGTAAGGATTTTGACAGACCATTCGTTTGAAGGGCTTCTGGGATGCACAGGTGACTCAAGTTCATGGAGTTGTTTTAAGGCTACGGTGCTTGCGTTTACTTTTTTAATGCTGAAGAAAACACATGCAGAGAGTCTAAGAAGGACCTTTTACACACATTGGGAACTCCGCTTTTAAGCAAGAGTATATTCTGACATTTAATTGAGAGTTTTTTCGGGAGTATATCCTTTAAATTTAAACTTCATTTAGTAGCAAAGGAGTGAAAGAATCTCAGTTAACCATACTTCTGGCTTTTGTTAAGGTTTATGCCCCTCTTGACGGAGGGGAAACTATTAATATGATTTCTTATTTCTAATTCTAATGATTTTTACAAATAGCATTTTCCTGCTTTGCTACATTTTTGATCTGAAGAGCTAGAACAGGCTGTGTCTGCAAGGGAAATAGAATCGCAATCCTGCAATCCAGATCTGATGGTAGTCTCTGGAGATTGTCTTCCATAATGCAGAAGCGTCTAATAGATACTCATAATTTCCAGCACATGAAAATTAAATTAAACTTGATTGTATGTCTAAATTAAAATACCTTGTTCTATTTAGGCTCCTCGATTAATCTTTTTCTAACTATGGTTCCAATCTTCAGGTTTTCTCTAAATTAGCAATATTTCTCCTAATCTTCAAATTGCTCCTAAGAGATAGGCCCTGTATCTGCACCAAGCTGCATTAATTCGAATGTGAATAGGAGGTTGCTCACATAGAATTCACAGCTTTGAGGACAATGATTTAACCTTCTGATAGTGTGCGTGTCAAGATAAATCCACTTGTCTGCAAGGAACTGCAGGACTAGAATTTCTTATTATATCCTTAAAGCTTTGAATTTGCAAAGATGAAAAGAAAGCAAAGAGAAATAAATAAATAAATGATTTCCAAGAAGTGTGAGGGGGGAGGAAAGGAAGTGTTTCCTGTCATTGTCTGTTATTTCATACTTTCTAATTCAGAGATAAAACAACATTATTTTGATAAATTCTTAATGGTATAAAATGAAAGAAAACCTGTCGGTGTGCAGTGAAAAATAAGCAATCTCAGTTTTTCAATTGAAAGATAATTGAATTTTTTTCATATAAATACGATTTTTAGGAGTATTTGAAATTCCCTTTGAGACTGACTGGAGTTTCAAGGGCTGAGCACCTCAAATTGGAATTTAAAAGCTTTTTAATAGCCAGCATCTTTCAGGATAGGAAATGCTGAAGAGCTAGAGAGAGCTGCCTCTGCTCTGTGTCAATTTGCAAAGACATTCTCTAAGGCTCAGAACAGATGTGAAAACCATGGGGGAGCAAACACCCCTTACTGATTTCGCAGCACTGCTCTTTGTTCTCTTCCTGATTCATGTGTACAGCTCCATGTCTTTCCAGCCTCTGCACAGCTGCAGTTACCTTTTTTTTGATGGCCAGCACAGGTCATAACCTTGTATCAGCTGACCAGGTGTAGCTGAAGTTCCTCACCAGCAATTAGTCATTTCTGATGCACTTGGCCGCGTAGCCATAGCTTGTGCTGCTGCTTTTTTCCAAATACCTCTCCAGCTCTGAGGCACTCGCTACCCACTCTTCTCTTCCCAGCTTCTACTGCCACTGGGCTCACACTCTCTCATGCCACCCACACTGGGTGTTTTTGGTTGCTCTTTGTTACCCATAACAACCCCATCATTGCTACCAGAAACCACTTCTTCCATCTGCTACTTTTACACTTAGAAAGCCCTCTTCCCACTCCACATGTTCAAAAAGATACTCTTCTCTATCACTGTTGTTGAATATAGAGGCATGCCTAGTCCAAATCTGCACTTGCAGGTAAACGCTAGCTTGGTTATTCTTTTTTTTTTTTTTTTTTTAACCTCAAGTGGATATTGTGCTTGCGGAGATTGGAGAGTCATCCAAGCAAATTGGTGTTGCAGGCTTTTCCATGACCTGCAGCAGTCTTTTCTTCCAGCCTTGCATTTGTCTTGCACACAGAATGACAGTCTGCTAAGTCACATGCAGATTTCACTTACACCGATGCACACAGAGGCAAAGATACTTGATGGATCTTACAAAACTCTCTTGAAGCAACATATACAGAGCCTGGTCTTTAGTGGGAGCAACCAGTGTGTTATCCACTCTACCAGCTTGCTTAATAGAACAGATTCTTTCTCCAATGAACACTTTCCTTCCTCTTCATGAAATTTTCTCTTAGCCTTCTTCAGTAGCTTTATGAATATTTTAAAATATCCTCTACCAGCAGTACTGCTCTTACATATTATTTCACCCAAGATCAGTTCTCAGTTTATGTGCTACTCATTTGGCAAATGTCTTACTCAGAACAACCATGTGCTCTATAGTTCAGCTAAACATTCTTCAGTTTGACGAGGTGTAAGCTTTGAATCCACGTGTACAAGTATCCTGGAAATCAAGGTGCAGTAAGCTAAGGGAACAAAGCTACATCTATCCTGTGCCTGCACGTGTAGATTTTTCTTAATTTTTCAGTATCACCTGTGTTTTAAATATATTTTGTGCTGGGGCATAAGAGCAGAATACCATGGGGTAAACTGCAGTGTGAACTTGTAACAGTTAGTTACTCCCTGGTAAATACCGATGCACAAATATATGTAGTGAAATGCAGCTTAGACTTTTATCATGTGCCACTATCCGTACATGTATTCCATTGAAGCAAAGACAGTGTATGTTATTTTTCCTCTTCTAATAGAATTTTGTCTCAGTTATTTTTACAGTCAGCTGACATTATCCATTAACAACAGTAGACTGTAATATGTTTTATTTGACCATCTCTCAGTGGAAGATCTTAAAAGTTAGATACACTGTGCAGAACCCAAAAGAGACAGCTGAGAAATGTGTTTTCACAGGAATCTCTTCAGCCATCATTGAAATGCATCTTCTCTTAGATGCAGTGCAAAATACACAAAACAATGCACAGCAGTATGCATAATGGTTTCCAGCAATACAAAGAAGAAAGTTTATATGCAGTTGAAACTAGTATTATCAATCTTGCTTTTTCTAAATGGATCCTAGAGAGTTTTTATGCATTCATTCAAAAGCAATAAATTACACCCGTCACGTAGACATTGGGCTAGTATTTTAACTATAAGAAGAAGATTTGCACAATGATGTTCTTTGAAAATTAAAAGCAGTGAAGAAGTTTTCAGAATAGAAGAAGTGTTCTGAAGCCACCATTTTAATGGAATTTCAACACAACACATTATACATTATCTGACCTAGGAAGGCAGTTGTTTTATTACTGTTAGACTCATAAGCACTTCTGTTATTGTGGATGCTTTTTGTATATTTAAACCACTCCATGTATGTGAAAGCATGTTGCACTTAATGTATAGGGATAAAGAGACCTTACCTGTTTTTGCCAAACCTACCTAGAAATAGTAACCCTAATATCTCTGTAAAATACGGTTAAAGATAGGGTGATTTCAGGCCAGTAGTGAAGGCATTTTAGTAATCAACATACTTTTGATGAAAACACCTGTCAGTTGGCCTAGACTTGTCATTAATTCCCTTGGGTTTTGATTAATCTGTTCCCTATTATTTTAGGTGATTCATCTCTATTCCCCATAATTCAGAATAAACTACTTAAGCCAGAATTTTCAGTTCTTAACATTTTGTTAATGTTTTCTTATTACTTGTTTCCATCCATAATATGGAGATACAGTTAAAGTGTTAATACTAGTATTTTAAAATAGCTTTACATTGTGATTTTTTTTTTTTATCAGTGATTTTTAATCATTATGGAGTGTGTTAAGACTAGGAGACAGGCAGAAGGTTGTGTTGATCTGGTTCAGTATCTGGAGAAATACTAATAACTTGCTCATACTGCCAGCTCAATGCCTTTCTTTCCATTGGGAGTGGCAGAGAGAGACATAATGCTTCAATTTATGTGCTATGTTTAGATAGCAGTCAGAGAAAGGGTCTAATATGTAGTCATCAGAATCTAGTGGATCCAGGTCACATCTTCCCAACTAAACGTTATTTCTCTAAAGAACTACATCAAAATTCAGGATTAAATATATCTACTCTTAGTTCAGAACAGATGTAAATTTAACAGCTGAGACCTATCGGTCCTATTCTTAGTGGATCCTATGCTTAGTGGGTCAATCTCAAATATTTAAAAAAACATGAATGATATCTTAAATATTAATCATAGGTCTCTAATATTATCCGAAGCTGTTTATTTTGAAAGGCTTTCTTTAAATGGGAATAAGATATGAAATTTTAAAATTCTGTCCTGTGATCAAATGGCTGCTCTGATGAGCTGGGTTCAAATAACGAGTCTGTTGCATTTAGCTCTTGAACTTATAGTTTGTGGCTTTCAAAAGTAATTTTTTTCAAAAAATTCTATAAATTCCTGTACAGACCTGCCATAAATGCAAACCAGCTGGGATTGTTAGACTCGTTTTTGAAACGACTTCTCTTTGTTCTTCACAACTGAAATGAGAAATACTTCTATTTTCTAGTGTGCCAGAATAGTTTGAGTTTTGTCCTCTAAGAAGGACATATTCTACCATAAGAAACTGTCCCTAATTATGTAAAGAAGAAGAGGTGCAGTGCTCACTTCAAGTTACTGGAACATTTTTAGAACTGTTTTTACTATGTTACATGGTTCATATAGTTGCTACACACACACATGCAGAAATAATTCTAGTGAAACAGAGCAGAGGTGCATGATGCATTTGCTTGTAAAAGATCTTCACTGTTTTCCTTCTGCAGCTGTATTTCTTTGGATTTTAATCTAATGTCTTAAGCCCCTAAGCAATCTCAAACACCAAACAATTAAAACTCTGTGAAAACTATTTCCATTCTCCCATGTATGGAATTTCCCCTCATCTTGCATATGTTAGCTTAGTGGGTGGCTTGCTCTTGGTGTGTTTTCAGAGAACTGCACCTCAAAAGAATAGTGATCTGTTCATAAATAACATAAGTGACTTGTGGAAAAGAAGTGGTAGCAACAAAAATGTAATTTTCTCTTTATGTTTACCCATTAGAGAAGTGTAGAGCCCAGGTTCAGTTCAAGGCACAGGAAACTGAAAAGTCCTAGTAGCTGGAAACTCATCTGCTCAGTCCCTGTTTCAAGACCGTTTCTGCCTTCCCTGTATGGCTACCCTTCTCAATTCCTGATCTTTGCTCAAATCTTCTTTTATTTACCTTTCACCCAAGTTCTTGACTAACTTTGTGCTCTTGTAGGAGCTTGAGAGCTGATCTTTCCTGTTCCACTTCAATTTTTTTTCTGTTCTTTGTCTCTTGTTTTGTCAGATGCCTGGACATTTCACATCTCCCTGTGAGCTCTATCGTCATAGTTCATGTGCTCTTAATTACCACTGAAGTAAAGTCATCATTATTTATTTATAAAATATGCAGGTTACTGCCCTTCAGCACCTGGGCCAACTTTGCAGACTCAGCCACAGAAAAGAGGCAAGTTGTCGTTTTTCCTTTGCTATTGCTGTAAATGAACAGATATCCCAGCAGAATTCCAGGGCCAATTCTGAATTTTGCCATAGCACAAAAGATGTAGCCATGCAGGAAGTACAGCTCCTTGACATTCTTGTAATGTAACTCACTACAGAATTCTGCCAAAGAGCTATGAAAAAAAAATACTACAGTTCTCTATAAAAGCAGGCTATGAAAAGAGCAATAAGATACAGATTATTCCAGCTATATAGCAGAGCCTGGAATTAAATTAAACAAAATGGCAAGTTGCATATATTTCTTAAACTCTTGACATTCATTTAACTATATTTGTGCTCTGGTTGGATAAATCATGGAAAGCTATGCTCTGTCACAATAATAGTCTGTGATGAACATTGAATAACTGCTTTTCCAAGCCCCCCCCTTGCATCTCCTATGATGACAGAAGTGGCTGCTTACTCTCCATTATACAATTATCAGCCTTTAATTCTTTTATGCTTTAGGCCTTTTCCCATCCATAGCTATGCCTCTAATTGAGTTTGCTTAGGAAGTAAATTATGCAGTTGTCAGTAACAAAACTGACAGACTCATTTTTCTAGTTCTCAAACAGCTAGCTGTGCAAACAGCCATAATATCTGGCAGAATCTTGCTATTTGTCTGTCAGCTCAACAGTTTTTCTTCATTCTCTGTCTAAAATACCTTCTATCTCTAATATAATTTACAGGTTTATATGACTTCCTGAAAAGTTGGATAGTCTGTAAATTCTGTCAGTTTGGTGCTGAGCAACACAAACTGACTTGCTTATTGTACTACTCTGCATTTTTTTTTAAAAGGAGGTCGTCTGCCTAAATCGGTCAACCCAGAATCCAAGAGGATTTGGAGCTGCTATTCCATTTCAGTTCCATTCAGGGAAATTGTGTAAGCAAATCAGAGGAAGACAAATACTCCTCCCTTTGAACCTAGTGTAGAATTTGGAAACAGAAATAGAAAGTATGATTTTGCCATTGACCCAGGTTTATCAAAAAGATCGAAAGGCAGTTCCTGTCTCAAGGAGCTTCCAAACAATACAGAAAGTAAGAGGGAGCAGATGGGTACAATGGAGGGGCAATGCTCTAAATCAAGGAAAGTGCTTTGTTACAGAGGTTTTGATACAGAGGTTGATGATGTGGTCACAGCAGTGCTAAGGAGCAAAGTGAGTGAGGAGGCCTGCCACCCCTTTTCTTTGCTTGCAAAGAGGAGAGGTGAAGTAACTCAGCCTACAGTCCAACACTTTCTAACAGTGATTGCCATGCTTAGTGTGCCTTTGGATGGAGGGAGGGCTGCAGGCCACAGGGAGGGACTCCCAAAAGTGGCTGCTAAAAGGAATCTGTAAGGGTGAAAGCCAGGCATGATGTGAATCCTCTTTCAGATGCAGATAGCCAGTGCATCATCAACAGCGTAGCCCAGAACAGACAAAGACCCCATAATGAAGAAAACCTTTAGGTGACAATTTGGAAGGTGCCAAATTAAAAGTGAGGGGTGATCTGATACACAGAATGAAAGGAAGGAGATGATGATCCAATTTCCATCTCCCTGCATAAGGCAGCACTCCTACAGTTGTATTTAACTGTCACCATGAAAGGTGGTGTCCTTCCAGTTGGAGAGAGATTTTAATTTGCCAGTATTATCATTTCAGATTGGTGCTGTCTGGGTTAATTCACTTCTCCACCTCACCTGAAAGTGTAAAAATAAAGCCTTGCAGATGCAGGAGCAGGCATTCACTTCCTTGAAAGTATGTGCGTAATAAAGAAGCAAGCCAATCTCTGGCATTTTCAAACGTTTAAGTGCTTGATGTTGCTACCGCATATTCCAGTAATGTTGAGGAGGGAGGATGAGAGGTGCCGTATATCACTGATGCTGACACAGTAACACTGTATCTAAATGGGGGAGTAGTTCAGATTTTAGTACTAGCACATTTGATGTGTTTTATCTATGGAGACTAGATAAAGTGTTTGACCCTCTTGCCTATGAATGAGGAAGCCTCTTGTTCACTTGTTGCAGTACATGCCCAAATTCTACTCTCTTCAGCAAAAATCCCACTTCAATCTGCATTAATTTCTAGCAGGTGATTATATCTTTTGCTTATATTCCAAAACTGTAAAAAAAAAAAAAAAATAAAACCAAAAAACTGTTGATTTAGACACTTTTTTCCTTTCCTGAATCAAGATAGCAGTGCCATAAGATAAAGTTGTTTTCACCAGTGCTTTTGCTTCTCTGAGATTAATTTTGTAGCATATTGTAATTGACTTTAAAAGTGTTACCACTGAGCTATGGTATAACATGAAATCTGCCCTTTCCAATAGCCATGCTTTTATAAGTGCTAATGGCAGCTTATCTCGCTAACCAAGAAAGGTAGCAAGTCACACTTCAGTGCTTTCATCAGAGTATCATTGGGCTTGTTTTATTTCCACATGGCTCTCTTGGGCAAGACACAGTTACAAATGCAAAAATCCTACAAAGCATAATTGTTTCAGACTGAGCATTTCCAAATCTGCTTATGCCTGTGATTAGTTATGCCTATGATTATGCCTTATGCCTATGATTAATTAATAATAACATTAGTAGATAATAATAACATTAATAGACATGGTGCCCTTCTCATTGGAGTACGTGACTTCTTAAGGTCAGCAAATATAAAATATTTCTTCAGGTGCACTACATGAAAGTACTGCTTTCGAGTCAGAGAAGAGCTAACAATAAATCACTGCAGTTCATTTTAGTAAAGCAGTGTCTCATCTCAAAACTATTGTACATTTCTTTTAGACAATTAAATGAGATTATCCCAATATAACTAGAAGAATAATTCAGATACACACAAAAAAGCATGAAAAAGTAGAAGTTTGGTAACGAGAGTATTGCTTATTTTTATTATATGCAACTGAACTATTCAGGCATCCAAGAGCACTCAAGTGTGATCATTAAGCTCTGATGAACAAGAAATACTGAATATCAGTGACGTCGGAGATTAGGGGGAATATGACCTCGAGAGTTACAAAAAATTTGCGTAGACTAATGCAATATTGTGTGTTATACAACCTGAGCAAACTGAAAATCTAGATATATTTTTCTTATGTAAGGATCAACAGTAAAAATTCCATCAGATCTAATACTTTTCTGATGGATAGGGTATGATTTAGAACACAGTGCCTTTATGGTCTGTATTAATGCCATCTTTCCTCTTGCTGATAATATCCAAGGCCTGTTTTTATTAGGAAATTAAGCAGATTGCCTTGGAAGGTATACATATGCTCTGAAATATATGCCATTTTTGAAGTTGCTTTTTCTTCCTTAAGTTTAAAATGCATTTTTCTCCAGTGAATTCCTTGTGGTATATACGTTTTTGTTTAAAACATGTATCCGCTTTTCTTCTCAGAGGCAAAATTGCTGGGGCAATTGCTTTTTTTTAAATTTTCTTTTGGATAAAACTTTAATCTACGTTTGCTAGAGGCACAAGAAGCTCTAAAGTGGAAGCACTGTGGAAAATTGTTTTGGAATGATTTTTTTCCAGAATAAAATTAAAGTTTTAGGACTCTATATAGAGAGGAGGCACCCTATTGAAGCACTTATTTCTCTTATTGCATAATACAACCATATCAAAGTAACATTACTTTAACTTTGTTCTCCATGTATATAGACTTTTAAGACTCACCAAAAGTTAACATAGTTTTTTAATTGAATTTTCCATTGATAACAAGTGTAGTATCATTCTTATTTTTCTGAACCCGTTATTTAACACTATTTACTAGCAGGTAGTTTATTTGTTCTCAGACTTTCTTAGCTTAGAAAAAAGCACAGACAGCTCTGATCTTTCTTCTTTAAGTAGAAAATGTTGGCAAAGCCATCCATTCCACTTAATCTCCTTTTCACAGGAGAAGCCCAGAGAGGCTCAGTTCTTTTCCTGTCTCTAATTCATCTCTGTGAAGCTGTTGTTGGAAATGGTACTCTATAAAGAGCAGCAATTCGGGACAATACCAAAGTACAAAAAAAGAGCATCACCTAAAAACACTATTTGCAAACTGAAAGTTATTAGAACCCCATTTAAGAATTTGACTGAATTTGAATAGAGAAAGAGAGCTGGTGTATAAAAATTAAGATAAACAGAGATAAGCCACTAAGACAAGTACATTTTATATCTATAACTTTATACCAGAGGTACTTGACCTCTGTTCATTAAGAAATGTGCTGTCTTGAGGTCTTTCTGGACATTCTTGCTGCTTCTAAATATCCAAGCAGTAGTGGCTGCTAAAATGTTCTTTCTGCAGGTCAGCAGAAGACTGTCCTTTCCTATTAGACTCGAATTTGGTAACAGTGATGCACACACGCGACTTCTGCTCTTGATTATTGCAATATTGGCACCAGCTGCCAAGCACTGAATGAGCTCAGAGACTGCACTGACTGTTCCCCTCCAGATGGGCTCTCCCTGCCTTTTTTCTAACCCAGCTCCTGCATTCTTGGCATACTCAAACCGCTCATTGAAATGAGGATGTTTTACATGCACACAGAATGAGCAGGATCACAATCTCCTTTTTTCTTCCTCTAAAAAATATTTAGTTAATTAAGAAACTGAACTAAAACAGGCATTTATAGTTCTTTTCTGAATGAATGTTTTATGTGAATGATTTTGTCTGTAAATAGTATCTTATTTAATCAGGGTTCATAAAAGACTGAGCAGCTGCTGCTTGCCGTACAAATCTTGATTGTTCAGAGTCTCGTAAGGTTATACTCAGGCAGACCAACGATCCATCGAGAGATGGACCAAAAGTCTCTGATAACAGCTAGTGGTATATGTCTAAGTAAAGAGTGATAATACTGGGTAAGCGCAGAGGGACAATTTCCTTGATATTCCTTCCCAACTCCCTGCAGTGTCTTCATTCGGAACTTCCTGAAGGGATTGTCCATGTTTTCTGTGTTTAATGGACATCACGTAGCTTTTGTTTTATAGGTTTCTGACCTATTAGTAGAAGGGTCACCGGGTCCACAGCAGACCAACAGAGATCAAAACTTCAATTTGCCTTCTTCATTCTGCAGTCTATATGCATTATCTATCTTAAGAAATTGAAGCTTTCTGACAATTTTCCAATTCCCTCATACGAAGTGACAGTGGACAGTATATTGATCCTGGCTACACACACTGACAAAATGCTGTTTTGAGTTCCACAGGTCAGCTAGGCTGAAACCAGAGCAGAGTTAAGGTAAGCACTGTTTACAAGTACAGCAAACCTCAAATTAGCCCCTTGCATCAATAATTGTGGAAAAATTTCAGTCTTAGTTATATCACCAATCTTTATATTCCACATACATTTATAGAATATTTCATACATATATGTGTGTGTGTTGGGGGCAATAGGAATGTAAGCACGGCAGTACGAGGTCATGCCAAAGGTGCTTTCTCTTTTGTGATGTTAAGAGAAGAATGTAGGAGTAGGTCCTGTGTGTATATATGTATACCTAGTATTTCCCAGCCTGCAGTCATTTGCAGTCCTGGGATATTCTGACTTGAATGTGGTTTTGGCAAACATTTTCTGCCTCTAATACATCTTTTTTGAGATGTAGGGACAAAAAGTGCCTTCATTAATTTTGCCTTTTTGACCATTCTGAGCACTGGGCTGACTTTTTTATGGAATTCTCATAACACTGAGATCTCTGAGTCATAATATTCAGCTTGGGATTCAACGTTTTATATGTGATTGCTGTGCATCAGTTTACATTTATTTATACTCAGTTTCATTTGCCATTTTATTTGCCTAGTCGCTCAGTCTTCTTTCTTCTCCAATCCTTGCTGTGGTTTTGCAAATTATCCTTCTCAGAAGGGAAAGAAAGTATTGTATGGACTCTGAAGATGAAAAAATCCATAGTAGAAATGACATTCAATGGAAAAAAGAAAAAAGGTGTATTTGCATTTTGGGAAGTAAATGGACATCATACAGGACCACAAAAAATGCCGCAATTTTGGTTAATTTATTCTAAGCTGGAGAACACAGTTTATATGGCACAACAGATTGCTGTGGTTACAAGAGGGATGGATTTGATCCACTGTTTGGATCAACTCCTTATTAAATACCAGCAGAAATGGATAAGTAGGAACCTGATAGGCTATATACTGACCAGATGATAGGAAGAAGTACTGGAAATCTGGTGAATGTCCTGTCCCATTTTACCCACTCTACAGGCACCAAGTTTTAGACTGTCTATCTGCACATCATTGGAGATTCCTCCATTACGATTTTTCAGATAGGTCATAGAGGAAATGAGCTTTAATATTTTAAAACCCAACTTTATAATATCCTAATTAATTACAGAAAACAAGTAATGCACAAACAATAGGATCAATTTTTAAAGATATTATTGGAATTTTGGCAGGTAGTGCACAGTATATATTATAATAAGTCTTTGGAAATGTGGCTATTAAAGGCAAATTCCTATCACAAAGCCTGGACAAATGCAATTCTAGGAATATTGCTTGCTTTTCACTGTGTTACTGGCATTTCTTGGAGTGAGGATTTTGAATCAGTGACCAAGCAGTAATGTTACTGTGACACCAGCATCTTCAGCTACCTAAGTATAACTACAGATACTCAAGAGAAATATGAGTTCAATAATTTTTCTCTTTTGATTGGACAGCTAATATAAGTTAATGGTCTCTTCTGCTGTTTAGCCCGATTTCAGTGAGTAGCTGGGTGAACCCTAGGGCAGCCTCCTGATAAAGAGGTGTGCTGCTTATTACCAAAGTAACCTGTACTGAGGCTATAATGAACAAAACCTGGGCAAAGCTTGAACTCAAGGGATGAGACTGAACTCACCGAAAAACAGCTGTTTCATCATTGCCTTCCTGGGTGGCTGACATTGAAAGGCAGAAAGTGTGGACTGTTGACAGGAGTAACAATATCCACTTCAGAGGAAAGCTGAAAAATTTTAAGTGTGACTGTAAAGATAGCTAGAGAAAATCAGAGTGCATTTTAGAAGTTAGAACATGCCTGCTTGTGTGATTGGCTGGATTTCCTGCTGAATGGTTTGTAGAAATACTGAACCACAAGATTTCCTTGTTTAGCATAACATCTGATGTAATCTTATTAGGTGACCCCCTATGTTATTAGTGCTAGAAGCAGGATTGAAGCTGTAAACAGTGTTCCTTTAAATCTATATTAAAAATCAATATCTCAGAAGACTTTTCAAGGCTAGAATATGATATAGTTACAAAGCAAACAAAGGAGCAGCAGCATGAATGACAGCTTTACTAAAACATTAGGCTTCACCTTAGGCCAAAATCATGTGTAAGTGGAATAAAATTACCAGTAATGATCTTGGTCATTAATGTTTAATTATGCATTTCATTATGTAAAGTTCTTACTGTAAAGGAGCTCATTAGTAACAATTAGAGGGCCACTCTTTAATTTATATGCAACTCTTCTTAATTACCATGGTATTGAAATCAATACTGAAAAATGCTCAGCTCCTTTACATTCAACATAACATGGTATATACAGCTATGACTGCAATGACTCACCTTCAGTGAGCTCCGCTGGCGCTGGATATACATCCTGCTGTTCAGCACCATACGGTTATTGTCTGAAGATAAAGTTAACTTAACATCTGCTAAAATATATTCCTTTCTGTTCTAAAATCAGATCAAATCATGTTTTCCTGTCAAATCCAGGCTTCACAGTGAAGGCAGAAATTATCTGAATGAATATTTAATTGATCTTCCTAAATAATCCTTTTTTTCTATTCTCTTTGATATTTTAATTTCTCAGTTCTAAATCTGTGTCACTGTTATGCACACTATGTATAGTAATGGTATATAATATAACTGTTTCATGGCATTCATTATCATGTGATGTTTTGACAGAAATAGTTACTAGGGATAGTAACTGTGTGCCAACAGCAAGAAAGTTATCCTCAGAAGTTTCATGTGAGACAGCAGCCTAAAAGCTGGTTATCAATTCACTACCCATGCATACTAGTTCTGCTCCAACAATAATTCTGAAATTGGGATGCTGAATATAAAGCTAGACATTGTATATATAGAGTCCAGTTTATAATATTTAACTGGACATGGGTAATGGCCCTTTCTCATGTAATTTATGAAGATTTTTGGTGATAATCAGTGATAATATATAATAACCAACCTTCAACACTTAAACAATACCTAAAATAGTAACTTCAGTAAAACATCAGTGAGGTTAAAGAGCTGTGCCCTAAAATTGGCCTTTTTACCAATGGCCTTTTTATGTATTTTTATCTTTAATGAGGAATAATATGCATGTATAAAAGACCTACTTGAAGGCTTCATTTATATTCTTTTGAATCAGATCATTATTTAATAACTTATAGATGTTGTTGTTGGAATGGTGTACGTTTTTGCAGCTCTTTGTATTTTGTGGTAGATTGAATTGTATCACTTTGAAAATGCAAATTTGGATCCAGCACCAAACACAGGAATAGAATGAGAACTTCTCTAGATTGTTTCCCCAGTTCTCCCTTTTCTCTAGTGTTTTTGTTTTGAATCCATGTAGCCCACTAGGATTTCAAATACATTGCTACTTACAGCCATTCAAGCTAAGAAATGGTTTGTGGTAAATTGAATGTCAAGCATATAGGGAAATGCTTAGCATCCATAGGAAGCCAGAGATGGCTTTCTAGATGATAGGTCTGATTCCTCAACTGTTAGGCAGATATTAGGTATGATATTAGGCAAAATGTGGCTTAAATTATCCTTCCAGGTAACAGACCTGTTCTGTTTAGTTTTAGGCACGCTTCATACAGATCAAGTACACTTTCTCTCATCTCTTCCCTGGCCATCCTCCTGCTCATTCAAGCTATAGCAGCATTAGAACAATGGCTGCTATATGAGGGATAGCCTTTATGTCAGTCAAACCTCTGATCTGATCCATGTGGTCACTCATGTTATAAGCTAAAAGATTTTGACATGTGCTTTCTTGCACCTACTCCAGAATTCACAATACAGTCTCCCTTGTGCAAGCAAAAAGATGAGAAAGCAAGGTAATACTGTAGGACCAGTATGGTAGCACAAAATATTAGCAAAAGTCCATAGAGACTTTTTAATGCTAAGAAAAAAATTGGCCTAAGATACACTAATATACAGAAATGACAAGAATCGACCTGTTTTTCATAGGAACCTAAATGAAGTTTATTCCCAGTTATGACGTGCCCATAGTAGACAAACTGTAGCCTCTTTTTTAGGTGAGAATGGAGTTCTCAGACATACTCTCATATGGAAATTGAGTGTTTCAGTGCATCCTGTATCAGATGCACTTAACATTTGCTAGTGTTTCAAGATGATGCAACAGATTTTGCCTGTGAGGTCCACAGGAAGGCGAAAGAGGGGAATTGCCTTCATATTATAATTCTAGCAGGAGGAACCTTCAAAGAATAGCTGACTGATGTAGCAAATACACAAAAGGCATGAGAACAAAATCCAATGTTTTAGATTGTGGGGAAGTTAGGTTTCGGATTTGAATGCTGTACTTCAGTCTCAAGCAAATACAAATCGAGGTAGCACTTGGCCTGCAAGAGCTAAGGCTCGTTTCAGGAACAAATTAAAGGATATCCTTTTTTTTTTTTTCTTTCCTGAACTGTGGCTTGTAGATGCTACATTTGCAAGCCATATCTGAGTATGATAGTCGTTACTGGAACGATTGAATGTGAGATGGGAACCAGTTCAAACAGGGTTACTTAATTGCATTGTCCTGACAGGCAGATTTTAATGTGCTTTTTTAAATGGGAAGCTGACAATCCAATAGCATTTATTCAAAATGTTCATTTAAATGTATTGTTTTACATGTATTTCTTTATTTTATTTTAAATATTTCTTCACATGAACAGTCCTGAAAGATCACTTTGTCCAGAAAGGCAATCTCAGCACTGCAAAAATGTGTGCAATAGAATTAGATTGTCAGTGTATTTTAAATTATGCAGATAATTACAGCTTATCTTCGCAGAAGAATACTCCAGACCATCACAAAATAATTTTCAGATATAGTCACAAAATCTACTTAATTCTCATATCTGAATGTGAGAAATGTGGTATTAGAGCTTGATTTAGTGCTTGTGGAAGAGTAAGGAGAGGAAGAAAGTAACAATCCTTACATTGGACAAGCATTCCTGCTTTTATCCTCCAGTTCACTCGATACCTGTTGTTTCTGGTTTTGGGCCTCGCCTGAGTAAACCGCTAGATATATTGAACTGTATAGTAATTTTGTGATGTTCACAAATTATGTATCGTTTTCCCTTTCCCTCTGTGTAGAATCCCAGCTTAGTGATGCAGTACAAGGCTTTTGTCTGGTTTGGGATCAATCATTGAAACTCTGCTACTGTAAAGCAACTAGAGTTGTTCATTGATCTTCCACTCCAATAGTTTTATCTTTCATGAAGTAAAATTGATTTCCTTATCTGAGCTTGCGAAGATCTGGAATGTGCACCTTCACTGATTAATGGCTCAGGACAGGCAATAATGAAGAAGCCATGAAAGCAGCAGCTTTTAGGACACCAGAAATGGCAGTTTTAGGTGCAAGAGTCTGATATTTACTCATGAGTGGGCTACATATTGCACAGTAACTAGATAGCACTATGAAACCAGGAGAGTAGTTGTACTTTGTGATGATGGAAGGTCTCTCAGCTCATAAATGTGCATTTAAATTTGGGGAAATTAGATCCTAGAGGAACATAAACAATTCCACAAAGTTTGGTTTATTTATTCTCTATTTAAGAGCTTCAGGACAGTTTATATAGTGCATCAAATCTCTTCAGTTGCAAGAGAGAGACATTTATTCTACTGTGTTTGAATCTGCTGGGAAAATTAGGAGGAGCCTTGAGTTCACCTACTGAGTAATTTATAGCTTCTTTTTTAAGTACCAGCAGAGCCAGGAATAAATAGCCTTTCTATCAGAATCTTACCTACTTTCTGGCCAGATGGTAGCAAGAAGCATTGGAAATCCGATGAATATCCTGTGCCATTTGACCACTTCTGTGGGTACTGAGCTTTCAGTTCCTTATCTCCAAATCTTTAGGGATTCTTCTGTTACTAATTTTTAGATAGGTGATAGCAGGACCCAGTGACTCTTCGGACCATTACGAAAAGGAACCAAATCCTGGTTCTCGTCTTGGATTTAACTTTGAGTTCTACGACAGTCTTGGCACTGAAGAGCTATGTTGTTTCCCATTTGTTTTCTGTGTAGTCTGGATGTGCCTGTACAATCCTCACATCAACACAAGTTCTTGAACCAAAGCCTGAAAAAGAGGATCTGTATTACTTTGGATTTAGTCTGGACTTTAGTCCTTTATTCATCACCTATCCCATCTACTTTGCAGTAAAAATGCAAATTACTCAAGCTTAGAATAGAATTAGTGTACAAATCTGTATCACAGTTCTTTGACTAAATTCTTGCTTTGTCCCTTTTCTTCCCACTGTGAAGGTGCTCAGAAAACTGCATTGATGTTCTGTGAACAGAAAAGAAACAGAGAGACAGAGTAATCAACTGGGTATACCACAGTTATTCCCTGGTCTGCAAAATGAATTCCGTGTTAGCAATTTTTCTTGCTGCCAAATGCTGTTAGCTTTTACTTTTAGAACTGTTTGCATTAATAATGAGACTGTACATCTAGAAATTACTGTACCAGGGCATAAGCTTTGATAAAGTTATGGTTAACAGCCACTGTCTGCACAAAGATAAACTTCTCTATGGACTCTGCCCACATAGTCTTTAGTGCTCAAAATTTGTGTGTGTCTCATGAAGCTGGTTAGAATTAATAGTCTACTTCTGGGCAAATTTAAGCCAGGAGAAAAGCAGGAAGAATTCAGAGAGAAAAGGAGAGAGAGAATTCAAAACAACTTTAAAAGATAAAATTCCACAGATCTGGTCCAGGGAGAGAGGAGGGTGTTTTCACACAACTAAAAAAAAATCAAACCATGACCTTGACTTTGAACACAGCTACCATTTGAAGAAGCCGTAAGGAGTGTACTTGCATTTGTGTTGCATCAACAGAGAGAGCGGATTTGTACCACTATTAACAAAAATGTCCCACCCACAAAACTGCAAAAATCTAACATAGGCCTTTGATGGTTATAGATTCTCTTCTGTAGTCATGCTATGCAGTCCAATATCCCATTTATCTTTCTGTGATCACAGATATTTTTGTTTTACAGAAGTGTTACCCACCAGATGGTTGTATCACTGCTTAAGATGGTTCCAGCAGCTGAATCAATATCTGAAATGCAAGTCAGACACTGAAAACTAGGCTAGATTCTAAAAACTTTAAAAGTTTGTTTTTACTACACTTTGGAGCCTCAACTTGACACTGTGGTTCTTCTGGAAAAAAATCCTGTTCTGTAATTTGTCGTAGCATCAGTAGGACTTAACTAAACGTGTGAGTAAGGAGCTTGAAAAAAATATCCTTAATGTTCAACACAGCAAGAGTGTAAAATTTGCCATAGGAAAAATGAAATGAATATATCCCAAGAACAACAGGCCAACACAAAATACAACATGCTACTATCCTGCGGCATGGTGCTGTACACAGCTCAACAATAGTTGCTCACAAAAAACAAGGGATGGAGCAAAATCCCTTGTATCATGCTTGTATAGGAAGCAAAGTAGCTGTAAACAAAGGAACTTAACCAGAGGGGGAGCTCTTGTTCTCCTCTAAGGAAATGGCTAGCTGATAACTGAGTTGTCTTAAAACAGGGCACACAGGGGTAACTCTAGAATAAGTTCTTAATTTTAAGTTCCACAGTTATTCATTTCTTTGAAATAAATGTCATCTCAATCTTCTTCTTTCAGTGAGATCTATTTTGTGTGGGTTTTTTATTGTTATAGGGCAGTGGTATGGTAGATGCAGTTTAAAGGATCTGTTAAAATGCCACTATAAGCGAAAGAGCTGAACAAGTGATCAGTAGTGCCTTTTTCTGGATTACATCTCATCTGCAATTACTGCAGTTTTAAATGACTTTCAGATTGTGGTAGAACTGATTGCAGATCAGGGTCCTCACAGGACAGATAGAGTAGGTAGTGAATGAGGCAACTCAGTCAGAAAGGCTTGAGCAACTGTGCCATTCAGAAGGCATTACCCAAATCCCCCTCAGAGGAGAACTGCAGAGCTAATGTTGCACGTAAAACCTACATGAGATTTCAGAGTACAAACCGTTGAACCTCAAAAAATCATGTTTTGATCCTGTCTTCTGCAGGGATGAGCAAGGCAATTACTTTGGAAGTACCTTTGAACAACAGAACAGATCAGTTCAGAAAATATAACTTTGGTACTTTCCATTGGCTTTGCCACCCTGATGGAATCCACAATAGGATGGTGTATTAAATATCATTAATGTGGGGCTAACGTAGAGGCCCTTGATTCTACAAATGTCAGCATTAATTAAGAGTGAAGGTAAACCCAATACTGGTGCAATCTAAATTCCAGCATAGAAGAAGAGCAGCTATGGGAGTTCTCTGAAAACTTTATTAGTTCAATGAATCATGTTTAAATAGACACTAATAATTACAATGTAAATAAGACAGAATAATGCAAAATAGCCCATCATATAATACTCAGTATGTCAACTTTATTACCAGTATTACAGTTACTGGAGTTTAATAGAGAAATATAAGACACAGACAGAAAGTAATTGAGATAGAAGAGCACAGTAGATTGGTTCAGTACTGCAGAAGGTGATGAGCCAGTTATTAGTCTGAACAATTACAAACTTACAGAGCAAGTTCTGTTTCTCTTAGACCAATAATGATTGTGTTAAATACTCCACACTTAATATAATTCCCCTAGTCCATAAATACGGGTTTGTCAAACACCCTACCTGGATTTTCTGCAGTGTTGTGTTGCTTGATTTGAGCATTTCTCCCGCAATAGTAACTGCAAATGGGGAAACTTCTTGATGCCCTGTAGAATGTCTCTGTGTTTTGAAGTGTCTGTCTTGCATGAAGTAGACATCAGCCTGCCTCAAAGCTGAGGACATTCATGAATCTCAAATGATGTAAACTAATTCTTTTTTCTGTCTCCATTACACTAAAAATACCTTTCCTTTACTATCCCTGGAGTTTTCTCATGTGCTGCTGTCCTTTTGAGTGGAATTTTAAGAGCAGGTGAAGGAAATTGGCTGGCTATAAAGAGAACATTAGGTGCTATAGGCAGGAGGAGAACACATTCCAGTAAGATACAGTAGCAGTCGTGTTTCTAAATATTTATGACAAAAACCATGACAGTGGTTTTGCATAACCAGGACAATTGCCGTTATAAGGAACAGGCCAAGTTGAGAGAAATACTAAAAGCGCAGCAAGAGAACCTGCTAGCACCTTGGCGAGATTTACAGCAGACATTTCCATTTGCGGGAAGAGGGTCCTTTTAGGTTAAGAAGCACAGGATACTGGCTGACTCTGTCTGCTTTGGAATTCAACAGCTGAGTGAGATTTTATGATTAATCAGAAAATCCACAAAGTGCAATGCTTACGTGATGAGATATCCAGGAAACACTTTGTCAGGCTCCTCCAGCTGCACGTCCTGTGAGCTCTCCCACCTGTCCAGTTATCTATAACTTTTCTAAAAGCGCCAGCAGAACTCTCTGGCCTTACTGCAGTACTGGTTTGTGATCAGTTATCCAATCTTAAAATAGTCTGAAAAATTAGGGTGACCTAATTTCCTGCACGCTTGCCCTCACCATCCAGCAATTAATTCTTCTGTTCCCAAATCAGACTCCCCCCACCCCACTGGGTGCACATACGTTGCTTTCACAGCTTGTTCCTCACTGTACTTTCCTTAATCCCCGAGGACTGCAGAGGATCCTCACTCTGATGGCTCCCTAGAGCAGGAAGAAGTGAAAGAGGAGAGCAAAAGATTTAGTGTGTAGCTTAGGGGCTGAGGAGAAAAAAGGTGCAGGTATCCTGAGATGTTGCAATGCTTTTAGTGAATGACAGTGTACTATGAATGAAATGCTCTCAGAGAGTGAAGAAAAACTTTTAAAAAAAATGTTTAAAAGCTCGATTTTAATAATAACTTGCACAGATATTTTAAGGGGACCTAAGGCTGAATGAGACTGAAAATGCATGTTCTGAATCTGAATTTTAGCAGGGAATCAGAAGGACAATTAAAAAGGATGATGTGAAAATAAGGAGGGAAAAGAACAACTTGAAAATTTATTAGAGTATTTAATATATTTTGCAGCAGTCCTAAGACTCTCAGTTGAAATCTTCAGACTCTGGGAAAGGTGGGGCATTTGTGCCTGCTTAACAGAGAATGGTCTCACCTACGAGTCTGAGCATAAGGAAAATATGTGAAGCTGGGAAAGGGAATTACCTCGAGAGAAATGTATGCTTTTTCCTGCCACTATAGGAATGAACAGATTATAAGTGTGGGTCACTTTGTCTCTGGGAGGAACTCAAGAATTTGTCCATAGGCCTTGCTTTTCCAGCTGCTCTTTTTCAAAGGTATTTAAGTGAGCTCTGTCAGCAGAAATCTTTCCATGAAGGAGCAGCATGTGCTTCCTGCACCACCGTACACATAAGCTTCAAGCTATTTCTTGGGGTATTTGGTGTCACGCCAGATGAGGGGAAGGAGCAGTGTCAAGAAGTCTATGGTTTCTCTAAAAAATTTTTATTCAGGATGGGGTACATCACAAACACCAAAGTAACTTCTTGCTGTTGCAAGGGGTGACTTTATGTTTCTTTCTATCAGCGTAAATAGAAAGTTACAGCACTAGATACTACTGATAAAGCCAGATCAGATGAAAAATGACTATTCCAAGTGTATACTTACATTTCTTTTGATTCAAACCAGTTCTTGGGATTCATTAGAGTAAAATCCAAATTTAGAATATACTTTACATTAAAACAGAGTCAATGTAAAAAAAGCATTACAGTTTTTTAAATGAGCTGAGTACTTTTTCAGAATTGCAGTTCAGACACAGAAAATCCAAATTTTATCTTTTTGTACCAATTCACATCCAAAAGGGATTTAGAAACCTTGAAACATTTCACAGGATAGAAATCCTTTTCCCTCAGCTAGTTATACTTTAATCCATTACTCCTTCCCCTGGAAAAAACAATAAAAGGAATTCATAATGTTGGTCATTGAGGTATTCATATAAAAATTAAAAAAGAACCTCAGGTTTTTATCGTATGCATTTCCTTTAAAGTCTGATCTGGTGTCCACTGACATCAAAGAATAGACTTCTTTTGAGTGAGACTGGTCACTGACAAGACTGGATGACAGGATTTGAGTGAGATTAGTCACCGAAATAAAGATGCTGTGTTGCCAAACTGCCCATATTATGAATCTTTGATGAAGACCTCGTTGTTAGTATGTGCTTACATTAGGCTTTACAAATTACCACAGTATCATTCAGTTATTGTGACATATTTTGTCTTTAATGTTCAAATGTCTTCAGAAATTATATCTCTGTTATTAAGTGAAATATATGAAAATATTATGAGTTCATAATGAGTCTGTAAAATTTATACCTTAAAAGTTATTTCTCTTTTGAGAAAGCTTACAGTAAGTTGGAAACCCCACCAAAACTCTGTTTAGTCATAAAATTAGCACAGCAAAATTTATAAATCAAAAGAAAATGTCATAAATACAAAAAACTTGAGACATTTGCATAACTCAGACAAGAAATCTTGTGTAACCTACTGCCAGTTTTATTAGCTTTATGTTAAATGATCCTTTCCTGCATTTGCTTCATTGAGTCCTAATAACATTTGCCTTTCTTCCTGAAATTAAATCATGTTAGCATGACAAACACTAGAAGAGAAATCTGCTGGGTGATTTATGGGAGTGATTTAGGAGGAACTTGATACAGTGGCCTTAAACAATACCTAATCCTAGAACCTTAGCCATGACCTTCATTAACCAGAGGAGTATCACCAATTATTAAAAAAGATGAACTTCAAGTGCCAAATTTTACTTAAAAGCACAAAAAACAGAGGAAGGCAGATTCAGGAAAAGGAGACGGGAAATCTGCTTTTGGCAGGCAGAAAAACAAATTTCCAAATGCAGAGTTGAATCATAGTTGAAGGCCAAATTCTGAATGCCACAAACAAGACAAAAACCAGGCTGCAACCTAAGGAGTGCACCAGATGTGACATGATGGGCTGTTTCTCAGAGATCGTTACACCAGCAGTATCGCTGTGCCTTCTCTCTTGGATGGCCTTCTTCCCTGAACCCTGAAGTCAGGAACCGGCAAGTTCAGAAATGTTCTTTCTTACAGAATTGGTCCCAAACCTTATGAAGTACAGTATCAGATTTCAGAGATGAAACAATCTGTATTCTTTTATAACAGGTCTGTAGCAATAAGGGAGGTTGATAAGGTACACTTACCTTCAGGAACCTTTTGGAGAGGCACATTGGTAAAATGGAGAGTCCATGGGCTACCAGAGCTGTTCCTTTATATGGTGAATAGGTATATTGGTACAATACAACTTTAGGCACAGCTGTGATCACAAGAGTCCTTGCTTACTGCAAGGAAGGACCTTTTTCATCCTGGAGAAGGATATTACTTGGGTAGTAAACATGCTGAGGATAGTCGTTATAGTAGTTACAGTGACACTGCTAATAGTGGTAATTGATAACAGGAGCGATAAAAATAGTCTGTAGAGAACCTGCCCTTTACCTACTCTAAGAGAGCAGGAGCAGAGCAGATCCAGAAACAGCAGTCGCCTGCAGTCTCTGCACACAGAAGCAGGAAAAGGGGCAGGACTGGCCCTTCTGCCTGTGTTCGCCACTGCCGCCCGGTGGCTTCCCCAGTGGGGATGGGGATGGCTGAAGCCCATTCCAAAATACTGAAGGCCTGCTCTGGAGGTGAGGTACGCGGACTAGGGAAAAGCAAATGAACACAAGATGAAACAAATGAAAATAGGGATATGTAGTGGAAGACAAAGGATCAGAAGTTTAAAGAGAGGGAACATGAGAAGGAGAGGCAGAACACTTCTGATAGTAACCCTGACTGCTTGAGGACATCCTAAAAATTGGCAGGCACTACCCACTGGTGCTCTGCACAGAGACACAACTGTGGAAGGGGATAGAAACAGGCCAGACTCACGGGGAGCCTGCCTGTCAGCCTTTCTCTTGGTGTTGTAAATAGCTGATTGATAATAAGGTCTACAAAGTTGTGAGGCCTAAGGTGGAAAGGATAGAAATTGCAAGGGGAAAATACAGGCAGAAGCTGAGCAGGAGTTTTGGGAAGAGCTGGAAGAGGGAATGACACCAAGCAGAACTGTTCTAAGTGTGTGCCAGGGCGTCCCTTTTACTGCAGGACAAAAGCACCCATTACACTCCGTCCTGGCAACCTGCACTTTGTTGAGGACTTTAAAGCAGATGGTATGTACCTGACTGCAAATGCAAAGCAGGCCATTCCCTTTCTCTTTTTGAGGGAGGCACAGAGATCCCTTGCTGCAGCTAAGTAAGACAAATGAGGAAGGTAGGAATGCTAGCCTTTGCCACTATAATGCTGTGTCTTCATCCATTAAATGACTTTGTCCTCCCGTTCTACTCATCCACTTCCAGATTAATCCCACATCCAAGGGCAAGAGGTTGCAGGATGAGCTAGAAATGCAGTTGATTGGAAAGCTGGAAATAAAGATGCAGAAGAGGTGATAATTTTCCAGGGAACCCAAAAGCTAGATGGGTAGAATATAAAGAAGAGAAGACTAGAAATAGGGGCTGCCATGCCCAGGGGGGAGAATGCTTTCTGATATCTCTGGTTACATTCGTATTAGCGTAACACATCCTGCTCTTTTCAGATGGATACCCAGATGAAATGGTACGGCCTCCTCAGGGAGACCTCTGAAGGCCTTTAAATACAGCTAAATCTAGCTTCAACCTTTCCTTTTATTTTTCAGGGAGCTGGATGAGACCATGGCTGTTTGTCCTTTGGCTGTGATTGATTTGCACACTTTCATTTTTTGTATTTGCTGTGTTTGATGTTTTCCTCCCATTGAAAGAAAGTTGTTTTAAAATTGTTGTGGCTAGAGTACAAATGAATCCATACCCTGTATGTTTCTATTTGTTTGTACTATTAGGGCACCCAGTAGACCTGGTTATGGAGCAGGTCCTTGTGTTCAGCTACTATTCTGCTCATAAACACTTAAGTCCAAACAACTAGATATTGCTGTGTCTGCACTGCTCATTGTAATTTTACATCAGTTTCTATTTCATATCAATTTTCTATGCAACATATTATCATAACTGCTTATGTATTTTGTGCAGAATGTGTAGCAAGAAACTTAATCTAAAACATCTGTAGCAAGACAAGATGATCACATAAACATTATTTCTTGCAGAAGGTTCTGTCTATAATCTACACTGATGTATGTTTTCACTGCATCAGCAGAATCCTACCTTTACATTTACCTTTTATCATCAAAATGGAGAACAAAGGAATATAAAATACAAGGGGAAAAGTCAAAGTCCCAGGCACATAGTCAATGCGTTCAGACAGAAACTGACAAAGCTCTGAAAATTGTGTCCCAGATCTGCAAACCTGTTCAATAAGCTACATTAAATATCACTGTTGAGTGTCTGTTTATGTGCCTGAATTCTCGGTAAGCCATATGGAAAATTACTTTCTAATGTGGAATAGCCAGAGCTTTTTGATAGCTAAAACTCCACACACATGCTAAACTGTTCCAGGGTAATTCATGTAGTCAGCTATCTGCAATTTTCAGAGCCTAATGGATACAGTAGACACTTAAGGGAGATCTCAACTTCAGCAGCCACACTGTGCTCCATCACATTACCCTGCAACAGAAGCAGTGGCACACAAAATGATGTCTAAAATGTAAAAGACAGCATAAATTATCCTTGTATTTGAGATTTAACCTTGAAAGTTGGTATCTATACCCAAGCTATTTCTTCTCAGCGATGCACTTCAGGCACTTCCAGAGGATAGGTAGTTTGTTCAGTATCAGACTTGTTTCAGCTCTAAAGATACTCTGTGCAGTCTCATCTGTGTGTAAAATAGAATAAGGATACAGGTTGCCATCAAGATACAAATAGCTTTTGTCAGCAAACATGCTAATTACAGAAATATGTGTTCCAAGACTTTTCATGTTAGTTCCTTAATGGACTGAACAGATTAGACGTTTTCTCATTACATCATTTTGGAAAATGAATGCAAGCCCCAGCACAGATTTCCAGCACTGGACACTGTGTTGACAAACACGAGTAACTTTTAGATAGGAAAACATTCTGAACGGAACATCCTTTAAGGACTTAATACATGTCCTTTGGAAGTCAATGGAGCATTTGGATCCACTCTTACCTTGTAAGATTTCATTAATAAAAATCTGGTCACATTGCATCATTTGTACTGAGATATTTGATCTATCTATCTACTTCCAAATCTCTTTCAACTTTCTCAGTAGAAAACAAGCAGAATAGTTTAGTATTTGCACTTCCAAATACCCAAAAGGATTTTCCTTTTTAATACATTCCTACTAAACTGGAGTAGGATTTAATTAATAAAACATATTCCTAACTGGAACTGGTCTACAGTACAATAAATCAGAATATCAGAGCCACTGGTCTAAATGCAAACATGTCAAAATTTGGACATCTGACAAAAAGTAGTTCATTAACATGCATAATTTTAACCAAAATAATTTGGGGGGGGGGGGAATTTCATAAGATTTTTCCAAGAAACCTATAAAAAAGAACTGCTCTGGCTTCTGCTGCCTAAGTAGCAAAAGGAGTAAAAGCAGCATTTACCAAACAGAAAGCAAACTTGGGGGAAGAAAGCTCATTTTGAAACCTCCAAATTTGTCTATATGTACCAAAGTAGACTGAGGACACAGTACTGTTAACCACTGCCGAATTTTCTCCTTTAGACTTAAGAAGTTTTGTGATTAAATAACAGTAAAACTCCATAGATGATGGGACAGCTTCTGTTTCAGATTGTTGTACAGGGGGTAAAATACAGCTCTGTGGTATTTACTTCAATCTCAACTCATACTGTAGTCAACACTCCTCTACTTAGTGCTCAGGCAGAGCCTCATTGACAGGCAGAGGTTCTTAATGTGCACAGGCAGCAACATGCCATCAGATTACAGGCATAATCACTGCATCTTCAGCAGCAGGGGAAAAGATCTGTGAGAAAAAAATTGGGGCCAAAAATTGCCTAAAGCCTAAACACTGGGGATGACTTCACTTTTCTGTTTAAGACAGAAAAGAAGGGAGGAAGTCCTGTTTTGTGCAGGGAAACAAAAAGGTCCTTGAGGCTTATTGGTGAGGTCTGTGAATTGAAAGGTACTAATTTAACACAAGTAGAATAAGTGGAATGATGGCATCTCTTCAAATGAATTCATAAATTTAAAAGTATTTCACATTCTTGAGGGAACATTTTGATTGGTTATAAATAAATTAACAAAAATGAAAACCTCTGAGTAATACATTGTAATTGGATTCATAGGTTATCACTTAATGCTTGTGTCAAATGAGGAAAATAGCATCTACAAAGGCTCTGAGCTTAAAAAGAGAACGGTAGTAAGCCATTCTCAAAGATATTTCTGTTCTTGGCAACTTTTTAGAACACACTGAATGATCTCTGCCCACATGAAAGAAAAGCCTGTATTTACTGCCTTCAATAGATTGAAGGTTTGGATACTCCAAGAGGGTGTGGAGAATATGGGGGAAATGTAGATTTAAAAATAATGTCAGGTATTTCATTCTGTATAGTTACATTACTGGGCTGAATGAAGGGAGACCTGGCTGAAATGTACTGCATATGCAATCGAATTCAGATTGGGTGAACCCTTCTGACCTTAAAATGTAGGTATACTTTGACCAGGTTTTGAGAGACTGAGTACCATAGGCATCTGGCCAAAATAAGTTTTGTGAGAGCATTTATTTACATTATAGTTATGTATTTCATGAGACTTCATATTTTTATTGTATATTAGTATCTGTATCAAATTCCCTTTTTTCCTACGTTGTCTTGCATCTTCATCTTCTTCCTTTCTTTTCACTTTGTATTTTCTCTTCTGTTTTATCCTTTTCTTCAGTTGCTTGTCCTTTTTCACTCCACTGTCCCCAGCTACTTACTTACTTTCAGTTTTTACTTGCATACTACTTGTCTTCCCATTGTACATGTTGTATCTTGCACTTCATTTATCTTCCCATTTTTTTCCATCATCATCAGAAAAGAGATACTGATAATGCAATGTTAGCACATTAATTTTCCTGCGTTGCCTACATTGCTAGAGTAGGGAGATTGACATAGGTAATCAATGATTTGGTAGTTTGCTAGTGTACCCTTAAAGTCTATGTCATAGCTAAAAACAGAACAAAGATCTTTGGAATTACTGGGCAAAGCCCTAACTTAAAGAATACTTTTTCTTCCCTTTTATGAAGCTGAAAGAGTCTTTATTACAATTACAAATGTAGCATATTCTTTCAGAGATATCCATATCATTTGATCGGTGAGAAAGCTGATAAGACAGTTTTGGAAAGTCCTTCTGTCATTCTTCATCTGCTGTCCTCAAGAGGTGGCTATGTTGTATACCTTTTCAGACTTCATGTTAATCAATAAGCACATTGGCACCGTTACCATTAGATGGAAGTTCTTGTACAAAAGTACTACCCCTCTATATCTACTCCCACCTTTTCCATACATCAGTTAAGTTTAATCTTTTCTGTGGTTTTGTCTTTGCATCTTACAGAACTCCCTCATCACACTGTGTTTTGTCATGAAATCAATTAAGAAATTGATTGGCATTGGTTTCAAAGTTTTGGATCACTTCCCGTGAGAATGGGTGAAACTGCATTGTATTGTATTATGAGCTAGCAGGTTTAAAAAACAATTCTTTAAGTTTGGGTTATGTTACAAAATGTCCTGAAGATATTTAGTTAAAACAAACAAACAAACAAACAAACATTTCCATATTTGGGAAGGCTAAAAGAACAGGGCAACCATTTTAAAAACTGACCTGTAGACTGAAGATGTTGCATTCTTAGCCAACTTTCTTATTTATTTTGTGTCGACTTAACTAATTGTTTATAGATGTGACATCCTCACTACAGTATTAAGTTCATAATTACTCATCGTACAGCAATTCAAAATAAAAACAGCTATTGAAAATATGAAGAAGGGTCTAATCAAAATTATTTATAAATAATTGGGACTAAGGTAATTTTTCTGTATCAGGAATTTACCAGTGGGAAGAAGAAAACTCTCTAAATTATTTATAACAACACAAGTAACTAGTTTAACAATTGATAATAAATGTGCTTCTTCCTTAACTTTTACTGCTGAGAAGAATTAAAGTGCATGGATATTAAGCAGGGTCTTATTTCATGGCAATCACAGATTTTATAGTGCATGAGAAACTGTCCTGTCTTTAATTCAAACTTTCATGGCATCTAACTTTTTACTTGAGCCTGCATAGGATCAGCACTTTTCTTTGTATGCCTCTATGAAATTACAAAGACAAAGCCATTTTATCTTGTAAATGAGCATTTATTTGTCTTGAAGCAAATGGTTGAGGGTATGTCTTGTTCATTAGCACAATTACTGACCTAGCCATAGTTAAATGAATTCTGCATATAAACTAATACGCTGTAAACAGCAATGAGTAACGGCATCTAATCAGCAATTTAAATGCATCCATTTTGGTGGAATAAGTATTAAAAAAACAGAGAGACTTAGTCATATTAGAAATAATTTACTGTCTGACTCAGCATCTTTAGATTATCTCCTTTGCTTATTTACTTTTCATTTTATTGCCATTGTTGCTTTGCTGTATCTTTTCTAATGATAACATCAGTTTCTCTTAGCCAGGAAACTTATTTTCCATAATTGCTTCTCATATTAGAACTTTTTGGAAATGAATGGCAATTTGGCAGTAGTTTTGGAGGTGATGCTGAGGACTGTTTAGGTATCCAAAACTAAAAATGTACCCCTAAAAGAGACAGTGGGACATAGTCCTGACGTGAAATATGGCGTCCTAATTCAGCTGGTGACAGTGACCAGCAGTAAGCCAGCAAGTCCATTTAAGGCACCTCAAACTCAATGGAGATAGAAAGGCTTCTGTTCACTTTTGTCCTCTGGGAGAACATAATTTAGATATTCTTTCTCTCTGGTATGATATTTGTGTGCTGCTCTTTAGGGTAGCTTCGTCTTTTCAGAAATTTTCAGACTTTTAAGAAGAGAGATCAGTTTAAGGTCAAGTAAGGTAAGAAGTAGTAATTTTACATTTCCATAACTGTTGTATTCAATGCTGCCTTTTTTCCTGCTCTGAACTCTGAATGCTCAGAATTCAGTGATGAATGCAATCACTTTGTTTAGAAGAAGTTAACCTGTTTTTTACTTTGTGTAAGATGGAAAAATGATCTGTGCATATTTGGTATGGGGCAGAGGAGAGTTGTACAACTGCCATGAAAGTAATTATAGATTTGGAAAGCTGGTTGGAAAGTAATCCCACTATGTTCTCAGTGCTGTGCAAGGCTCAGAATAGCCCTTAAAATGGACTGCAACACTATATTCACTGTACCTGTTTAGCCCTTTCCTCTTAAACCTCCCCAGATCTGCTCCACCCAGAAATATCCACAAAGGTTGTAGCAAGTATCTTACCTGTTTTCCTCTGGATAAAACTTCAGCCAACAGGCAAGCCAACATACAAGTTGAAGCAATTGAAGTAATAAATCTGACTACTGATTTTATTTTGTATGTAATTTCTTGAACCCAGTTCTTCCTCAGCTCCGTCAGTATAAAGCCAGGGATTGATAGGAAGAAGACTGAAGACAGAATTTGATTGATTATTCTTTATATCAAGTTAGGAGAAAACAGCACAGGCAATATGAAGTTACAAATTGGTGTTTCCCAACAGTACTTCTCCGATAGTGTTTCCTTACAAACTTACAAAACTAGTGTACACACTGTTGGATTTTGTTAGGATTAACTGGAGGCTGAGAACACTGAAGGCTTCTGGAATAAAAGATAGCGAAGACGCTTAGAAGATTCACCAACTATTTAGAAGCTGTCAGAAACAACACTTACTGAATCAAAATATTATTATGCTATTGTACTGTCCTGTACGAGATACCGGAGAGGATAAGTCCCAGTTCACTCTCAGACCCAAACCTGCCTTGAACCCACATTGTGTCTGGATACTCATAGTTAAATGCATCCTCTAGGTAAGCTTGGGTCCCTGCTGCTAGAATTCCACCTGTTGCAGTGTAGTTTGATGGGCTGCTGCTCATCACATATTCTGTATGTTCTCTTTTACAACATCCACTGGCCAATATCAGGAACACAGAACATCCCTTCCTAGAGAAGAACTTGGCATCATGTGCTGTAGGGCAGATGAAACTTGTGGGTAGTTTAAGTCCAGGCTGCTGTTACGTCAGTGCGGAATTGCAGGTCATGAAAAACAGCTCTTGTGCATCTAGTATCAGGGACATGCAGACTCCTGTTTCATCCCAGTAATCAATGAAAATGTAGCGTGGGTAGTTCTGAGAGTAGCAAAGTGTGTGTGGGAATACTGAGACTTTAGACCCATCCTTCTTAAATTAATCGGAAAATTAACATACGTTAGCATAAGATCAATGAGATCAAAATCTAACCCAGATCCAGATTCTGTCTGGGAAGACTTTCTCTGTGATTGCACTTCATGTATAGGTCTGTCCATCTATGCTACAGGAATTATATAAATGTATTTTGGGGCTGTATCAAGCGGTGCAAATTTCCTCACAGCTCAGATGTTGGTTCCAAAAGTTACTCACATACTTTAGACTTGACTTTACTGAGAAGCCCAGATTAGGAGGCTAGTGTTGTTAGGCTCTCTGTAAATGTTGGTGGAGGGAGGAGGCTCTTCTAGGGGATGGTCCAGAGTAAGAACATCTAAATTAGGCTCAAATTGGGCAGCATGAATATGTTCCTCCTTCTTTGTGCTTCCCAAAATTAGAATGTAGATGGCACAGTCCAATACCTAGAGAGGACAAAGGCAGCATTATATTATCCTCAACTTTCAGGACTCTAGGCTGCTGTAGGTACTAAAGTGGCGCTCAAAATAAATTAGCCTAGGCTTGGCATTTAGAGCAACCTTCCACTGTTTTTTCATGTGTGGAATTCTGCCCCTGGCCCCTTGCAGATCGTCTATCTTAGAATCTTTCTAAAGTTTATGTTCTGGGAGGTAGTGATCTGAAGAGTCCTGAAATCTAGAAAGAAATAGCACAACAATTTAAGAGTAGTGTAAGGCAGGAAGCTCCCAGAGGACGATCTCATCTGCAGAGATGAGCTCTGGAGCTTCCATAGGCTAATAATAAATGAACCTCACTCACTGGACAAACAAAAGTGAAGGTCCAACCAGCTCAGTTACAGAAGACACTGAACTCTGCTGTTCATAATTTGGGGAAAGCACCCCAATGACAGCATTTGATAACCTTTGACAAGACAAACCTCTATAGTGTCAGTCCTGCTACTTACTGTATGTGGTAGACTCGTTGTTACTCTTTGCACTAGAGGTTTAGTGCTTGGAAGGACTGGGCACTTGTCCTGAAGAACCCTTTGGAGTATGTCATTGACAACACTGTTGTAAGCCTGTCTCATTTTATCCAACATTGAGAAAGGGTCTACTATATTTCATGGCATTGCATGGCATAATTGTTCATGGTTTTTTTCCTCTGAGTCTTTCAAGACAAAGACTGTAATTTCCATATATCCTCATGGGTTATATGCCATTAATGATCATCTACCCTGCAGCTGTATATTTATTTCTGTGCATGATTTCACACTGTCCTTCTGAAGTCTTTATTTTTAAAACTATTCAATCTTCTCTTGAAAATGTGAATAAGACACCAGCCAATTTGTTCCCAAAGATAATTGAATTGTACAAGAAATGTCTGTGCTGTTTTTTATACACCACCCTTGCCTCTAAGGACAGAAGCACTTTTAAAATCTAACTGTTAAAGCAAGTCAAAGGCAGGAGGGTGAATTGACTAGGCACTCAAATTAGGTGGAGATAATTGAATGCTTTTGTACTCCAGGATAGCTATTTGATGATCTTCTGCTTGCAAAGGGAAGCAGCACTTCTGATTAAGCAAAGTATTTTATCTCTGCTCTTTGTAAGCATACCTCAGTGAAGATGACAGTATGATATGGCTGAATTTTGAAGGCTTATGCTCTGAAGACATGTATCTTTAAGGCTAGTACCTAACATGGGTTCTCCCCTAATTAAGAGCACCTGTAGAGGCCTGACCAGACCCTATGGTTCAGCAGCGAAACTGCCAAAAGCGTCTGAAAAGGCAGAGACTTTGTGTTCTCTTTTAACTTAAATTATAACTGGGTTCAAGCTCTTGCCAAACAGGGTAAAGTTATAATTTATGAGCTATGAGGGCAGCTCTGGGCCTCTCTTGAGGTGATTTTTATCTCTAGTTTGAGCGTGGTAGCATAAACAGTTTTTCTTTAATTAAGCATTGAGAAAAGGGAGTACTGGAAGACAGGCCATATAAAGGGGATCCAGCCTGTGCTAATGCCTGTTCAGCCCATGGATATTGGGTAAGTGTATTTGCATTCCCCTTTCTCTTTTTTAAGCAATGGCTGAGGAAGGAGTTATGCTGAGCTTCTCTGCAGTGTGCTAGAGATGAGTGTGGCCTGTGTGCTGTGTTACTATGTGAAGTGCAGTTTGAAGATGCTGATTTGCTTTTTGCTGTTAAAGTCTTAAGTCTGTTGGAGAGGATCTTTTCTACTTTGCCTGATTCATTGACTGCCTTGGTTTTGGAAGGCCCAGTTGTGCCAAACCTCACCAGTGGTGTAGTGGGACTAGCCACAGTAATACAAGTTATACTCAGCTATAATAATGGGTTTGGGCCTTTGCTTTGCCTCTGTTGTGAAGTCTTATATTCTTACACACAAGCAGGTGTGGTTTAAGGACTCCTTGAGTCAAGTGGAAAGCTCTCAGATACGAGCAGGATTGTTACTGAACATACATTACGTGTATAAGGGACATATAAAGAATCCTTTTATTTGTTTACTGTGTTATTAGTATGGTCATATTTTCCTTTTCTTTGAAAAGATGGTTTGTAATAAACTCAAAATGACTGCATAGAACAAAATGCAATATATTAAACTTCTTTTTCTAAAAAATTTTGAGGGATTTTGGGAGACTTAATAATCTATTACTACAGCTGTGTGTCGTTTTCAGCAAATACTAGACAGTAGGTGAGAACAGCCCGAATACACTAACCAACTAGAAATAGAAACATGGCAATGTCCTGTTATCCACCTCAAGAAACAACAAATATGCCCCAGGATCATCTGGTTTCTGTTTCTCTCTCAGAAACTTCAGTGGTTTTTTTTAAAGAAATTGTCATTTTGACTGTAATAGCTATAGGAAAGGAGCTGCCTTGAACATCTTAGTGTTTGTTGTTGTTACATTTCTTCCTGGTAGTTTTTGTTCCTTCTCTTGTATCTGCTGCAGATGAGGTTTACAGTACAGTGCAAGTTTTGAAGTTTTACATTGTTCAAAAATGTATATATAGTTAAAACCCATGGTTTTATCTGAACAACAGCATAATCTTGAGAAATTTTTCTTGATGTTAGGTGTTCTTGGGATGTTGATTTTGCTTGGGCATTCCATTCTGGAAATTTAATTCTGGCCTAGCTTCTTTATGTAGTCACGTGAAATGTGTGGCACAACAGACGCTATAAGGTATGAAATAATTTTTATATATTTATTTATTACCCAGTGCTCACTTTAGGAGGTGTGCAGACCTTTTCTGAAGTAATTGAACCTGGGCTTTACTTGACATTTTTCTTATTCGTGGTATTCCAAGTTGTATATCTGATGAAGCAAAGTAACAGAACCGATTCTCAGGCACTGTAAGCAAGCAGAATGTCACAGTATATTGATGGGCTGTTGAGGTGTTTGGGTGAATCCCATGCTTGTAGCTTCATTTATTGAAAAGAGGCTAACTTACTGGGTTATTCCTACCTCTGTAATAAGTGTCATTCCACTTCTTTTTCCATTTCCCCCATCACTTCCATCCTCCTGGTCTTGACACTGGGAAGTCAAGAACTTACTTTGCTATCTCTGCAGACAGGTGAGAACACTACAGTTTAGCTCTGTCAGTGGGGTTGTGTGCTTTACTTGAGTTTCCACAGCAGATGTGAATTCTAAAATCTGTGTTGAATTTGGAACCTCCCAAAGCTGTTTTTCTAGTCCGTAATGTCTTTATTTAGCGAACATAAGAATGATCTGTTATGGGTTAAGTTTGCAAGAGCAATGCAGGCAGATATACTGGAGCCCCACAGAAGTTGAAGAAAACTTACATTATTAAAGTAGGAAGTCGTTCCTTATTCCTGCTACCACAAATAAAGGTGGCATTTTAATTTTGACAGAGCTTAAATAGGATGACTTAGTAAAAGCCACTTCACCAGCTTCTGCTGTTCTGTATAATGGTAGTCAACTTGTAGTAAGGGTCACAGCTTTCCAGTCATGTCATTGCTGTCCCAGAAAAGTATCCTGGCTGGAGCAAGACTCGGGCAAATCACCTGACCTTAAAACAGCCCTGAAGGACTCCTAACAAGCTTTGGATAACACTCCTGGAGGTCTGTGTAATCTAGGTATAGATAAAATATTCTTTAAAATGTCTCTTTGGGACGTTGCTGATATGTATAGATGTGAAAACCTACAGGAACTTCTGGGACGTCCACCAAAATACACTATTTCAGTGTAAGGAACCAGTCTTCAGACAACGTAAATAAGCACAGTTCCACTGCGTTCAACCTACTGCTTAGGATCTGCATTCTAGCACTTTTTTTCTTTCTTATACTGGATGAACAGTAATTTAAATATATGTTCGGGGGGGGGGGGAGGGGGGAAAGCAAACAACCCACTCACTCACTTCACTAAAGATTATCCCTCTAATTCATGTTGCCCAGACCACCATTTCCTTTTCTGCCCCTCCATGATCTTATTACAATCAATCTTTAGCAAAAAATCTCTACAATGATCCTCAGCCTCTTGGGTGGGCAGAATTTTGCTGTTTAAAATCTCAAACCTCACAGACCCATCCAGGATCATCAACTGTATTTTTGCCCAGCCTTGCACCTGCCTGCATTGCTGGTGTAGAGTTGTGTCAGCAGTAACTGCACTGCAACAGGCAGTTGTAAAGGAGTTTATTTAAATATGCTAGCTCAGTGCTGTTCTGTTTTGTTTGGGAATTTCTGTAAGGTCCAAGCAGCATCTACTTCAGTAAAGAAGTCTCTGTGAACCCACTGAGCCCCTACTCTGTAGTTCCCACCAAAGGCTGAGAGATTTGAAATAACTACATTTCAAAGATGCCGTTCTATACTTCAGTAACTTGGCAGCTGTAAAACTTGATAGTTTCCTGAACTGACTTGAAGAGCCACTGAGTTTGAAGCATGAGCTGTCTTTCAATTTCATGTTGACTCTCTTGGTGTTTGTCAGTTTAAAGCCTTAAAAACTTTGCAGTGCTGCCTGAGTTCATTAGATAAGGGAAATGGGTCATCTGAATCTTGGCAAACTTCAGCTGCCACAGAGACTCATTACTGTGTATCTCCTCCAAGAATAAAACAGAAAAAACCTTCTAGGTTTTGGATCCTGATGGTTACTGTTAAAACAGCAGCAGAGGTTGCTGTCTTCATTTAAAAATAATAATAATCTTTTCAGTTGCTCTGTTTTGTGTTTCTGTCAAGTTGCTTGCTGACTGCTGCAGAGAGGAAGGTGGGAAAATATATTTCAAGCTCAGCTTGTCAGTTGTAGCAGAAGGGGGCATTTTATTTAAAAGAAGCTTTTCTTGATGCAAAGCTGCTCTCACTAAGCACTCTAATTTGGGGTAACTCTTTTGTTCTACCCAGTTATGCCCCATAAGTCTGTAGCAAGAAGTGCGTCTCAGTAAAAGATCAAGAAGATTCACTTCCACTCTTTGAAGTATTTTACAACAGAATGCAAGAACTGAGTCAGACTGTAGGTTATCCTTTCACTTAAAATAAACAGGGCTATAATTCCAGCCTGAACATGAGCTCTCGGAATTCTTGAAAATTTTAAGTCATTATGGTCTGTGATTAACTCTGCAGCTTAGATTGGCACAGTCTCAAAGGAATGCATTTCCCTGCGTCTGGAGAAAAAAATGGACTCTGTAGATGGGCTTTTAAAGCATATTGCAAGAAGGCTATACAATAGCTAGAGGCATCATGTGTAGGTCACTTAATTTCTTCAGCATCAGTATCCTTTTAATAGGTGTGCACAAGCACCATAATTATTCTTTCAGAAATCCAACAGAAGAGTAAAGGCTTGGCTAGTTCAGGCCAATGACTTCCATGGTATCTGTACTGTTCTCTGTTGTATATTTGATGCAGTGGGTTTATTTTGTAAAGACTTCCCTTGTAGGATCGAAGCATCAAGTAAAGTAGCTTTTCATGAAAAAATTAATGCTTGAAGTATCCTATCTATTGTTGATAGGATTGTTCATACTGTGATTAAATAATAGCATAACTTTATACAGACTGCACCTTCAAAAACTACAGGGTTGTACAGGTTATATAGTGAGTGCAGGAAGTAGTGATACATAAATAAAACTGTATGGAACTAATGATTAAAGAGATTGTAACATCGTTCACTGTAGCTCACACTTCATTTGCTTTGCTACTTTCTCATCATTGTGAGTGTGTTCAGCTTTGATTCAGGTAGCAAAATGAGCATTTACAATAGTGAAAGAGGAAAAATATTACCAAATTCAGTTTGGAAGCATTCCTCATGTTGCTATAGATAAGATCTGAGACGGATATTTTTCTTTGCTTGAAAGGAGGAACAGAAAGCGCTTTAGAGCACTTTAATGCTGTATCCGACACATTTTGTCTCTAAAGTAACGTGCACAAGTTATACTAGTTAAGGTAATGGCCTTGTTGATCACTGTGAACAAGCACAGAGTGCTGTGGACAGATGGACTAGATGTCATTCTCCTTAGAGAAGGTATGTTGTTAGCTGTGCTGGATTTTTCTGTGGTACCTCATCAGATGTCTACCAGAAATAAAGAAATGTGGAATTTGAATATTTTATTACTTCATAAGTGTTTTGCCATGTGACAAATAACCTGTACACAAACTGCTGTTATTTCTGCTGCTCTGTATGGGTCTTCATTAACCAGGCAAATCTGGTCACATCCCAGGACATGTATGGGTATACATCATTCTCACCAGCTTGTCTAATATCTGTCTAGATGTTGTCTGTTTCAAGGGGGTGTTCTTGTTTGTTTGCTCACCTGACAATTGTGGAGGTCCCAGTGCTAAGAAGAATACAGATCTTTCTTCCTTTGAGCTTATTTTCAGTAATAGTTATATTTGGGACTCATTGCTGCTAACAGAGAATTGAATTGGAACTGATTATAACTAAAATGAGTATCTACTGATCTCTCCCAAAATGTTCTAAGGATTTTACACTTCAGTGAAGTCTTTTGAAAGGCTAATTGTCCTTACAGTCAGATTACTGTGTGAAACAGTTTCCCAGAGTAGGGCTGGACAGTGGAAGTCTTGCAAAAATCCTTTCCTTCCTTCAGAAACTTCTGTTGGAGATCCTCTGCCTTGACTTGATGCTGGGGACACCTTTAGGAGAGCCCAGTGAGTATCTTGCTGAGTGACTTTTCTACAGATAAGATAGAATAAGTAGCAAACCAAACTGGGCAAGCAGTCACAGAAATACTATAGGAGTCCTCACAGGAGGATATGTACTATAGGGAGAATGCATTTTGTAACATGAATGGCCAGTACTTAAATAGGAAGGTAACATCTGTATTGGATAAGTGCAGTGTGCTGGAGAGTACAGAGGTAAGCCACCTTGGAACCAAACAGCGTATGGTGGGGCAGCTGCTGAAAGACAGCTGATAACAGACATCAGGAATGTATCTTCACACCAGCAAAATCCCTACAAAGAAAAGTAGTGCTGTGACCTAAAAGGCCAAGAAATATGAATGTGGAAATCATGGTACATTTTGCATCAGCCTACTCTTGAAGCAAGAAGGGCAGCAGGCTTGGGAAATCTGGGCATTGGGTACTGTGCAATGTTAGCCCTTCAAGGGGGGGGAAATCACTTTCCGTAATGGAGGAGGAGGACCTGGATGCTTCCTGTGGTGAAACTGTTCTAGGCTAGTTGAACAGCTGGCTGCAATCACAGAATTACTACACTAATAGGAGTCTTGCAGATCAGGAAGTGGCAGCACAGTTACCAGAGGAGCAATGTCTGTTCTTTTGATCTTCTGTAACCCTACTGAATCCTTGAGAGAGATGAAATATAGCCACACTTATTAGCTAAGAGAATGTCTTAGATGGCTAAAGAAAAAACCCTGCTGCTAAAATAGGTCTAGTAGTAGTGAGGCATCATCAGGAAAGCACACAAAATCAGGACAGACTGCTGGAACAGAGCAATGCCTGCTGCTGTCTAGGCAGGTGACTCAGTAAATTGAAGTAAAATTTGTAAGAAGCAAGAGGATGGCTGGGATTATACTTGTCCCTAGCACCAAAACTCAGAGGAAAGAGGCCAGAAACCACTTGGGGTATGAGGGAGGGAAACAAACCCATTTTACACAGAAATGACATGTGAGGAGCAACACTAAATGGGTGTAGCTGGGCATGGGCTATGCAGGAGCCTGAGGTAGCATAGCTTCATATGGCAGTTTATAGTTCTGTTTTGGGGGGGATTCTTATTTTCCCCCCAAGATGTACAGCAGTCGCTTGGGTAATGCTGACAGCAGAGGAAAATGGTGCTGGGCGGAGGGGAAGGGAGGAAGGGGGGATTCAAATGGTGGATTCTGCCTGTGCACACTAAACTTGCTAAGTTTAAGCTAAACTAAGCCAGAAATAAAATACAGCTTAGGTTGACAACTTGATTTAGGGGGATAAAGATTACTCTACTGTTATAATTGACTTGAAATGCAACTCGATGGTTTGTAATGGAAGGATTAGGAAGACAGAAAAAAAGATCATTTGTATTCTGTAGAAGACTTCTGTCATACTCAAGATACAAATCTGAGTTTTGATAAAACCATGGGCTCTTCCTCTGTGCCTTAACAGCTCTATACGAGAAGTACCTAGGTAACAAGCCCCTCACTTTATCAGTGTAAAAGTCTAAGCTTGCAAACTTTATTGCTAGAGAGTAGCTTTACTTACTTTTCCTTTCAGCTAAACCAGAAACTTTCATGTGCTTGAGGCAGCTTGTGTGTTCCACAGGAACAGAGCCGTACCATGCTAGTAATTTCAGCAAGCTCTTCACACTGCAAGAGCTTGTCTTCCATGGATGCTGTCACCAAAGAACATTCCTTATTCACAGTAAGCTTCAAGAAAGTTCAAATAGATGTAGTCTGGTTTTGATCCATTATGCAAGCAGAAACGTCAGTTTACTTCCCTCAATGTTTGCTTTAATTTATGATTTCTTTTTAATCTGTGCTAATTTTGGCGCTCTTTGGATGAAGTGCATAGCTTTAAAAATAGCATTAGTGGCTCAAATGCTGCTGCCAAGTTTCTGTGGCTTGCTTTTGCCAATACAGAGCATCAAGCAATTAATGTCAAGGTCTAAGACATGGCAAAACAAAACAACCTCTCAGATGTGATTTATTGTCAGTTTGAGAAAACTTTCAGTGGCAATGAGGAAGATGAAAGAAAGAATGGAGTAACACTTATGAACAGTAACTACGTGACAAAATGCTTCTGTAAGCAGAGACTAAACTTAGTATCTGCAGAATTTTTACCTGTTTCCCAAGTATTCTGAAGCACAGTTTATCCATTTGGTGTGTCAAACTAAAGCTGTTGTATGAGCTGTCTACAGTTCTTACATGTTCACTTTTTTAACCTCTTCCTGAAAACTACATGTTTTTTTTTCCTTCTAAAACATCTTTCCCCATTTGATAAGGTTTGTTAGACATTCTTCAGGTGAAAAGTTGTCCTTGAAATTATTGTCAGGTTTTCTACAGATTAATTAAATAGTCTACAGCAAATATTGAATGAACAGTGGGTATACAGCATATGGCTATCCTCACTTAATCCAAGTGAGGTTTCCTTTTGTGGCTCTAGATGGCCACAAAGCACCTGGAATTCTGGGAACGTTTGAGCCATGTCATGGTGCATGGCTTTAGCTCTGTCTTGAGGTGTTCTCCCATGCTACTCTGCAGAAGAAACTCACTGGAAGACAGCAGAGGTGGACCACAAGAATTTTGTGTTTATTCTTGGTCTGTCCCATCTTATCTGTTGGATACTTCTTAATTATGTAAGTCAGAATAAAACCAGCTACAGAACCATGCTGAAAGTGCTGTTAGATGACATAGAACTGTATCTGCTTGCATATGTGGACCGAGCATGAGCTTTCCAACACTGTAGCATGACCTGCCTAGCTTGTTAAAACCAAGCTAAAGTGTCTGTCTCAATACCTCCCAGGTCCCCTGACATACTGTGCACCATGCTGAGCTCTGATACTGAGTGCACAAGTGTGCAAGCATATATGTGCTGAGGAATGAGTGAAAAGCTTTTTAAAATATTGCTTCTGACAGCCTCTGAACTGCTTACTGCTGGGACTGGAACCTGGCTGTACACGAATGCCCCCTCTCTGCCCAGCATATGGGAGACAGTACTCTCTCACCTGAGACCTGTAAGTCAAGGGATGAGGATCCCTCATGTGCAGTCAGGCTTCAAGCTCAGCTATGAATTGTTTTAATATGGACCAGCGGCATGAGCCCTGTTCTGGTGGTGCCACAGTCAGACGGCTGAGCTGTAACCACAGGGGAACAGCGATGGAGCACAAGAGGCTGTCTCCACAGCACGCCGTAGACATAGCAGCCTCTGCCTTTCAGCTGAAAGCTTGTGGTTCTTCAGCAGTGGGTGAAGACAAGGGCAGCTGCTCAAGAAACAACCTTTTCTGTTCCATGTATGCTGCTGAAATAAGTCTTTTCAGCCTTCATCCATTTTGGTTGCATTTAGGCGCTCTCCTACCTCTCTTTTGGTATGGTGAGACCCCAGGACTCTGCCTGAGCCCACACTGAAGCATGAGGTGCAAATGCTGCACATTCTCATCCCAAAAGCGCATTAGCTTTGAGCGAGGTTTTATAATGGATCAGAATGACCCACGAGCAAGTAGAGGCCCACAGGTAGATTGCTGATGGCCCTAAGCAGTGCAAAATGCCAAGGCTGGGTGGCCAGGCAACAGCTCTGGGGTAGAAGAGCACTTCTTTCTGGTTGGTGTCATTCTTTGTTGAGACACAGGATGAATTTTGTGTGTAGCAATGTATAAAATAAAGGGTGTTAAACCACCAAATGATTTGAAACAAACAAAGTTCTTCAAGTTCTTTGAGGAACACAAATACAAATCAGCCCTAATGTTTCTCTTTCCGGTCTGTCTAGACATATATTCTGACTTTTGGTGTGGTTGGAAGGGTTATTTTTTAAATTTTTTTTAACCAAGAATTATTGAGAGTTAAGGAAAAACTTTTGATCAGTACAGTGCTGTTACTGGAAAGTTTCTTAATAATGATACTTCAGAGAAAGCAAAGTGTTAGCAGAAGTGTAAAAGGAAGCCAGGTAAAAATGGCTTTTGCAGAGAATGTAGCAAATACTTTTGGATTTCCTGTATTGAGGCAGACATGCTTTCAAGTTCTTGTATAGTGAAATCAAAGAGACTGAGAGGGGAAATTTAACCATTTTCCAAGTACTTTCAGTGTTCCTAACAGGTGTGCAGAAGGAACATAATCTCTGCTACAGCTTTTATGAGATTTCATTAGAATGCAAAGTTAAAGGATCTAAAGTAACCAAGATTTGTAAAATCGTATTGTCTCCTTTTTCCCTAACAGTTTTTGAGCTGCTGGCCACTTCTGACCAAATTTGTCAGATAATAGTTTCTAAAGGTGATTGAGTTCACCAGAGTTTTGTGAGAGTCAGCATATGAGTAGAGATGAGAGTTGCTGTAGCTGTTGCTGCAGAAGGTGGTTAGGTGCTCCACGTGCTGATTCTGGTGTTGCTGCAGAAGGTGGTTAGGTGCTCCACGTGCTGATTCTGGCCTAGCTTTCAGGACAAGCTGCAGAGTCTTAACAAACATGAGGTTTCATAAGAAACATGAGAATAAAAAGCAGGAGAAGGTAAGGGTATGGTCCTGGGAAGGGAAGGAATTAGAAGGAAAAGGCCCTATGCCTACAAGAGTCTGGGCTTTCTTGGGTAGTGGAATAAACAATTTAATTTATTTTTACTTTTGTTTTAAAACTTAACCTGTTTATAAAGACACAGTCATGTTTACATTGAGGATTAACAAAACCAGAAGCATTGGAATATGTGTGTGAAATGTAGCTGCAGGCAGCTTCCTAACAGAACAACTTTAAGCGGTTTCAGATGCACCTGAGTCAATTGATCAGTACACCTGAGTCAATTGGTGGCAGGAGAAGAAAGGCTTATGCTCCCCAGTGGGGACACTGTTCACTCTTACCCCAAACTGATTGATCAATAGTGACAAAACACTATTTCCAACAGAATTGTTCTGTACTGCTAATGAAGCCTTTTAAAACTGGCTTTTCATAAAAGCTCACTGATGTGTGTGTTGTCAGTGCTGTAGCTGCCCAGATTAACCTTTCAGAAGCTCTGAGCACTCAGGACTGCCACTAAGTAGGGGGAATGTTATGTCTCAACATACAGAGTAGCTCTACACATGCAGTACCTTCAATCACTGGACCAAAAAACACGTGTAAGTTCTAGCTTGTGCTTTGAGCAACATTTATTTCAGCTCTGCAGAGAAACGTTCTCCAGAGAAACACTCTCCATAATCTTTGTCATTAGTACCATGGCTTAATAACTAGCCTAAAAGCTTTCAGATCTCTCACACGCTACATTTTTATGCCTGTTCTCCTATTCCTGTTCCTCCATTTCTGCCCGTGTGAAGCCTGCTGCCTTGCGCTTCTGCTGTAAAGGCAGTAACATTGCCCACACTGGGGCCTCAGTAGTGGACAGTGAGCCCAGCATGTACCTGGAAGTGGCTATCCTTGGGCATCTAATAATACACTTGAAGGAAATTTTGAAGCATTGCTGCTAGGAGGTGGAAGGGAAAGAGAATCATGTAGTAGGGACTGTATATTGTATTCCAGTGTCACAGACTGCAGTTATGGGCCTAAATTTCCTGTAGTTGAGGAGACATTTGAGGCTTTGGAGATTACAACTAACTCATGGGACAGCATTGTCCTGGGTACTTTGGCTGACCAGCAGGAGATGCAGGACAACATGGTCAACAACAAACCTGGAGTGGGTAAATGTCTGTTTGGCAAGGTAAGGTTTGAGTTTTGCAGGGCTGTAACTGAAAGCATTAGCAGTTTCCTCATACTGTGAATCCTCTGCCTGTGAGGAGGGAACCTTTTCCTTCTTCTCATGCTCACATGCATGTGTGCACATGCACATACACCCACAGAGGAAGGGGCCTACTGTTCTCTCCTTTAACTGCTCTACTGCTATTTAACAAAGCAAAAATGCCTCCTCTCGCCTGAAATAATGTACCTTGCTTTCTTACAGTCTGCTCCATGACTTTCCCACCTAATACATGTAATGCAGATAAAGCTCAGCTATTTTATTTCCCCAAACCTCTTCCCCTGTCTTTCTGTTACCTGTTATCATCATCCCATTTATTTTAAATAGTTGATCTGTATAGCTGTCTGTGTATTACCTTTATCTCCTTAGGGATCCTATTTATCCTACATTTGTAGTTCTGCTGCTCTCTCATGAGCTCTTGGGCCTTTTATGCCTTTCTACATACCTCTTTACAAGCTACTTCTGAGGGCCCAGCTGTCACTGTAAGGACTGAATCCAAAATTAACTAAATACGGCTGTGTCACATGGGAACCCCTTTACTGATAAGGCCATCAAATTACAGGAAAAAGAGGTGTAGAATGTAAGTCCTGTAGAGCCAACAGCAATTAATAGTATTCAAACAATGGCTAAGCCAGCTGGGTAACAAGACAAAGATCGATATAGCGAGGAGGGGAAAAAAACAATGCAACTAAATCTAACTAAGTGGAGTTGTTAAGGCAGCCTTATCTTGCCTCCTACATAGGCAACAGAGATGCAGTCTGGGCTTTTGCCTGCTTCCCAAATGGCATGGATCTTGTGGGGGTTCACCCAATGAGGAAGGCCAACACCAGGGATATTTTACTAGCAGCCCTACAATGATGGTGTTATGTGCTACAAAAGAGTTGGGAAGGTCACTTGCTCCAGTAGTGGGAGACTCAAGAGCAGGCAGAAACTCAATCATTTTCTGAAAGTCTACCCTGCTTGTGAAGCTATTGCTAATGTCCAGTCCCAGTCTCCTAAGCTGCAATTTGTGGCCATTGATCTCTTTTATATGATCTGTCACTTTTGATCATTGTCTAGGAAAAAGAGCTATTTTCTTCCATGGGGAAGCCAAAAAATGAACTTACATGCATGCAAAGTGGATCACTAGGAAGTAAGGACTAGAGTGAACAACATGCTATGTCAAATCGACCACTCATTTTGCCCATATTATGCATATACCTGGCAATCCCACCACTCTCCTCTCCCTGAATTTTAGACTAAAACTGGGCTCCAGTGATGAACATAAACAGATTCACCCCAGTTACTGGGGGGCAAGGGGAACAGTAAATGAAGAGCCAGCTTGCTTTCTACAGCTGTCATTTTAAAGCAATATGGAGATGACAAGTGACTGCCCTATAGTGACTTCAGTGAATTGTATTGGAGAAGCTGTGGACAGTCAGTCATCAGAAAATAGATTGTAATGGAGATGGTAGGTAAGGATAATAAGCTGTGAGGTATTATGAAGTCTGTAGTATTGGTATCCTATCCCACGTATTGTCCTGGGATAGGGTGGTTTGAATTATGTAATGTATATTTAATTGTAAATGTAGACAGTCTTTTGCCTATCATTTAGGTTAGGATAAGATTTAGAAAATAAAGATCTGTGCAATTCATTTTGCTCTTCTCTCGTTGTTAGCCTGCAATGCTAGGAGTAGGGCCGGGGTTGGTGGATATGTATTTTTTTTATTCATCTTGCTGAGGTCACCTGTTTAATTTGTAGGAGCAGAGTTGGAGTTACAGTTCCCTCAAACAAGGGATAGGGGGGGTTGCAGAGGTCAGTTTCCTACCAAAACTTGCATGGGACCAAGGGCTATGTTGTGTACCCCAATAAAATAGCTTATTTATTCTTGCAGATTGTTATTCCCTTTTCCTTCCATGTCTTTCCTCTCCAGAACATTTTCAGGCCTTCTGACTTAAAAACAAAAATCTTCTCATCCTTTTCTTGAATGTGCATAGAAAGACAACCTTCGAGAGCTTAGGAGAAACTGACAGGCTCTTCCTTTTTCCAGTGTCTGCCCCAGTCCAATATTGGATTCACTGGGAATGTCCGTCTTTGTCTCCTGAGTTACAGATGTGCTTTCTAGTCTGAAGAACAATGCATAGAGTTGATCAGTCAGGCATAATCAGCAAGCATAGACCTATACAACTGTCAGATACTGAGATCTTGAGAGGTTTGTTTTGGCATTTGTGAGTTTCTATCAAAAGCTTTTAACTTGGCCGAACTTAGATGGATTTTTACTTGGAACAGCACAGGATCCTTCCGTGACAAATTTCTCCCATTCTGTTTTCATATTTATAGCCTGCTTTGTGAGATGTAGAAAACTAGTATTACCATAATTCTGTTTACACTGAAAATTCTTTTATGATTCTGAGGAATAGCTGGACTCTTCTTACTCAGCTTTCCACAGGAAAAATAAAATTCTTGTTTACACATTGGGTATAGAATATTTCAGCCCAAATGGTTAAAATCTTGCAAAATTGTAAGCAATGGAAAATAAATCTTAGGGAAGTGATGAGTAAGCTTATTCAAAGGTAATGTTACAAGCTTAGTCAGTAACTAATTTAGATTGTGCTGCATCTACATTCATCTATCTGCTTGTTATTGGACTGGCTAAGGGAGAAAGGCAAATGAGATTTGATTCTTGGAGGGTTTAAATCTTAATTTCTGAAGTGTGGTTTCTTTTTTCTTATGTTAGAAAACATGAAACACAGTATCTGTTTCTCTGTAAGTTCACATGAAATGCAATTACTCTCATAAAATAGTAATAGTAAGTTTTCTTTTAAGTGTTGACCTTGAACGCAGAGTTGAAAGTCAAAATGGGTTCCTTCATTCTGGTTCATCATCCATAATAAAATTTATATGGGTCAAATTAGGCCTTCATTGACAACTGCATAACCTTACACAGTTGCTGCTGACTGAAAATAAACAATTGTCCTCCCACCCTCCTTTTTTAAATGAATAACAAGAAATAACCAAGTCTTCAGTGTGTTCTTGGCTGGAGCTTAAAGATAAAAGAACAAAGTTCTTGCATTAATAAGGAAGCTAATAATCTACCAAGCTACAGAGCTTATCAAAAGTATGAGTTAATTCAGGTGAGAGAAAGTAAGATGGAATACTCTGAAATGTAGCGTTAATATTGATATTTTGGGAAATGCCTGTAGCAAATGGTTCAGTGGAAATGGAGGTGATGAACAATTTGGTAATGTGTATTCTCCTCATGAGCTTCCATCTACAGAAAATGATTCTGCACTTTCTCATAACACTAACATTTTTGAGGACTTTGTTTACTTGTTTTGAGGACTGATGTTTGTAAACATTATTAGGCATGCTTCAGAAGTGATAGCACAGAGGCAGAGATGGGGAACTTAACTGGAAGTAATGTACTGGCTGTATTTCTCCCTGTACGTAGGTCAAGGAACAGCTGGATAAAGGCTGGGGGGTTTTTCTGATAAACGCTTAAAAGGTAATCCTACTGGTTCATATAACTACCCTGTGCATAGTAACAGTAAAATGCAAGATGTGCTTTGTGTAGATTTCAAACCTCCAATTGTGATTTGTGCTCTTGAAAGAGCATGGCTCCTTATATAGCCTTTCTGATTAAGAGATTATAAAAAGTCTAAGCTTTATTGTTTAGGAAGTAAACTTTGATCTGTAGAAATGAAAACAGGATGTAAACTAGCACACATTCTGCAGCATGAAAAGTGCTTACAGTAAAGAACCCCTGTGGGACTATACACAACTTTGGGCTAGAGGGAAGCTTGATAGATGGAGCAGTTCCCCTCTCTCTTGCCAGTTTCTCTGTAGGGGGGCATAGCTTTGAGCAGCTCTATACCATACCAGATGCAGTGGGGAGAAAAGGAGATGTAGAAGAGACATTTACTGCAAGAGCTAGATGTAGTAACATATATTTTTTTTTAATTTATAGTAGTATACTATCCCTATGTGCTGTGTTCAAATATTTATTAGAATTACAACTGAGCCACAGATGTTTGGTTTAAAACTAATGTAAGGAAACTTTGCGTTGGATTCAAAAAAGCTTTCAATTTACAAGTTTTAGAAAAATGAAAAGGGGGATGGGGAAAATGAAGACAAAATTAGGGCAGTACAAAAGAGTATAGAAATCTCAGTGAGGAAACAACGCTCCAGGAATCTCACGCAGAGAAGGAAGTTACCTTGTAGAGCTCTCTGTGTTCTAGAGGAGTAATGGCAATGGACATGGGAGAAGAAATGAAGCTCCTTGACGTAGAGGTGGCTTGAACCTTGTTGTCTAGTGGTGATCTAGTGACATGAAGCTTGCAGAAGATGTAGTAACTTGTAGCTTGTAGAAGATGTGGTTCAGAAGAAAACACAGTGCAATAACAGAAAGATAATTAAGTTCTTAAGAGTGATGGAAGTTGACGGCCAAGTAAAGGAGAGAGAGCACACTTATAAACATCCTGATGAAGGGAAAGACAGCGCCCTAGGTTGACCGTTACTAGACATCAGAGAATCTAAATGAAAAGATAAGTAAGCTTTAACTGAAGCCTGAAACAACTACAAAGCGCAAGAAACAGAGCAGTCGGAAGAAGAGGAGGGTTGACGAATGGGAATTCTTCAGTACCCATCTTTCACTCTCCCCAGGCAGACTGCTTTTGTGCTGGTTTTGCTTGCTTTCCCTCTCTCTCCCAGTGAAATTCTTCTGTGGTCACAAATGATTAGTCAGGTTTCTGTAGTATCAGTTCTCTCATGGCTTTTGATCTCATGACTGAGAAATGCTAACATGGTGTGATCTCAGACATGTTTAAAAAAAATCAAAAACCAAAACTATGCACATGCAAACTTGCATTAGTTCTGTTACCCAAAACAAATCAGAGTGATACTCGGTGCTTAATAGTGGCCTGATCTGGAGATGGGTGCATTCTATTTGCTTTAGATTTAATCTCAATATAACTGACAGTAGAATTATCTTCTCTCCCCGATGCCTTTTATATCATTAGCATCTAGACAAGCCAGCTGAGATCAGAGCCCTATTATTCTAAATACTGTGCCCTACACAAAGCAGGACTGTAAGACCTTTGCAATACTAAGATTAAGGATAATCAACCCTTAAATGTAGGCTGCTGGTTGCAAATCTGAAATAAGTGAAAGCAAGTCTCTTTGTTCACAGATTGGATGAACTGTGGTTTTGGCACACAATCAAATTATAGTATTTTACAAATTGCTGCCTGCCAGATGAGCCACTGTAATGGTCCGCATGGACATTCTTCGTTTGCTCCCATCGTGAGGTAACGCAGCTTAGACTGAACTTCCATGAGAGGGTATAGTGTGTCTTTGGAGGCAATCCACTTCGATGTAGAAACACGGATACTATCAAGGAAGCTGAACAGGCAACAGATTATCTTAGCACCTCTTCAGTATAAAAATCTAAGAGTCTTAGAGCATCAGAAACATCACAGAGATGAATTCTGGTGGTCTTCTGATTAAAACACAACAAAAGCATTGTGGCAGCAATCCTTGAGAGTGAGTTGTAAAGCTTCTGGAGTTATGGTATGAATTTTTAGGATCAGACGACGCGTACTGTCAAAACTGCGAGTGATCTAACTAGGTGGAGTTCATTTCACTGCTTCCCTCTCCAGTGAACAAGGAAAATGCTGTTTTACGCTCCGTGTGACAAATACACTCAGATTGCTTGATAATAAAATGTTGCTTTTGGAAATTAAATTTGAGATTCAGGTCCAAAAACAAGTATCCTAAATGACTGAATGTTGAGCATGTAGAATGTTACCATGATACTGGTAAGGCAGAAGAAAAAATAGTGAAGGGAAGCTTCTTCATGAAAATGTTACATTGTAATCTCCTTCAAGACAACACATCAGAAAGAGAAAGCCATACCCTCTTCTCTCCAAAACTGAGTTCTAGGGAAAATAGTTCAAGGTGATCCAGTGTAATAGATAGCAAATTCCTTATGTTATATAGTTTTGCCAAAGAATTGAGAACATACTCAGAAGAGAATTCCCCTAGGAGCTGCTGGAGGGCATGGAAGAAGACTATTAGTGTCCTCAAGTTTCAGCCACACCAGTAGAAGAAAGCAGGATGAGGGAAAACATACGAAACCACAATTTATACTCAAGACAGCTTAGTCTAAGTATAGAACAATACTGTAAAAATGTGCATCTCTAGCAGTTCTCAAAATCAGATAAAGGGAAATGAAACATTAGGCTCTGGAGAAGAATTTGCAGGAATGACAAGTGGGGTTAGATAGGACTATACTTACTATTGTCTCCTAGAAATTAGAGCTGTATTGGTTATGAAGGTTTTCTGTATCTGCTCAGGTTTTGGTTATGTACTTAACAGGATTTTTGTCCTGTTGCAGTCTGGGCATTCTGAACAGTCATTTTAAGGTCTGGTGACCATATGATTGAAACAGTGTAAAAATGAAGTACTGCTTATGTGAAGGGACTGTGTATATGTACAAATCCTTAGTAACCTCCAAGCTGCATTTGTTTGCTGTGGTGCTGGCTGAATCTAAAACAGCAAGAGATTTGGGGCTTTTAAAGGAATGAAGTGTGCATGGGACTGGGTGGTGAGAATCAAACAAGCTTAGTTGAGGAACAGAAGATAAACACTTGAGTCCACAGCCTGTGAGGACTTCCACACATGCTTATTTTATGCACATAAATAGTCTCTTTGATTTCATTGTAACACCTCATATATAAAGATAAGTGAGAGAGAGAGAGAGAGTGAGTGTGTGTGTGATCCTGCAAGGACTTTGATTGGCTTTGCTGTAGAGTGAAACTTCTTGCAAGCCTGTATTATTGCATTTAATCCTCTGTGTTGCGTGTATGCACATGGTCGCGTGTGTGCACATGGTTATGTGACCGTGTTGCATTCACTGTAAGCATTTTAAAGCACTAACCCATTTTTGAGAATACTTTATTACTGACCTAACTGTAAACACACAGAAATGTGGAGAAACAAGCTACTGACCTACAGGTTACTTACAAGATTTAACAAACAGGAGTTTTCACAGCTATGTTCCAAGAAATACCATGGGTCTTCAGTAACAGTAGATTGGTCTTACTGTGGTGCCAAGTGTAACCTTAACGTATTTTATCAACATCATGAGCTATTATCAACAGCAATACTGCATGGGGAAAAAGGTGAATAAACTTTAGTAATTTGGCCTTTATTTGAAATACAAAGCGTATAGTTTAATAGATTTTATATTAAAATGAAATTGAATTGTGCTTTTTCTTTAGAACTTTAATGGAGGTTAGCAGATGTTGTCTCACTTCAGAAAAAGATTCTCCAAAATTGCATTGTCAGCAGTTTAAAGAGCATTCATCGCTAATCACATGACATGCATACAAGCAACTAAACCCAATTGCAACAGCCCTAGAAAATGGGTTCTTGACTGTGTTGACAGATATCTAACACTGTTTTTAAACTGGATTCTGAGACAGTTTCCCTGGTATTGTCATGCCATTATACAAGTAAGGGTGATTATTTTCATCAAACCTGTAAAACATTTGTCATCCTCTAGATATCAAAGAATTTTAGCAAGTGATGTGTTAGTTTACAACTCCAGGAGGAACAATCTATGAACTTGAAAAGAAATAAATTTGAAAGTATATTCTAGCTCTTTGATTCCAAAGGACTAGAAGCAATAAGAGCAAGGGTATTGGGTATGTCAGTGCCCTGTCTTGTCATTTAGTCTACTACCAATACTCGTTACCACTCTTCATATGAATCAAATATGCTGGCTGTATTTAGAACCTCTGTAGGAATATTTCAACCCTGAATAGAGACACTTAAGCATACCTTCATTCCTGAAACTGATCTGTACACTGGAAATGGCATTGGTAACCAGACCTTGCTTTTCCTTTTTGCTCTCTTCTCTTTCTTGATCCACTACATATCAGGGGTTTTTTTGTTTGTTTGTTTTTTAAATATCCAAATACCCCAAGGTATGTTTGATTTGTTTTTCAGATTCACAGGTAATGTTTTACTGTAAATACTTAAAAGATATCCGATAGCTTACAGTAACATCTAGCAAATAATGCCGAACTGTGTTTGGAATTGCTTGTATCTGGAAAATAAAGTGGGAAAGTCAAAGGTGGTAGCTTTTAAAATTAACAACCTGAGACATATGATCTAGAAAAGCTTCCAAAGAATGGAAAATATGTTTAATCTGCTGTTGAGTTGTTTGATCTGTTACTACCAGTGCGGCATAATCTCTGAGTTCTCAAGAGTGTCTTTTGCAAATCCACTTAATTGTAGTCTTGATAGCCTGTAAAAATTCTCCTTAATGCTTTAATGAAAAAATTTAGGGCTGAGATTTTCAGAGGCAAGTGAAGGCTAGGTGCCTAATGCCTACTGAATTCTAGTGGAAACGAAATGGCCTTTCATGAGAGGTTCAGCCAAGTGTGATGTTTTCCAGTTGCCTGTTTCACCTAAAGACATGTTTGACTTTCCGGTGGCTGTAACTGCCCTCCTCTGCTCTGCCCCTGTCTGCCATGAGCTCTTGGGGGGGTGGGTAACAGAAAGGCATATGCCAAGGACTGGCACTTCCAGCCCCTTGGGCAAAACCTTTGCAAGTGAGCATAGCTTAGCCCTTCTCAGGCTACGGTGTTGGGGAGCAATTGTACAGCCCCACTCCTCTTCTGATCCTGTAGTCATACTTCTGCCTAGGGCTGCTGTGTTTCTGGGCTGTATCAGAAGCTGGTGGCCAGAGCTCAGTCTGGCACTCAGGTGATGAGTTTTCATGTGAGGATAACCATGGTTCGTCAGTATTTGTGCACTTAGCTCATGTCACTAATTTGCTGAAGACGAGTATCCAGTTTGAGGGGTTGTTTTTGAAAGTTTTGTTTTGTAATCTTTATCCAGTCTCTGTTTTGAAAGTTACTCTGTATTCTAGGTGACTTGCGACTGTGGTGGTTGCCTTCTCATCTTCAGTTATTCTGCCAGGCATATCATTCTCAGTTATGCTTTTTTAGAAGTGCTGCTGTCTTTCTGTTTCATTTTATGGCCTGTAATTGGTTGTGTTTTTGGTTGTGTCTACTTTTAGTAGTTTTGTGTGTATTTATAGTTACCATGGACTCTTAGCATTCTAAATCAAAGTATTCTATCCTTTCTTCTCTTAGTAGATTCTGTCAAATAAGTTCATCTATATGAGATTTGATAATCATGAGTTACATTATGCAAAGCTGGCAATATAACTATTCACCATTTCTTCCAGATTCTTCATTGAAAAGATATTTATTGCTGGTTCTTTTGAGGTGGGGGGGCTTTGGGGATTTGGGGGAGTTTTTTGCTTGATCCTCCTAATCTGTTGTTGCTAAATTCACATGATGTTGGCACATAGAACAATCTTTAGAAGTTACTGAAGGTAGCTTTTGTGTTCTTATTTTACTGTCAGTTCAGTGTCACCAAAAGCTTGTAGTTTTCCCATTCATGACTGAAAGAATGTAGAACTGCTAAACTCTTTCCTGCTATACCACTGCCCGGGTCTAAAATCTGTTATGCTGCCATCATAATTGTTTTTTGGTTTGGGGAAAGGAAAAGGTGATATTCCACACTATTTCAGCCCCCTCCCCCCCCCCCCCCCCACACACTGTTCTTCGTTTCTATTTCATATGTTAGCAAAGGCCAACGTGATTTGTTGTGAAATAATAATGAAAAACACCCTAAGTTCCTAGTCTTTTCCATCTACACTAGCATACAGTCCCATTTTAGTCCCTTGTATGCTTTCCTTGCAGGAATGTCTTGAATAATGAAATAAAAAAAATGTTTTAAAAAACAATCCTATCTTAACTTTGGAAAAAGTGGTTTTTAAACTCCAGCTTGCTGTGGAAATACTAGTAAAGCCACAGTTGCTTCATACAAAAAGTGTAGGAAGAGATCCCTTAAAATAGTGTATTCCTGGTGAGAATGAGGTGATAGACCAGTAACTTCTTTCACACAGCTGCTTGTGAGTAGTAATAATGACTACAGTTAGAGCAGCAACCAGTCTTAGGATGTTGGCCTGGGCAGAGCTGGCTTCTCTCTTTGTAGAACAGATCCTTCAGTAGCTCAGGAGATGAAGCAAGGAGTGCTGGGAGCAAGCATTTTCCTACCTTCTCCTTGACTACACAAGATAAGCTTGCATTTCACTCCTTTCCTGCCCTTAATGACCTCACCTGCCAAAGGAAAAGGGGAGTGGGGAAAGGAGAGGATGAGAATTGACTTTGTTGTGCACACCTCCTTCACCAGTAATGCCTTACAGCACTGTGACTTTTTGCAAGCTCTCACATCAGTTCTGGATGGATAGGATCACTACCATCTGTAATAAAGTTCAGTAATTATTAATGTAGACAGTGAACGCACGTCTATATTTTCAGAGCTGTAGCTTGAATTCTACTCACAAATACCCCCCTCTACTGTAAATGGTGCCCAGCGCTAAGTAGAGCACTTTTGTCTTAGTTGCCTTGAATGACTGGTTAACAATTTTGAATGGCAAAGCTTCCTTTATCAAAAGAAACCAAATGAATGTGTGTGTGTTCATGTGTGGCAATTGCTTGCTTGCTTGCCCTCTCACAAACACGCGCATATGCTGTATTATGTAAACTTTTATGTATAAAAATTATATTACACGAAATTCTCAGTTAACTGGTCCTTAACTACAGAACTCTGATCCATAGCTAGGATGCCTCAAAGCTGAAGGGTTGCTCAGATTTTGTTTTAGGCCCATCTCAAATAAATCCATGCTAATAGCACTTTTTTGCCTTTCTTCTGCTGCCACACCCCCAAAGCATTTACTTACTTACCTCGGGGCTTGGGAGGGAAGCTGTCCTTCCAGCCAAACTGCAACGTTAGCCTTTAATCAGTTGTCAGGAGGAATCGAAGTTAAAACTTTCACTTTTTCTTGATTGGTGACTGCCTGGTTTTTGTTCATTCTTTGTTTCTTACTTGTAATCCCCTATCTGTCCTTTTAGATCCACTGAATTCAAGAGGTACGTGGGGCCTCTGAGGGCAGGTGGCAATGACTGTTTATCTTTTCACCTTAGGAGTTGAAGAGGACAGCAAAGCCTGCAGACAGGACTGTTGGACTGCTTTGCTTTTGTTAAAAATGCTTGCAGTCCATTCTTAGTGGCAAAAGTCTAAAAAGTATAAATCGATCAATGGACTTGAAAGCCTGTTGGATTCCCTTTCTCTGAAGCTTTTTCCCAAAACTGCCTTTCCCTAAAGCACAGTCTAACTTTGGAAACTGCAGACATACTCTCAAATTTGCTAGAGCTCAGTCAGCACATGTTCTGTTTCTGTCTTCTTTCTATTTTGGGCATGTTGGAAGAAGATTGATAGAATAAAGCTGTGACATCTCAGTGGAACTGTCAGCAAAAAATTCCTGGGTTCTGACTGGGGCTTTCAATACTTCCTCAGAAAATGACTCTCTCAGGGGCTGGGATACCTTTTTGGCTTCAGCTCTCTTCTAGTAGCACAAGAGGCAGAACCTTCCTGTTGACAAGCATTCAAACTTAATATAAGAAAGGAAATCTTTCATAGCATAAAGATGATAGTCATAAGCTTGTGGAATTAGCTGTAAAATAGGTTTCTAAATGGAGGCTAGATAGGTCTTCTCTACTGGAAGATATTTTCAGTTTTATCAGGAATCATCTATCTCTTCCTAATCATTAACCAGAGTACCCACAACTAAAATCCATTGCCTGCACTCATCCCCTCTGTCCCCCACATCCAATCACAAACAAAAGCAATGAGTAGCAACTACTAAGTCCAGTCCTACAGAGCCATGTTTGCCCAGCTACCCTGCCCTCAGTTTTGGTACTAGCCTTGGGATCTTTGCACTACATTTCATCATAAAATGTAGATGTGGCAGGTTATCACACTGCCTCAGCTTAAACAAGAGCCTCTTTCAGATTCAGGCTTGCTGATTGCTCTGTGGAAGGATATTGGTGTCCCTAATCTATCTTTCATAAACAGAGGAGACCCTTTTCCTAATTCAGCAATTGACACGCTCTCAGGAATGTTGTCAAGAGTATATCCCTTCAAAAAGGGAGAAGATAAGGCAAAATACATTGCTGCTAAATCTGTTGGTCTCAGTAAATTTCTTATTAACATATGCCATTCGCAGTGCTCACTTTTTAAATTGGCTAAATAAAGAGCCTGTAAACAAGTGTATAATGCTGTTTTTTTTAAAAAAAAAAAAAAAAAAAAAAAAGGGGGGGGGATGTCAAATAATACTAAGAATGGAAGAGTGTCTAGAAGGTCCTAAATTATATAAGCTTTTAAACTAGGCTTCAAAAACTTTACTTTCCCTTTGGCCTCAGGCCTAGCATACCCATATTATGAACTCTTGGTATGAAACAGTCTGCTGTCTTACTGTTTAATTTTTCTGTGAATGACTAATAGTTCACCAAACATTTTGCTTCCAGTGCAGAAGAATGGGTGACCTTCAAACTAATCATTCTTCAGAATTCTTTAATACCTGAGAACCTGCCTGGTTATAGTATCACAAGCATTGCTGAATTGGGCATTTAGCCACTAACACAGTACCTTCCTTTTATCTTGCACCTCATGTTGTCTTTAGGCTTTGTCTGGTAAGTGTCGTTGTGGCAAAGTATCTCTAGCTAGTTAGTTGTGAAATCGAAAAACTTCAGGATATGGTTTCAAACCAAGTTACTTTGTATCTTTTTGTAGCAGCCTTTCAAAGGTGTGTTTTCTTGCCAAAAGAGAGGCTAAGCTTAGCCCACAGGTTCATGTCGAGCTCTAGACTCATGAGGAACTGGCAGATGCTGAGTGCCTCTAAAATGCCCTGCCAGTTCTGAATGAAGTAGAAATTTGGTCCCCAAGGATGTATCTGTTTATTATCAACAGTTACCCTTTAGCTGCAGAGCTAGAGCTCATTGGTAAAAGATGTAAATGTCTGTAGTGCTTGCGGGGAAATGCCAAAGAGGAAAACCAACATTTCCCTGTTCACTTGAGCTGTTTCCTTGCTCATTGAAAGGCTGAGTTTCAAATGTGCTGTTATCATGATCTTTTGAGGCTAACATAGCTGCTTTCTGCAAGGGAGTGAACTAGGCTTTGCAGTACTGTGGGGAAATGCTTGTCTGCTCTAGGAAGAAACCTTACTTCCTCAAAACCTTCAATAACTTGCATGCTAGCACCTTTCTCTATCAAAAATATAAACCTTTACAGGGATAGCTGTATAGTTGTGGACTGCTGATCAGCTGAAACTAAGGAGCTGCTGGATCCAAGAGAGAGATGGATCTGGCATCCTCCGCTCCTTGAGATTCTGCTGAGGCCCCAGATTTCAGTGTGGTTCTGTTGCCATTGCTAGTCATTGCAGTTCTACATCGGTGCCACTACACGTCATGAATCACACTTCATTCAATGCTAACTACCAAACCCAGATGCAACACTTGGCCAAGTAAAGCAGGTCCGGATACAGCCTCTGCAGAGGTGTTTTTGTCCACAGAAAATAGTCCAGATTTAATCATGCTTTATAGGTAACCTAAAGTAACTGCGTTCCTAACTTATTTCAGCTAGGAGATGAATATGGGCCATTGTTAGTTAGTTAGAAGGGAGACAGTTCTGACAGCATGGGATATTACTGAACCTAGGTAGTTCTGCTAGTAGGTGTCCCAGTGAAAAAACTTATGATTCTGGGATCCTTCAGCATTGGGCTTCTTGGCTGTGAAATGCAGAGGTATTACAAAAGGTGCACTTGATAATAGGTATATTAACTACCAAATGCACACTCTGCAGCATGATGTTCTTTTCAATAAAACAAGCAGTAAAAGAGTAGAGCGCAATGGATAAGAGCACTCAACAGCCCAAACTGGATTTTGGCAGAAAGAACAAAACAAATGTGCCAAATGTGCCTCCCCTTGCCAAAACAAACAAACAAAAACTTAAATTGTTAATGATCATATATAATCAGAACTTTGATCTTGATTCCAAGAAAAGGCACCTCACACAGTTAATTGATTTCTCAAAAACAGGCATGGGCATTGGTTTAGTAATGTACAGACTGAGCTTAAAAATGCTATTTGCTGCAGGTTCTCCCATTTTACTTAACCTCTACCTGCTTAATCTATGAAATATAAGAGGCATTTATTTATAATCAAAAACCCCTATGTTTTTTTGCTGCATGGTGAGAAACAACTGATGGCCTTTTGACCATCAGGAAAGGAATTTCAGTGGTAGTAAGAGGCAATATGGTTAAGACTGAGCCTTTGTTCTCAGCCAAGTTTTGATGCTGACTCTTTAAGTAATGGCTGACAAATTTGGGTCCCAGAATTCCTACTGTGAGTGCGAGATCAGCAAAAGATAAATATGAGGCCATTGTTTTTAGGTCAGTGAGTAGTTAGCATTCTGTACGTACACTTGAAAGTACTTGTGTGCGCCTTGCAGATGTCATATATAAAAAATGAAACCATATGTAAGAAGCTGCAGAATATGAAACCAAATCAAAATATTTACTGCTATGAATGCACAGCTGTGGTACCTGACACTGGAGGGGAGGGAGAAGGGTAGGGGAGTGGAAACAAGGATCCCTTGCAACAGTTTGCACAATCTCCAGGAAGAAAAACAGCTTGTGCCCAAGCTATGATCTGCCTGAGGAGAATAATGCTGGTGAGGAACACAGATGGCAGAGCAAGGGAGCAGAGGGAAGGAGGAGAGGTCCAGGCTCTTCTGGACAGTAGAGATCATGATCTAGAAGGGAACATGAGCAGACAACCCCCCACGCCTATGTGAGCTGCTAACAATAAAAGAGCTGGCAGGGTGGTTTTGTATGTGTGCATAGCATCTGTAATACTCCAGTCCTTTTAAATCTGCTACCTTTGACCAGTGACCTACTGGATGCCCAGTAGTGCAAACTGTTGGATTCACACATCTCCCAGATGAAGGAAAACATAGTGCTAGAGCAACCTTACCTCATCAGCGTAGTGAGACAGATCCGTTGTACAGCAGTGTGCTATACATGTGCTGTGCTGCATGTGTGTAGTACATCTAGGACATATTCCAGCACATATACACTGGGCAGATCAGTTGTATACACACAGTACATCTGTCAGGCTTACTGCTGCCTGTACTTGAGAAGCAGAGTCATGGATGACAGCTAGACCGAATTAAATACACCACCTAGTTCAAGTACCTCTAGCCAGAAGTATTGGTGAAGGACAAAAAGGGAATGAATGTAAAATGACACTTGCTTCTTTTCAAAGTAAGTTGAAAAGAGGGAAGAATGATGAAAGTAGAAGGAAACTTTATAAATCTGGGTAGCTATCACCAGCTAAGCCATCACTGTAGGAAGTAAAGTGTTCATGGGAATTGCTGAAAAAATGCAGATATTACCATTTTAATGATCATGCATTTGATGATTCTGTTCAAGTTAATGAAAGTTGAATGGCTGAAATTGCATATTGAAAAGTGAAAGTTTTAAATATTGTTGTAGGTATATTTAAAATCTTGTCCTAGATCATATGATTAACCAAGTACTTTCGGCAATCTAAAACAGCAACTTGCATAGAATAGCCACTCAGCGTTTCTTGCTTCCATGCACAGAAATATAGTGTTTTGTATATGCTGTCTCTTTTCTGTATGTATATTTCATTTTTTAATTCTTTTCCTGTGAGAAGGGAAGACCAAACGCTCAGGGCTCTGATCTGCAGTAGTGTTTGCCATTTTAAAACTAATGCAAGTTGCTAATGCTTTAATGTGTTACTCTTCTTGATCCTTCTTTGCTTTGGTTGTAGGGCCTGTCCTACCGATTTTACAAGGTACCTGCTGTGTTTCTGCTGATACATTCCTTTTGCCTGGGAAAATAAAAAGCATCATGTGTCCTCCCCTCACTGATGGGACACACCTTAAGTGTGCAGGTCTCTTTCAGCCTTTGTTCATTCCACTTCCTAAGCAATTCTGAATTGATTATGCTAAAGTTCGCTTTCAAATAAAAAAAAAAAAAAAAGAAAAAAAAAAAAAGCTAGTGGATAGCTCTGGGGTTTTGGTGGTGGTGGTGGTTTGGTTACGCATTGTGTGTCAAGTTCTAAGTCTAACCTTCATGGAAGCAAAATGCATTCTCTTTTTATTTAACACTAGAAAAAAAGGTAAGACTGGAGAATCTCTGGCCATCCTTCAGAAAGCTAACAGCTTCCAGAGCTGTATTTTTAGATTATGTGATTTTTGTTGTTGTTGTTGTTAAACAACTTCTGCAAAGCTCCTAGAAACACACAATTACAAGGTGAATGAGCAGGGCAACTGAGTGAGTGACAAAAAGGAAAAGATTCAACAGAAACAAATTGAGGTATTAAAATGAATGAGACTACTGTAAAGTCAAGCACGAGTACTATGTGTCTTCAGAATTCAGCCCTTAAATAATAGTATTGATTTTGATGTAAAGGATTCCTTGGTCGGCTGCATTTTTCTTCCTAAACATTTCGAAATACATTTGCATCTTAAACTTATTTTTGTATTTATTTGAGGAAAAAGGGTTGTATTGAGGTGAGATCTAAAGCGTATAAAATCAATCTGCTTCTGCTGTTTATTATATGAGAGAGGCAGCTCAGAATTTTCATTGGTATAATCCATCCTATTATTGTTCTTCCTAGTAGTGGTTTTCCCTAATCACTTGGCCATTTTAGGTGCATAGTGAACAGATTTGTTTGTTTCCCCTAGACACGTTTCTTTTGTTATCTTTCTTACCAGTGAATAAATATTTACTGATCCTATCTTGTTGTATGTTTATCTGCATTAAAATGTGTCACTCATTACCCCAGGGATTGTACATAAATAAGTCTCCTGTATCTAGCAGTGTTGATTATTATGTCACCTAGAAATGAAGTTACTTCCTTTTTATATCAGATACTTGAATTTCTATCCCTTAGCTCTTTCTTAGTTCAATCAGTCAATTTTTACAATTAGTTTATGTTGAAGTCATAGGGGTTCGATAGAATAATTGCAATCAGATCTAAACTTCTAAACTTTTTACTAGCTAGAACTAAACTTTCTATACTAACTAGAACTAATCTCTCTAAACTTGGGGGACCTAGAAATGGAAATTCTCTTGTTTTTGTTTTGTTTTGGGGTTTTTTTGCTTCAGAAAAAATTGTTATGACCCTTTTAAAAAGTTTTGAGTCATTTGGGTAGAAAACACAGGTTTGCAAGGCTGAGCTGTATCAACCTTACCCCTTCAGTAAAAGTCCAACACATAGAAGGTAGTTTGTATTTAAATGGGAGTTTCTAGTGAGCTATCTGTTTTTGTTTCCTCTCCCAGGAATCTTCTTGAGAGAAAAGCTCTGAGCGGTCCCGTTAACTGCTTTGAAATCATAATGTGTCTTTACTTCTTAGAGTAGCAACATATTCTGTATGTAGGTATGTTTACATTATTTTTTTCATGTACTCTTAATATCTTACCATATACAGTATCATCTCTCGTAACTTAAGATATCCAGCTGTGGGAACAGAATGCTACTATTACATGGTTGTATAATCATATGATTATACATATACAAAGCCCCCTGATGCTGCTAGAAGGACTTGGATAGGCAAGTCTCTCTTGCATAGTATTGAGGCCTTCCTGCATGGAGGAACATCCTTTTTAATATATGGCTCTTTCCTGCCTGACTGTATCTGTCTCTTTTTATCAACAGCAGATAGTGTTCCTCCAAGGTGCCACCCTGCCCAGTGGCTGCATCACTTGCCATGAGCTGCAGCTACTTCTTTGACAGATGGGGGGGGCGGCAGGGGGATGTTGTTGCTGGTGTGAGGAAAGTGCTTCTCCCTTGACCGGTAATGGCTGTGTGTGAAAGGGCAAATGTGATGGTGGAAACAACTGAAAACCACATTGGGGCCATCTGAAAGCAGATTTTAAAATGTGTAACAGAATAGCCCGACTTCAGTTTCCAGCCACGTCACTTTGCCAGTAAGTGTATAACTCTATCCCCTTTGAACAATCATAATTTAGCCTTTAAGTATAAATTTGTAATGAGGGAAGTTTAATTTGTTTCAGTTACCTGTACAGATAATTCTGATCTACAAATAAGTTGCCTCTGTTTTGAAGAATATGCCTGTTTAAAACAATAAAACACCTATGTGTCTATACTTAGCTTGGAATATTAAAGCAACTTATTAAAACAAGTTTGACATATATTGGATATCCTAGATAGGTACAGCTGATAACTGAAGTTTCTTATACTGATTCTTTTTAGTTAAATGCACGTTTTTTCCCGCAGAAACACAAATAATATTAGTATCCTGTCTTAATTAATTACCTGTAACTACATCCTGTCAAACCTGAAGTAAAAGCAACAGGAAAAAATTACCTCTCAATTCTTTGATTGCTCGATGTACTATTGTCTGATGCGAGAAAAAAAGGAAAATTATTTAATACTATCATTATTTTATTTCTGTAGTGCAGGAAATACTTCATCATTGCGTAATCATATCCTTTGCACACTTTGTTTATAAATCATCTCAAGGGAACCCATGAAACAGCTACTGGCAGTCACAGAACAGGAATTTTACATAGTTTTCATGACAAGCCTTTTCCCAAGAGTGTCTCGTATCATGGTCAATTCCTGGTAATAATCTCAGTTGATAAACATCCTTCATGTGTTTCGGACCTCCTTGTCCATCAAATGTTACCCCAGTAGTCAGTGGCACTGCTGTGGAAGAGAGGCTTAGGGAGTACTTGACATAGGCTAGAGATTTTGCACTAATATCTCTTCTCGCCTTATGAAGACAGAGTCCAGTCATCTCCAGCATAGCCAGTAAGTATAATAGGATATTACATTTCTTTCTGTTATCCTAGCTGAGCAAAAAATGTTATCAGACAATGAAATGGTGAAATACAGCAGTCTGTAGAACAAAATTCTACAGTATTAAGAAAATTCCAGTTGCAGAGCTAGAATTTGAGACTGTCGTGATCTCTCTAAGTCTGTAAGTGTAAGCCTGAGGACAGAACTTGGTTACTTTATTAATTCAGGAGACACAGGAAGTTGTTAGCTTTTGCTGTCCCACAGGTTGTTTATGTAACTTCAGGGGGCACAAGCAGTGCAAAGAGAGAGAGAGAGAAGTATTCTTATGGCTCGTGAACAGAAGCAATAAACTCGGAAACTTAGGATACTTTCTAGATTAAAATTTGTTGTGGGCATAAAATAGCCTCCCAGGAAATCTGTTCACAAGTGGAAGCCATGGTATCAGATGTAATGATGACATTTGAAACCATCCCTCTTATTAGTTCAGAAGTGCTGCAAGTTTTGCAGCTTCTTCACATGTGAGTTGGGTGTTAAAGCGCTAAATGTGGTGGAGATAGTAAAGACCTGCTGGATGATCAGAAGAAAAAGCAGAAACATACTGAAGAAGTGAAGAATATAGCTGAATCAGTGAGATGTGTTAAACAGTAATGAATGAGAGAAACATGCTGTTAGTGTGATCCATCTTTAGTGACATGTCGTAACTGTTCTCACACAATTCATGTATAGAGTGTTAATGGCATACACTCCGAGGAAGCTCAGAAAGAAGCAAAATTACATCACTTCCTCTTGAACAGTTCTTCTTTAGAATTGTTTTACAAATTTAGCAGACAAGTAGTAATGAAAAACTGGTAGAGTAGGAGATAAGCTAGATGTCCAGATGGATTCACCAAAGGCCTGCATTTAAGAGAGTTATTGTAAATTTTTTAGACTGTTTTCAGGCAGTGAATTTTATTTAGTATGTTTTTCTTTTTTTTTAGACAAAAAAAGTGTTTTTCAGATTAAGAAAAGTGCTATATAGTTGAAATTTTAATTCGCCAAAATTCATTTAACTTAATAGAACTTCAGTAGCTAAAACCAAGCAAGGGTAGGGGTGCCACCTCAAGTTAGATATCTAACTTAAAACTGGCAATATCCTGGTGTCCCTCAAAAACAATTTGGGGAGAGGAGAGGAGAAACTGTCACAGATAGCTGTAGTGTCTGTTTTCAGACAAGATCTAATCTTGGGTCAACTGCAGGGAAACTGAGTTACGTGATTATATCAAATAAGACTGTCAGGCTACATACACACATAAAACATCAAGTTGCGTGATACTGTGAAAAACCTTCAGCCTGGGATTTGAATTGCTTAGCAAGAAAGGATATCTTGTATAGCAGGTTAAAACTTTTGCTTAAGATTCAACTGAACACTGGAGCATCCATTAGCATAACCTGTTTATTTCCTAAGCAGGTGGTGATTGCTCCTAGATAGCCTAAGGCAAATTAACATTTCCAAAGCATGAAGAGGCACTCAGTGGCAAAGGTAGAGGAATTTTGTAGTTACTTGGGACTGAATGAACATCAAGAAATCTTTCTCAGTAGAGTGGAATGGGGAAGATGTCTTGAATCTTAATTGCTCCCCAAGAAGGCTGTTGGTTGTGCAAGAAAGGAAGGATTCCCAAAGCTAGGCTCCCTTTTTCCCTTAGGATATAATCTATGCAAAAGGACCAAATCTCTGGATGTCTCTGTTAAGAATCTACCAGGATGTTGGCTGGATAGAGGAGAGCAGAAGTAGAAGAAACTTTTGGTTTGTGGATAAGTAGTTTTTGTATGGCTCCCTCTCACTTCTGTCTTATCTCTTTTTGTTTTGTATCTAGTTCAGTTGTCTGTTTTGGATTTTGTATAGAAAATATTTCTATTCATTTTAGTCTTGGTTTAGCTGGAGTTGAGTGACTTCAAGACAACTGTCTATTATCAAAGTATTCTGTCCTTTAAAAGGCATGGTGAACTTTAAACTGGGATGCTGGACCATTTTCACATCCTCCCCTTTCTCCCTCCCGTGCCCCCCATATTCCTTCAAAGTATCTGAAGGGTAACAATGTGCAGCTCCATTAGGGTGCATGGGCTACTGGAAAAGATGACAACTCAGAGCTGTGTGTCAAAGCACATCTTTGGCTTGGCAGCATTAGCCAAGAAGCTCCTTGCAGTGCATTAAGACAGGGGGGTCTGGTGGTACTTCAGGTAGTGTTTCCTATTGCTGAGCTTTGGCAGCTCTCTGCTCAGTGTGCTAGTTACTGTGAACCTTATTCTACAACATATAGGAACGTGGATTGCATTTTAAGGGGTGGATACGTAGATTTAGGTGTTGAAATGTTCATCATGTATATCTCTTTCGAAAGTCTAGTCCTAAAGAATACAGAGGCTTTCAAAAGTGTTAACACCTTGCTTAAATTGTGCCCATGTAAATCCTTCAATGCATTTACTTCTACATGATGAATATACAAAACTGTAATTCCACCTACATTATCTGAGGTTAAAATTAACCACCGGTAGCTTCTTTTAAAGTTGTCTTTTGGCATCTTTCAGGGAATTACAGGGGATTGAGGAGCAAAATCATAATCAAACAGGTTTGTATTTTTTTCTTGTACAGAACCGTAGCAGGAGCTGTACAAACGCAAATACATTCTAATCAGAGTTTATCTTGATAAATTTTAAAGAGTGTCTTGGCCTGATAAAAGGTCTCCTTAAGGTTTCTTAGTCTTTCACTCTCTCAAGCTTGTTCTTTTAAGGTCACTGCACTTCTTGTTCAGCCAACAAAATTTCCTCATGACTTCCCTGTTCACTTTTGGTATTTCTTTCTCAGAAAGTTCCCTTTTTTGTTTTATCTCATATTTGCATTTTTAAATCTATTCCTAGTCATTCAATTTACACCCTCATCTTTATTCCAGAATACCTATATTCTTTATCATTTCTGACTTGGTTCTACGGACATTTCTTTTTTTAGTCTTTCTGATTATCATCTTCATTCTGTCCCCCCCTCCTTCACTATCATCTATTCTATTCTCTTCATTGTTCACTTTAACTCTTCCTATTAAGCTTCCATTTAGGCACTAATATGCCATTCCAGGTGCAGCTGTGTTGAAGAAGTACTTGCCATTAAATTATTTTAAAGTAATAGGCTGACAAGAATTGAAATTCTTTCTCTTGAAGAAAAGTAGGACTTACTGGATAGGAGACAGAGGGTGTCTAATTGATTGTCAGAAATCCCCGTTTTTTCTGGTTGTGCATCCGTCTTGTTATGTAACTTACTAGGATTTTATTATGCTTCTAATTCCCACCTGTAAACCCAGTATTACAATGCTTGTCTTTATCCTTTCTGGAGAACTTTAATTATTTGCATTCATTTACAAGTCTTGTTCCTCAGACCACTGGTAAAGATGATCCTAGTTCTGTATGTCTAACATTGGCGCACTAGTGCACTTTTAAGCCCATACAGGAAATCTGCTAGAAAAATCAAAGAAGGTAAAGTCTTTTTTGAATGGACCAGATGCATTAAATTGCTTCTAGTTCTTGTTTCTCCTTTCTCATCACTGGTTTCAAGTCACTTCTACTGCCTCTTCATATGGGTGCAATAGCATCAGAAATGACAATGTGCAGCTCACTTTTCATTCCATCAAACACTCATAATGGAGTTAATAATAAATGTAAATGTCAAGTGAATGTTCAATATCCAAGACAAAATCAACTAGATAGTGTTGGAAGAGTCTGTCAGAAAATATTTCTCCTGTATGTTCCTCTTAATGAAGTCCAGTTTTCCATTCAGAAGGGAGTAAAAAGATGCTTGACATCTTTGAGGTTTTATGCAGGTCCAAGGGCCTGCCTGCCGAAAGCTGGCTTTAAGAGAAAGGTCAGAATCGTTGCATCTTCCTCCTCTTGTCTGGGGAGAAATGGCCTGTCATACTTCATGGTTAATGCCTGCCAATATGGGATGTCTCTGAGGACTACATTGCAATCTTTACTGTGTCACACAATAAATGTGACGTGTGTAGGGAGCATCAGACTTGCTGCATGTAAGTTGGAGCAGGATGCGTGCTCAATGAATGCATGGGGTTTCCAGGCAAAAGGCAGTTATTGGTGAAAGATCTCATGCTATTGCATGTACTTACAGTCACTACTCGTGAGAAGAGGCACTGGAGTCTCCCCCTGAGCATAGGGCTGATGTACAGAAGTTCCTCATTCCCTCAAACAAGGTTCTATCCAGAAACAGAAGACTCTTTTGGAAAGTGTAAGAGTATCATAGGCCTGATCCTCTCAAGCAGGTAGCAAATCTTCCATTTGATCTCCATGTACATGGATTGATTGATATTGGTGTTAGCAAGTTTACTATTGCTGAGGTAATCCTCAGTTGCTAAAGAAACTTCTTGCATGTTTCCCAGAGATACAGCAGTGAGAAGATTCTACGTATAGGAATCGTAATGTAGTCAGGACCTGAATGTTGGGAAGAGGGACATAAGAATGATAATTAGCTAGAGCTGCTTTCCAAGAGCTTGAGAGATATTATTATACAGTATGATAATCATCAAAGCTGGAGAGAAAAAGAATTTCTCACAACTTGTGTCACTTCCAAAATTACTTAAATACGTCAAATAAGCTACTTTGTAGAATATTCTCAGAAGGCTTTTTTCCTAGCATTCTTCCAGCCCAGTAGTATTCTCTGAATCTTCCCTAAACTACTACTTCAAAATACCTGCCACCCACCTTTGCAAAGGGGGAGCAGAAAGCTTTTACACACTGCGAATGCCTTTAGACACCTGACTTAAGTGGCATTTATCTGTTCTAGGTTAGCTTCCATTTTGCCTCTCTTCAGGTCAAACCTTTTCTTTTCTCCTATTAAAGCAGTTAGCATACCACCGTGTGCATTTTCCACCTCTTCACTTTTGTCTGAAACTGATTCTGACCCTTTATTTTTAATCATCTGGAGACAATCTTGAACTACATTCGAAAACCCTCTGTGAAACAAGCCAGGCTTTACATCTTAACTGTATTTTTGAAATTGAGAATTCATGCCTTCCAGTCTTCAGGTATTTGCACTTGAACTGCATTCTGAAAAGGAGGTTTGTAGTTAAGTAAACTCCCTAAAAGTCTTTTTATGGAGCAGTATTTCCAATTAATAAGAACCTAATTCAACTTCAAATGTGGAGTAGCCAGCAGGTTGTTACCTACTTGATTCTGTCAGGAAAGAAGTGAAGGAAAGGCAGTGCATCCAATTAAGATCATTAGTCCTTCATTTTGTGTATTTCTTTTATCTTAATTATGGTTTTCAAATGTGTACCAAATCAGACTCACAAGATCAAACAGGCTAGCAGGATTTCAAAACTTGTGGCTTTTTCTGACTCTATCTGTCTTGTCTTGGCCAAGAAGAATCATTACGGTAATTCAATCCAGATTTTAAAGGACGCTCACCTCATCAACAATTTGTTCACTGTTATCTTTATGGTTATGCAAAAGAAGCAAGCAAAAATAGAATGTTTTCCCTATGTTTTAAGCGAGGACTAAACATAATCAGAGTCCTGATGGCTAGCCCTACTTGTTGGCTGTTAGATCTCTTTTGTCAGAAGCTGCAGGGTTTTTTTTCCTCCTCATTAGGTCTTAACCTTTGTCTCCTCCAATTTTTCATCACTGTCTGCTAGCTCTGGAGCAAAGCAGTAAGAGGCAGGGTCTAATGGGAGAGTTAAATTAGCTTACTTTCCCTTACTTCTACTTCAGTAAATCTGCATCTGAATAAAAGTCTTTAGTTGCCAAAAGGAAGAACAGAAGGTAAAACTTGTAGCTCGAGAGAGGCAAATCTGTGAGTAGCACTTCAGATGAAATTGCAGGTATTCTCAGCACAGATGCTCTCTTTCCTCTCTGCTTGTCTTACTGGAGGGGAATGTCAAATCTAATGTTGCTCAATCCATATCTTTTCATCTCTTTGGTATAATTATTGGCTTAACCTTAGACCTTTCTTTCTCATACAAAAGAATAAAGCACCTTTGCTTAGATGGGGTGTCAGTCCTATACAGTGAAGTGTTACTGCAAGAAAAAACCTCACTGATATAGTGGAATTAAGCTAGTCTAAAAATATAGCGTCCAGCATCGTCTCTCTTGCATAGATAAATCACTGCTGGAATAAAACCTAGCTTTATTGCCCAAAAGAAGGTTGGGGTTTTTTTTTCTCTTTGTGTTCCACTCTGTGTCCAGAAATCCAACCTGAAAAACTCAGACCTCTAGTAGCCTGTTCTGATCACCATAAAAACATATTTTGTGCTTCCTTTTCAGTGCTAATCCCCTTATTATGTATTCTTGAACATGAACAAGGCAAAGCGTTAACAATTTTGGTTAATAATAACTTGGTTATGTTTGACTTCTCGGGAAGAATGTTTTGATGTTTTTGATAGAAACTATCCCAGTGACTTCACAGGACAACTGAATCAGAAATAAAGCGATAATAATTATTATAGGTAACATCTGTCTTTGGGGGCATCTGTCTCCCCTGCCCAAAGACAGATGTTCTTCTATATTTCTGAAGTATTTTAAGACTTAAAAGGTTTTGGAATTTTTTTTTTTGGTGGGGGGGAGGAGAAACATGGCTATTTTAAATTTGCAAAGTCTCTTTGATATGTAACTTAAAGTGAACGTATGAATAAATGTTCCAAACAACAGTTACATAGGATGGTAGGAAATACCATCATTAATTTTAGTTAATGTGCAACAGTTAAAAGTAATCCTGAAACAAATCAGCCAACTGCACAATGGATGTCCGGCTCTGTGAAAGAGCATGGTTACTTATGCTTGTCAATACAGATTAAAATGCTTGTATTCTTCAGATTTATTCCAGGTGACTTGAAAATAAGTAATAGCCTCACAATTTATTCATCATTTAAACCAGCTGGTAAAGCCCAAAAATTTCTGATGCAAAACCTGATCATATAAGAAGTATCAATCAAAGGATACAGAGTCTATTAACAAGCTGAAGCTCTGTACTTGTGGCTGAGCTCACTGCTCTCCAAGCATGACTTTGTGCTTCAGCTTGAAAGGCATCCTCAGGGCACAGCTAGCTTTCTACTTCTGCTGTGCTACCTTAATGAGTTCAGAGGCAGAAGTTTGCTAGATTAAAATATTTTATTTTCCTAAGTATAAGATGCTTGCTCCATTTCTCTCCTGCAAGACCATCTACCCTCATTCCATCTCTGAATTAAATGATTTTTAAAGTCGGGGGGAGGGAGAGGGGGCAGGCTAGGCGTCAGTGAAACAGAAATAGAATCCATTTTGACTGAGTGGGTGACTGGAGAGACTGCCGATACTTGAAAGCTTTGCAAGCTAATGCTAACAAGACATTCTTGCAAGTCTTCAGACATTGCTGCTGCTGCTGACTTAGATATGGAGAAGGTGTTTGTCCACGCTAATAGTTCTCCTTGCCAAAATCAAAATTATGATAAACTGCTCTGAAGTATAGAATTGCAGTAGTTGGGCCCAGTTCCATTTTTCCCCAAATTCAAGGGAGGGGGTGCCAAGTTTGTGGTTTTTACCTGTTGTGCATTTATGCAGAAACCATAGCAAAGTGGTATTGGGGTGGGGTATAGATTCTCAGGGTCACCGGAGTCCTTGGATAGCATAATCTAGGTATTTTGGTCTAATCATAAGTCTTCTGTAAAAAGTTGTAATGTCACTTTTTGCACTACTTCATTATAAAATGTATTTTGAAGATTGCCATAAAAAATTCCAAAGGTCAGACTGCAATGGCATGGTCAGTCAAACATGAGGCAGTTGCAAATATTCTGCAAGAGTGGAACTGCATGTCTGCTGTCGGGTCTCAGGCATTCAGCAAAACCAACAGCAATGGTTGGTTTGGTGTGCTAAATTCCTGCCTCAAGCAAGCAAACTGAAAAGTTGAAAAACTAAATAGTTATCTAGTATTTTTAATGTTAAAATTTAGGACTGAAAGATGGCCAAAAGAAGTGGCTAAATGATCTTGTCTTAGTACTGCAGAGATGAATGAGCATAGTGCTGCCATCCGTTTCAGCACTGTCTTATGAAATCTCAGAAAACTTGCTGATAGTTCAGGTTTTGGGCGTTTTAGTGTGTGTGTGTGGGGGGGGGGGGGAAGTATTACATATGAGCTTCTAAGTAGTGTTTTGTCTGTAAAATGAAGTGTCTTACCTGCCTTTAAGTCTTTACTTAATAAAGGCATCACCCCAATTCCAGAACTAGAGCTGAAGTTGCATGTATTTTAAATACAATTTTGATACATGTTCACATGATGCTAGTGAGCAGCTCTAAATCTAAGTTTTATTTCCCATAAATCTAGAACCAAAGAGATTTCGGTGGATTTGAAATTGAGCAAGTTGTTTGCATAAACACAGAGTAATGAAAAGAATTTTCCAAACTCTGGAAAAAAATACAAGTACATGTGCTTTTGGATACATCACTTTGGACACATCTCTCTGCGTTTGATCCATGTTAGTCTCTTATGTATCCTTTTACTTGTAGTGGTAGCTTGTTTGTTTCTTTTACTTTGAACTTTTCTGGCCAGAGGCCTATCCTTAATATATTTTTACAGAATAGCCTAGTACATGAGACTCAGTTTGACTGCAGCCTCAATTTATTGGCTCCTGCTTTCCTGACAGTATGTATGGTAGCAGCTTCCTTTACCTGGTAGCCTTGCTGCCTCCAGTAAGATTATTTGTACAGCAGATCATGTCTGTAAATCCTCTTCAGGAGTGGGCCCTAAAACAGCACAGTGAAAACTTCTGCAAAGTTGTAAAACAAGAACAACTTGCTCGTAAATCTAATGTTTTAATTAAATCCCCTAAACACAGAAATGGAAGGGTTTTCCTTCACATAGAATTGTCATTATGAGTAAACGGGACTTAAGAATAATTATAGGCTATTCATATGAATGCGAGCAAACGAACGCGAAGCAAAGCAGCAATTTTTATTTTTTTTAAGGCAGAAAGTCTGTGGTTTCTGGAGTATCTATGCTGCGTACCTTTCTGCAACAAAATTTGACAGTTGAAAATAAAACAGCTAGTCACTGACACTAAAATACAGAAATTTTCTCTGTTAGTTCAAAGAAATTAAAAGCTAAAATGACTTTCTTGAAGAGGTGGGAGGAGAAGGAGCCTTTTTTGCAAAGATCTCTAGGGAAGAAAAACAAGCCATGCCATTTTATTATAGATACAAAAAGTAAAAATAATACCATTAATCAGTAATGGGTATTATTTCTGTTCTATTGCCGTTAAAATATTTCTATTGAATTGTGAAACTTGAGAAACAAGTTGACATTTACTCCAAAGCCTATTGAAGTAAGTATATTAATTTTAGCAGATTTTATATCAGCCATTTGGTATCCTGCTTTTCTTGCAGAGCCGCTTAATGTTTAGGAGCTACGTACATATACCTCTCTGTGTATTGGAGAGGCCTAGATGTTACTATCGAATGGGAATAACAGTGAAGGAAACAATGTCATCTTGGTTCATACTGAATTCAATATGTATGAAGAACTTCATGAAAAGAAAAATTTATTATGTTGTTATGGTATTGCATACTTGACCGAAATGAAGACACCCCTTCCCCCACACACACACCCCCAAAAAAAAGAAAAAAGGAAAAGAATAGTGTATATGCAGTGTGTCTAAAGTAAATGACCTGGCTTTCAGAATGTCTGGCTTTTAGCATATGGCACTTCTCCAGAAATGGCAGAATATGCAAAAAGTTTTGGTACTCTCAAGGCAGGAAACATCCCGTCCATGTTCCACGGCCTGCCAAGCTGTACCTTCCATAATGAATGCTCTTTTCCTAATTTGGCGTATGGTCACGACTACATTTTTCGGTAATGATTGTGACATGCAAAGGACATGATTCAGCAAGATCCTAAAGCATGTGCCTCACTCTTAGCGCATTTGCATTCTCATTGATTCAAAAGGGGCTGCTAAGCATCTAAGGCAAATACTTGCCTGCCTAAAGCTAGGAATATGTTTTAAACACTTGAATTGGAGCCTGACAAAGGGTAAGTACTGTGTTTGTTTATAAATTTGTTTTGTTGTCATTTTCAGGGGAAAATGAAACCAAGCAGGCTTCTTCTAGGTTTACTAGGTGCTTACTGGAAATGACCACTTTAGGATAACGGGAACCAAATGATCATTTTTCCACATTCTCTTGGAACTTTATCAACCACAAGCACAATGGGGGGCGGAGGGAGGAAAGCCTCCTATCCCATTGTCTGAACAGGACTTAGTGTTCCCTGTTGAACATCAGCTTCAATTTTTCTAACAGCTTAGAGAACTGCCAGATAAAAAGCTTCTTTGTATCAAAGATAATGTATGTGTTTTGAGTATATGAGTAAAAAAGATCATGTCTCTCATGTAGCACTTGCTCGGCTTTTAAGTACTTCGGTAATCGTTCCCACCCTTGCAACTTGTGGATGCTTTGTAGTAGTTCACATTGAATTGTATTAAGTCTTAGCTAAAACATCTCAACGAAGTAGTATTGGTACAGGTATCTCGAAATGGTGTACAAAATTATTATGCCAACTTCCAAAATGGTGTACAAAATTATTATGCCAACTTCCAAATGTTGCTTCTAATGTCAGTATTTTTTCTGACTTTTTTTTTTGAGGCGTAAGGCAATGTAGAAATAAGTTCTCTAAAAACACTCTAGCAGTCAGCTTTTTTTGTGGGAGGTTTCTGGTGTCCTTTTTCATTTCTGCTAAATCGTGACAATGTAAAAATAAAGAAAACATTTTTGTCTCCTCTCTGAACCTATATTAATAACTTCCTTTTGTCCAAAAACAGAAGAGAGTTTTAAGACTATGTGAGTATTATTGCTAAGCTTTAACCCCCTGAAAATAATGTCAAGTTTAAAGTAAAAGAAATACATTGAGGAGAAGCTATTTTTAGTAGGCATGAACTTCAGTGACATGGTAAGAGACTATTACAGTGTGTGTCACTATGTAAGCATCGAATATGAAAACTTTAAGTTGCCTCTTCCTGTATGGTACTGAAGGAAAACTGTTTTAAAACTTAATTCTGGGAAGATTATGCCTCATCAGTGTCTCAGGGACAGAATGCATGTATATTCTGTGTCCTCTACATCACCCGGACATGGTTTTCTGAGATGATGCATAATAACAATCAGTGGTTAGTAACCTCAAAGACATACAGTGAGAGCAGTGAGTGGGTAGTGAAGATAGATAGATAACTTATGTTTTACATTTGAGCCCTTATCAGCTACAGATTTGTTTTTCTTACCAATTCCTCTATTCTCTCTCTCTTCAGTTACAATTCCACCTTGGCAAATGCTGTTGCAGAGGAACCATCAGCAGTGCTTTAAATGTTTTAAGAACTGTTTCTTCTCAAAAAAGCTTAAATGACCATGTGGTAAAATTCTAGTAATGACATTTTTCTACAGCTGTATTGGTAACAGCAGTGGGAGGAACTGGAAAAAGGACTCCTCTGGAGGGGGGTGTCTACTTCAGAGCATCCCCCAGACTGGCTATATTTGGACCTGTAGCTTCCAAGGCAGTGGCCTGCTGAAAATGTATCTTGCATGCATCTTGTCACTGGCACAGACAACCGGTGTATTTTTTTTTTTTTCAGGCATAGTTAAAGAGAGGACTGTTTCGAAAAGCAAAACAAGCCCCCCCACACACACAACCCTGGAGACTGCTGTCAATCACTTCTACTCTTCTATTGCACTAAGATATTTATGGTGTAATAGACTGTAAAAAAAAAAATAAAAAAAAAATAAAAAAAAAATTAAATCCAGTTTCATCCACCCACATGCCCTCTCCCAACACAAGTTATTGAACATAGATATAATATGCTCTAGCTATAGAGTGGAAAATTTATTTACATTGGCAGATGTTTTCCAGCAGCCTCACAGATTAGACCCTGTTGAAGTAGATACACTGTAATCTTACCTCAAGTACAGTCAGAAACGGATGTGGCAAGTAAGAACAGAAATGCTGGCCTAGTCTCCTATAAGTGGATACTGGCATGTCTGGCCTTTGCTCTTTGGGGTCTCTGCACAAATGAGACCAAAAATCTCAGCAGCAGAAGCCCATCTTCTTATAACCAAAAGGACTGAAATTTATGAAAATGCAAACTATACTCACAGACTCAGTCATCTCTAAATGATTTCCCTGGCCAAGTTATTTTCAATATATCTGTCTGACTTTGGGGAAGCAGATTTTCCAAGGAAGGGAGAGAGAGAGCGATGAGTTATATGTTGTCTTCACTTAGATGGCATTATATCCTGTAGTTGCTTGCGAGCTCTCTGTGGGTCAGCACTGCTTTGGATGAAACGAGCAGGCAAAGATGGTCTGGGGCAATTTAATTTGCCTTTGCCGGGTTGTTGAAGTCTTGTTACTTCCTCCACACTCAGCTCTCTGACCAACTGCTGATCAGGTTATGCCAGTATGGAAGTCTGATTCTGTCTTTTGCCCTCAGGAGAACCACTGACTTTTGAGATGAGTGCTGTTTCTGTGCTGTTCTGCAGTGCAACACAAGAGGTGTTTACAAAAAAAAAAAAAAAAAAAAAAAAAAAAAGTCATTTTGATCCATCCCACCCTCCCATGCAAACACTGCTTTTCTCCAGGTAAAGTTTTAGATTACATTTAAAACTCTCAGGAAAAACAACTCTGAAAAATCTATATAATTATCAGCCATGGAAGGATAAAAGCAGCTAAGCTTAAACTAATTCACTCGGGAGCTGAATCTTGAATTCCCTGAACTGTGGGCCAATTAGCAATGATTTTGAGTTTGAGAGTCTTTCTGTTGGTTTCAGATTTTGCTGCTGGTACAGTTGACTTAGAAAAAAAAATCAAACAAAAAACCTTAAATACTTTATTTTCTTTGTTTCTGCAAGCAATATCTATGGTTTGTTATCCCTGACAGAGCATGTTCTTGTCTTCTGTATTCCCTGCAGAAGTCCCTTTGAGGCTTCTGGGATATGTGATGAGGCTGTACAACCATCCTCTCCCATCCATTCAAGCAGAAGTTACTGAAGCAAGTCCACAGTAACTTATACTGACTCCCCTTTCCACTGTTAAAATTTTGTAGACAATCAGTCCTGACTGAGGTATTCAAAACAGGTAGCCGGTAGCTTAAGGATGCCTTGGCTTCCCAATGCCACCTGCCCCTAATAGAGGAATTGCATGAGTTTGTTTGTCATTTCCATTTGTATAACAGAAGTGGAAGAAAGGGGGAAGTTAACCGCAGCTGCCTAGTAAAATCCAGCTTCAGAAGAGCTATGTTTCTGTTACTCAGCTAGCTCTAGCTTATATATAATGACTGCCAATCATCAAATTAGCGGTTAAAAATTTGCAGGGACTGACATTAAAGATACTGACCTGCATTTTCTTACTTTTCTGTTCTGCCCATTGATTCTTTCAAATAGTTTTGCAGGAAAATGTTAAGTGTAAGGGACAATATCATTAAAATTTTCCCTTCTATTTGAGAAGAGGGCGTAAAGCAAGTTCCTGAGCATGTAAAGAGATTACATTAGAGTCAAATATTTCCTCTTCAGCAAGGTGGGTCAGTTTTGGAATCAATCCAGTTTGTTTTCATAAGTACAAGCCTTTAGTGTAATTTTCAGTTTACCCCACCCAGCCAGCTAACACAGCTTTGTTTAATGTTTTGAAGCTTGTTTGGCTCCAGCAGATGATATCCTCTATTTATTGATACAGAGTTCTTCTGTGGATGTGACCATAAGTTCTTTGTGCTCAGCAGTTTTACCTCAGTCATGTGCTGAAGCAAGCAGCTGACTGGCCCTTCCCTCCTGTTATGCCCTTTTTACTATGTTGTACCCAAAAAAGTCTCATAAACCTGTAAGATTTGTTAATTAATCCAAAACTTATGTTCTGCTTGCTTGCTTGTTATGACAATGAAAGGCTCAAGAGGAAATGACGTGGCAGAGCAGGATAAACTGCGCGTGTAACAAATCATACAATACAGTGTATAGTTTAGGTCATATCCTTTGGTACAAAGATATGTTCTATAACTAGTGTTTTTGCATACAGAAAAGATACCACAAGTAAACAGGCATTTTCAACAGGCAGGAAGGAGGGGAGAAAACAAATAAACAAACCCAAATCCAGAAGAGAGGAAGCAGGCTGTGACACATTCTCCTTACTTTCTAATGTCTTCCATTTTGAATCTTGTCCCAGCCCTGCTACCAGCAAATCCTGTGCGTCTTAGATCCAACGAAAGGAACTTTGCCTACTTTAGACAGTAGGACTGGCAAATTTTATTTAAAAGAAAGAATAACAAATCAAACAGAGTCATTTAATAAAATAAGGTTAGCCCAGAAAGAGTTTTCCTGTGGATAAACTGTACTAGTAATTGCTAGCTTTGCAAAATTAACTAGAAGTCTATAAGTTGTATTGGCTTCTTTCTGTAATGCAAAAAAAAGCTTTGTGTGGAACAAATACGTCAGCTCTTGCTGCAGCATTACACCCTTTTGCTTATGCCCTTTGATGTTTATGTAATGTTAACTCTAGAGCTAATGAAAAAGGTTTCAGTTTTTTTCACTGAAAATGTCAGTCTGTGTTTAAAAAAAGAAAAAAAAAACCTAACCCTTTCCTTCAAAGATTCCAACTCAAACTTCTGCAAGAAAGGTCTTAAAAATCTGTGTCGTCTTTTCGCATAATCAAAAAAAATTGACTGCTGTTTAAATTAATTTCCTGTTAATATTTAAACTAGTAGCAGATTTAAAATTACAAAGTGTGACTGACATCAATAATTTTGCATCAAAACCTACACTTATGCCCGTGCATGTATATTTTTACAGGTGTGTTGGTATATGTTTTTGTAGAAGAGGGGCAAGAACTGTTCATTTTAAAAAATCAGATGTATTTTCCCTTTTTGTCTTATCTTATGAGTAAAAAGCTTTCAACCAATACTTTTTATTGGTGCAAAGTCAACCAAATCTACTTTGAATTTATCACTGGAATTTATACAGCTGAAACCAATTAGAACTTAGTAACAAATTTGCTAAGGAAAGGCTAGAATAAGATCACCCAGTTTAACAGGAGTGTGAGAAAAACATGTATAGTCTCTACTGAAAGTGCCGTTTTTACATAGTCGCTTGGAGTGACTAAATCTGGGCTTTAAATTCACTGCAAAGAAGCCAAATAGTTCTGAGGCAGTGCACTCCCCAAGAACAAATCACTGTGTATTTCTAAGCAGGCACTTCAGTCGCAGAATCATTACTTGTTTGTAGTGATGCTTAAACTCACCCTGATGCATAAGCATCTTCACTTAGGACCCTGCCAGGACCACAGTTTTTTGGGCATCATCACCCTCTCTGTGTCCTCTTATATAACCAGAGAATGAGTGCATATCAAACTACTATACTTGGTATCGAAAGTAGAAGGAAATCTGTACAGTAGGATTAACCACATATGCTTCTATTGTACATCAGTAAGCTCAAAGAAGGAAAGACAGTGGTCAAGGGGCCATATTTTGAGATCCACATTAGGAAATCATGTAATGAGGAAGGAAGACAGTTTCTATATGGTTCCCTGATGTTTCACTTCAGCGGTTCTTGTTGGTATATTTCTGAGCAAAACCTCCTGTAGTAAAGCTTTCTTGCTTCGGGGCTATTTGCCAAAATTTCAGTGCTTGGGAAGTGAGTGTTGCTAAGAACTGTGCCCGGGTAGCCGTGTTGCTCCATCTCCTCAAGGTTAATGCTACCATTTGGTACACTGATTAATACTTATAGGTCATTGTCAAATAAGAAATAATAGTTCTGACTTTGACTCTGCTTCTCAGAAGGAATGAAAGGCTATATAGAAGCTAGAAAAATATGTGACATGTGAAGAGACCTAGTTTTGTGTTTTTACACTTGAACTACCCTAAATTCTGATGAAATCCCTGGGGCAAAACTTATGGGTTCTAATGATTCTGAATGGAGAAGGAAGTTAATTTTTTGGGCTACCATCTTGGCTTTTTCTTGAACCATCAGTATTTCAAAAGTAAGAAAAGGAAGTTGGGCACTTCAGCCAAAAAAAGTTCTATTTGCCAAAGAGTTGAACTTCTAGGGGTACAAAATTTCATTTTGACAGCAAATTGTAACATTTTGCTCCCATCTGTTTAGCAGAAGCTGTGTTAACACTTTGAACTACTAGCTTCCTAAACAGATTTCTCTTGGTTAAAATCTTTTTCAATCTTATTGTTCCTAATGCCCCAAAAAGTCACAAGATTCTTCCTTCTGCTTACAGTCAGATGCAACATCAGGATATAAGAAGTAAACCCCAATGCAGAATTCTTAACTGGCTATAAGAGGAAGCAAAGTCTAAATTTTCCTTATTTGTTATTTATACATATTTCATATAATATATATTTATATATTATTTCCTTAAAATTAATAGAGTAAAAACTTGCTTCTCGATAAGCTACTTGTGTGTGTATACATATGTACATACATATATATACACACACACACACACACACATATATATATATATATAGTGTGGGTGTGTGTCTCAATCTTGTATCCCTCACATGCAATTAAACTGTTACAAAGGGAGAACGGTAACTGAATTCGGTGTGTGAGATCTCTCAAATTCAGTTCAATCTCACTTTTTCTCTTCAGGCTTGCATCTCACCTTTGTAGCACAGCACCATATCCTGTCTTTTCCTTTATCACCTTCTATGCCAAACACAGCTAGCTGACCTAAACTGTAGTCTGCTGACCAAATGCATCAGGTCCAAGGGGTACTGGAAAGGGAAAGAGGTCATAGCACTGCACTGTAGCTGGAGAAGTGCCTCTAGACAGTGTTACGAAAATTAGGCTTGTCGGCCACCATAACAGAGCCCGACCCTAGGTTCCCACAGGAAAGTTCAGAGCCAAATCAAAACAAATTAAATAATTAAATTTTAATGACATGCGTGCAGTAATTACAGCTCGAGCTGGGTGCCTCCAAAGAGGGACCCCGAACAAAGAAATCCCTGGGCAATTATAGCTTTTTCAAATTAAGTTTCCCACCCCTCACGCAGTAGTTCAGACCAATAGTAATTTTTGGGTCTGGGGTCTCCTGCTCCTTATTGGGTCTCATCGTTGTTCCTAGGCAGGCTGTTTTTCTCCCTTATCTTTACTGTTGCGGTTTCTGCTGACGGTTGTACCTTCGTTTCTTGTTGGGTCTTACTGTTGTGTCTCAAGGTCCTGAGGAGGAGGAGGTGATTCTAAATCACAACAATTAACACTGCCCCAGCAGTGAGCTATGGCTTTGTCCATCAAGGTCCTAATGCTCTGCACTGGTCTTATTTCAAAGCCTTGACATCCTCCCTTTCGGAGTGTGAGACACAGGAATGCAGACTGCTTATAACTTCCTTATCTTCCCAGCTGGAACCAGCTCTGAGGCCCTTTTCTTACTGGACTAAGGAAAAGTTCAATATTTTATCTAAGTGCGGCCTAAGGCTTCAGCAAATTTAGCTACTCATGCTAAGCAGGTTTTACATAAGTTGTGCTAAGCGGCTACATCTAGACACTTTCAGTTTGCTATTCCTTAACAACAGCACCCCATCTTGAGAGGAGTCCTGCTAGAAGCACTTTCTCCTTTTGCAGCATTGTACTGCAAACCTTTCCACATTACTTGATAGGATATATACCCATCCTTTTACAGTGTATGAGTGTGTACCCTGCAGGCAGTATTACTCAAGTAGAGCCTTGTGAGATGAAAGGAGAAAAAAGAGTTCTGTTCTAAAAGCATAGCAACATGTCATTCTGGTTGGTGCTTGAATGTTGAAAACTTGATCTGTTGTGCTCATTTGGGTTGTCTTAAGATACCAGCACTCTTTCAGTGCTGGCTACAAGCTTTCCTGGGACATGGAAGGCTGTTTTACGTGCTTCACAGGATAGCATACTTCTCAGTTGCACGCTTTTGTAATTGTAATGCTTGATTTAATTGCTTTTGTTCTTAGTTTGTAAAGCCGAAGTATGCATACTTGTACTTTCTTTCCTTTTAGTGTTGATGTACAGGCAGTTCTTGTACTAAAATACATGGTTAAAACTATGGAGCAGCGACCTGACTGCAAGATATGACATCACATGACTGCCAGGTACAAGACTGAAACAAGCTTTTGGGTCTATCAAGAAAAAGTTGTAACAAGCACTCTAACCAAAAAAGCTATAGCCAGACAAACTCAAAATACAAATGAAACTCATATTACTTAACAGGTAAGGAGATTAAAGTTTGGATTCTCCATCACATAGTGTATGAAGGCCACCTTCTTGGAAGGCTGCACAAGAGTTACTGACTCAGTACAGGTACAGTGAAATGAAATGTCCTGTGACAAATGGGAAACAAAACTAGTTGTACCAATGGTCCCCTCTGGCTTTAAAAGACATGGATATAATGTTAGAGCATGTGACAGTTGAAGAGGAGTACCCCTCCTGCAGAGAGAAGCCACTTAGTACAAAGATACTTTATTGGTACACTTTGTTTGGATGAATTTCTGAAAGTAACTATGTGGTATCACTACCTCCACATTAAGGCAAAATTGCCTTCACAAAAGCTTCCTTACCTACTTCCCTAAATTTTTTTAAGTTTTCTAAATGCAGTAAAACTGCTACAAAATTGGTGATAAATCAATCCTGAAACTTTAATAGACCTTTTGGTACTAAACGTGTTACTTTTCAATTCATGCATTACAATGCTCTTTCTTACTGGAGTTTTTTTTTTTTTTTTTTTTTTAATGTAAAGTTTGCATTATCTAAATTTTAACAAGAAAAGCTACCAAACCTCTTATGTTCTGCTTTACTGTTATGTACTATTCACTCATAATAAACTCTAAGGTATTTAGGGAGAAGATACACAAATGTATTTAACATTCTTTGCACTCCGTGGATTTCTTTCTAAACCAAACAACAGCAGAAATCAAATCATGCCTAGTGATAAACAGTGGGTATTGTGGGTAGTGTCCAGGGACCCATATCAGAGTCATATCTGTATTGTATTTGCTGTACAAAAATTCTGACAGATAAAGGACTTGCTTTCAGACAGAAATCATTCAAATCAACACATGCATGATCTGGTGCAACTTTCTCATACAGCACCCATTAATTATTTTAAGAGTGCCTAAAACCTGAACTGAGCAATGGTTGTCAAATTTTTGGACTGGTGTGATTTGTAGTCCAGTGTTTGATATGGGAAGATGCTTGGGAAAATTGAGGAGGAAAATGATGTAACTTTTTTCCCCTCAAAATAAATACTAAGGAATGAAGAAGGTTTTAGTAGGGGAGGGAGTAGAAATTAGAAAGTCTGTCACAGGGAACATCTGTCATACATGAAACAGATGGCAAAAACGGAAGTAACTGGAAAAGCTTAGTGAAGACTTGGCATTGCATAACAAAAGACTGGTGTAAGGTAACACGTGAAGCTGATGTGGTCTTTGGTCCAGAACTGATTCTCATGGGTCTATGTGTGTTTCTCTTCCTGAATCTGTTGCATTACCTGCATTATGATGAATATTCATAGCGAAATCATCTTATTGGGGAAAACATACTCTGGTTTTCTTCTGCACTGTGACTTCAGTTTTATGCTTATGTACTTTTCATGGGTATCAGCATTCTCTTGGTTTCTAAATTAACACTATTAACCCTCTACATTTTTAGTAAACTCTTATTGTATTTTAGGGATATGTTACCAAGCAAAAATTCTAATTACTTTGGGAGGGGTCAATAATGGTGGAATTAGGCTTGCATTCAAATGGGACTGTGGACAGGACTGGGCTCTGGCTCTGCCAGGCTGGGTTTGGGGTGGTGCACGTGTGAACCATATGGTTTAACAAAAGGGCAAGTTTAGACAGGATTAGGTTGGTTAGGTAATATGAGAATCTCAAAGAAAAAATGCATACTTCCTTTAAAAGAAGGGGGAGGGGTTGTTTGCTTATAGCCTGAGGCCTAGTATGGAAACACTGGGTATTTTTGGAGGAACTATGATGAAAATCGCATGCAGACTTCTCATAGATCTCTATCGGAAATGTTCTTACAACTGCATTTCAATCTTTGAAAGTAATTTCTATAAATGGCCACTACAAATTAAGCTGGTTTATTTAAGAAGTGTTTGATGTGAAGAATTCCTGTATATTGTATGCCTTATGTTACAACCCCAGATGTCTATCAATGCATTTGTAATGTCTTTTTTGAATCCTACAGCTGTAATGCTTTATCCAGTAATCAAATATAACGTAATTAGGGATTCCCTCTGAAACAGGAATTGAATTTAGCATTAGATAAACAAGATGTACTTTTATTTCATGAGTAAACCTGACAGGGCTTTCTGGAGTTCACTCAGGCATAATACGTACCTCATTCCCACAGAGGTACAGCAGCGAGTATTTAGGAAACCCAGACTATATCTGCGAAATACCTTTTTCTCCATGTTTTCAAGAGTACAAAAAAAATCTAATTTCTGTTCTTGAAAAAAGCGCAGCCGGGACCACGCCGCACCCGGGTTAACTTGCCCGACCCTCAGGCAGAGAGAGGCACCTTGATGCCTCTCGTCGCCGCCGTAGCCCCCCGATCCTGGGGCGCCGCGCAGCCGGCCCAGGCCAGCCCGGGCCGGCGGCACCGCGCCCCGCCCGGGGCTCCGCGCCCGCCGCTCCGGCCGCGGCCTGCGGCCGCCGCAGGGGCCTCCCCAGCCCCGCAGGGCCCGCGCTCACCGCCGCTTCAGTCTTTCGCTCACGCAGGTGGCGCAGGCAACGCGGCTGCCCGAAGCGGGGCCCGTCCCTCCTCCGCCGGGTGCGCGCCCCTTGCTGCCCGGCCGCCGGCCCGGCCCCGCCGCCCCCACCGCTTGAGTGATGAGCGCAAGCGGCCGCGGGAGGGGAGGGTGTGTGCGGGGGGGCGCTACGCCATTTTCGTAGGCCCTGTTGGAGCAGGGCGGGGGGAGGGGAGGAAATGGCTCCGCATTGGGTAAAGCGGGCTGCGGGGACGCCGGTGTAGTCGGATCCGTACGGTGCGTAGCGGCTGAGCGCGAAGCGCGCTCCGGGGCTTGGCGTAAGCGCGGTTGGTGAATAGCGTATCGGCGGCGGCAGGAGCTGCAGGAGGAGGAGGAGGCGCCGCGGCGGTTTGGTACCGAGCGGAGAGGGAGATGCACACGGCACTCGAGTGAGGTAGCTATAAAACCCCATTTGTTTACATTCCCTCCCCCACAACCGGCCGGCGCAGCGGTGAGGGTGGCGGCCGGCCCCGGGCTGGCGGCGGGGGCCGGGGGGGAGGGCTTGTGGAAGAGGCGAAGGAGCCGGTGGCGGCCGGTAGTAACGGACACCTCCTCCTGCGGGATGCGGAGCGGCGTGTGGGGGACACAGCGGCGCCGCTGCCTCGTCACGTGGCGGCCGCGGCTCCCACCGCAGGGCCTGGGGCTGCGCTCGTGGGCGCGGGGGCGGCCGCTGGGGGGTGGCGGGCGCGGGGGGCCGCTGGTGGGGGGGGGCTGCTGTGCCCGGTCCCGCACCGAGGCAGCGGAGCACGAGGCGGCGCCGCGGCCCTGGCGCATCCCCCTTTCTTCCTCCTGCTCTTGAGTCGGCCATGCGGCAGGTAAAACCCTCCCCGCCCCCTCCCCCGTAACGAGGGGACTGGGACGTGGCGGCGGCTACGGGGCTGTAGCGGCCCTCGCCGCTTCGGGCGGAGGGAGAAGGGGGGGAAGCGGCGGCATGCGGCGGTGGGCTGGGGGCGGGGGCGCCGCCGGGCTGCCGCCGCGGCCGGCGAGCGAGCAAGGCCCGTGCGTGGGGCGGCAGAGCCCCTCGCCGCCTCGGCCTCGTCGGGGGAGGGGTGTCCCCGGGGGCTTTGGTCGCCTCCGGAGTCGTCTTCGCACGCTGTGCTGCTTAGCGCTTGGTCTTCCATTTCCCTGTTACGGCCTTCCTGTGCTTTTCACTCGAATGTGGGAATGCCCCATCACTGTGGTGCCGTCTCTTTGTGGCCACGTGGAGGCCCCGAGTATGGGTATGAGGTGCCATCCCTTCCCGTTCCGCAGAGGGTGCTTCAAAGAGCTGCGTACAAATGGTGCGCGGGAGGGAGGGGGCGATGTCAGCGACCGTCTCCGTGTTTAGACCATATTTGGGGCAATACGGTAACCGCGGCTGATGAACCAGCCACACCATTAAATCTTGCTTGGCTTGGTGTTTCTAGTTAGCCTTACAGCTGCAGAAATTGCACTCAGACAGTAACCTGCACGTAACCCTAAATAATCAAAGGTAAGATCTAGGTGGGTCAAGAGATTCTTGTCGCAGGATGTAACATAACGTACACAACAATCCTCTGGTCACAAGTGTGGTGTGTACAGGCTGCAGACAACTAGAAAATTACTAGGGGGAAAAATGAGCAAAAGGAATAACTTACTCACTTTTCTCGCTTATTTTTCATGCTTAAGCTGGCTCACTTGGAAACATTGTATACATGTTTTGAAGCTGTTTAGAATAAAATTTTTCTTTAAAATCTTCAGTTATCTTTGTCTTTTTTGGGGGGTGGCGGCGGGGGGCTCCTGTAGAAACTTCTGTCTGCTGTTTCTTAAACTCTCTCTGTGGTGTATCCTAAGCACTTTTTGAATTAGAAATAATTCTCATTTCTGTCACTGTAAGCACTTTGTGTGTAAGTAACAACCATCAGTTTTGTGTTAAGACAGCATGTTTCATACTCTAATACTGAGGGGACCTGTGACACCTGAAACCTGATCCAGCATTGAGACATACGCACTGGAAGGCCTGGTCAGTTTTCAGAAGGGTCGAAGTGATTGCTGTCTAGTTAATGAAAGTAGTTACTGGGCAGTGTTCCAACTGGTAGGTTCTAGTGTTTCTTTGGATAATAGCTGTTAAAGTGACTAACACTAAAATGGGGAAAACTCTTTTGGTACAAAAAAAGATACTGCATTAGACTTTACAAAGGAAGTTTATTAAGCTCTATTTTAAAGAGAACACACGTTTTTTAACTAAAGAATGAGCTCTCATTAGATGAATTAGGGAGCGGATACTCAGTATGGACTGGTGAGGCATACTGCTCTAATTTCAAAACAGTACTTACTCATGATTACTTCTTAGGTTGATATTCTGCATGGTATGATAACATAAAAAAAATCTGAAAAAGTTTTGTGGTTCCTGAGAACTGTCAAAACCAATGTGGTTAAACTTTTCTAACTATATCTTTGTTCTAAAATAAATGTTATTAATAAAATGGCTTTTTTTTTAGTGTTTTCTGCAGTGATTCTTTTTAAACTGCTTTCAACACTTTCGTATGCTTTTGAGAAAAATAAAATGCAGCCCTGCACTCTATTTGGAAAAGAGACTAGAGTATGTGTATAGACCAGGAATAAATTGTATGTATTTTATGAGATTAATTGTGGTGGTTCTATGGGGGAATGTGCCTTAGTGTCCACACAAGATAGATGTAGAAGGATTTTACACAGTTGCCTATCTGGAATATTAATAAATCCATAAAATGAAACTATAAATTTGGCCATGTTTATCAACTACTCTTATTTGCAGAGCATAGAAACATTATCAGAAACTTAAAATATGCCTCTTCTTAAAAAAGGAAGCAGGTTGTTACCAGGTGTGTTTCATAATCGCTGTTAAGAGTTATCCAAAGGTGTGTAGTGCATGAAAAATGGAAAGTGAAAGTTTACATGAAACACTGTATTTCTGCTTATTGACAAACTTTATCTGAAAAAAATTGAAGTTTGTTTTAATTAATATTATTTGTTTTCATGTGAGTCTTTCTGTGCTTTCAAGGCTGGCTTTAATAAAAAACAAAATCAGACACTTAGGTTGGAGTAAGTATCTACCCAGTCATAAAATATGCCAATAGAAAAAGGTTATGGTTTAAAAAATGGTGCAATTGTATTCACAGTCTTAGCTATATTTGTTTCTCCGATTAAATAAAAAACCTAGTGAAAATAAATCATCTTGGTAATTCAGGAATATTCCAGAAAGTTTACTTTCAGTTGTAAACATGGATCCTGATGATAACATTGGTATATTATAATGCTGGGAAATACTCATTTTTAACTAGCAGTCTTGGTTCAAGATTTATGTGACGTACATACGATACATATGCATCTTCTAGAACAATACAATATGCATCTTCTAGAATTACATCTTGAAAATTCTTCTAGCAAGAGAATATTGAGTACTTATTGTAGTTAGGCCTTATATGTTAATAAATCATTCCCTTTGAATTTTTGCTAGGAAGCCTTGATAAAGGTATTTACATACATTTTTGTGTAGTTTGACTTACGTGAATTAAGATAAAGGTACCCACATGGGGCAATAAAGATGAATACATCCAGGCTGGCATAGACTTCCTTTGTGGTCTTTACTGAACAAGTCAAGCAACTGTAATTTAGATACTTCTATTCATGCTGCAAAATAACTTGGATAGCTTATATGAGTAGGAGCAAATTATTACAATTTTACAGGAACTCTATTACAATTTTTACAGAAATTAAAGGTTTTTTTTTTTTCACAGTATGGTGAATACTTAAATCAGTCTGGATTTGGAAACAGTTCTCTCTTTCGTCAAGTGGAATTACATACTTAAGAATTCAAATTACACAAGTTGCTTAAAAGTGAAGCTCCATGTAAGTTTTTTTGTAAATAAAAATTTGGGCCTTAACTGTGGTGAAATTTAGTGGAGGGATCATCGCATATAGAATCAGAGGCTGGCAGACATAGGTACGTGTGGAAACAGTGAACAGCATCGGTATCGGAACAAGAAAACCAATTCTCATTCGATTTCCTTCACAGTTTGACTCAGGCAATTGTCAGGACATTTGCTAGCAGTTTTTATAACATGTTTTCAGAACTGTCCAATGACCGCATCCTGGCTTTTTTGTTTAATCTCAGAAGACGGTTTCAAAGAAGGAAAGATAAATTGCAGTACTGCTGTTTTCTTTGTATAGGTGCGCTTTTCACAGAATTAAGCTTTAGGGACAGAGTTCTGTGAGTTTCAGAATTCATGTCTTTTGGGGAGCAATTTCTGTTATCTGCTCCTATTGTAAAGAAAATCAGTATAACTTCTTATTTTTCTGTGGGAGTCCAACTTAATTTAGAGAGCAAACATTTAAAATACAGTTTTAGTATATGAAGAGTATTCATCATTGGGACTGGGCTGCTGAAGTTACCTTAAATGAGAACTAGTATTTTTAGCTTTCTGACAGAGGCCTGAAGTAACACCTGGTGTGGAAAGAATTCAGGTTGTTTTCATAAATTTCATAGCTAGGTCATTCTTAAATTGCAGCTGAGATACGTATCTAAAAAGTCTAATGAGGAAATGTGTGCCAATTAAGTGAAGCTACAAAAAAGAACATGTTTTTCTTGGTATCAAAAACTGATCAAAATGCTGAAAACAATGTCTTGAGTGCATTGTAGTCTTCTGAAGGAAAAAAGATACATGCTTTGTCAGTCCACTTATTCAGAATATTTTGTGTGCTACTGCATCAGTACCATTTCTCTAGGATTTTTCATGCAGTATAAGTCAGAGGAGTAAAAAGGAAAGAGAAAAACAATTGTTTCAAGTCACTTGCATTTTGTTACCTCTTGTGATAATCCAAACCCCATGCAGGTTTTGATACTCAAAAGCTAGAAGCCAGCATGAAGAGCTAGGAAGATGGTGGTTTCTTCGTCTGTCTCAAAAGCTTATGAGAAGAAGGAATGTTGAAATTATGTGACGGGTGTTGTGCTCATGCAGGTTTCATTATATTGGAAATGTTTTCATCTTCTAGGTATTGCATTGTGCTGCGACATCTTCCATCTTTCCATTTCTGACTTTTATTTGTCTCTTGCTGCAGAGGAGGAATGACTCAGCTGTTGTCTTTTCTTTCTCAGCTGCTGATAACCTACAGGAGCTTCATTCTTTGACTATAACTGTTTTACCTGTTCTATAGCTTGTTACTTTCCAGAGCAGTAGGATGAGAGTGAAGAGAATGTTAGCTTTACTAATATGAAATTAGACTGCTACTAAAATTGATGAACCTGTTAGGTAATTTGTACTGAATTGTCTGTTGGAAAGCCTGAATGTAGATACATTTTTATGTTACCACTGCTGTGTGAATAACAGGAACAGAGAGTGAGAAATATTTCTGAATGTATCTTGAGCATCAGCAAAGTGAAACTCGCAAGCTGTGGACAAATTTGCTTCTGTTTATTAGAAATTTTTGGCTGTTGTAAAAAAAATAAGAAATAAAATGAGCCTGCAGGGTTTTGAAGAACAGTCCTAAGAGAAATCTTGTTTTCATTTATGAGGAATATATCTGTAATCTTATGATGAAGTTTGCTATAGAAAACTTCCCCAATTTTTTTTCTGTGTTGTCGATCACATCTTCTCAATATTAAATAAAATATCAATTATGTACAAAATGTGGAATGTTAACTAAAGACTAATTAGAGCTGTATAGCTTTTGAACTGTTAAAGTACAGAAGATTTATTCCTTAAGCATTCAATTCTGTCCTTAAGTGGCATAGAGACTTTAGTAGTCAGTGATATAAGGTAGCTAAATCAATTGATCTAGAATTGAGAAAAGTCTGCATGATACTGGAATTTAATGAATAACTGTGATCCTGTCTAAATAAACTCATTAATCAAATGAAGTTCTGTAGAAGGTTAGACTTTTTTAAAGATAGAATGCCTATGTAAGATAAAAAGCACTTCAGATTAAGCATGTAAGGAGGAGTTTTTATGGAAGGTTGCTGGATTTGCATAACATTTTATAAAAGTACGTGTCAGCAGAGACCTTATGAACCTAATGCAGAAACTGAATAAAAATTTGATGATAAACACTTCAGAAATAGTTTCCAGTCACTGTCACTAGTAAAGGCTGCTATAATAAAACATGAAGTCCAGATTGGTGCTGTCATATGATATATGTGTAAAGATGCATACGTAAATGTTACCTGTGCCACATTCATAAATTGATCTTTGTGCCTTTTTATTATAGCTGGATTTTTATTATACTGTAGTGTGATGGTTATTAAATGGATTAAAATAATGCTTTCAATTCTGAAGGATAACCGGAAATGATAATTGATTTACAGCTGGTGACTGTGTATCTGCAAATAGTCTTTCCTGTAACCAAACTAATTACTGTTAACTGTCCAACTTAATATGGCCACACACTGTCAAAGCTAAAGCAGAACAAAGGAAAAGTGGATGTAATCTCCTTTAAAGTATTCTTTAATAGCTTTTACTCAATGTGATTCTTCACATGGATTTTTTTTTTTTTTTGAGTAATATTTATATATCTTGGTTAATACTGATTTGCCTTTTAAATGTGCATTTTAAATGAGACTGAGTAGCGCTGCGTATTCCAGAATGACTGTTTCTGAGGAGGTTCACAATAGCCACTGTATATTATTTCTGCAGTTGAATGTTAGGTTTAACTCGTGTGGCAGGATAATTGTAATGCTTGCACTTGTTTCCTGTGAGGGGGAGTGGCAAGCAGGTATGCATCTAAGTCATATTAAATTTTACTGTGCAGTATAGGCACTGATTCATTTATACCATATACAGAGCAGTCCAGGAGAGCCTCCTTAAATAGTCAGGTGGAGTATTGTCCTCTAGATTTTTTAACTGATGATTATATTACTTCTCAATGCTCTTACATAACTTCTATAATCCATTCCTGTAAAGAAAGACCACTTCCTATCAGGACTCCACTACCTTGATAAGCACTCCCAATCCATGAAATGTAAACCATATCATTTTGGCCATATTTATCAAATATTATTTGCAGAGTATAGAAGCACTGTGTTTATTGCTGACTTCAATGCCTGTCTATAGAAAACAATGCCTCTGCCTAAAAGTGCAGTTCTAAATACTAACTTATGTTAAAACTGAAGAAATATGCTCTTTGGCTGCAGTTCCAATAATGTGATAACCTTGCATTGCTAAATTTTAATGCTAAAAATAAAACTATTTGCACTTATTTAATGTCTGTTATGATACCTAAACAATAGAGACTTCCAGTCATTACAGTTCTGGAGGGCATATGAGGCCATTATGTAGCAGAGACATTGTATTACATTAACAGTGCTTTGATTGTCCAGTTGTTCTCAGCACTCATGTACCATCTACTTCCATTAACTACAGTAAATACACCGTAGTTACAGTAGAACTGTGTACAGAACTTAGCTTTTTATTATAATAATGCCCATAGCTAATCTTTTGATGTTTGTAATATAGTCTAGACTTGCATTTTATTTGCATGTTATCAAACTGCCTAAGTTGCCTTTCATGCTAAAAATTCTTGCCATTAAAATAATTCAGGTTACTTTTTACACAAAGTTAGTGTCTTTATACTGCAGGTAAAAGATTGAGTTATGTAAAGTGTGTATGTAGTCTAGATTCGTGCATCTGTATATTAAACAATAAAATACAGAGTCCAAGAAGAACATCATTTTTAGTGGCTTTGGGCAAAATTTCTCGTGCTGGTTTTTGCTAACCATGTATGTTCAATATTAGGGAGAAGCATATGAAGAGGGTTCTATGCTGACTCTTAGAAGGATGTGTTAGGATGAGATGCTTTAATAAGAATGCAGCAACTATAGCAAATTATTATTGCACACTATTTTGTTTGTATCGGATTTTGTGGTTCAGATTAGTTGCAGTAAACTGTCAGTAAACAGCTATAGCTAAGTACTATAAAATTACTTTCACTATCTTTGAAGAGTATACTTTGCTTGCATTCCACATAGAAATTACTGGTTTGTCAGTGCTTGTATGCTTCTAATGAAAGCATATTATTACAGTACTTTTTAAACTTTGATGCATAAGACCACATCTCATAGTATAATTGCTTTACAGTTAAGTTAGGAACCGATTTAAAAAAAGGTACTGGTTTAATTTTTTTAATGGCTTTTTGTTAGTTGGACTGTGGACAAATCAAATTTGTGTTTTGGAATAAGAGAACATGCTGCTGTTGTTTTCTTGAAGTAGTAACAAAATTTAAAAATACAAATTGTCACTTCTTTTGACTGTTTCTACCAAATTAATATTCTGGAATTTACTGTTTAACTGTTGCTTTATTGCCAACTGTAAATTCAGAATATGAACATGAAATTACCTTCTGAGACAAGTGTTAATCACATTTCATAGTCAGGATATTCTCAAAGGGAAAAGGTGAGAGGAGTACATTTTTCTTCAAATAAAAGGAATATATTTAGACTATGAAAAAATGTTAAACTGTTTGCTCGATTTTTGGTCTGTATCTTATCAAATATGTCATACAGTAGCTCCAAGCAGTGATTGAATAGTAGTGAAATACTGAAATGATGTCCCATGAGTTCTGCTGTTTTCTAGTCTGTGCATACAATTATGGTTTTTTTTAAATTTTCTTGACAGTAAGTAAAATGTGGCAATTGTGCCTCACAGTCTTATCACCAGCAGTGTACTTTTTAAACCTTAAATTTACATTATCAGAGTTTATGCTGAACACCAGAAAAAGCAGGTAGTTTAATGGGAAGTTTCTGAATAGTGAATTCAGCTTATCAGTCAGGAAGAGAATGTTAGGTGCTTTTGCTCATTTGTTGTCCTTTGCATTGAAGATACAGTTAGGTTGGCTAAAGATAAGATACATTGTTAACCTTATCAAATTACTAAAAATAGTAGTTCACTTTTAATTATTCAGGATATCAGGCTATGAGATTTTCCCACATATTGGAGACTTAACTGATGGGGAACTGTGGTACAGCAGTAGCTAGCTGTGGATGCCAGATGCAGGTTTTGGTGTCAAATAGACAAGCTGCACATTGAAGTAGCTTGAATTCTTAATCCAGCAATGAAGTTACCTTCTAGGAGGCAGCATTTTGTTTTAGTGACTAGATATCTTAAAAACTTGCAGAAGTGGCTATGATGAGGATCTGAGGATTCCCAGGAAACTGTTATGGATTCATTTTCTGTATGGAAATAAGAAAAATAAAGCCTCAGACTTTTTAACAGAGCACACAAGGCGTTCAGGTATCTTCAGCTGCTGTTAACTATAGGATCAAAGGTTTGTCTGTTTTCAGGATTAAACTTACTTTTGTTTAATGATATTTTTAACTATTTTAGATGCTTGTTCAATGAAATTAAAATACATTTGGAGGTATAGATGGATTGTAAACATACTGATTCTTGACCAGCTCTTCCAGTAGGTTTTAATTCTGCTGACGTTTATCAGTTTGATAGAATTCAGTCCGTTTACTTTGTGATTTAAACTGACTTTTCCCACAGGTCCGTTTTGTTGTCTGAGTTAGTTAAATACATAGTCTGAAATGCAGTAGTTTTAATTGGCTTGACTTTGCAGAAAAGATGTTCAACTCTGATCACATATTGTGCTTACCTTGGGTAGCTTTATTATGATCAAAGTCAAGTATATTATGTCTATACTGTGCTCAGCAGACTGGAAGAGGCTGATGTACTGTCAGTTACAGTAGTAAAAGGAGAGGGAGGGAGGATATTTTTAACAGAGAAAGTGTTGACACCACTATGCATGGAATAATAAAACATTTGTTACAGAAAATCATGTTTCTTTTCTGAGAACCTTAAATATTTTTGAAGTTGAACCTATGGAATAAAGGTCACAACCTACCCATGACCATCAGAATTTAGAAGTGGAGTCCAGTTTTCATTCATTTTCAGCTAATCAGTGGCAAAGAGCAGAGTAAAACATCTTTTTTGGAGAAATTCGATAACCCATGGTTTCAGTGGTAGGATGCCAAACCATTTCTGTCCTTCACACAGAGAAAAATTAAAGATTTCTTTTTTTATGCCACCCTTTGTGGAATATACCTCTTGATTAGTCAAAATGGGCTTGTTCTTCCAAAATACTTCATTTGTTTTGAGATATACTTCATGATCGCTTGTGTTAAAGAGACAGCAAGTAGCTCTTTTTTTCTAACTATTTCTTGTACCTTATTATGACTATAGACATGAGAATCCTTAATTTTTTTAAAATGTAGTACTGGCAAAATCCTGAGAAGTATGTTCCCTTGTTTTCTATCCATCATTATTAACTAAAATTGTCCAGTTTCAGATGATTGGGAGAATTATCGAAGTAGTGGAGTCCAGATAAAAAGTGGTCTTTCTTTGCAGGAATGAATTATAGAAATTACATAGAGCCTTGAGAAGTAATGAAATCATGTAAACTGAATAAAGCCCCCAAACAAAAAAAAATGAGGTATTAAAAACTACATTTTCATGCTGCAGTTTCTAAATTGTGTCCCTGCGAAGTTGTTTTAATACCATGTTAAGAAAGGTTAATATTTATTTTAGCCACATTTGCTCTGATTTTGAGGAGTGATTCCTGAAGCTGATAAGTATTTGTATCGGCTTGAACAGTTGTCTCAGTCATCACACAGTCCTATAATGGGTAGCTGTCTAAATCTTTAACAGTAATCTTTGCTAAAATAAATGAGAGCCAGGTAACGTCATGACCTTTGGTGAGGGCTTACTTAGAATAGGGTGGGAATGACAAGTTTCAGTTCAGCTGGGCATTCACTTGGAGGATCTCCATGATGAAATGACTTTTTTTTTATATCACAGGTCAGACTGGTTATGCATACTTAACCAAAATGGAACCTGTACAACCATTGTATGGGTTGTAGAGCAAAGACAGTGGTGGTAGCCACGTAAGTTGAGACTTGAGTGGTCCCAGCAGTTGCCTGTTCTCTCTCAAATTCCCTTCACGCCCATAGGAGAAGAATGGTTAGATGAGCTCTTGCCTAAGAGGAGGTAGCAGTGATACCCTTCCTTGGTACTCTGAGACAACGAACATACTAACAAGAATTTGAATGTCATGTTGACAGAGGGCCTTATAAAAGTCTGCAGAGGTGGTTCGTTATTTAAATCTCCTTTTTAAAAATACGTCTTTGAATCAATGTTATCTCTTGTCATGTAAATAATTTGCAATCTTTAAATTCTAGAAATGTGCATTGTGTTATGATTTCCAGGCATTAATCCAGCAGAACACTTGTGAAAGAAACATGCCTCAGTCCCATTTTTCAAGGGACTTTTGTAGTTGGTAGCTTTTGTAAAATATTATTTATTAAAAAAATAGGAGAGAAGTCATTAGCTTAATAGTAGGTATGTAGTGAACTCCTTTTTCAGATTGTAGCCTTGATAGAGATTTTTAAATTGTAGTAACATAGGAATTAAATATATATCAAAGATACGCCTTTATGTGTTTTAACATATTGCAAATATCTTAACATAATGCAGGGATGAGATAGGTAGAGTGGTTTAAGTTACAGTAAGAATAAAAATACAGTCACTGCTTTTATCATATTGTTGCAAATATTATTGTTTTTTGTTGAGTGGTGAGTTGGAGAAGTTTTCTTCAAATGCTTTTTAGTAGGAAAGTTGTCCGCTGTTTTTTGAGTACATTATAAAGTAGCCAGTTGTTGTATTTGTCCTGTATTCAAAATACACTGTCAAGCTGTAAATCTACCAACTCCGTAAGCTGGTATTGCCACCAGAAGCAGGGTTGCTTTTTTTGTATGTGGACTGTGGTGTTTGTGCAGCTGCACAGTGAACCAGATAGGAAAAGTAATCTGATTTTAGAATAATCCTTTTTTCTTTTTCTGGGTTATTTTTCACAGAATCTGGTTGTACAGCTGCACAATGAACAGATCAGCAAACAAATGTGCTGGTATACAAAAATGATGTTGTGGAAATGGGAATGAATGAGGCTGTGGGGGAGGGCAGGACTACTGGTTTGGGTGCAACACCCTCTTAAAATATTTGTCGAACTTCAGTCTTAGTTCTAACAAAAGCATTTAATTATTTCCAGTGGAAAAATAAAATGATAATATAATGCAGATGTAACTGCAGGTCATCTTTTCAAGCATATAATTCTTACAAGCGCTGGTATTTTGATAGAACCTAATTGAACAATAGAATGTTGGCACAAAATCAAACCAGCTCCGTTATAATTTTTGTACTAAGTAGAAATATCATTAATGGGTGCTTTTTGGACTACATACAATTTACTAAGACTTAAGACTGAAAATTAATTCTCAGTAAGCAGAACTAGTACTTAAAGAACTTCCGCTGTTTTGATGTTTTTGTATTATTTTGAGCTCTGAAAAGGATCCTGCGTTCAAAAACTAATTAGAAATAATTGTCCTTTTGAAGAAGGCTGTCCAGCTACTTTTCCTTCAAAATTAAATGAATGTTCCTCTCTGGATAACTAAGCTAGTAGATTGCTATGGTATTAGTTTAGGATCATTTTCTAGTATGCTTTGGTAACTGGCAGTTCAAATACTTCACATTTCAGACTTTTAAAAAGTGTTCATGATGTGTTTAGATATGCATAAATGCTTTCTGTACTGTAAGTCTTATCCAGTATTAACTTAGCAAATACGCCTTGAATCAATCAGCTAATGGTCTGTTCTTACAAAGTGCCCCTCCTACAGGGTTGTAGATTTTCGAATGAATGAGTTTTACTTAAATCCACAAACCTGTTTCACTGAAATTGAAGAGGGAAGAAAATACAGGAGATGGGTGAGAACTAAAGACAGAGGTTGTTAATTATAACTTTAGGTCCATAGAATGTTTTCCTGTTTGTAGATCCAGAAGCTAATGTCTGATAATACAAAAGCTAACGACTGATAATACAAAAATAACACTAGCTGCTTGAAATGCTTTCCTGAAGTGTCTTTCAGTAATAGCAATGTATTTTCACATTAATAGTCTTTTAAAATCACATATCTTCAGAATGAGTACTGGATTAAGAGGAATTGATCTGGCATTTGTTAAAAACTATTTAGGAACTAAAGAGTAGGTTCATTGGATTTTCAGATTCCAGCCTTTTCTTGCACTAGGTATTAGTATGGAACACTGCATTGCACACTTATTGGAGGGGAAGTGGTGGTGGACTGCCAGTATTTCTCTTGCATGTGCATTGGGGTAAGTATTTGCAATACAAGAAGGAATTTTAAATTTCAGGAAATGTAAGGATATCTGCATATATGTAGTTAGTAGCTTTATTTCAAGAAATATGTACCTCCGATCTTTAAAAAAATTGCCATTTCTCACAGTGCCATTAATGTGAGCAGTTCCTATAGGAACAAATGACAAATGCTTAACTTCTAGTGCTGAACAGAGAGAACAACTTAGTTTGGTAAGAATATTGCTTTGTCTTTGTTTTTAACACCTTTCATCTTTTGGACTTCCCTCATATCTTAGCTGAACTATGTTTTTATTATTTTTGTTTGGTGTGAAACTTCTGGTTGTCCAAGAAGTCTTGCTAAGGTCCTTCAGTCATTGTAGCATTCAGGCTGAATAACTACTTGAATGGTCTAAGCTATTTTTCAAGAAATTCTTCTGCAGATAGAATAAACAAAGGGCAGAACATTCTTCAGAGGAAGGAAGGAAAGGAAGAACGTGTTACAAAAAGGGGGAGAAAGTAAAAAGGATAGTCAAGTTTAAATCCCTGGGAAGGAGCATGGAGAGGGGAGAAATCCAGTGCATGTACGTTAGGAATATTTAAGATTGTTAAGATTGTTAAAATTGTTGGGAGTGGAGAGGAGAAGGGAGTGGGAAATTGGGCTTTTGAAATAGACTAGTCAGTCCTGTACACTAACAAAAGTGCTGTAGTATGTGGATTGCAAACACTAAAATGACAGACTTAATTTTCAGTTGAGTTTGAATTTTATTTGACCACATTGTTGGAATCAAAGGTGGTTGTTCTAAAGTGTAACTATTGAACTGGTTTTCAGTTTCATTTAAGCAGCTGATGATAAATAAATTTAAAAAATCCTTCCAAATCCTAAACCATGCTTTTGTTCCAGGGTTTAAATATGGTCAGAAAGAATACTGTTGGATTTTTAGGTATAAAATGGAAGGATGGTTGAAATAGTAGGCACTGTGGAGAAGTTTCAGGAATCCAGTGGAAATTGAATGAAACTGGCTGAAAAAAAATATCAGCTTCGATCAGCAATTACATTTAGCTTAATAGATGAAATGCCCTGGGCAGGCAATAGTTTATCACAGAGATATTATGAATTTTCCATACAGAAAAGATAACTCTGATGCTGATGTACTGCTCGTGGTATCATTATGTGTATCAGGAAAATGACATGACATGTATGTGTAACATATATGCATTTTGGGGTACTGTGTGAATTGAATTTGTGACAGCTTCTAGATAGTGCTGTGTTTGGTACTTTGAGCTCAGTCTCTGATTTAAAGACCTTTTATATGGATATGCAGTCAGTATTGCATTTAGTTTGATGATCTGCTTGCATTGATGGAAAAGGAGGGGGTTTATTTGGCAGCACTGTTTGCGTTTCTTTAAATGCCAGTTAGCGTGACAGAACTATTTATCTCAGCCAATGTAAATTTGCACGCTTATTCTGGCTTTGAAGCCTGCCTGAAGGGTGGGGTCATCCCACCGCCTGCCTGCATCTTCAGGGGCTGCTCTTGGTCTGGTTTGCTGTTTGACAAAACGTCAGCAGTGCCGCATGTTCCAGCTCTGGGCTTTGGAGTCAACACATAGCTGGGAGACTTTTCCCTTGTGTCTCCCACTGTCGGGTGCCCAGCCACTGTCGGGTGCCCAGCCACTGTCGGGCTACTGCGGGAAGGAGGGGAAGCAGCAGTGAATCAAGTGAATGAATAAAATAGCCAAGGCAAAGGCTGGCAGCAATAATGGCTGGAATCTTTTTTTAACTTTGATGTAGCCTTGTCCTCAGGCAGCCCATCCATATTCTTTTGAAAGGATTTGGGATTCTCAGTGCTCATATATTGAGATAAGCTATGTATGATTCTGTGTTACTGAAATTTATAGAATTTGGGCTTGCCTAGATAATAATGATGCTTGTGTAAAAATAAATACTCTGTAAATAGTTGTTCTGTTTGAGACTCTTTAGGACAGGTACATTTGTTTTGCAAGCATCTTTTTTCCATAGCACAGTAATTACAATCGAAAATACAGAAAATTATATAATAGAAGACTATAAATGTTGTATTAGGGTTATTAGTTTTATTGAGAACAGTGAGATGTATAGTAATTGATTTTTAAAGAAGTCTGTGATAATGCTTGGATTTCAGGAGTGAATCACAATCATAGATTACAAACTATTTTAACCAGTAGGGCATGGAGAAAAGGTACCATTCAATGCTAAACACTACAATTAGAGATGCATGACTGAAGTTTCAAAGTAATGTATTAGTAGTATTGTATGAGACAGTCACATGAAAAAGATCATGAGGTTGTGAAACAGATTATGATCATGCTTTAGTCATGAATTTCCTGGTAGAGATATTTTAGTCTTGATCGTGCTTTTGAAAAGCAGAATGGTTTGATTTTTCTGGTTCTGGTTATATTACCAGTATATCGCAAAGGGAGATAAAAGGTCTCGTACCTACAAAAGTAGTATCCTTTGGGTAACTGAATTTTACTTAAAACTTGAGATGCTGTTTTCAGTACTGAGAAACTGAAGATAAAAAGGTGTTGAACAAATTGCTGAAGTGTTGCAACATACTGAATGTACTTACCTACTGCTGCCACCTTATATGCAAGCGTGCGTACATTCGTCCTTCTCCCGGTGCTTTTATTTGTCTTGCATGACAAGGGTATTCATAACTGCTTATTCCAGATCTGGAACATGATCTTCACATGAAGTAACATTCAACATTATAAATCCTCAGTTGATGGAAATCAGCATATTCTTGTAGAAATGTGGAGTTCTGTTGATCTGCCATCGCGTGTACATCTGACCCAGTATCTTTACTCACTGCCAGAGTATTAGTGCTTCATCGGACGATTCAATTTAGAGAGTCCGCATTTTGAACCTGTGTGGAAAAAGAGCATGTGTTCCTTACTTAAAGGTTATGGAATGAGTTCCCAGGCAATCATGCAATCTGAGGGTTGACTCAGTCCAAAGACTCTTGGATAAAGCTTTGCAACCTGTTCTGTTTCACTAATAACAACTCTGTGCATGTCTCTTTCCTCAAAGGAGAATGGAAGAAACTTCTGGAAGGTCCTTTGAGACCCTTTCAATGTTCATGTATTAATCCCAGCGATGTATTTATAAGAATGTTAAAGATGCTTTGAATAGACCATGTGAGTAAAACAGACTGTGAAAATCATCTCTGAGTAAATTTTGGGGGTGAACTTAGCATATGAAGTTTCTTGAAAAGGTCTGTCACAGCCCCTAAACTGATGACTGAAATATATGGGTGCTTGAACTAATGACAGACTGTGCAGTCATTCCAGACAGATGATGGAGCAGTTGTTCATAAAAAAATAAAACAGTAGTATACAATGGCTACCCATTGACCTGTCAGATATTCCTGGAATCAGTTTTCATACAGATGCCTCCATTAGACAGATTTTTTTCTGTTCTTACATCTGTAACTAGGTCAGTATTGCAAGAGAGATTTCTGCTTTTGTAGTCTTATGAACAGTTGAAGCTTCAGTGAAAGGTGAATTTTCATTCTCCATAGTTGCGGAGGTTAATAGGAGAAAACTTTTTGCCCAGTCTTCTGTGCTAACTCATTTTTTGCTATATAAAGTCACAAAAAGGTGACGCTGTCCCTTTTTTTCTGATTTGTGTTGTCCGTTTTGTCATTAAGCAATGCAAGTTGGAAATGGAAAAGTCAACTGGTATGATTTCTTTTCTCTGTTTGCCTGTTGGAAGTATAGGAGCTTCTAACAGATTTTTTTTTTAAGTACGGCTATGTGATTGCAAGTGCATAAGCACAAAATAACAAGTGAATATTTTTATGAAGTAAAAATGGATGGGTTTAAAATACTTGTGGTTTGTTGTAAAGCAATTCCCTGATCAGCTTCATATAAACCCATTTTAGTTAGCAACTGGGGCTGGGTAGAGAAGGACAAATATACTTACCATTTTTTTGATACGCTGGCCTGCTCACTTGCATCTTTGTAAATGTAGCATCACTCACAGAGTTCTAGTAGAGGTGCATATATAGAACTAAAATTGCTTTCATTGTAAAAAGAGATCAAAGAATTCTTGACCTGTTTTCCTATAACTTGCATCCTTGCATTTACTACAGTGCTTTGGTGGCATATGAAGATACAGAGTACAGGTAGATGGGAGCTCTGTGTTTATCCTTCCTCTCAGCTCTTATTTCTTCCTCTGTCATATTGTAAATTTTACTAGTTATGTGTAAAAGCTGTGCTTTTGTACTTATTCCCTTTGACTGTTTTTATTCAACTCTGTTAAACTGTTGAAATCAATCAGGAAGCTTCCGGCCTTCTTTCCTTTGGTTATTTGGGAAAGAAGTGCAAATATGACTTTTTTTTTTTTTTTTTTTTTTTTTTATCTGGATTGCGGAAGAAGGCTGTGAGAGGTTGTGAGCATTACTTTGATAGGCAGGCCTGATTATCTGCTTCATTTATCTGGCAGAACTCTTGTAAACATTTTATTTTGCCTTGTACCAAATGGAACAAATTAAGTGTTTCTAGAAAGCCCTGGCAGTGTTTGGGTGAATTTTTTACATGCATTTTAGCGGATATCCTCTACCCAAAATAAGTCTGTAGGAAACAGAAGTTATAAAATGCAGGTCCTGGCTTATTTTTAGCTTTTTGGTTTGACATGATTTTTATATAAACTTGGATTTTTTTCTTGAAGTTTCTTTTATGTCATTATTCAGATTTTTGTATATTTTTTGCTAGCAAATGTAAACAGAATGAAGTGTCGTATTTTCTAAAATAGTCAATTGTCTAACTCTGAATACACAGTAGATGTATGCAGTGTCTTCATCAGTATCTTAAAGATGAATAGTAGGTTTCTTGTAGTCAATACTAAATTGAAAATTATCGTGTTATCTAGGTGATGTAATTTCTGAACATCGGTACAAAATGATATGATTTAGAGCATGTCAGAGTAACAGTATTTCCTGAGTTGCATAAAAAAGAGAGACATGTTTTCCATGTAACCTTACTTTTAAATGAATGTCTATATGGATCTTTGGGCTCAGTACACCTATGCAAGTAAGAAGTATTAAAAATACAACCAAAATCTGTTTGAGCAATATACTGAGGTTTGTTAATGGCAGCTTATTTTTGAATAACTATACTACTTACCATTTAAAATTGGGAATTGGGCAGCATCTGTGTTTAGCAGCAGATGAGAGAACAAGTGATGTTTGGGTTTTCAACTAGGTTATCTGCCCCTCATCCCCATAAATAAGAAAATACAATAGTATTATTTATGAAACTGATTTTTATTCATTTGTAACTTGTCTTTTAACAAGATTTTCAAAATTGTAACTTGTCATAAGCATAGGTGTCTCTGAAAACCTATATGAACGAATATTGTTCTTTTGTTACGAGAGGCTATAAATGCTGTGGGGTTTTTTTTGTAACCTCGTCCCGTAAGTATGGTGTGTAAGAATGCATCTCTCTCTAAAATGCACAGAGCCCATCCTACTGTTGGATAGAAAAGTATATTAGTAGAATTTCTGTATTAAAAATACCACAATTTTTCTTCTGTTAATGCTAATATTAAAAAAAAAAAACTGTGAGTCATTCAGTTGGTGCAAACATATACCAGAATGAGTATAGTAAAAATGTTAAGAGAGCTTTTACACTTAAGTGCTTTCTCTTGTGTCTCTTGTAGGAAACAGAGATGAAGGTACACATGCATACAAAATTTTGCATCATTTGTTTGCTGACATTTATCTTTCATCAGTGCAATCACTGCCATGAGGAGGGACACGACCATGGTCCTGAAGAGGAACATGTGCACTATCATAATGACTATCAGATCTCAGAGGCATCCTATTTCCAAAATGGAGGAACAGAATCTATGCCGAGTAAATTTTCAGCTTTGGAAGCTGAAAATGAACAAAAATACTACATTGAAAAGATTTTTGATCGTTATGGTGAAAATGGAAGATTATCTTTTTTTGGTCTGGAAAAACTCTTAATAAGCCTTGGTTTAGGAGAGGTAAAAGTAGTGATGATAAATCATGATGATATTGGCCATGATCATGTTTCCCACTTATATGCTTTAGAAGTACAGGAAGGAAAGCATACTCACTCTCATAACCATCCTCATTTTCATAGCCACTCAGATTCTGAAAACCAAACCATGATTGGTATGGCTGCAAAGAGAAATCATAAATGTGACCTTGAGAGAGAGACAACGGTGTCATCAGTAAAACCTGATGGTAAACATATTCATGACCAGAGTCGCCATCACCATCATCATCATCCTCATCTGCATCATCATCTTGACCATAATGGTACATATCATTCTCGTAATGATTCAGTTAGTCATAGTGAACATGGAGAACAGAACCACGAACCCTCAACAGAAACAAATACAACACAGGATCAGCCTGAAAGAAAACAACGCAAACAGAAAAAGAGACGAAAAGGAAAGAAAATCAGTGGGACTTCAGTAGATACTGCACAAGATTATGCTCCAGATCATGATCCAGGTGATCAGTATGAGCACAATCATGTTCATAAACATGATCATGTACATGATACATCTCACTTGCATGTACACCTTCATGAACATGGTAATGATCATTCTAGTAGTCATGGACATCAAGATTCCAGTCTAGGTAACGAGGATGGACATCATCATACCAGCAAGCGAGAGGCACCACACAAGCAGATTAGTGTAAGAAAACATGCAATTTTTTCAACACGTAGCCACAGGGACCATAATGGAGATGAACGTGATCGTGAAGAGGTGAGTGTGAAAAGGAGAGCTGGTAAGTACACTTACTGTTACATGGTAATGGAAGATGCATACTCCCAAATAAAGCAGTAGCAAATGTTTGCAATGATCGCATAATACAGGTAGCAGAGTGAATACACTCTGAGGCTGCAGTTTTGAATTTACTTTATTGATTTTCATTTCTGTCTACCTATCATCCATCTTTTCTGGGAATATCTTGCCTGTTTATCTCTGTATAAAGGAGATACTTCAAGGTTTCTAAGATAATCCTGCTTACTGGAATTTCTTTTCCTTCCCAAGATTTGTCAATACTTTTTTTCTCCTATATTTTTGGTCTTTTTCCTGAACCTAAGGCTGTAATGGTTTTGGAAACTGCTGAACTCTTTCCTAAAAGAAACACAGGTATCTTCTCAACATGCTTCTAATTTGTTGGTCTTAAAACAACTGTGAAGCAGGGTAGGTGCAGCTTCTGCAGTACTGTGCTCAGTGTAGGTCTGCTCTTCGATTTCTCCCTTCAGCATTCATTATTTCTGCCAGAACTCTTTATTTTCCTTTCCGCCTCACAATTAACTCTACAAGTAGGATGGTTTGATTTCTTGATTTTAAAGTAGCAGCCAGAATAGTGCAGTATTGACTTGGTTCTGAGTTTGAATTTTTAGACTAAATTCAAAAATGAAAATCAGAACTCACGAGTTGAGTAGGTGAAGTGTTAAAAAAATCTACTTTGGATTTATGCTCTTCCATTTCTTTTCTGTTGGCTTTTTTTTCATTGCTTGTCCTGTGTAGTGCTGAAGAATGTGAAACTTGTTTTCATTGACGTTTATCCAAAGCTATATAGATGTGGGTTGTGTATATAGGTTGTGGTTGTATAGACTGGGTTGTACAGGGCAGATATTTTCCCCCTTATTTTTTCCCCCTCGAAAACCACTTAGATCAGCTTAGACATATTTCGGTGTTGATGGAATGTTGGGCATCAGAATTTCTCTCCTCCTCTACGTGTTCTCAAATCATATACTAGTAGCTAGTTTTTAATCAAATAATGGCTTTCATATTTAACTTGTTTGTACTATTTGCTCGCAGTGCTTAAATGTTACCCAGCTGCTACGGTACTATGGTCTGGAAACCAGCTCTCCAATATCTCCTGAATTGTTTATATACATGTGTCCTGCTCTGCTATACCAGATTGAGAGAAGGCTTTGTATTGTACATTATGATGAGCTTGAAGATTTTATGAAAAATAAAAGTGCATCAATTGAAAATAAAGATAAAACAGGTGCATCAGGTAAGGGTAATATTTGAGGCCTTTAAAATTATTTTGCATTATAAATATTTAACTTTTCTTTGAAGTTTGAAATGCCATACAACTTAGTATTGACTGCAGAGTAAAGGAATGGTTGAAACTTAACATATTCATTAGAAGAAATTTGAGAGAGTCTGATCCTTTAAGTCAGAAGTAGCATTCTATTGTTCAGTGGTATGATAGCTTCTCCTACCTGACTCTGGCTCAGGAAGGTATACCTTTCTTTCTTGTAGCTTTCTATTTCTTACTATTTTCACTTCTGTTTTTTTTTTTTTTTTACGTTTGCTTATTTTTATTTCTTTTTATTTTCTGTCAGTGAGACCCAGCAGTTGTGCCGCAACCATTTTGGCCTAGATTCACTCCACCTAACTTTAGATGTTGGACTTTCTTGTAGTAGGAGCATAGGCAGCGTAGAGAATCTTTGGAGATAGAGGCATCTCTAGGGGATGAGCAAGTGTGCTTACACGTTGTATTGTTTCCATCGTTTAGAATATTTTGCTTTTTCTCTTAGTGTGACTAAGGTAAGTACATTTGTCTGTAATATGGAAGAATGTAGACTGACTTTGACACAAATTTTCATAATAAATTTGACCAGAACAATACCTTCATTGCAATTCATTCATTGGAAAATATGATTTTAGGTTTTATTACTTTTATATTCTAGCAGTGATGCAACTTCGTAGAGCTGACATGCAATATTTTAGGAATCTTAGGAAATATAAAGACTCAGGAGCATTTAAATACAAGAACATTTAAACTGCCATTTCTGATAATAATTTACTTTGCTGACTTTGAATATCAGAATATTTTATTTCACTCCTCCTTCACTGTTGAATGTATTAGAAGTGTTCAGTCAAAATCCTTCACTGGCGTTGTTGTTTTAATTTTTTTGAGCCTTGAGCAAAAATGAATAGACTTTTTTCTTCTTACTACAGTTTTAAGCTAAAAACATTTTTACTATTTTTAAAGCAGATACTTTAAAGGCAGCATCCATTGTTTTGAGTTCACAACTGACTATACTTTTTAAATTTGTGTTTACAGCTCCTATCATCCATAAACTGTAATGGAACTGTTGACAGATGTTTTACTGAGGTGTGTCTATGATGTGAAACTGTTAAAATCTAAAAAAATCTTGGGAAAATGTCCTTGTTTTGAAAACAAAAATATTTATAGTTGTGAATATTGATAAGTGTGTACGTGCTAATTAGCATCATTAGAAATCAAGCTTGAAGTAATTACATTATGGGTATTAATACCTGCTGGAAAGAGTGCATTGCTGGTAATTATTTTTAATGACTGAAGCATCATTAAGAAAGAGTAACTTGGTGTACATAAATTTCACTTAGTGACACAGCTGCTGTCTCATTGACTGTTCAGAGGTTGCTGTAAACTAAATATCCTGTATGTGGTAGGAAATCATTTATCATGTGGAGTGCTCATTTTAGTCAGAGTTGACCCTTCATTTATTACCAAGAGGATTTGTAGAACAGCCCTAAGCATTTTCTGCCAATTAAAATGTTGAAACTGTGTAGAAAACTGTCATGCTGCACATGCTTTGAACCAGTTTAATTAGGAAGTTTCTACAGATGAGTGCTTCTTTCTGGAAGAATGCATTTACTTTCTCTGTAATGAGTAAGGAAGTTGATGGATAACTAATCTGGAAGACCTTTAACATTTTAAGAGATCTAATTTGCAAAATAAGTGAAGCTTATTGTGGGACATTTAACATGTTTTATGGCATCTGATATCTTGAGTATAAATAACACATTTGCCAGTTAATTGTAAAAATTCAAGTTTTGTTAACTGTGCTCTGAAAACAAACTGTAACCCATAACCTCTGAAACAGGTCAGCTTGGTTAGATAGCGATAAATCATTCTTCAAAAAAATTTCATGTATACTGTGGTATTAACTAGAGTGAGACTTCAGTTGGTGTAATAAAGGTCTTCCTTTATTAAGTAAGGAAGTGAATCACAAAATAACGAATCTTAACTGATATTTGGGGATTCCAGGAGGTGTAGGACTAGTGTCAGTCTCTGAGTAGCTATTAACCAGTAACTGGTTGGTTGTGTGATTCTAGTAAAATGAAACTATGCTTACCCAAGCTAGGGTAAGTGTTCTTAAATAGAAATATTTGTTAAAGTTAGGAGGATGCAGAGAGGTTTTTACACACTTGATTTCTGTGTTTTTCTTTAGTTTTAAAGCTTTCAAAAACCTTTATAGACCAGTGTTCTTCTGTTCCCACTTAGTAGCTTGTAAGGTTTTCATTAGGTGTGATACTTCAGGTTTTTAAAGCTAAGCAATTTAATTAACTGATGACCAGAAACTTATGAAACCATGTTGGGATTTGTTCTCATAATTACAGATAGTTCTGTAGCACCTTCTAATAGAGGATTTTCAAGGATTCTTCTTCTCTCTCACTATTTTTATCTGTTCAATTGAGTTATCACAGGGTACCTATTAAAAGAGATAGGATTATTATCATTGACAGCTCCTAAGCAACTTAAAAGGAAATGTAAACCCTACTATGAATCAAGCTGATCTCTTTATGGTTACTGGACTTTTAGATACTTAGCAGAGGAGCAGGCAGAGAGTTGTGTGATACAGGTGATTTTTTTTTTTCCCCATCCATCGTCCCATCACAACCTCAGCTTCTCCCTCTGCTAACTGGTCACCAAGAGTCTAGCTGGGCTGTCTAACTGCTGACATACAGCTATCATCTGTTCAGAAAAGTAGGTCTTGCGTATGGTATACCCAGTAAAGCTTTTCATGTAAACTTTAGTTTTTGAATTTGTATGATGTAGAATCAGTATCAGAATCAGTAAGTAGGCACATTCTTCAGATTGGGCAACAGAGTAAGTTTTCCACATTTAAGAATCACAGTGTTTTTTCTACACTTTCTAATTATTTGAGAGTTTATGTTGCTTATAGTTATTGGACAATTCACCACTTGTGGTTTTTTTCAGGTTCAGTTCTCTTACATCCTAAGCTTTGTGGCTGGTTGATTGTGAACAGACTGATGTTTCCCCTGATTGCTTAATTCAGTTCTTCCAAAGCAGAGCCTGAATTTGTAGCAGTTTACTGTTTATATGAATACTATAATATACCATATTGGCAAAAGTCTTTTAGTCTGTTTCTGTTATGTACCTATAGATTAAAACCATGTATGCATATCAAAGAAACATGTTATACTAGTAAAAATGCAAGGATTTTGGGAATATTTCATCTGCTTGCATACAAAATACTTGCATACAAAAGCAGCAGCAGTGAGAAGTAGTACAAGTAAAGGACAAGTCATATTTTCAAGGCAAGAACCATTTAGAGCTGCTGTTTAAAAGCATTTCAGATCAGGTGTATCTTGTAAATGAGTAAATCTGCCTGTGCAGATGCCAACTTTCCCTGGAGGTTACCATTCCCTAACTTGAGGAAGGCTTTGATTCAACACAGTCTTTCTATTAGCTTGCTTTCTTCTTAAAGCCTGCAGGTAGCTAACCTTTCTTAGCCTCCCAGCAAATCGACATTGTTATCCTTTTAGTGTATTTTGAGTGACAAATAACTGCAAATTTGGTGTTTGCTACCCACTGTTTGAACAGAGGTCCCTTACTGAGGAAACTGTTGGGTCACTTGCCTCTTGCTTTCTCCATAGAAATATTTTATAACTCAGTAAGAGTAACTTCATCTCATTGACCAAGCCTCATATAGCATTCCTAGGACTGTTATACATCAACATCTTTTATTACTTAATAGCTCTTCCAATGTTCATAACGTTGCATATTAGTTCCACTTCCATATTTTAGAGTTTTGGACACTACAGTTGTATGAAATCCTTCAATGAAATTTTGTTTTGGAATGTTGTCAGAAGCCTTCCTTAGTAGTCCTTTTGTATGAGGAAGTAACTTTATCAGAATCTGTGTTTGTGCTTTTGCATATAATTTATTTCTTGTCCTTAGTCTCAACAGCAGCCTTTTGCTGGTAATTCTGGTTCCATACCTTTATTAAGAGTTTGAACAGATACAGACAGAAGCTGGAGGCCATAGCTTGAGAGATTAACTCCACAGATTACTCATTCTAATTGTAACATGCCTCATCTTAATCATGGTTCCATCTTTAGATACTGTATCATTTGTAAGAGTACATAAGCCCTTCAGAGATGCATTTGCCAAATCTGTGCTATTATATGTGAAACTTCAGCCAATTTATATAATCTCCTTTCCATGCTTGGTCTCCGTGTAAGGCTGGTGGTCATTTAACCTGGAACTTAGCATCATAATATCTATGTCCAGAGTGGAGATCCAATGTCCTGCCAAATGGCCTTGCAACTTTAATTTGGGCTACTTGTGCATACGCGTTATGCTACAATATTGAATTACATGTCCGTGTATACTGTTTCTTTCAGTAGGGCCTGTTCATCCAGCGCACATGATTGAACTGCTCTGGGGATGAATCAAAGTTACGTAGTGTTAGTCTTTTGGTCTGCAGGGTCCTAATTCCAATGTAGACCTATTTTTGTATTCCTGTTTTTCAGTCTGTACTTTTGGTTCCTCGTCTGATCGTTTCTCCTCTTGCTACCAACTCTGTGTTTTCCTTGTGGTATCAATATCCATTCCAGTATATTCTGTATACTTTATGAAGTTTTTTCCAGTCAGTTTCTCTTGGAGGATGTGTTATTGTACCCTTTGCATTTGAATTAGATTGTTTCCTTTCCTGCACTGCCATAGCATGAGAGATACGGCCTTCATAGCAATGAATTTTCCTCATAAAACAGCAGATGTAAGTTGTGGTATTGACCCTGACCTGGCCTGCAGCAGCCACAGTTCTAGTGGCAAAGAAAATCTTGTCAAATCTGATCTGTAGTATTTTCAGTACAAACAGAATTCTTGGGACATGTGACTGCTAAAATACAGACGTTACTGAGCAGATTATAATCTCCCCCTCCATTTTTCACTCTCCCCGCCACAATTGATCAAAAATGAGCAGACTTTCACAGGCGTAACAGACGTTGGATCCTACAACAAAGTGTCAAGATGCCGGTGATTGTAAAATAAAAAGTTGCTAGCTTTTGTTAAAAGTGGCAAAATATGTATTTTTGATCAAGAATGAAGCTGAGAAAAAAAAAAAGGAAATGCCTGAAACATTTAGGCTAAAACCTTGAAAGAAGTTCAGCTTGAGGTAATCATGTACTTGACAGCCCAAATAGTTAATGTTTGTAAAACAGAGCTTTGTAATGAAAATTGTTGGATAGAGGTAACTGTTTGCTCTCTCTATATCGTTGTAATGTATTGCTTTCTGCAATGGCACTGGTAGTTTAAGGTTTAACTAACTTTATGGATAGTCCTGTGCATGCATCGTAATTAGTTTAATAATTCTCTGTGTAAATCTATAATTCTGTCATAAATATGTTTCTATCTTTCAGTGTATTGCTCTGATATTTTTGAATAGAGTCATATCCTAAAATTTGTAGCCACTAACAGTTCCCATCTTTGGGACTGTGAACCATATGAACTGTGCTGTTGGAGTTAAACAGTTTTTGCTTCCTGCTTCTCTTGTTCCTTCTCATCACAAAAACTTCAAAAGAACAGTGAGAGAAAGCAAAAAACCCACCAGATTTTAGTTCTAAGCCTTAGTGATGATTTTAAAAAGTAGAAGGGAAAAAGATGTTACTAGGGCGAGGTACTGGTTCCAAGAGGCCTATTTCTTTGCTCATGGGATCTGTTTCTTGTGTAATTCCTTCTTTCTATGCCGTATAGAAATTTGGGCATCTTTGCTAATTAATGGCATTACATTGAGTGTACTTTATTCCATTATCACTTTTTCTTCTAATGACAACAATGCAGAGGTCCTCAGAAAAATATACACCGTTTTTTATTGCTACCAAATTGCTTTCAGCTCTTTAATTCTTATTTTAGTGGTTTATTTTTAAGGTTCCTATATCAAAGTCTGAGCCTTATTTATTTCTCAATACTAAAAATGTGTTTCAAACCGCAGGTGAAACGTATTGCCTAACTGTGCATACTATTCCTAACAAAGGGGGAGAAATATTTATTTATTCCAGTTAAGTTTTGCATCAGAGTCTCATTTAAAAAGAAATGTTAAATAAAAATGAGTGCCTTTAGAGCTCTTGTAAGTTGAGAAAAGTAGGAGAGATCATTTTGCTCCAGCATGAAATCTTTTGCTTTTTATGTTTCATTAATGGGCTGCAGAGGTAAGCCTGCAACTTAGAATTAGGAAGAATTGCTGGGCTGTGTCATTCTCTTAGCTGATTGTCTTCTAACGTCTTTTGGTATATTGTACTGTGAACAAGTCTGTGTGTGTTTTGCCCTGTACTTGGGTACTAGCTTGTTATTTTTCAGCATCTTTTGAATGAATAAATGCACAGCTTAGGTTAAAGAATAGTCATCTTAGGAGATAGTAGAATGTCATTAATCAGTCTTAAAGGTTTTCCAAGTATTGTTCTGATAACCTTTCTGTATTCATTTCTTCCCACAGCCTGGTTTTGTGGTATCATCTCTATCACCGTCATTAGCCTGCTTTCCTTGCTAGGTGTGATCTTGATTCCCATCATTAACCAATGGTGCTTCAAATTTCTTCTAACTTTCTTGGTAGCTCTGGCTGTAGGAACAATGAGTGGAGATGCACTGCTCCATCTGTTGCCACACGTAAGTATTGCTTACCTTTTACTCTAATTTAAGGCTATAGAATTTACAAACGGCTGTTTGATAAATGTCAATACATAAATGTTCACTGATGCAGCTGAAGATTGACTTGACTATGAGGGACATTCTGAAGCAGTATTCGAGACTTTCTGTTAATAACAAACAAAGTAAATGTGCTTTTCTAAGGGAATATAGTTGTATATTCATATTAAAATAATTCAAGAAAGGTTAAATCACCTGAGGAGACCAACCAACAAGAGCATTTTAGATTTCCTTTACAATCCCTTATCTACTAATGCTTGTATATCAGTACCACCTAAAAGCATTTCAGGGGGATTCAGTTTCCTGATTTCTAGCTTTTTTGATCCAGAAACGTGTTTTGTTTTGTTTGTAAACTATTCCTTTTATTTTGTTTAATGTACATGTCTGGAGAAATTAGCTTCCCATATATTTAATCAATAAATTGTCTAAGTTCCCGGGCAGGTAAGCATTTTTTAATTTTTGTCAATATACTGAAATTCTTACAGAGAGGAAGGGGAAATGTTTTCTTCATGTAAATTTTAATATAAATTTGAGAGGGGGAGTTGGAACCTTTGTATTTCAGATCAGAGTTAAGGCTGTAATTGATTGTAATAGTTAAGATTGAGTTCATGAATTTGATTGCCAGTGGGAGTGTAGGAATAGTAATTTTGTGTGATGTTTCTGAGTGCTGGTCTCGTTATCTTTTATAGCATAGTGGCAGAAAAAGATGGAAGCTTGATTCCCCCCCCCCCCCCCCCCCCCCAAGAATTACCTAGTAAAATATTTTGTATTGATTAGGGTAATGAATAGTCTAATGAAAAATTTCTCTGGTAAAATGTATTTGTAAAAAGAGAATCTTCCTAAATATTTTTGGTAGTACTATTCTGGCAAGGTTATGGGGTTTTGTTGTCATCCAAGCCTGGAGCCATTTCAGTCTACTGAAAGCATCAGGTCACACACTGTGTTATTATTTTTCTCTCCTAATAGTCCCATGGAGGCCACAACCACAGTCACCACCATGGCCAAGGTCACGCTCATGAACACAAGCGTTCTCATCGACATGTCCATGGACATGGAATAGGGACTGAAAGCTTTCTAGAAGAAAATGATCCAGTGTTGAAAGGTCTTGTTGCACTTGGAGGCATTTATGTTTTGTTCATCATTGAACATTGTATAAGAATGTACAAGCATTACAATAAACAAAAGGTACGCAGTAAAACTGCATGCTATTTAAAAAACATGATAGCTGAACTTATCTTCTTTTATGATGCTTTGTTATTCTATAAGCATTAATGAGTGCTGCTAATCTGTGTTCTGTTTGATTTCACATGAGGAAGCCCTTTATTAAATTGGGGGGGTCATACCTGCTAACAAAGTAATGAAGACAAAGTTGAAATCTGGGGGGAAATCAGGGCACTTTAGTCAGGTATATTTGGAGGTAGACTTATGTAAATGAGATTTTAGCTCTTTCACCAGAAAGCAGTGAGCTTTTTGGAAAAAAATATGAAAGGAAATTTGTAAGAAACATCTAGTAATAGGAACCAGACAACTGTCAATTTATAAAAAACTTAACTGTATACTATTACCTAGCATTACCAGTATAACAGAGGGGGAAAATTCAAAATTTAAAATTTAAAAATTCAGTTTTTCCCCTATGGAGAAATGCCAAGACTTACAGACCTTCTACTTTCTACAAATTTCCAGTCAAATTGTTACTTGTTTCCCTGAAAAGGATTGAAATTTTGGAATGGGGGCACGCTGTATTCATGCCAGTGGTATAAAAGGAGAGTACCTGAGAGGGAATATGGTGATAGATAGGAGTTCAAGCCACTGAAAACCCCTATTCATTAAACAGTCATTCTAAATAACCGTTTGGCATCTGTTTGTCTCCATTGCTTGATTTTGAGAAGAAAATTATTTTGACAAATCTAAAACCATTTATCCCAGAAGGAGTGAGGAAAGATTTCAGGTTTTCTGGTTTCACATCAGACTTGTTGACTTTAGCTGGACAGTAGCAAAAGATTTTCTGTGTTGGAGGATGTGTTTAGGTCTTCTGATAGAGATAAAAGCTGTACATTGGACATATTTTCTTTAAGATTAATGAATTAATTAAATCTGCTAGACTGCTTTGGCAAATCTGTGATCTCTATTATATGGGCTGCAGACAAGCAAGCTTTCCTCTGAAGGAAAATGTGAGGAAATTATATAAAAAGTATAAAACTTACTAAAAATGAACAAAATTGAAGTTCTTGCTGCATGTTTGCGTTCTTGAACAAAATAGGCAAATATAATAACTCTGTGTACGTGTGCAAAGCTTGTCATAAAGTTCTCTGTTAATGAAGTGACTTTTTTGTGTGTGTATGTGTATTTCTGTGGTAGATACCTAAGAATTTCCAGTGAGATAGATGTGACTGATGAGCCTTACGAAGGTTGATATTACTTCTGCTGAACACGTTAAAAGAGAATAACTTACTCTATTTTTGAGAGATTTGTGACAACATTTCAGTTTATCTTTCATTTCTATCAGTGTCATCTTACAAACTAAATGTTAACTTTGTTTCCTGTTGCAGAGTAAGCAGAAATGGTGCAAGAAAAAACAGACTGAAGAATCACCAATTGGAAGGAAACTTTCAGATCACAAGTTAAATAATAGACCAGATGCTGACTGGCTTCAGCTCAAACCCCTTGCAGGTAAACATCTATTTTCAGAATTCTCCGATTATGAGATTCAAAGTAATTGTGGCATATAACCTTTGGCATGTAGCTTGTAACCTCTTGTAAAGTTGTGCTCCTATTATGCAAAACATTGTTAATAAGACTTACTAGATTTTCTCTGTGCTATTTATTTTGCTTCTCTTAGATCTGAGAGCACTTTGAGCACTTCCTAATATGCCATACAAGTAGTTCTCAGATTTCTGAAGCGATCAGGGGTTTGGGTGGTTGTGGTTCTTGGTTTTGAGGGAGAGGTGGTTTGTTAAACTGTTTCTGACTAGCTCAGCCCTGGCAAAAACTATATTAAAAAATTAAAGCACACAACTGAAAGAGGAAAATCTGTTACACTTTGAAGATTCCAGCCTCTGACATATTTTAGTTTGGCTGCAAAGGTTAAAAAAACTGATTTCTTCTCATAAATACAACCACTTCTCAAGGATCCAAGACAACTTTCAAATACTGTTCCTCCATTATAATCTGAATGCTCATGGAGTTTGAACCCAGAGGAAATGCCATATCACTCACTCACTCGAAGGGTGAGAAAAGGGAAAGAGCTTTGCTCCATAAACTTGCCTTTCTGTTGCCTGCATGGCTGCTGAATTTGTTGATGAAGAATCCATAGCCAATATTCATACAAGTGCAATTTTGTTAATTTGAATGGTTTGTGCAAGAGAGATAGTTAGGGCTGTAGTCTTCTCCGTTCAAAGAACTTAAAATGGGATTTGACATAAAACAGTGGGCATTCACATAGAACAAAGAAACACTTTCAGCTGTGAGCATGGTGGTACATGTTTTAAATGTTTTCATTTTCTTTTAATGGGTGATGAGAGAAATTTTGCCTCTAATGGCACAGAGTATTCTTCTTATGTAACTGGTCCTATAACACTGTTCCTCTGAAAGTGTACTCTGCCAAACAGTAAATAATTCATATTAAAGGCTATGGAAGCCTGTGCTGAATATGAATTTTGAACTGCAGTGCCACTGCCACTGATCTGAATGGCCATTCCATTTCTCATTAAACAGCCTCTAGATGATGTTAGAAAGCCTGTTTATCTAGAAACTGTTTGTCTGCTGAATAGATATTCTGTGCCTGTTTTTTTTAGTTCCACTTAGCGTTTGCGTATTTTTTACTCTGAAATATTTTTGCTTAATTATTTTGATCTAATAACTTCATTGTCCAGAACTGCTTTTTTTCCACAACTCTCTGTTTCCTGGAGCATAGATTGCCAATTTTATTTATTTATTAATACTTCAGAAATACTGGTAGGCTTAAAATTTATGCCCATTTGCCTTCTGCATTGTTTACATTTTGTATTTCTTTGCAAAAAGGGCTTCGATATGCTGGCAGAGTAATAAGCTACATTAGAGAATTTCACTGTATGACACAAGTGTACGACACAGTGATCTGTGCAGTACAGAAACTTTAAAGATCTGTCATATTCAGCTGCAGATCCTAGTGTGCTCTGGTGAAGGTTAAGTAGTGACTTGTATGTGCATGCACACGGAATAACTAGTTTGCCTATCAGTTTAGATTTCATCTGCAGCATAAGACATGTTATTGTAGTCCTGGCAACTTTTTTTTTCTGGTGTTGAACCATAAATTTGGTCAGCAGCAAAGTAACAGGTACAAGCCTACGTCAGGCTAAAACTGACTGTGTGCGCAATGAGGACAGAACTGTTGCCTTGTAATGGAGACTTCTGAATGCTCTGCATGGAAATCACTGAAAAATAATGCAGTGAGAGAGAGCTTTTTTGGCTGAATGTTGACAACAGTTTTTAGATTAGGTTGTGCTAAAATATTTTATATTTTTGCTTTTGAAAAGCAGTTAAAATCTTAGCTCAATCATATAGTAGTTGCTGGTGGTATTTTAAAAGAGAATTAATGCACTCTCTCTCAACTGGCTTTAACGTAGGAGCAGACGACTCAGTTTTATCTGAAGATCGACTTAATGAAACTGAACTAACTGATTTAGATGGCCAGCTGGAATCTCCTCCCAAAAACTTCTTGTCTGTAGAAGAGGACAACAATGTGCACCGTTCTCACAATGATGTCTCACGCGCTGCTCAAGAGCATGATCTCCATGATTCAGAGTATGACAGCCATGGCGAAGATAAAATGATAGCTAGAAAACACAGTCACCACTGGCATCACAAACATTCCCATCATTCCCATGGCCACTGTCATTCTGGAAAAGACCTGAAAGATACTGGGATAGCTAATATTGCTTGGATGGTAATTATGGGAGATGGCATTCACAACTTTAGTGATGGCTTAGCAATAGGTAAGAAAAAGCAGTAGGTATTTCTCAACAGTTTCTTCTTACCTTGCGTAATGTTGGTAGTGCTTTACTTATCAGTGATTACAGGTAAGGCTTCAAGTTAGCTCCTGTGGTTACTTAAACAAGGCATTATTTAACCTTCTTCAGAACAGGAATTAAAAAAGCCATCAACTGTATTAGTCTTCCCCTTGTTAATATTCTGTGGCTATTTCCACATTTGTTGTTTCAATCTCAGTATTTGCCTTTGAATAATAAGCAGTGAGTTCCCGTTTCTCTTATTTATAATAATAATTATTTATGATACCATTTTTATTAGTAATAATATTTATAATTATGCATAATTTATAAATAATAAATTTACAAGCAGTCAGGTTTTCAGAATTAAAAAAATAGTACTTAAGATAACTTTGAGCAAAGTTTTTTTTTCGTTTATTGTCATTTTAGATTGATTTCTAACCAAATGTATAGGAAATTGAACTACCAGAGAAATTGGAACTGTTACAGATTTGATTATTATTATATCATCAACTCTGATTCACATAAGCATATATATGTCATTTGAACTGTAAAGCACATTCATTTGAATGTATGTCATGGGGTAAAAACGGTAGTGAAAGTACTGAAGTGCATATATTTGAAATTTTAACTAAGGTAGCTACTAACAGAGTGTACAGGACCCTGAACTACTAGTTGAACGAACATATTTACCTATTTTGAAGGATGGGAGGTAAGCTACTTCCTAGGGCCTTGAGTTAACCAGGGGAATTGACTACAGTACCTCAGCTTTCTCCAGTTAATTTCCTAAAAATTTAATTTCCCTAAAAATTAACTTTTTGCTTTGTTTTTGCTGTTGAATAGGTAAGTCATTTAAACAGAGGCTTATAAGGCCAAAAGGATCACTATGCCATCTGTTGAGAGCTTCAATGTATTGAAACTCCATTTCTAGATATTCATGTCTTGAACCCAAACAGCTGATGCTTTTCTAGTAAAAATATAGATTTTAGAAAAGCATATATTCATCACTTGAATGTATCATGTTGAGGAATGCGTGCTTTTCTGAAGAAAAGTTGAATATCCTCTCTGTCTTAAGACTGCGCCGTCTTTTTCCACTTAATACCAGTTTTCTCATGTCGGAGTAATTTAAGGTATGAACTTAAAATTGATTGAATTTAATTAGCTTACACAGAAGTTATTTAAAGAGGTTTATGCAAATGTTTTTCTCCTCCTTATCTTCCAAGTTAGTTTTATTAATGTTGCTGGTATGCGCTGTAGAAATAAGCATCAAAGCAATAGAGAGCTTATGGGCTAAATATTAGTTTGATTTTCCAGTACGGAAGGAAGAGACTTGGACTGTTGCACTTGTGCACACTTACTAGGCTGATATGCTTGAGTTCCTCAAGATGTAAAAGTGGTGCCGTTTATTAGAGAACATTAGCTTGTTGCCTGTATTTGTGTTTTCCTTACAGCTGTGTTCTCCTTTCTGAAGATTTGCCTTACAGATGAACTGAGTAATAAAGTATGCAGTAGTAATGCACATCCAGGAGACTTGCAGTATTTTCAGTTTATGTATGAACAGAACACAGACATAATGAAACAATATTAGAGTGTGCATTCTAACAAAAAGGTGTAATCTCAGGAAGTTTGTTGATTAAATTTGCTGACTTGAAAATAGTAAAATATAATTTGAATCTTATTTTTCTAGGAGCAGCTTTTAGTGCGGGGCTGACAGGAGGAATTAGTACATCTATAGCTGTATTTTGTCATGAGCTTCCCCATGAATTAGGTAACTAATTACATAAACTTATCTGTTCAGTCTCTTTGTATGAAATATGTATCTAAAAGCTATTGTGATGCTCATCCTGATAAATGCAGATCCTACTGGGGTGACCAGAACATCAGAGAGTAATGGAACAATATTGTTTTTCAGTGTCTGTAATGAGAATGTTAATACAGGATTATTTTAGCAAGAATCTAGCTTTATCAATTCTGTGAAACTTTCAGGACATGTCTTTTAAATGTTCTTAGGAACATGCAGTTACATTTTAGTCTTCTGCCTCTGCATTTTATATAAAGAGTTTCACACTAGTCTGTGTGCCATTGTCTTTAAAAATGTCGCACATCCTATGGCACGCTACAGAAAGTTAAATGAATAAGCAGAAAATTTTCTGGAGCTCCTCAGAAGATGCTTTGTACCACACAGTCACTAAATGCAGGAGGTGTGGATGATTATTTAGATAAAGTCTGTAGGCATTCTTGCTGGCACCATTGATTCCTCTCCCTATTTTGAAGCATTTCTTCTTGGGAATTAACTAACTGTGATGAAAACTGTTGTCATCCTGTGGGTCGTAAGGCCCATCACATGAAATGTTAGTGCAGTGTCAAACTAGTGAGAGAACCGCTAGAAAGAAAAGGAGTCTTCCTTTTGCCAGCAACCTGGAATTGTGTCAGATTAAACTGTATGTAGTTACAGTTTGCCTACTTACTGAGTTGCTGTCCCTGAATGCTTAAAGGTAAAGTAAAAGAAGTACTTCAAAAACCCTTAGAGATAATGGCTGAAAAGTATTTTATATAGACAGATACTAAGTACAAGGTAAGTAATGGGTACAAATGGGACATAATAGAGGAAATATTCGTGGTTGGACAACAGTGCTGTACAGTAGTTAGAGATAAGTGAAACTGCTGGAGTATATAAAGGATTGTAATAAATATTGCTGTGCTGATAATTTTCTAGGTTTACATGATTAAATTAACCTTGTATAAGAAGTGAGTAGGAGCTCACTGTGTATACTTCTGAATTGGATTCCAGGTTGAGCAATTAACTGCTAGTATTATCTGGCATGAGAATACTATATTCATTACCCTGGCGGCTTTGTGTGATCTTTCACTCATACTCACAGGAGTTCTGTCTGAGGGGAGTAAAACTATTGGAGTTGGTTAACAAGATGAAAGTTTAGGTCTTTATAGAACATCCACCTCTATCAGCAGTTTAAGTAGAGGTGGCCTGAATTCAAAATAATACAGGTTAACTTGGCATGTCTCAAACCAACCAAATGTGAATCAACGTGGATGTGAAATCACTCCTTCTGAATGTAACTATTCCTTTTCCTAGTACTATATTTCTCAAATTCATTTGCTCTTTCTCTGGGCACTACTGCCTCCATGATGCTCTTCTAGAATTAGTAAAATGAGGTGTATGTAGATAAGAGGAATCTTCGCAGGTTTTGATCAAGACTAAACCTGAATTTTTATGTGCCATGAACAACTTCTGTGAAGTCAAGGCAAGTCTGTATGCACAGGTGTATTCTTTGGAAAGACCACATCTGGACTTCAGTGTTTAGCTTTACCAATTAACCCCTGTTACCTTTCTATCAGTCAGCATGACAAATGGGCACCTTTAAATAATATTTTAATCAAGGTCATGCTGCACATAAGTATAGTTAGAAGACTAAAGAGTTGTCATATCTTGTTGCCCTTTCTCCCTTATAGCCTCTGTAGCATGTTTTACTTTGACAATGCCTTGGATTGGTGAGACAGTAAATGTATCTCTTAACATGCCTACTTGTTCTCTTAAGGAGCATTGATACTAAACCCCTGTGTTTTGTCCCCATTTTAGGTGATTTTGCCGTGCTGCTTAAAGCAGGTATGACAGTCAAGCAAGCCATTGTGTACAACCTCCTGTCTGCCATGATGGCTTACATAGGGATGCTGATAGGCACAGCTGTGGGACAGTATGCTAATAACATCACCTTGTGGATCTTTGCAATCACTGCAGGCATGTTCCTTTATGTGGCATTGGTTGATATGGTAAGATTGTGATTTTATGTCATTTTTGCATTTCATGCATAAAGCCTAGGACTTGAAATTGCACCAGCATGGAATTTTTTTTTTGTTATGACATAAAATGAAATCTCTGTAGGCAGTAGATGGCTGTTTCTGCTTTGTGTCTTTTTACAAGGTTGCAAATACTTTGAGAGATGTAGCAAAGTTTTATAGTTGCTTGCCTGTTTGGGTTTCTGTTATGGAAGTCTGCCCATAACTTTTATTAAAATACAAAAACTATAGTGAGGCTGGGAAAGATGCTCACATTTCCCACTAATAAACATAAGATGATTGTCTGTTTTGTGGATGAGACGTTAGACACTGGAGTTGAATCCACTACTTAGAATTGTTCTCCAGTAAAATTTAATTTTCATATATTTGGTCCTAGAAAGCTTAGTTTTAACCTTCAGAAAGAGCAGTTGGTAAAACATTGCTTTTGTGGTGATAAGATGTTAAAAAATTATTTTGTGGAGTACATGCTGCTGCTTCAAGAAGTTAGCTTATACGTATGTTATATTTAGTGACTGTACACCATACATCCAGATCCTTCAGACAGTAATGTACTTCTGCACGTGTTATCAGTCCATACATAATTCTGATTTCTCTTCTAAAGAGCTTCAGAGTTGCACTTAAATAAGCCAGTTTGCTCACTGTTTTTTTCTTTCCTAAGCCCCAAAACAAAGATGGTGAGATCAATTTTCATTTTAGGGGTGTTTTGTAATACTCTTCCTGCTTAAATATAAAGGAAAGGGTAACTCAAGCCACTTTCCTGGACTGTAAAGACAGATCTCATATTGTATTAAAATATCAACTAGCTGGACCAGACACTTCAAGTTTAACCTCTAGTTAAAGCTGTACTTCACAGGTGTTCAGGTAGCTCTTGGTGCTTCTCTCAGCCTCCCTGGATTACCATCTCTTCATTTACAAACTGCTCTTTCCTAGTACCTACATCTAAAGCAAAGGCAAGCTTTATGGTAGTTGTTATTTCTCTACTCAGATAGACTAAGCATGATCATTAGATTGCTACTTGGATCACCAGGTGTAGCTACATACTGTTTATACAAAAATACTTGCATGTAACTGGAGTTTGGGCTTTGTGTGATGATCCACTGGAGACTTTTTTTAACTTCATAGCATCTGTAGAGATTTAGACGTGCTCGATACATGAGGACCAGTCTGTCTTAGTTCTCAGTTGTGGGTAAAAAGACATTTTGCTGTTCTGAAGTCTTCTAAACGATGCATTTGCTTCACTTCCAATCTCTCCAGAGATTTTGTTGCCATTATCTCCTAGCTCTGTTGGCCTTCACTGGCTAGTTCTGCTAGCCTTCGTACGTTTGTGCTGACTGCCCTATTTTCAAACCAGCTTTTTTAGCAGCTCCCCAGAAGTTACTTAGTGCAGGATTGAAAAGTGTCTTGTGTGAATCTCATTGGCAGAGTTGTCAAGCAGGCATGCTTCTGTACCATCTGTGAGTTACTTTAAGGTACGGATACACACAGACTTCAAGTTTCAGAAATTCTTATTGAAATAGCTCATCACATCTTTGTCAGTCACTGTTTATGAGGCTGTGAGGTGTCTGCTCCGGTGTGGGCTGACTGTATTGTCCCCCTGGGGCTAAGGCAGCTGGCACTATGAAGACCCCTCTCCCTTTGCTGCTGTGGCCTGCAATTCCCAGTTCCTGGCAATTAACACTGAGTCTGGTTTCTCAGCCTCATTGCTATCATCATAGCATTAGTGAAGACCACAGGCGAGCATTGGACATAGCCTCATATTCTTTCGGCATTGCTGAAAGCAAGGGTTGTTTCCTGTGAATTTCCTGGTGTCAGCAGAAGGTGTCTTGGCTACTCTGCCCACTAACAAATTTACCTCTGCCATTAGTTCTGTATTCAGCATTACTACCATATTGGTGCTCAAGAAAATTAGTGTTCGTGGAATTGCCAGCCTACTTCTAGGTGGTATCTTCCACATCTGTTATGAGAACTTTCAGTTAATCTCAGCTTTGGTTCTGAAGGTCTTCTGTTAGTCCTGCTTGCCATTAGGTCTCCTAGAACCAGGACTCATGAAAGCAAAGCATTGTTCGTAATTGCATTTATTTCTGTCAGCAGTGAGACAGTCAAAAATGGAGTATTTCATGATGGAGAACTTTGCAAAGTTATTTGGCCACTTTTCTTAACATACTCTAGTGATGAAGTCACTCTCATCTGTTACAAGGTAAATAGATCCTTTTCACGGCTTGGTGAAAGAGTGGCTGGATGTTTGAGAATGATCCTTCATGGATCTCTAGATGTTCTGCAGTAGCCTGTAATTACTGAAATATCACTTCCGTGTAAGTCCTGTGGCTGATATTTATTTCCTGGCCTCATTTTGACTGCAGACTCAGATGTAAAGAAAAGGAATATTTTCATTCTTGTATTCCTTGTCCTCTTCCTTGGTCATCACAGCAGCATCCAAGTAGTCAAGGCCCAATGGTCTGACTCTAAACAAGAGCAGGAAACACCCTGCAAGACACACTTGAAAACTGGACCAGATTTTTCTCTTGATATTTCCATAATCTGTTTCCTTCTCAAAGACCTTACATTTTTATTATCTGATACTTCATCAGAACAAAGAGTTTGATTCTTCCCTAGCTTGACAGAGGTCTACTTAGTTGCAGTTTTCTATCCATTCTTTACCCTAGCTCATTGAGAATAGACCTTTTGGTGTTCTTGCATCTGACTGTCCTGAAATGTATCTAATTACATCATTTCTAATGGTAAAGGATACTCTTCTGCAGTAGAATCTAAATTAACGACTTTTTTAACCCTTCATGATTTCTGTGACTTCTAGTGTCATTCCATGTGGTGATAACTATGAGAAGAATAATCAAAAAGATCCTCCCTCCTCCCCTTGAATTGATACACTGGATTTTCCTAAATTCCTTCCCAGCGCGACCTGAAGATGTCATCTTATGGGAAAATAAATGTATCTGTCATATTTTTCGGTCCTCATAACTCTAGGACAGAAATTACAAGCTTTAACTTCAAGAGGGTGTTGTTTTTATATTGAGAAGACCAGACTCTTTATATGGTCCCTGAAATATCAGTCACTTGATGTGACTATATTTTGTGTGTGTGTGTATAATTATTATGTATTATCATCATTATATTAGTATATATTATTATATTTGCACAGTTATTATATATTATGTATATTATATATAATGTATATATTCTATATACAAGCTAATAAAGCAAAAAGTTTAGTAATCTGAACACAGATAAAGTGGATAACTGGCAATGTGAAAGCCCATTATAATTATGCTAAGGCGAAGCCTTTTCTCCATCATCAGAGTACATTCCAACAGATCTCAAGCAACATCTGGCATCTCTGAAAAATTTCTTCCTGGTCTATCTGGCTGCTATCTGGAGTTCTCTTTATAACTCCTTTAACTACTGTGCCATTGCAGAAGCATCCAGAGTTCAAGCAATACTGTGTAGATCAGTTACGTCTTTCCTATTTGAATGCAGGACTTGAGGGAAATTTGCCTTCTGGTAGATGTGAATATGCGAGAGGTTCCTCCAGTGCTAATATTCGTGGACTACATCTCTAAGACTGAAAGTGGGGGGTTGCCAGTAACAAGGTCTTCGGGCACACAGCCTCCTTCCACCCTTCTCCTCCTTCTGAGTTTTTCCAAGGTCCCTTCTACACTGGGATTCTGTAGCCAAGCGAGGGCTGAAGTGGCACTGACCTCCTCTGCCCTGCATATTCGTGCTCTGAGTACAAGATAGAGGAGCATGAGCATGCCTCTGCAGATACCATAACCATAAAAATAAGTATCTTAAATAGAGCGATGGTGTGTGTGTGCCTGTAATACTGGTTGCAGGTAAATAACCTCTGTTTCTGTCTTAAAGGGATTATTTTACTTGCTGTTCAGTTCCATAGTTTTGGGGATATGTGACAGAGCCGTGACTATCTGTAGCTAAGACTTCCACTTCTACTAATCATGCTTTCCCTTTTCATGTCCTCGACTGGAAACTTTGTAAGCTTTGGAGAAAGAGCACCACGCTCTGCCTGGGTTTTGAAACAGATGCCCAAATGTTCTTTGATTATCCTTAAGAGTATCTGTAGGTTTGGAATATCAGTATTATGTCTCTGTAGATCTTGATTATGAAGCATGAATTATGTGTAGTTCTTCCAGCTTCCAAAATTGGCAGCAACGATTCTAGCACAATTCTCTGATTAGGTTTTGTAATAGTTGGTGAATACAACTGAGATTTGCAAATACACAGATTCATTTCTTCAACATACCTTGCCTGCCAGCATGAGGAACTGTATGGCAAAGTCTGTGATTACTTCTTTTTTCCTTGATGACTTATGGTGCTTTGTAATTTGCTATAGTGTTTGCAGTTAGGCTGTTTGGTATATTCTACAAGTGGTAACCATTTTTCAGACAAGTATATTTTTAATAGAGATTTAAATTCTCAACAAGTCAAATTAATTGGCAACTTTTTGTGTCTTTTTGAAATAAAGTAATATAAGGCCAGGTGGGTCCTTATACTTGTCCTTTTGGCAGATCTGGTGATCTGATAATTTGTCATTTTCTGTTGTACAGTATTCAGGTACTCGGAATAACCAAAACTGTTACAGCCTATAGCCAATGAAGAACAATAGGTAGTTATAGAGACTTGTACTGTATGCTGCCTGAAGTCTCTGTTTGGATCGTACAGAAAAAGGAGCATCTTTGTTCTGTGTGATGTTTTTCTATACTAAGTGTGCCTTGAAGGAATTTCTTTGTTTACCTCATGCTTTCTTGAATTTCAGTTGTTTGTGCTGCATTTTAAATTATTCTTGTTTTGTATGGGTGGTTTTGTTAAACACTTCATATGATTTATTTTTAAATCTTCCAAGTCTGCTATTGGAAGTCTTAGGAATATCCAGAACTATCAGAATTTTTAATGGATTTACATAGAATTTCTCTTTAATTGCTTGTCACATGCATGTTGTTCCCTATTATTTCCATACTTATAAGGGAAATATATATGAATATGTGTTAGTGTATAACAGCAAATGAATGGCTAAGTTAATTAGACCAGTCATTAGAAACACTTCAATATAACGGTGTATTTATAGCAATGCAATTACTGTAGCAATAATCAAAGCTTCTTCTTGTGTTTATTTGAGCATGACTTGGTTTTAATTGAGTAAAAGAACATGAAAGAGCAGGGCTCCAAGAAAGCTGGGCTGGTCCTTATCCTGAGGAACTTGAAGTTCAAATAAATGTGCAATCAAATGAAAGCTAAAAAAAATGCCTAAAGGAAAGGCTGTGGCATAGTTCAGTTTGTTTTGTAAATATGTGATTTGTTTGAGACCATGTTTTTGTAACATGTAATGACTGGGTAGAGTTTTAACTGTTTCTTAACAGATTATTTTTCTGACTGAATCCTGGAATGTTTTTCTTGATCAGTATTATCTTGTAAACTTGTCAGTATATAAATCGAACAGAAGTGAAATGACTCTTTCTAAATTGTTTTTCATTTTAGCTGCCAGAAATGCTTCACGGAGATGGAGATAATGAAGAGCATGGTTATTGTCCTGTGGGGCAGTTCATTCTTCAGAATCTAGGCCTGCTTCTTGGATTTGCCATCATGCTGGTGATTGCCCTCTACGAAGATAAAATTGTGCTTGACATCCAGTTTTGACCATCTCTGGTAATGACCATCTCTGGTAATCACTGTGGTTACAATAATGTTACTGTATGGCTTTGAGTCTGCACTGTTTTACTGTATGCACATTGCTCAGAGGAAAAGCAGTGGCTTGCACTACTTACACAAGTACAGTATATTCATTTCTGTGTAGATTACCTTCTGATTTTTTCCAATTAAAACTGGATATGATGACCCAGTGCATCTTCTAAACTCAAGTGACAGACAATTAGGAAATACTGAATATGAGAAATGGGTTCAGTGTGCTATAATAGGAAGCACTGCTTGCTTGCTTAAGAAAAGAAAAAGTGCAGTGAAGGATCTACTCTTTTGGGAAAATATCCTTTCATACTACATTTGAACAGAACCCAGAAAATCTTACAGCTGAAATTCATACCTCTGCAAAAAACCAGAGTAAGCTTTTAGTGCCACATAAGGCTTAAGTAGTGCATATATATATTTTTATATATATATATATTCTGTGCTGATTTCTCTGCATAGTTGTGACAAGTATTGAATCTTACAACAACACATGACTGGAAACCACTGTGCTGGTTTAAATTAGAAGTAAAATCCTAAACACTGTTTAAATTCTTTGACTACACATTAAGCTGCACTCCTTCATTATAAACTTCATGTGTAAGAAGGCAGGCTGTTGCAATATACACTGCAAAGAGCTATGTTCTGTCGAGGATCAGTTTGACAATGTTTTCCTGACTAAGATTTATTTGATGTTTGTTCCTTGATATTAGTAGGAAAATGCAAAATGCAGTAGAATTAGTGTTAGCTTGGGGAAATCCCTGATGTCAGAGTTATTGAGGTATTTCTGGTTCTTTTTTACAGATGCTAAACATGTATTGTGTGCCACTTGCAATCTAAACTACTGAAGAATTTGTGGCTGTGAATTTGTGCAAACTCTCTTTTAACAGAGAATCCATATGGGAATTTCTGCATTTTTTTTTAACAGTTACTTTTGGATGTTTTCTTCTGTTTATGTTAAAACAGTCTAAAGTGCAAGATGCTAGTTACTGAACCTGGGCACAAAGGTTAAATTATGCTCTTGTGTATGTAGTTCTGGTGGGTTATTTACAATACTGTAATATCAGATCAAATCTGTTTCTACAATGCCTTGGTATCAGACATTGTAGCACTGGCCATTTCTGGCAATAGACAGTATGTAGGAAGATTTCTACTTCCAGCATAAAGCAGTTCATTTCTATAATATTTTTTTACAGTTTTGGTATTTAAATTAGATTATTAAAAAGCAGATATAATAGATCCGTGGTGTGTGTAATTTGGAAGGATAGATGGAAAATTTGGGCCTTAACTTGCTGGGATCAGCTGTCCTGGATTGGAATGTGCTGAGATGCTTGTATTGCCAGACATGAGTTAGTTTTTCTTGTACCCATCTCCCTTAAAAATTGTGAGTTTGTGAGGAGTGCAAGTTGATTCTGTAGTACCAATCCTAAGCATGATAGTAGCCTTTTTTAAAACATACAGTTTGTCTTCTTTTATGTGTATGCCAGGTAAGCTGTATTTTGACTACGTGCCATTTTGTTTCAGTCTGCTTGGCGCCAGTGTAGCTGCTAAAACCATACTGATCCTAACGCCTTTAACAAGAACCAGTTGGTATCTTCATTCCATTTCAAGTTTATGCGTGTTTCCTGTGGCCCTTTGCTTTTTGAAGCTTCAGTTGATAATTTAGTTTTTACTAAGAGCAGCTCATATATTTTAAAGGTATCAGTTGGTTCTTGCCAGTATTTCTTCCTAATGCAGTATCAAGAAACAGTATTAAGGGTCCATTTCAAAGAAGGGTACAGCTTCTTCAGTGAAGAAGCCAAAAGCGCCCAGGGTCCAGTTAAGCAGTCATTTGATGCTCTGAACTTAGCGTGTGTGTGTGTGTGTGTGTGTGTGTGTGTGTGGAAGGGGGGGGGGGTGATTTTTTGTTTTTTAAACAGGTGTATTATTGGGCACTTATTAGCTAATACACTGTTGTTTCAGATGAATTTCTTCAGTGCAAAGATCCTGGGTGACATTTTTTCATAGAGCCCAAGTTAGGTCCCTGAGTACAATTTTCAGAGACTTAAGTAACTGGATACCTTCTGAGGATCTGAGCTGAAATATCCTATGTTGCTTATGTGTTAGCATGACCTTTAATTTTAATGTTGTTAATTCTGTCAAGTATAAGGGGGTCATTATGCAGTTGAATTGATATTTTGTCAAATCATTTTTTAAATTTTATGTCTTTTAATTCTTTTCAAATGAAGATTTCCTATTTCGGGTAGTATATTTACTTTTGTATTAGTTGAAATGTGGTTATAGCTTAATACGCTGCCTCTATAGGAAAATAGTTAACTTCTTCCCAAGACCATCTTCAGACAAGGGAAAAACATGGTCATTGAAGGTAGGTACTGCATTTTTCATATTAAATATGGGGTTTTCCCTTTTATTTTCTAGTATTTATTACAGGATATGAAGAGCAGTGTAACAGCTGTGGCTTCTTCTATAGGTTTCCACCAGTATTGAATTTCAAGTCATTTTAATGTACAGTTTTAGGTCATGTTACAGACAATCTGAATTCCACTACATTTCTAGTTGGCTTCAACATTCCATTCTGCTTGAATCCAGAGTCTCATTTAACTTGTATTTGTTGGAGGGCATAAATGTTACTTGTATATTACAATGCTGTCACTGTGTGACATCCCATATGAATTTTGATGTAGATCACATTGCATTCAATCAGCTGTGATTATGCTTAGAAAATATTGTAGTAGCTAGATGCAGTGTGATTCCTCCCACTCCTGCCCCCATTAACAATTGAGTCTATGGTTTAAAAATGTGATTATGGTCCTATAAGATACTTGCTGAGCTATGAGTCTTTTTGTTATAACTAAATCATTTTTAAAAATTTTATAAAGCTGGAAATGATCAAATGCTGTTTTGTTCATTGTCAACAGTGTTGTGTTCATTTTATGTATGTTCCTTATTTATAAGGAGCCTTCAGAAAATAAAATTATTCAAGGAGCAGATATTCTTGTTGGCTTTTATAAGGTTTTATTGTACATTTTTAGTGTATTCTTTCAAATCTCATGAAAGGCACAAATGCAACATTGTAAACAAACTCCTTTTATATGCTGATTTTCCTTTTTAAGTGACATTTAAGGCTTGACATGCATCCTTTGTAAGTGAACTGGAAAATGAGCCTCAATAAATTGTGGTAAATTCATGAGTTAAGCTGGCATAATAGAGCCACACCCCGTCCAATCCAGTGTGCTTCCGGTTGGTCGGAAGGGAGAATCATTGCAATGACAAAGTTGGTAGAATGGCCTGTAGTTGACAGGACCCCTCTTCTCTCGCTGGTCTTGTACAGTGGGGCCAGGTAACTTGGTCGGTGTGGAATCTCTGTTTTCTTACAGGGCTTCAGCCATATCTGCAGTAGAGAATAAAATAATCCTTTTCAGTTTTTTTTTAAACAAAAAACAAAAAACAAAAAACAAAAAGGAAACTCTCGTGGCTTGTCCAAAGTGTTTTGACAGTGTTCCGTTTTGGTTTTGTTTGCTTTTATACAGCTAGCCCTGAAAACCTGTTTGCCATTTTCTCTTTCTTAGCAGATTGATTCTCTCCCAAAATAAGCAACCCCAACTCTCCTGCTGCCATCACCATTAGCAGAGGATTCTCTTCTCCTCTCAGAAACTTAATTTCTAATTCTACACAAAATGTTTTCAACTCAGTTTAAAGAGTTTTACGAATTTACCTTATTACTTCCTTTAAGACTAGAGCTTAGAGTATGGATCCCACCATGTTTATTGGTAGTTCCTACTAGAAGATGTCACCAAATGAAAGATACTGACCACAGGTACTGTATCATAGAGGATTTTTGGATAAGATTCTCCCAGCTTCTTAGTTTGTCTGTTCCAGCGTGCTCCATCCAAGAACAATCCCCGAATGTAGACTCCTGAACCGGTAGTAAAAGATGCTGTATTACGCAAGGAGTGAAAATGTCTCCTAGCTGAGGGCAGCAGCTGAAGTGTGACACTTTGCTAAGAGTCAGTAGATTGTGTGGGCCTTTGTCAATTCTTTGTGCTTCAAATGTTGATGAACTAACTTTCTGAGTACATAACAAACTTATATCGTATTACAATTTATTATGATTAGTGTTATATAAAGTTACAACGTCCAATAATACCATCGCCTATCCAACCTTTCCAAATGTTGGGTGAGGCTAAAAGCTATTCCAAAGTACAAGACACCTGTATAATGATTTTACAGTTGTCATTATTATAAAATCCTCTGTGTCTATATATATATATATATATGTGTATATATATATATATGTATATATATATATATATGTATATATACACACACACACACACACACACACACACACACACACACACACTATATATTGTAAACTTGGATATTTCCAACCTTGGAGGTTTGATCATATTAACAGTCTTCAGTCTTCACATTGTTTCACTGCTTATGTTTCAAATTACCGTTCTTATGTCTTTCTGAAACAGTTCATTGAAGGAGTTAAATGTTTAAAAACATAAACTATAAATATCTTATGACAGCTGTCGTTCCATCAACCCAGCTCTAACTTGAGAAGAAAATAAATAGACTTCATCAGACTTGCACCTTCTTGCTGTGTATACTGAAAACTGGAACTTCTAAAACAAGAAATAAACCTGCCCCAACAGAAAAAGAGCTGAAAGAGACTAGATGTTGATTTCCCAGGCAACCTGCCAAGCTCTTCTTTACATCACTTCCAGTCAAACTGGTCCTCAGAAAAATATTTGAAAGAGTATTAAGAACTGTTTAGTTTAATCTCTCCTTGTTCTGAGGAAAGACAGGCTCAAGAAAGTATCTGCAACTGGAACCTAAGGCAGGCAACATAAAATAGAGTGTTTTGAAAAATACTTTATTTTCCCCTTAAAGCAATCCCCTACTGCACCTTACAATCTCATCAATGGGACTGTGGTTTTTCTATGGATAACTAAACTAGCCTATCCAAATCTTCTACTATGTATCTTGCTTTCATTGGCTTAGGGAAAATACTCTGTATCTTCAGGCACATGTGTTGAGGACTGAAATAAAGGAAAAGAAAAAGGAGGCTAAATATCACTAGGAAGTTTGATCTCCTGTGGAAAGGTTTGGGCTAAGGAGAATCTTCTGGTGTTATTTTATACCTGTAGGCCAATCTAGGAAGTTCACTAATGCCAGCAATAATTTCTTTCTTACTTAAATAGGATTTTATCACTTTTTGTGCATCTCTTGAGGGAGGTTAACAGTACAGTAGTGTATGTTTTCCAACTAAATTCATTGAATTAATTGTGTGATGCATTGAATTAATTGTGTAACTCTGAGTCTGCAAATTTATGTTAACCTCTGACTACTTCAGCATAGGCAGGTAATTGTGTCACGCATTTACTTACCGTCTTCAGGAGCATTATCGTATTCCTTATCTTCCAGCACTTCGTAGTCAAATTCTAGTAGGTCTATTGGAATAGTGTATTTTCTGGCATAGTTCTGCTGAGCACCGGTTAAGAACGCTTGAGTGAAGAAGAATCCTGAAATCCAGAAGACTGGCGGAGTTCCATTTTCATACCACTCCTGCAGCAGCAAAAGGGGGAGGAGGAGGAGAAAAGTAGTAAGTTGGATTTTATTTATTATAGTAGTCAGGAAAGCATTGAAAGTAATTTTTGCCTTTGTGAATCCAGGGTTGTCTTTTCCTTTCAGAAGGCAGCAGTATTTTGGATGGCTGATGTTTAAAATGTCACGAACTTGTGAAAAAAAACCACTCTGTTGCCTGGAAATATTTAGCTTATGTGAATGTATTATTCTGTTAAACGTGCATCACCTATGGAAGTTCATCAAATGACTGTTTCATTTTCTCTTTCTCCTCCGTTAGCAGAGGCAGTTCAGCTTTCATCTTTGTTTCTCTCTGCAGACGGCAGACCCTTAACCAATTTTTTGCAGACTGTTTTTAAAACTGTCATATTTCCCTTCCAGGGCCAAAGTACGTGTTCTCTGAGTAACTGCAAATGCAGAATTTGCCAGGATTTTTCTATACCTCAAGCTGGATGTTTCTTGTTCTTTTTTGTTTTGTTTTATTTTTCTTTAATTTACCTAAGTTTTGGTCCTGGAACTTTTGTCCATCTTGACATCTATTCTTAGAGCAGGTATGGAGGAGGCTACCTGGTAGGAATTACATCTTTCATCTTTCAGGTCTGAACTACCTAAATCAGTTCTGTCTTTAGTGTCAAAGGCATATATCAGTCTTAACACTTTCATGGTGGTCTTATTCAATTCAAGATGACCAAGGTTTATCATGTACAGTCAGTTAAAGTCAGTTTTGTGAATCTGCCGTCTTACAGGTGATGGACCCCATTGATTCTCCCTAACTCATTCAGCTTTCTTCAACAGCATCCTAGGGAAAGCTTGGCATTTGACCTTAATTAATATAAAAGATGTAGTATTAAAATGCTTTTCTAATTTAAACTTTATTATTGGAAAAGACACTTAAGAAGATATTGTTAAGTTCTATGTTATTTACCAACACTACCACGACAAAGATCTGTATGCAATTTAAGAGGTTCTTAGTAATCCCCTTTGGAAGGCCAATTCTGGCATCTGTCATACAGTAGTACTGATGTATTGCACCCCTTTTTATGAGGTGTAGGGTACGTGGCAAAACATAGTGCTTCATTAGATGCTCTTATGAGCACGCTGCTCTACAAAAAGATGTAGCAAGGAACTGAACTCTACATGTCAGCTATTCAGAGTAAGTATGCTTATGTGTGTGTGTATTCACTTGTGGAGATGTCATCTGAGTTTAAAAGACAAAAATAGTAAGCAGCATTGAAAAAATCTATAAACAGGGTATTCTCACCTGTAAGAATTTCAGTCTGCTAAGGAAGTCACTCACATAGCTGCCAAGGGGCTTGAGGCTTGGATAAGACTTACTCATCCATAATCCTGGAATTTTGCCTTTCAAAATGCTGTTTACCACTTCTTCCATTTCAGCAGACATCACTACTAGTCCCTAAAGGAAATTCAGAAAAGATGTCTAAATACTTTGTTTTGCTTATAACAATAAATTTTTAAAGCCTCACTTTAAGAATTAAAAAGTAAACCTAACTCTTTGTCCAACAGATGTAACCAGCTTTTAGCTAAGTCAGACCAGAGCCACCCTGCAAACAAGAAGAATGGTAATAGTAAAAAGTTAGCAGTCTGATACAGTAGTCAGTTGTCATATGGGTCAAAAAAGGGCCCACAGACCCTTTTAGAAAGAAATACTGAAAAATTCCCCCTCAGAAAGGGAGAATTCTTCCTCAGAAACATGTTCTTCCCAGAGTGCTTTTGAGTTTTACTAATTGTAAATGCTCATTTAGTTAGTTAGCTATTTTCCCCAAAACTCCACAACACAGTGATTCTGCAAGTGATTCTTTTATTAGTCTAAATTTGCAGATTTTTCAGTTTGTTTTTTGGCTTAAAGAGGAAGAAGTGGTTGGAGTTTGGGGGGCAGGGTTGGTTTGTTTGTTTTGTGTGTGTATGTTGGGACAGGGTCAGTTAAACCTTACCAACCTTAAGGTTAAATGGAACAAAAAAATTTCCCTAAACACACTTTGTTCTTCTGTATTTTGCATAGCCATAGCTTTTGATTCCTACTTAGAAAAAGGACCAATTTTGGACTGCCTCTGAGGATTCCAGTTTGAGGTGCTGAGAGCTGCTTTAATGTGTAAGAAATTGTGTGAGGTGCTTCAGTCTTTCATGTCCGTAAGTTAAAAAAAACAGATGTGAACCTAGTTACTGCTTGTCTTATTTGCTAGCAAATGTGTGTAGCTAAAAGAACCTTGTGTTTTAGCTTTTCTGCAATAGGCACAGTAATACTTTTATATTCCATTGTACTCCTGTCATTTTAAGATGCAGATGAAAAATCAGTTTGAAGTTTGGACTCTTAAAAGCAGCTGACTGGCTAACCTGAATCAGACTTTAGGGCGAGTTCTCTAAGGTACTACTATTGATAGCTTGGAGATTGAGGCTAGGTTCCAATTACATGCCCTTACGGCTTATTTTTCAACTCACCTTTATTGCTTTCTGGATGTTAACACAGGAGTCACGTATTGTCTGCAGTAACTTGTTAAAGCGGCCCATCTCCTGGACAAGCACCGTGTTCATGCTTTGAGTGTAAGTGGTTGGATATCTTCTCATTGCTGCTTCAGTGTCAAAGTTGGAAGGAAGTTTGCTCAGCACGTCTCCTGCGACCTCATAAACAACATCATCGGTGGATTTTGCACCGGCACCAGATGCCCAAGACTAAAGACAGCCAAAAATTTGAATTATTATGGAAAAAAGAAAGAAAGGGGACTTGGGAAAGTGAGTAGTTAAAATACAAAAAAAATAGCCGTTTTGTAGGCGCTGTTTAAAAGATTATTACAGTTCCAACCCTCTTCCACTCCTCTAGCCACCCACTGTGGTCACTGTACTACAATCAATTTACCCTAAAAGTGCTAATGGCTTCACCCTAAGTGAAGCGTGTGACAGCTACAGAAATCAGTTTCCAAACTGCTTATGGCCTCACTGATGGTTGTGTTGTCAGTTTTTTGCCGTGTTGGAAGATTCAACAGCTCTGTTAGCTAACTTTACAATGTAGTTTTTGGTTAGTAATGAGCAGCCTCACATAAGCAGCATCATACAAGAGCTCAGGCTAGTCCAACTGCCTGCTGACGCTAGGGTCAGATTACCCTAGTAGCCCCATGGAGGTTGGCTTGTCATCTTCCAGCCATGCTCTAATGATGAAGTCTGGTTGCCTGATCCTGCAGCCAGAGACCATCAGGCCCTTCACAACCATAGAGCCCTCCGAAACAGCAAAAAACTCATCCTAAACTCTTTCCTTAGGGGAGCAGCACAGCTTCTTCCTCCCCTTTCCCCCCTCAACACTGGATGAGGAGGCCACATTATATTTGGGTCTGTATGAAGATAGCTCATTAAATGTGCTTTAGTAACACTGTAGGTTTACTAATGAATATGATTTGTTCTTCTAAAACAAAAAGTAACATTGCTGTAACTGAAATTAATTAGTTTCATAATTTCATGTATTATTGCATCAGGTTGTCTATTAGCCATAAAACTAACAAAAGCTGGTTTCCTACACATTTGTGTCCCTTTTATTCTTTTTGCCTAAATCCAAGTTCCACTGTAAACCAAACTCTGCCCAGCACCTCCTCTGAAGTGCCCTCCAGCAATTAAAAAACACCTCTCATCTGAGATTAGCCCAAAGCTGTCCCCATACCCATTGGCTGGCCAGCTGCTGTCAAATGGCATAAAGTGCTGCCAAGTTCTGTCTCCCTTTCCCTCAGTCTGTTTTCTCTTGCTCCCTGAACCCAGGTGTTCATTTTTCTCATGACACTTACAGGAACTATATTATCTAGACTGTTGCATGGTTTTAAAACTGGAAGCTCTCTTTGTTTAGGAAGACAGGCAGGAAAAATACAACACTAACTAAGCCTTAAAGATTTCTTAAGTGGAATAGTAATTTCACCAGAATGGAGATGCAAACCAAAATAATTTTTTTTCCAGCAAAACTGGAAAAAAAAGCTGAACTTAGTAACGTGTAGACTGAGTAGAAAGTTACGGTTAAGATCTTTAGTCTTTTTACATACCTGTGTAAGAAGAATGTTATCAAACAACAGTTGCGTTTCTGACTGATCCTTTGTAATATCAGCATTTGCATTCATTCCAAATATCTCTGGGGAAGGATTCAGTGGAAGTGTCTTTGTATATTCGATGTAGCTTTGGTACTGGAAAAAATAGCAAAAGAGGGGAGAAAAAGGCTCTAGAGTTGTACTAAGATGCAGAAATGGACAAACAGCCCAAGGCAGGCCTCAAGCTATATCTCAAAGAAAACACTACAGATGTTCCTACTGTAATCAATACAAACTATAAAGCAAACTACACAGGGATTGAATGCATCCTGTGAATTCCTCTAGTCCATCCTCTTACCCTGAAGAGAAGATTAGCTTTGCTGAAACAGCTGTTGGAAATTCTCTTACAAAATAAGATACCTAGTACAAGTGGCTCCGGACCCTTTCTGGGCTCACTGCTTGCAGAGCTGTCAGAGAAGGCATTTTCCTGATGTTTAACATAACTGTCCTGAGTGATAATTTAAATTCATTATGATGTCCTTTCTATCTCCAGCCGATATTAACAGATTATTGTCTCTTATGCCTGTTTTATGGTGTTTTTAACTTCAGCAGGCTGGGTTTCTCCCTTATTGCCCTCTCAGAGTGCTGACTCACACAGAGAAAAGTGAGTTTAGTTAGTAGGGTGGGGGTTTTTTGTTTTTGTTTTTTTTTTTTAAACATCATTTCCATTTACTGCTGAAACAAGTACTAACAGAATGTGGGATTAAGCCACAAAAATGAGCAGTGACAGCAGTAAGCACCAAGGCACATATCAATGTGAGCAAAGTATGATCTGCTTGTTTTTAAATAAGCCATTTGGAATTCTCAGATACTTACGTCTCCTTCAGGAGGAACAAAATAAAGGCCACTTGGGTCAAATTTATAATCTACATTTGTAATGACTTCTGAAGAGTAGAACTTGTTTAGAATACTACGGAGCGTACGCCGATCCCAGTCATCAGTAACTCTGCCACCATAATTGCATTCTCCAGTCATATAGCGAAGGGCATCATATGGCAGGTCCTGAAAAAAAGCAAGCCAATGCTCTGATGTGCTGCCTAGCGCTTCTCAGCACAGCTATATTAGTGTCACAGTGATTTACTCGAACTTCATCCAAAATTCTCAGTGGAAACTTTAAAAACCATTATTTTACCTCTGTTTGATAGCTTATGCTTGTAATTAACACCACCAAAAATTTCCATAATAATACAGATGAATCCTCTGCTGGCGCCTGCCTCCCCCCCCCCCCCCCCCCCCCAGCATTGGTTTGTGAAAAACTTTTCCAAAATTTTCTGAACGTATTTGGCTATACACACTGTTTAACTAACAAACAACTATGCTGTCAGAGGACCATAACTATTCTCCTAGTCTTAAGCCTGCATTCAACAAGTAACAGGGGCACGTACTTTCCAGCTAGCCTCTTGGACACTCTGTTTGTGGAAAAAAATTTCAAAAAAATCCTTGATGGGAGTCCTGAGATTGGAACAAGCTAGATTTATCTTAGAAGCATGAACAGAACAAATTATGGATATTAAGAGATAAATCCTCTACAGAAGGTCAGGGCAAGAGCTGGTGATATGTTGAGGACAGGCTAATAAATGGTTCTGTATACCAAATAATAAAGCAAACACCAAAAAAAGTACTGGTAACTCTGGCCACCATGTACAAATCATTAATCTCTCGGGAAGAAAAACACTTCCCTACTGACTCGGCAATATTCAAGCCTTTGCTCATAACCTCCAGTCATACAGCTGGATGATTACCTCCACTCCCACGCTCTCCCTGCAAAGGAGAAATGCCTAACTATGAAGTTGCTTTCTCATGCTATATCACAGTTTGCCAGTTACCACAGATAACCAAACATACTTCAGGTGGACAGCGGTTTGACGATAACACCTGTATTTTAGACAGCTGGCACATGCAAAGCAAAAGCACCAGTATTTGAAAACATTTGTTACCTCTCCCTATCACAAGCCTCTTCTGTGTTGCACCTCCTATTGATTCCCTGGCACTCGTCAACTCCATCAGCTGATACAGACCCATGAAATACCCCCTGTAACATCAGGGTTTGTGACTTTCCAAGCTACTCGTGCTACTCACAACTGTACCTCAGAGCAGCCTGCAGAGTATACAGAAGAATTGGGCAGGCAAAATGATTTGGCTCTGGAACAGGATTTTTTTTTTTTTTTCCCCTCCCTCTCCCAGAGATTAATTCAGAGCCCTGAGCCCTTCCATGCAGTTATCATATGGAGGGAAATTAAAATATTTAAATAAATAAATAAAAACTCAACTAGGTACAAAGTTCGTTTGTAAATGCACCATGTACCCATAAAGTGCAATGATGTAAACAAATTTCACAACAATACTAGCAGTAATTCCTTTTTCGCCCCCCCCAAAAAAAAATTTTGAAGAAAGTATCATCATTTCTAGTTCACAGTTTAAGAAGCTGAAACACAAACTAATTCCAGAGATTCTGCTATGAAACACTGCCTAGCTCTGCAAACAAGGAAGGAAGGAAAGTGATTCCCCCAAATTTACACAAATAAATCAAGGTCTATTGAGCTGCAACAGCCTAGAGTGTAGTAGTATCCCTAACATCAAGGAAATCACAGTTATGCAAATATTTAGTATGGTATATTACAGCTTAACATAGCATCTCCAAGAGCTGTAATCCACAGTCTAGAGCCAGGATAAGATTCCAGGGAATAAGGCAATATTAAGGAGCAAATTGTGCTTTATTTTGCAGGGCAGAATTTCTAAATTGTGGTTTGAAAGTTTCCCAAATTAGTTACATACTGATGTCGTGCCATGGCACATGGACCAATTGAAATGCACACTATTACAAGTAGACCTTTGTTTCTAATTCACTACCCCTTAGGAAACTGTTGCTGGTGTGGCAACACCCAGCCTGCACTGGTATGTCACGAGCAGCCCTGGCTGGCAGAGGAGAGGCTGGGCCAGGGCTGTGGAGAGCGCGGTACCTTGTACTGGTTGAGGAACAGCTGCAGCTGCTGCACGCTGATGCGCAGATCAGTCTCATTGAATTCGTAGGCAATGTTCCACCCGAGGGGCCCAAATTTCCGCCTTTCTTGTACCAGTGCATGGAAGAAGCAAAGACTGTAGAGCAATGTCTTGAACTCAGCCTTAAAACCAAACACAACAACATTAATAAGTCATTTGTGTTTTAAACAGTTTTGTTTTGTCATATGTCCTGCATAGCAGTGCTGCATTAGTCTCTCAAAACCCAGTATCTCTTACCACTGATAATGTACTGTTTATGATTCATGTGTAGCTTACTTAAAAAGCATGGGGCGGGGGGGGAAATGGCATTTAATTTTAAGTGAAGTCCTTTACTTGTAAAGTAAAAGTCCTGCAAATCTCATTGTGCAATCACTTGGCCTTCTCAATTCTAGAATGGAAATATTTTTGTGTTATAGATTAAAGACATGCCAAAACAGCATTGAGGTCAGTGAATATCCCACAACAAGAGTCCCCAACCTTGCAGATTTGTAACGGGAAATTACTTGCTTTTTACTTTTTTTTTCTTTAAACTAGAAAGCTGTATCATTAATGTCATACCACAAACTCTCAGTTGAAGAAGTGTAAGACTAGTGGTAAAATAAAGCTAAAATATTAATAAAATTTACTTCACTGCTGCCAGTAACAAAGACCAGCTTCATTGCAGTGGAAGACAACTATGCAGCTGGTAGTTTTTACCCAGAGCATACATACACAATCATCAGAGCCTACTTCAGCTGTTTTACAAGACTAAATTAACAATGCCAATACAACATTACTAACAGGCTTTTTGCAGCTGTTGAAAAAGTCAGGATCAGAGATTGGATCCATCAGGTATGAACGAATTATATTAGCCCGTAAACCTTTTGGTGCTTCATTAGTCATTTTCACTCCATTCTGAAGTACAGACACTGGAAAATTTGGAGATGGGTAACTGGTGAGCCAAATTCGGAAATCTGGATGTGTTGTATCAGGGTTTAGCTCCTAAAACAAACACACATAAAAACAAGCAATTGGAAGACATGATAGATGAATACACACCTCAACTTTTCATCTTAAAGCAGACTTTTTTTTTTTTAAGTGGGAAAAATACACCAAAGTTTAAGTAGACTTAAGCGGACCTTACATATACAATACAAAGCTTGTATGTGACCATAGTGCAAGTCCCAGGTAGGTATGACAATTTCCACTCTACAACTCATGCATTTTTATTCTAAACTTCAGTATTTTGAGCTAAAATTGGGCATCTCTGTGCATGTTTGTGGAATATATGAACAGAAAACAGTGCAGGCTTTGTACCACAGGAACAATGGAATGTATATTTTTCCCACTTACAGTCACGCAGCTGTGCTGGAAAGGACTGAAGTAACAATGTGCATACATCAGAAACGTACTAAGTTTTAAGGGGTGGGGGGGAGATGTACCCTAGTACCTCTCTGGAAACCTATAGTTGTACTACGTAAAATTCCTTAGAGTACCAGTTTCTGCAATAGTAGACACGTGAGGAAAGCTCTTGGCTTGAAGGGACTGTTGCAGTGGCTGGGAATTACCATTCAAGCAATGGGCAAGACCCACAATGTTCATGAGCACTTTTCACTCCAGTAGACAGAAGGAAAAAGACAGAACCAGTATGTGATGATTCCTTTTTTATAATGGGAATCATCATGAAGTATGTTAAGCTGGTTTTTCAGCTGCCATAATGGCTCAGAGATACCTTCAGAAGTGTTTATCAGAAGAAGATAATACTTATTTTTACCTCAAAGACTCTTTCCAGTATTGGCATCCATGATGTTGCCAGATGGCAATTTTGCAGAATTATCCATGTTCCTTCCTTTACTGCCTTCTCTATCATTTTCATGGCTATCGGGCCTTGGCCTTGACCAAGTGAGAGAGAGCTAAGCTTTGTACCACCATATCCCTGCATATATAAAGCATATTATAAGTAAGACTAATATACATCAAAACTTCTGATATGACAGTTCACATCTAATATACAGTATATTTTAAAATACAGATCAAATCTCTCTTTCATGTCATTCCAGTTGAGTCACACCTCTTCTCTGCCAGGGAAAAACTCCAACTCCATATCCATTTAATTCTGAACTGTAAAATTCTACTTCACAAGACTCCTCAAAACAGTATACTCTTTAAGGATGTAGACATCTTACTATAAAATGCAGAATACATTTACAACACAGTGGCTGGAGACTTCAGGTATGCCTGTCATTCTCAACTGCACAGAACTCTGACAGAATAGTCAAGAAATGCAAGAAATGTATCTTACCAGGAAAAAAGCAACTTTCTATTACTAATACAATAATCTTTTTACATAAGAACTGATTCAGGTTGTTGGGATTTTTTTTTGTTTAAATGCCTTAATAATGATAGCCAAAGCCAAGAAAAAGCCATATTTGAATTCCGAGGTGTAGATGCCACCCAAAATCCTACATTCTATGTATTACTACATTGTTTTGTAATTAAGTCATGTATTACATATAATGCTCATAGAAAAAAAAACTTTTCAGATAAGAGTTCTTAAAATGAAGGCTTAAGCCACCATGGTTTTGTTCCTTTTTTTCCATTTTATATTTGAGAATACACAAACTAATTAAACAGATTGTGACATCATAACATTATAAAATATGCCAAAAATATTTAACATAATATTTTTTATGAACAATGACAAATTAGTCATTCCTACAAACAATCCACTGGCATTAATTAGTGCTTCTGTTAAAGGAGCCATGAGATCAGTTTTAATGTATTTTTAGACAGCTAAATACAGAAGTTTTTAGCTTACTTTGGCATTTCAACTTTTACTTAAGCTCCTTGCTTCTCACAGATGTGCACGCACACACACACACACACAAACAAACATCATCCGTCTTAAAAAGTCTTGGAGATGTTAAAATACCTGATCATCAGCGAATTTAAGAAGGGCAGCCATGGGGTCTGCACCAGGAGAAAGTACAAATATCAGAGGTGCACAACAGTGACTATCAGCAAATGCTTTTGACAAGTCAAATGGAGGTGGCTCAATAAAGGGACGACCCAGGTTGTGAATGATAAATTCCTGCACCATTGGTATTATCTAAAAAAGGAAAAATAGAATTAAAATGTCCCATTTACACAACAGCACATATTACTCTCAACATTTTAAAATATAAATGCCAAGAATACTATTCCTGCATATAAAATTAGGAACAAGTAAGGTCCCAGAGTAATCAATGATTTAGCATGTGTAAATCTAGGCAAAAATAGGCTCTAAGATGGAATATGCTATAAAAAGGTTGAAATAAGAAGTTCTAGTCAAATGACCCTTAATCTCATTTCTGCCAGCACATCTGGACAGATTGATGGGTTGGTTTAAGAAGCTGGAGTTTTTCCTGCCCCTGATCCATCTGTGTTATGAAGAGGATTTCAATTTTCAAGTCTAGTAATCAAATGCCTTTCAAAGGTACTAAGACCTTAGCTTAGAGAACTGTTGGGTACAGCAGTCTCCTACACACTGCTGGATTCCCACTGAAGCAAAATGAGAGACAACTTATAAGAAGACAGCTTAAAATTTTGGTCCTGTAAATACTTATGCATGTGTTTCTTTTAAATATTACTCATTATTCTATCGCTGGACTGATGTAATTTAAAACACACTCTAGAAAATTTTATAACTATCCCCACTTTAAAGAAATGCAGGAGTCTTTACTAATGTGTTAAGATTTAATGTCTGAAAATAAAGTTCAAGAAATGCTGAAGCGTTCAAATAGCAATGTTAATTCAACCACTTTGATCACAATCAGTGTAATATTTTTATAGTACTTTGAAATGTACAACGTACAGAAGATTGCTAAATTCATATTAGATGTTTAACTTGAAATTTTAACATTTGAATTATAAAATCTGTAATTTGCATATTGCATTAGTGTGGGCTCTTTCAGTTAATAAATATATACTGTGACTGAGTACACAGAATGTGATGCACAAGAAAAATCCAAGTACCTTCCTTTTTCTGGATTTTCCTGCTCATAGACACACCTGTGTCTTTTTCACATTTAAAGCTCACTCAGCTTTACAGGTGTAATGTGTCACCAATCAGTATAGTGCTTTAAATCTGAAAGCATGAGGGAAGGTCTGGGCTATAGCAATTGCAGACTTTATAGATGGAGATGCTTTTGGAAGAGCTTGTTTTGGCTTCCAAGCTTTTGACTGAATTTAAAGACATGTATGAATATGAGAACCGTGTAAAAACCTTCACAAACTGGCCTTTTGTGGAGAACTGCAAATGCACTCCAGAGAATGTAAGTCTGAAAATGGATGATTTTGACTATTTTTTCATCTACTGTGATTGTATATGAAGTTATTGTTAAACATATTCATGTTCAAGAATAGCTGTAAGCCAGAAAATTAAAAAATTGAATACCCCAACTCCCCTCTATTATCTGCTTTGAGATACTGCATTAGAATGAGTGATTTCTATATGTTCAGTTCACTAGTCTAGCTACAGCATTGAATATAGTTACTTTTGGGGGGGGTTTCATTCTTTCTTGTCACTTCAAAGTTAACTTTCTATATTATGCAGTCTTTCTGCTTGCAACTTCCAACTCAGAAATCAGCCTACAATAGAAGAAATGAGTACTCATTGAACAGAAAGGCTAAAGTGTCAGAATGATCATTACTTAAAACTCAGAAATAAAAATTACTTAAATTTTAGAAAAGTTAATGTTTTTGTCCCTGTAGGCTTTGACTCAGCACATTGTAACTAACACTTGAGTCTCATTTTGGCACACACATCAAACTTTAAGGTTGGATCTTGAATTATGCTGTAAGAGTTACCTGTGAAGGTGTGAATTTGGATAATTGAAACAATTTTTTTCCTATTTTTTTAAGGGTTCTGACCATATGTGATTCTCTCATGCCATATTTAGAAATTAATAAAAATAACAGGAAAATGTAGAAATTAATTAGTATTTTACTTATATAACTTATATTGAGAAGTTTTCTATGGCCATGGTCTGGTGCTAATTTTTTTTTTCCTTAGAAACAGTCCTTAAAGCCCTGGCTATTGCAGATCTAGTATGCTAATAGGAAAGGCTTGTGTAACTGCCATTTAGTGAACAATTGAGAGATTTTTACCTGCTAAAACAAAGCTAGTCTGGTAGCCTGCAGACAAAGCAAATATGCAAAAGTCTGTTTGCTTTTTCTAGCTATTTCTTGTTCCTTTACTAGCTGTTTATTTACCCACTTGCAGCCCTCACACTTAAAATCCATTTTTCAGCCTGACCTGTGCTGATAGACACTGTGGGGAAAGGTATTATTGCAAGCTCTGTGAAACAGTTTGCTTATGCAGACATGAGCACTGTGTTTGTTATATGAGGCCCTGAAAACTTCTGAACTGTCACCTGCAGATGGCAAAGGCGGGCTTTGTACACTGTCCAAATGAACCTGATGTGGCGAAGTGCTTCTTTTGCCTGATAGAACTGGAGGGCTGGGAACCAAATGATGACCCATGGTAAGCACAGATATAACAACATTGGAGTATTCCTCCAAATTTCTCTGGCTACATCCCTTACTAATTATAAAACAACTGATTTCTCCACAACTGCTTACAAAACAAGTCTATAGAAAGTTTATCTTACCCAGTAACCTTGAAATACATCATAAATTGTTAATTATACCCTATACAATTCTTTGTATTTTTTGACTTTGCCTCTACAGAGAATGCTTTTGCTTCAACAGATCAGAATATAGTTTCTCTCAACACTGTAAACTTGGTCTACATCTTCCCATGTACTCTTTCTAGATCACAGCTAATACAACTAGTTCCTATCTGAAATATCCACTAAAATCTATTTCATGTGTTTTCTCCATAATACTTTTTCTACTGACAGATAGCAGAAGTACTGAAGAGTCCTGTCCAGTTTTTTTCATCTCTTGAAATGTACACATCATTGTTTTAATATCTGGTCTTAATCTGGGTTTATGCTGCAGGGTGGAACACTCCAAACGTCGCAACTGTGGCTTTTTATCCCTTACTAAGCACTTTGATGACCTGACAATGGAGGAGTTCTACATGCTGGAGATGACACGGCTGAGAACCTTCCTTGTAAGTGTTGATCAAATAAACTTAATGTAAGATGGAAGGCTAGAATGTAAGCAAGAACTTCCTGCTCTGATTTCCATGCATCAGCAAGGAGTGACGGGGAAAGGCTAGAACGAGACTTCATTCTGAAATCATGATTCATGTGCATTATTGGCTAGGAAATCTGCACCTAAACACTTAAGAAAATCTAGTCTATTGTCTAGCTTCTGAAAGAAAACCTAGTTCCTTTAAAAATGTTTGTTCAGTGACTCATTACAGCAGAAAAATTATTTTGGGTATGATGATTGATTCTGGAAGCTCTGCAATGAACAGTTCTATCACTCTTAGAAGGGGACCAACAACACATGTGAACACAACAAAATTAGGCCAGACTAAATTTAATCATTAGTCCATCTTTCGTTGCTTTGTGTCTCCACAGCCTTATATGTAAATCACTTGTCTAATTAAGCTGTCAAACTTTCAAGCCCATTTCAAATGTTTAACCATTTTCCAGTTGTACTCCTCTCTACTGCTGGGATTTCATGTATGATATATACTGTTGACATACACAAAAGCCAACATCTGAGCAACTTCAACTAATATTCTGTCATATTCGACCTCTAATCCTAATAATAGTAATAATGAGAATCAAGTGAACCAAGCTTCTTGACAGGGCTTGGATCAATAAAGGTTCTGCATCTTACCTCCTGAGTGGCTTTGCACAAATGGGGTCTTTACCTTGCTGATAGTGTTCAGGTAGAAAAATCTACCTCCTGGGTGGATGTCATGGTTAACTATAAGTTCCCTATACAACAGGCTAAATATCTATACATGGAACCACATACCATAGTGGGAGCAGTATGATGTTTACTCACTATATCTGATCAGTGAGTGATTTAGAACAGTGTTCCAAGGTATAAAAGGGGTCTGGGCTAAAAATACTCCTTTATTTTTTAGGTACAGAATTAAGATAACTTGAAATGTCAGCTTCCCCTTTTCTGACCCAAGAATGACAGTAGTTTAGAGGACTAGGAGTAGGACTGATCCAGAATATGCTGCTATCTTGGAGTACCCATATCCTAATGCATTTTCCTGAGAAGTGAGATCAAGCATCTTTACACAGAAGGAAATCAAGCCAAAGGCTCCCTCCTTGATTAGATTTAAAATACAGATAAAGAATGGGTTCACAATTTGTTGTAAAAGAGAAAGTATATTAGGCATCTCCCAAAATGATCATTGAACAGAACCCTACTGGCAAGGTAGGTGGAAGACCTTCTGAATTAAATGGGGTTTGCATATGACAGCCAAACTGCTACGCACTGTTCAGACTGCAGTATTGCTGGCCATAGCCAGGAGCAGACCTCTAAACCAGGACTAAAGGCAGATCAGAGGGGTTTTGAGGATCTAAGTTTTGCACATATTTGAACTACACAGTTAAACTGTTCAAATGACAGTCTCAATCTTTTGCTTTGCTTTAAGTGTGAAACTGGCAGAAGCATAATCAACTCTTTTGAAGAAGAAGTTGCTGCAACTAGGAAGCGTCTTGTGGATAACTTTGTCTCTAAACATCAGTATATATCACAGATGCCAACAGCTTGCCATGATGATCCACCTGCCCAATCTTCTGAAAGTTCTTACTACCAGTCAAAAAAAATCCAGGAGAAGTGTGAAGTCTGACTCTAAAAGCTTATCTTTTCTACATATGGTAAAAGCATTCATACTTTTATCTGTTGTACTAATACAAAGCTAAAAAGTTGTTTGAGTTCCTCAGTGAAGAATTTTACAGACCCTCTGTAACAGAGGGCATAACTGTTTATACTGACTCCTACTTTTCAGTGTGCTTCATCATTATGGCTAGTGTGGACTAATACTAGTCTCACTAAACTATGAATATATGAAAATGTCTAAGCAAAATATTTCTGGTTTTTAGTAGATTGACTTTTCTCCCCGAATAAAGATTTGTAACTGTAATCACCTATTGTGATCTATGCTGTGTTCAAGCCTTAGAGCTAGACAGGCTCAAAACAGAACAATTCTGCTTCAAAACCCTTTCAATAGAAAGTTTGGGTACCTACAATAACTGTTACTCTAAGTACCTCTATTATCTCTGCTCTTGCTTACCATTAAATTATCTCCATGGATCAGTCACAATTTACCATAGATAGTAACATCCATGAAAAAAAATTACACAAACAGCAGTTGTACTGAAATTTTTATGCATACACTGAAATCTGATAAAAGCTAAAGGCCTACCCTTCCATTTTAAAAATTCTTGAAATAATTTTATAGTAGTATACCTGAAGTAACTGTAGTAAAAAGTCCTTTAAAAAGCCTTCTTAAAAATGTGCAATGTTCATAAAAATGTGCAGTGTTCGTAAGTGCATTCATAACACTTTTAAACTTACTGTTTTTTTAATCTAATTAATTCCTTTTTTCAGTAACATACAGACTACTGTAAAATGTCAATAGACAACACATGAAATGCATACTTACAAATCCATTTGCTTTCTAAGGAAGGCAGCAACATTTGGGGCAGTGTGGAAGTTTTGTACTTACTTTGTCGGGTCTCAGGCAGCGAATGATAAGCATCCTTTGGAATTCCCCCAACTTTTGCCACTCTGCAGGAAAATCCTCATGCTGAGGTTCCTAAAAGCATATATATTTTTAGCTTTATTTAAAGCATTTATGAATTACTTAGGGTAAATTATCTTAACACATCAGTCCATATGTATTTGTTTTTCTCAATCTACAGGAAGTGGGTTTACATGCTCAGTCTCTTCCTCCCCCCAAAAAAACTTTAAATATACCTTTAACTATGAAACACATGAAGTAATTTGTAGATGTATTTAAAAACAAAACCAACAAACCCAAACTCTTTTCTTTAGGAAGAAAGTGGAAGAGGGATGGGATGGAGGAAACCTGAAAATGTACTTTACCTCCTTCTTTTTTTTGTTAGAGTTGAATTATGAAGGCAGTCTTTAATATTACAAGACTTGATAATGAGTTAGGATGCATCTGAAATGGTATGATCACATAAGACTCTTATTAAAGAGACAAATGAGTGCAGGAAAACAAGAATTGGAAAGTTAAATCAAAAAATGCACCAGGAAACTTAACTTGTAAATGGCCTATGAATAATTTGGCTGTTACTACTGCAATTATCAGTTGGGAACAGCAATGATTGGATCATATATTAATTTCTTCTTACACTGAAGTACAGAACCAGTTGTGTGTACCTTTCTGGAAACATGTATTACAGCTCTCCCAGTGAGCTACTTAGACTTGCTTGTAAAGAGTTTTACTCAGATGTTTGTAGACAGACCTGTATAACTTACATTCTGAGCAATTTTGATTTAGCAAATCAAAACACAATGGAGCATACGTTTTCCCGAGGACATGGAGCCTGGCTCCCTCCTCCCTCAACTTCTAGGTGCTTAGTTTTAGACAGGAGTCCAGAATGCTGTATTTTTCTATGAATTCATAGGAAAAGTAGGTATCTCAGAATGCCATCAATATCTGCTGTTGAACACTTTAGCTAAAAGTTTGCAAGCTTGGTAGGAGTGAGCCAATTAGGAAACTCTGAGGAGTGAAGGTTGCACTTAAGACTATTGAGTTATGCCACTGTGTAGAAAAACCTTCATTTGTCCATGAGAAGAGAGATCAGCAGCTTTGAGATTAACTCAGCCAACTGGGGGAGAACTGAGTTTGTTCCTTCTGCGAGTTGTGTGATACAGCTTTAGATAAAATGGAGGGAATCTTTGAATGAGAAAGTTGAATTCAGGTCTCCCCTTCTTTTGGGTGCAGTGGGAAGAGAAAATGCATCTCAAACTCATATGAAAAACATTCAGAAACTTATTTTCAGTTTATGGTTTCTCATGACAAAGTGACTTGAGCAACACTGAGTATTTTGTGCTCTCTCTTTCACACATACCCATACTTACCCTCACCCCTACCTACCTACCACAATGCCCTTTAGTTAGATTTGTGTGTCACTAACAGAACAAGAAAAACTTCTGGTTATGTATTAATGGGGGATAAACTATACTAGTACGAGAAAACAGCACCTGTGAAAGGAATCTTCCCCCAAGACCCATTAAATTGGCATTTTAGAACATTCCACTGCATTCACATAGAAGTACTAAAAGTACTAGTATTAAAGCTAGGTATGTAATGAAAATGTTTTTGCATATTATGAATAAAAGATATAGTAAGTCTTCCACATCAGGACAGTAACAGACAATGTTATTCATTAATCTAGCACTCAAAGTTCAGTAACTGAATGCTACTGCCTTCAGTGTTATTGATTATTAGATTCTGTATTTGCCAACTGATGACCTATTTTATAGACCTTATTTTATTGAATGACACTTAAATTGAAGGAACTTTCATTTATTTCAATTTGGCTGTTTGAGTGCACACAACTAATGCATAAATCTCAAGTCTTTACTTCTGAAAGTCAGCACCTTTTATTATATTAGGCATTGCTTTAAAAAGCCATAATCTCAGAGTGCATAATGGAGTAGCTTCTTCAATCTCTAAACAGAGATTGAAGGCCATCATTCTTCTGTTCTTTTTCCATGTGACTATTTCCCAAAGAGGAATGAAAGCCCTTGATTTGCTATTGTGTAATTTTTTTTTTTTTTTTTTTTTTTTTGCAAATGCCTATAGAAAGCTTTCTCTCTGCTGTTTGTCTGTTACTTGCAAGCTGGACAACTGAAGGAGCTGCAGGACTGATTCGTAGTTTCTTCAGTTTCTCTCATTATACATTTATGAGCATTGCCAACCAAAAATCCATTTTGTTCCTCTCTAGATCATTTAAGTTCATTTGTTAAAGTAGAAGCTAACCTCTAAATCCTTGACATTTCCAGTGAATAAAATGCATAATTAAACCTTTTGAAGTGTGTGTAAGAGGTCCTGGCTCCTTTGACTATTGGTGATAATTTTTCATCACTAAAGTAATAGTGAGAGAAATATTCTAGCTGACTGGCATAAATGGACAGTGTTACCCAAATGCTGGAAGTAATTACAGTAAGATATGGTGCAAGTAGAAAAGCAGGAAAACTTTTTTAAAGCATTTGTTGTTCAGGAAGCATGTGTAATGATAAACATATGTAACTACGTATCAGGAAGCAGACACGGGAGTGTGATTTAAAAAAAACAGTTAATAGTAAGATTAAAGATAAAACAGCTGCATAATTGCAGAGTAAAACTCATCTAAAGAGCTTAGATTTTAAACAAATAGTGATAAAGTTAGATAAAGAAAGTCATTTATGCAATAGCAAGCCTATATCAGGTCACTGACAGAGTCAGGAATAGAACATAGGTCTCTTGAATCCCATTCTGGTTCCTCTATAAGACTTTTTTTTTTAATACACACTTATCCAGGAGAGCAGCAGGTTACATCGTAACACAAAAAGGCATTCTCCAAGTATGGTGAACAAATGCATAGATTGACAAGGCACAGTGGTTGTCTCAAGTTTAACAAGTTTCCACTATCACCTTGTATTTTTTCCCCCCATCAGAATTCAATTCAAGTTGTGACTTGCTATTCAGAAGCTCCTGACAAATTGGCAATAATCTATGACTACACACCATTTGTTTAAATATTTACATTCAAATATGCAAGAAAATACCATGGAAAATGACAGCACTTTCTTCTTCTCTGAATAAATATTTGGTATGCATTAATTAACTTACGAAAGCAAGCAATCAGGAAAGTTAACATACCAAGCTGTCATATACTAATTTCCATCCATCCTTCAGTTGCAGAAAATCCTTACGAATGTTTTTGAAGCATGGCACATCTTCTAGTCGGCAAATTTCATCCCATGATTTTGGAGGAAGCCAGGTGCATGGATTGGAGAAGGGATTGTCCAAACCAATCCCACCAGTCAACAGAAATTTCCACTCATTCTCATTAATCTACAATGAAAGACACCACTCTCAGGACTAAATAAATAAAATCTAATGGTTTTAGTACATTTTGTAGGAAATCAATACATTTATCTAAATTCTTACATTTATTGAAAAAGTTTCTATACAAATACTAGATTCCAAAATATTTAGTGTCTGGTTTTCAGTTAAGCATGAATTTATGGAACTGAAAAAAACAAAGACATGAGTGAATTTTAAGATTCATCCTCACTCCTAACTTGAGGAATGAACAATTCTTAAGGACTAGATTTTTAGACAAACCTTTATTTGTTAAACTCATTCTTCACTTTGCAAAATGTTGAAGGGAACAAATACAGAAATATTTCAGGAAATTGCACATTTTGCAAACTTTTCCCATAGTTCAGGTCTAGAAATGAAAAACATATCAGCCCATTACATGTTTCATTTGTTTCTCAATGCTCCTTTATCTCAAAATTTCTTTGATTTCTTTGATTTTGTAAATCCAAGTCCCTGGAAATGGGAGACTAGAGTGTCCAATGACTATTACTGTCAGCTCTTCAAAGTATTCATTTCTATGTATTCCCCAATGCGAAAATTTCAAGAATGCTAATATATGTTAAATCTGAAAGAAACAATCCCAGTACAACTAGAAATACTGTTCTGCAGACAATAGATATGGTTAAAATGGGTATATTTCATTATCAATTAAAAAAAATTCTAGTAAGGAATTACTAGACTTCAGCTGGTACAAGTATTTGATTTTGAGCAATTCTACGTAAAAATAAACATGTTTAACTACTGTAAGTGAGAAAGATGAGTAGTTTCTTAAATCAAGTTACACTTCACTTTCATAAGCTCTTAGAATATATTACAATAAAATTTTGCAAAATGTTGACTGTTAGAATAACATAGGCTGAATTTTGGTTTAAGTAATGTTTAAAAAAACTATTATCATCATCTAGTCCAATTTTGCCAGTCCTGTTTGTTTATTCTATATTTATTTTGTTCTAGAGAATCTTTTTCACTGCTTATAACTGCTTGTTAAAATGAAAATTAAACATTAAAGAATTATGGCTTAAAGTATATAATAATTATATATCAAGTTTATTTTTCTTATCCTATATATTCTTATTCCTGATATCTTGTATATGCCATCTAATGTGTATCATCTCAAACTGCAAGTTATTTTTTTATTACTGACCAATCTTTTATATTTCAGGAGATTCACAGTTAGACAAAAAGAGAAGAGCAGCTTGTCCTTTTCAAAGAGTGAGCGACAGACATTGACATAAAGTGAGTACGTAAAATGATCCTTGAGAATCTTCAACCTACAAGTGTCAAAATACAAACTTGTATTAATACCCCTCTAAAGTCTGTACACTTAGGAAACTTATTACAAACCATTTAGATCTCCCTTATTCTAATAAATGTTCTGGTCAATTACCTCAAAACAATCAGTAAATGCATATACCACTTTTACCACTTAAATAAAACTACATTTTAGTAACAAATAATATTTAGAGGAAGTGGGGAGATATAAATTTCCACTTTGGAGAGGGGCTGAAAAGAGCAAGGATCCAATTATCTTAAAATTCATTAAGAATATAAATAATAATACCAAAACAGCTCCTCTTTAATGGTTATCTGAAATAGATTTCCCATTCTACAGAGTATTTTCCTTAGTATAATATAATACAAATATAATAAAAACATTGTGATTTATTATCAGTAATTTCCCCTCAGAAAGTTTTGTATTAGAAAGTAAGGTTTAGATTTAAATATTTTTCTCTAGACAAAATAATGAAAAATCCAGAGAGCTAGATATGCAGTGCCTGAGAAAGGATTTTGACAGAAGAGTGAGATTGAAAAAGAACTATGTTGAAGGCCATTTTTAATATTATTAAGGCAATATATGAATACTCTTAGGACTTTTTAATTGGTGCTGAACCAGTAATTTTGAGAGGACTTAAAAATACTAAACAGACATACATACATTTTATACACAAAATAGGACATTTGAAAAAATGAAAATTTTTTCAAATGTTAGAGGTAGCATGGTTTGCACTAGAAAAGAATGATTAAAAAATGTAAAATTTTCAGCACATTTAATAAAAAAATGACTGACCAGTGGAGATAGCCTAAGACGAACAGTCTTAGGTGAATCATTAATTCGTGGGGAATTTTCTGTGCCTTGGTGGGTCTATCTTCCTCTGCTTTCAATGGACAAAATTATCAAAACAGGCTTATACCCATCATTCCCTGGCAATGCATACTGTCAACTGGGATTAAGCTCCTGTATCTTTATACAGCTGTTGACAGAAAGTTTTAATTTCAAAATGAGATGAAAATCAGGTTTTTTATTTACAATTTATTTTGATTTAGGCACCTAGTTGTGCAGGGTTTTTTAGAGATATTAAATAATAAGATTTAAAGTCAAAGAGCAAGATTTATAGAACATATTATCTTACTGGTGAAGGATTATCTTGAATTTATAACTCAGTAGTTATACCAAAATATTAAGCTCTGACATAAATACTTAGTAGTAATATCTTTGATAAAATAATTATGCTAGACTTAGATTGCATTAAATTCCTTGACTGAATTATAACGAAGAAAAAGCCCTCACAATCAGTTTGTCATTAAACCACACACATTAAGTGCTACCTTACTATGTACTACAACTTACTTGTACTTAAATAAAACATGAACAGTAACAGATAATTCAGCAACTGCTGTTTGCAATATTAACTAGATTCATTTTCTATATAAAAATGGGTAAAGAAATTTTTCTCCCATCTTCTGTTCATTGGATGAATATGCAAGTAGTTAAACACTTGCATGTTCATATGTTCAACTTTATTTGGATGAGTAACTCACGTAAATATTTGCTTGTGTAAAAATTAATTTTAAGTACTTTGCTGAATCAGGCCATTCATAAGTGGCAAATTCCCAGGTTTAACCACTAAGTGAGATAAAAACATGATCAAAAATACCTGATCTTTTGCTGCTAGTTCAGCAATAACATCATTACCTTGCAAGAATGGAGAAAAATATCCAAACCAAACAGATTTGTTGCAGTTCCTTGCAAAATAGATTGTGCCCCTTAAAACAAGGTAGTGATCCTAAAATCAGTTACCATCACAAGATACTCTTACATTATGAATGCTTGTGCAGCTTCTAGTTGCCTAGTAAAAAGCATAAAATAAATCCTGCTTCTGAGAGGAAGGGAACTTGACAATAAAGCCATTTCAATATTCCCAGGTTGTAAGTGAATCTCACATGAAACTTGATACTGAACTGAATTTAGGCAACAAGTTAGTTTTAAAATGAGTTTACAGTGAAGTAAAACTAAACACTGAACTCAAGTGAAGATACAGAAACTAGTCAAGCTGGTCTTTCCAATTCTAGTGGTTTCTTTGTTTGTTGTTTAGTCTTCAACTAATTTCTGAATATTTGACATTTATATGAATCATGAAATCACAGAATAAATTAGCTTGGAAGGGATTTCTGGAGCTAATCTAGTCCCACTTCCTGCAAATTGAATTAGATCAGGTTGCTCAGGCCTATGAAAGTTTTGAATACCACCAGGAACGGAGATCTACAACCACTCTGGGTGACCTGTTCCAGTATTTCACCACCTGCATGGTGAAAAAGCTTTCCTTACATCTAATCATAATCTCCTGTGTTTCAACTTGTGTTTTTTGCCTCTTATCTTACAACCATGCACCTTTGGAAGGAGTCTGTCTTCTCTATACACTTCCTATCATGAGGTAGTTGTAGACAAGCAATAAGAACTCCCCTTAGCCTTCACAGTAATTTTAAAAAGAACTGTACAAAACATAGCATAAAGTGTCAGCTCTAGCACCACAGGGTAGATTTGAACAGAGGCTGAGAATTTTGTAATTGTAGACAGATAAATATCAAGGGATCCTAAATCCCTTGTGAGTAACAAGTCCAGCAGAATGCCTCCCCTAATCAAATTGTCAGCAACACACTCCAGTAATTTCCTGGGTTGCTTATGGGCCCTACTGCAGAAAATTCTGACAGATACTCAATGGTTAACATTCCCCCTGAGTACAAGGACCTGCATTCATTAGGCCTCCTTCAGCTGCCTAAAGGCAGCTTCATCTACATTATCTCCTTGAGCAAGCAGATTATAGCAGAACTCCTACCACGACATCACCCAGGTTGGTCTGTTCTCTGATGCTTATCTATGAGCTCTCATTCCAAGGCAAAGCTGTGTTGTTTGAGGCATAGATGTGAGGATCAAATAAGCCAGTAAAGCAGAGGTTATTAGCTGATATTACAGAGCACTGAAAAATTCTCTTTAAACAATCTTTTTGTAGGTAATTTACTTCCAGGGTATATTTTGAATAATCCTAATATGATCATAATGGTGAGGTCCATCACATCTAAAACTGATTTAGGGCTTGCTTTTACTATTAATTGAGCAAACAAGATCATTAATGATTGCACAGTTCCTCCTGTTCTCGTGAACAAGCTGGGAGAGGACAGAACACCCTAATTACATGACAGTAATCAAACTGAATCCAAAAATTGTTTGGGTAAAAATTACTGCCTTGCCATTCTAAGTACAGTGAAGAGCCTTTGTCTCAAGACTTCCTACTAGCATACCTGAAATGGAACTAGCTGTAAGAAAAAGTATCTTGCCTGCTTTTTGAAGACATACAAAGTCACTAGATGAAATGCAATATAAATTCAAAGGGATTGGACCATTTTTATCTACGTGGTATTTTGTAATTTCACACAGGACTTGAGGCAGCAATAGCTAAATAGAAATAGTGCAATATATTGCACTTCAAATATATTGTATCATTTTGTTTCTATGAATAAATAACCTTCCAGTAAAATATCTGACAGATAGACATACAGAAAGAATATTTCAAAATGCAAAGCCTGGGACAACACACTTTGGACACATGTCAGTAAACAATAAATATCATTAACTGCAAATGGAGAATTATCACTCTTACCTTGTTTCTAAAACTTCAGATTTCTCCGAATTATCTATAGACATGACAAAAAGGTTAATAAACCACACCAGTGAATACTGGTACATAGGCTCAATGTTGGCTAGATCAGCAATAGAGAAGAACAAGATAGATGAATGGACAGCAACAGGACGATAGCCCATACGAGTAGCATCAATCTTCTTTTCTGTCTCTTCAGCTACAGCTTGCTTTTCAGAAATCTCATTAGCCAGAGCTTTGGAGGAAGACAGTATCTTAATAGCAGTTTCATCCTCCAAAATATTTCCTTCTGAAGCTGAAAGAACTTCTAAAATCTTGTCTTCTATTTCTTTTAGCTGCCTAAAGGAATATACAAGATTTTTCATATATGAAAATTACAGATGTTTTCTGTTAGTGTCTATAAATGAAGACAATACAGAACATGTAAATTCTATTCATGGTACGAAGGTTTAATAAGAAAAAAAAGTCTTATTATGAAAAAAATCCCTTAAAATTTTTGAAAAATTTAGCCAATTTCAGGCACTATGCTGAAGATGGACAGTGTTCATCTAAATGCAAAGGGAGAAAGTGCCAAACCACTTCTAATACTGCACATTTCATGCTTTGTCCTGTGGAAAAGATGCCTTTTGCATATACAGTCAGTACAAATCTGGCACAAAATGAAGACATTTTTAAAACACATCCATTAGTGTCTAATCAAAACGTGTGAAGACAGCAAGTCATATGACAACAATGTTATGAAAGGGATGCATAAGAGCAGAGGACAGGATCAAGAGTTACATTTTGCCATTACACAAGCCCCAAATTCAGCTCTTTAGCATTTTCTAATAGTTCCAGAAATAAGAAACCAGGTCAGAGGAAAAAAGCCATAAACAGTAGGAATATGAGTAGGAGCACGCATCCAAAAATCAGCCTTTATCAGCCTGAACAGATGCCTAAGCATGGGCTCTCAAAAATAACAGTCTTGAATTTCTTGTTAAATGTGATATACGTTATATTCTCCAAAACAAATAATAGAAAAGGTCTCTGAAATGTATTCCCTATGATTTGTATTTCCTTAAACTGCAATCTGCTATCCATAGCAAGGGGAGTTATTTTGATACCTTTTATTCTCAGCCCCTTGAAAGATGAGAGCTTGTTTTTCTTCTTCAAGATCTGGCCTTTCTCTTGCAACTACAATTCCAAGAAGCTGATCCTGCATTCCTTCTGAAGTTATCATGAAATTCAGTAATGTTACCTGGCAGAAGAAACATGTTTTGAAAAATAACACAATTATGACAAGATTCAATTAAAATGTATCTTCATTTCCAAGATGGGGAGGATTGTATAATATCATGTAAAATCATCAACCAAAATTTGAGAGTAAATGAGTTGCAGGTGAGGGTTTAAGATTGTGAGTGGGAAAGCTAATTCCAGGATTAACCAAAAAAGTTAACTAAATAATGTTAAAAAGCCCTTTGAAACAGAGCTGTGACAAGAATGCATAGAGTTTCACTCTGTTCCTCAAAATTACTTTAGAAATCTAAACGTAATATCAATGCTTTGCGTGATTAGTCCTTAAAATGTGAAGGAGTAATATTACATATAAGATGGACCTTCGCATTTCATACCTGTAGGCATCAAATAGCCTTCACAGTGAAAGCAGGAAAACAATTTTTATGAAAGAAAGATTCAACGTAATGTACAGAATTTGTAAATAAATTTGGTATTGTTTGCTTTCCAGAATTGTTGCATCTACTGAAAATGGGATGCCTGACACAGTATTTTGGAAAAATACAGATACAGATCAGATCACATTTTATGGGATTTAGAAACTTTTCACCTAAAGAACTTTTGCTGTTCTCATAAAATAAGTGGTAATATACATGCTGAAGTTATACTTCAAACTATTATTGTGTCTGCCACACACATTTTGTCTCTTTAACAGCCTTGTTCACATGCAATTTATGTTGTGATTATTACCAGGATATTTGTATTCAACTAGAAATAGGATAGCATCATGTTCTCTTTTTTCATAAGAAAATAACAATGACTGAAAATAGGCTTTAATGTTTAAAATAATTGCCATGCCATGATATAATATGCATAACTGATCCAGAAGAAGCCACAAGGTCTAGTTGAGCAAGTGGCAAAAATAGATAGTATTTTACATGGATAAAGGAAGGAAGACATTGCCTGCAGAAGGCTAGAAAGTAGTTTAATGAATGTAATTCATAACTGAAAAAGTATCAGTTTTAACAAATTGACTAAGTAATAGTGACTAGAGATTTGGGGCATTTTGGGGTGTACAGATGACCATTGACTTACTTTTCAAATGAAATTCACCTTGTGCATAGTGATCAGTTAGAATACAGTACAGAGTATCTGCAAACTGAATTTGTCTTGATCTGATTCCTCCACTATTCATATCTGTAAGTTGTCCATGTATGTGTAGAGTTTCTTAATGAATTTTGCTTGGAAAGGTAGGAGGAGGAGTATTCTAACTTTCTTAGAATATACCACAAATAGTTATTTATCATAGTAAGCCTGTTCTGAATGAATTTTAGAAGTACAGGATTTTGCTGTACAACAGCACATCACACTGTTCTTCCACTCAGGAATTCTGAGAGGAATGCCAGTTATGTATGAGACTAAGAATCATAAGATCTTCACAATCATCACAGCCTAATTTTTCCCCATCTTTAGCAACTTTAGTCCTGGTAGTCTAATAGGAAATATAAAAGGGACCTAATGTTTCCAAACTATATAAGGGTATTCCAGGGGCTCCATTTCCCTTCCTCAAGGTACAAGGTTAGCTACGAATAGCTTTATTAGTTAATTTTCAATCGGAGCTGCCGTGACCTGAAAAGTTGGCTGGTTCAGACATTTGAACCTCTGAGGTCTAAGTGCAAACTGCTGTTAGAGTCTATGTTTCTCTTTAGTTCTTGAGGGACAGAATTATATATATACTTTTTTTTGTAATGGACATGCCTACGTCAACTTTTCCCCAGCAATGCTGAAGATTCTGATTTTTTACTATTTTCATATGCATGGTATTTCTGATTAATAATCTTCTAGAAATGGAGAAAAGCTACTCCAAATGGCTCATAACTGTAAATGCATAATCTGTGTCTCTTCCTGGACTTCACTACATAAGTGATGTAGGAATTCACTACAACCTTTTTCTGTGAAATATGATAACCATATTAACAACCATTCTCCCTGGACTCATTTCATTAGCTAGCTCTTGAATAATCTTCAAGGCAAAATCACCACCAGATGTTGCTCTTAGCTTCAGACCATGGTATTTAAATAGTACTTTTCTGCCTACTGCTCCCAGTACCTGAGCTACCTTAGTCAGCTCAGCAATATGTAGTGTAGCTAGCAGTATACCCAGTAAGGGCACAAAGCAACCACTCCTCATTAGAGCAATTAACAACTTATGTCTGACTGCACGGAACCCAGGTACAGAAGATGAATCTTTAGAAACTTCACATTCTGGGGAAAAAAGACTGTACTGACTGTTGACTGGCAACTAGGAGACTTCAATTGTCTGTTAAATAGAAATCTTTTCTTAAGAAATAACTTTAATTTAGCTTTTAAATTATACATATTCTAAGAGTAAATCTTTTGGATATTTTCTGCTTTTCGTATTTCCTCTTTTTTTCTGAACATGCAGCTAGTTACCTTCTTTGATGAAGGTCAATGTCCAGGTAATGTGATCTGTATTGAAGTCAAAAGTTACTCCCTTTCACTAACTTTTTGTCTATTTTTCCTGCATCAGTGCTCCGTAACAGCTGAAATTTAACTTAGTGTTCCATTTTGCTGAATATCGTATTAGTTTACAGACAAATTTTAGATTTCAAGATTCTGTGTTTCAGTATAGGCTATGTTTAACCAAAGTGTAAATTTGCAATATTTTCCTATAAACAATCCTTTAAAAGCAATAATGAATAGAAGGTTGATTAGATCTCCTGAGCAAGAAGAAGAAAACACTAGTTTTATTCTTTAAAGCAGGAAACACCTTTTCTTGTCCCTAACACAGAAACACAAGAATGGCTATAGCTATCAGATATACAAATCTGGAAATCTGTATTCTGTCCATAATAAACAAGGCACAATGTCAGGAATTGCTCAGACTCTTGTCCCGAACTATATCATAGATGAAAATCTTGAATCTAAAAGCCTAATGTAGAGTTTGCATGTGAGGTAACTATTATATGAATTCTGTATAAATATTTTTATTATAAAAGTGACTAAATAGCATCAGGTGATATACACTGGGAAGGGCATTAAAATTAAAAAAGTTTTAAATATCTCACAGTACAAGTAGATGACAGTACTGCAAGGTGAAATATTTGACTTGAAAACATCAGCACTCCTAGATGACACCAGTATTCCAGCTGCATCAAAAAGAGAACAACATTGGCAGGGAAATGCCAGAAACTCCTCTCTGGTTGAGCCAAGGAATCATTTCAAAATTAAAGCAGAGTTGCACATTCATTTTCAA